>NW_026591086.1:53000974-53013549 GCF_907164565.1 Psammomys obesus
TGTGTGTGTGTGTGTGTGTGTGTGTGTGTGTGTGTGTGTGTGTGTGTGTATGTATAAACTTTGAAAGTCTATGGAATAAGATTTTCATGTACTTGTTTTTCCTTAGGATTTTTGCTTTTTATTCATTAAATAATAGCTGCTCTTGTGAATATTTAAAACAAATACACAAAGTTCTTCTTACATAAAAGCAAGAAATATCACTTAGACACTTTCTGTTTAGATTCATTCCTTAGATGCTGACTTTACCTGGCTTTTAAAAAACTATTTTTTATTATAATTATATTATATTATAATTTATTGATTTTGTTTTCCTGCTGTAGCCCCCTCCTTCATTTCCTCCCAACCCCACCCTCCCTCCTCTTCCCCTATGTCCCTCCTCTAGTCCACTGATAGAGGAGGTCCTCCTCCCCTTCCATCAGACCCTAGCTTATCAGGTCTCATCAAGGCTGGCTACATCTTTTTTCTCTGTGACCTGGCAAGCCTGCACCCCACTATGGGGAGGTGATCAAAAAGTTGGATATGAAGTTCATGTCAGAGACAGTCCCTGCTCCCCTTACTAGAGAATCCAAATGGAAATTGAGCAGCCTATGGGCTTCATCTGAGCAGGGGGTATAGGTCTTCTCCATGCATGGTCCTTGGTTGGAGTATCTGTCTTTTCATCACCGCCTCACCCCGCCCTGTTTTTTTGGCTCTGTTAGTTTTCTTGTGGAGCTCCTGTCCCCTTCAGGTCTTTAAGATGACAAATATTTGTTCATTGGAAATTATTTTCTTAATTTTAGTGAAATTATTAAGTCCCATGATGAAATTGAAAGTCGCTTTCAATTACTATGGTGTTTGCTATCTAGAAATTCTAAGCAGAGACTGTCCTTCAAAGTCATTATTAATACCAGGAGTATTTCTAGCATTGCTGAATATTCAGTAAGTCATTTGATATAAATTCAAGTAATTCAAATGTCGGGCTGAGTTCGAAATAGTGATTTACATCAGCAAGAGTTTTATGCATATACGTTATTAGTTCACTGACTTCCTTAATATATAAAGGTTATAAAAAGAACGTTTCCCACAGTTATGAATTTTAGCATTTCATCAGGTAAACGTAATATACCAAAGATTGCATGCAGCATGCAACTTTACGATTTCTGCAGAAATGGTCAAAGAGTGATGCAGCTTCTCAGATTATGGACACTTGTTTTCTACTAAATGTTATTTGTAGTCTTCTCACATTCTGAATGAAAATGTATCTGGTAGCTATTCCAATTGTGTTACATTGTCTGATGATTGACGTTTGTTTATAAGCACTATCTTTTCCCGTATGCATCTGATACCTTTATCAGCAACTGAATTTAGCCACATGTACATTCTGGCTTATAAAGCCATTGATGCATTTTAACCTATTTCATTTAAGAAACGTGTCAGTGTGGATGTTGCTTAGTTGGTACAAGCAATCTCAGGCAACGGTTATGTTCATTTTCCTGTTGCCGTGTAAAGACACCCAAGAAAATATACATACAGAGGAAAAATAATTTAGCTAAGATTCAGAGGTATTTGTCCATGGTCACTTGTCTTTTTCACTGTTCTCAGCTTTGGTGAGGCAGAACAGCATGGCGACGAGACATGGTCACCATGAGAAACAGAATGGCAGAGCTATAGGTAACCACACGGTACAAATAGGGATCATAGTGACTGTGCTGGTATGTTTTGACTGTCAACTTGAAACAGGCAAGAATCACCAGGGAAGAAGTCTTAGTGGAAATTAGATCATATTGGCCTGCGGTGGGGTTTGCAGGGATTGTCATGATTACTAATTAATGTAGACAGACCCATGCCACTGTGGGCAGCACCATTCTCTAGGCATGGCCATGAGCTGTATTAAAGTAGTGAAAGTTAGCTGAGCATAAGCATTAAGCAAAGAGGGATGTGATTAAATGTTATTTGGTCTTGGCTGTAGATGTTGTGTGACTGGTTATTTGAATTTTGCCTTGACTTCCCATTGATGATTAACTATAGAGTGAATTTCTAAAGTTTCTCCCCTTAAATTGCTTTGAAGCAGTGTTTTTAAAAATTTTCCCTTTTAAGAATAGATTGTATTAACATACATTTATCTTTTGTTTATGGTAACAGAAATCAAACTAGGAGAGTGACGTGCTTCTTTCAAATAGGCCCTATTTCCTAGTAACCCATCTCATTATGTATTCATTCAGTTTTGAACTCACTCATCAGTGGAGAGAATAACACTCATGATATGATCACACGTCAGTATCTCTATAAGCTCTCAGCTCAGCAAATGTTTTTAGTGATGTTTGACATCTAAACCACAACTATGATTGAATTTGGATGTTCCACTCCTTAAGTTTGATGCTTAATTTACATGTCAAAGCACACGACTTTATTAGCTTACCAGAGTCAATCAGTTTGGTGCCAGACATAAACTTATTCATAAAAATAGGTTCAATACATGAAAATCTATCAATGTAAACATATAAACCATATAAACCATATAAACAAACTGAAAGAAAAAAAAAAACATGACTATCTCCTTAGATGCCGAAAAAACATTTGATAAAATCCAAAACCTGTTCATGTTTAAAGTCTTGGAGAGATTAAGGTTACAAGGCACATACCTAAACATAGTAAAAGCAATATACAGCAAGCATATAGCCAACATCAAACTAAACTAAATGGAGAGAAATTTAAATCAATTCCACTGAAATCAGGGGCAAGGCAAGGCTGCCCACTCTCTCCTTATCTCTTCAATGTAGTACTTGAAGTCTTAGCTAAAGCAATAAGACAACTAAAGGAGATCAAGAGAATACAAATCAGAAAGGAAGATACTGCCAAAGTATCACTGTTGGCAGATGATATGATAGTATACATGAGTGAGCCCCAAAATCCTATTTGGGATCTCCTACAGCCGATAAAAACCTTTAGCAATGTGGCTGGATACATTGGAAAGGTTTGGTCAGTTCTCATTGCATTTGGAGAATTGGGGTCCTTGTCAATAGTTCACACTCACTACTTCATCTGCTCCTTAAACACTCACTCAGGGCTGCCTCAGGTCCCTTCAGATGAGCTATGAGCTTTTAGTGAAATCAGAATATCTCATCAGTTTTTAGTATTTGTCAAAGAATCCTTTTTTCACAATAACTTTTTCCTAAGGGATGAAATATTTGTAGATTAGATGATAATAAACAAACTCAGGTGAGCTCTATTGGAAAGTAAATTAACATGGCCATGCTGACTTTATTGACAGTACTTCTTGTTCTCAAATGGATCTGTTCTGTTTTCAAAGGACAGCCTATATCCATTCTTTGCAAGGATCTGCCAGTTCCTTAAATTTACTTAATAAGGGCAACTAATTCAGATAATTGATTCTAAAGTAGAAACTTTTGGTGCAATTATCCACTCAAATTGACCTTTCCTGTGAAATATTGCGTGAATTGCTCTGCCCAGCTTATGTTTAATTACAGTATCTGACTATGTTTAATTATTGAATCTGAGTAATGTTTAATGAGCTCCCATGTTTAATTACTGTATCTGACTAATGTAATTACTCTTAAGTAATCTCTATCATTATCAGCTGAGCTCCCTGAGTGCTGGGAGTCAGCCTCCAGCCCCATTGCCCTGTCTTTACCTGGTGCTCCATGCACTCTGTGTGTGCTTCAGCCATTGATAGGGTCAGCCGACTGAGAGCTTGGTGCTTTGGCTCTTTTGACTACCTTCCTTGTGCTTTGACTTTTTTCAAACCAAGCTCATGACACACACGAGCTACAGGACAGTCTTCCTGGTTTTCTGGACTATTTTATGGCCCCTGCATCTTTCACTGTTAGTATCACTGTGCTATGCGCTACACTGCTCTTTACCTGTAACCTCTGTTTATTTAATTGTATACTTCCATATGTAGGAGCAGTTCATTGTTTCACACTCAGAACTATTTGATGAACGAATATAAATGAATGGATGATTCAGTCTATCAATCATAATTATGAATAGGCATTTGATTAACAATCCTTTATACACATGGGTGTTTTTAAAAAGCCATTACATTAGCTCAACGATTGAAAAAACAAATGCATGTGAAAATCAGAGGATAACAAAAGTGAGTCAAAAGGCAGGTGTGAGGCAGTAGAAAGCTTGATGAAGACTTTCTGGACCATAAGAAAGTGGACAACCCATGGCTTGACTTTCTGAGCACAATGTTTTAATATGATGGGGTCAGTAATAATAGCAGTATGTTTATGGGTGGGTCCACTGTGTTTGTTCTTGAGATATGGGAACAGAGGTGGCCTCCAAAGAGATTGTTATGGAAGCATCACATAACATTCCCTAGGTACCACTAAACCGTGGACTGTGGTTTGCCTCTAAATGCTCAAAAGTATAGATTCAGGCGGTGGGTGAGCTAGCTGTGAGGGTCGGCACAACTGTGGTGCTGATCTTGCCCCAAAGCCCTGGCATGAGAAAAGTAGTGTTGCTGATAAATGCATAGATCCACGAGTATTTCCACACCAGCTTACCCGAACTTCTCAAAAATTCCACTGTAGAGAGAGGTTGTCAGTGAAGAAGATGAAAAAAACTTCAGGATGCATTGTCATTAGAGAAACAAGACCTTCAGCTGCTTCTTGAAACCATATGATTTGCTTGTGAATGGGCAGTTATCACAGTGTGAAGTCAGCAGCAATTAAAGAATATTCATCTTACACAAGACAAAACAGAAGCGTTTGCCAGTGCTTGGTCAGCTATGGGTCAAGAAACAGTAGAAAAGGTCAATTATGCTCATTCTAAAGATGTACTATTTATTTGAGCACTGTTAAGTTACAATACATAAAAAATAGAAAAATGGGTTACAGTAATCTCTTTCAATAACTCTGTGTTAAATTGGCAAAAACTGCTGTCACCTAGGAAAAGGAAACCTCAGTTAAGACATTGATTCTAACAGATTTGTCTGTGAATATGTTTGTGTGACATTTTCTTAATTACTAATTATCAATTAATTACGAATTTCTTAATTACTAAATGTCCCAGCCACTGTGGGAGGTACCATCTGTAGGCAGGTGGGCCTGAGCTGTGTAGGAGGGAAGCTGAAGAAGCCATAGGTAGCGAGGTGTTAAGCAATGTTCCTCTGTGGTCTCTACTTCAATTTCTGCCTCCAGGTTCCTGCCCTGAGTTTGCACCATGGCTTCCCTTGATGGTGAACTGTAAAGGGTTTTATATCAAGAAATAGGAAAGCAAACCAGAACAGCATCTAAGTAGGAATTTATACCTAATTCCAAGAAGACTGGGTTCTTGCAGTAAAGAATGTTTTTCAGAGAGTTGGGGGTGATATGATGACTATCTTAATGGGCCCTCAGTGAGGCCAACTTGGTGTTCATAGCTTTGGGCTGTCACCAACCACTTGAGAAAAGTGGACTTACTGACACAATTCTGAATGATTTAAACTGCTGTATTTTGAGTGTGGAGATTTAGAAAACTATGTAAATGAGAAAAAACAAAGGGTATGTCATTCAGTACTAGCTAGGCTTGTCAACATTGCCAATATTTGTCAGTAAATTAAAAGCAGATGGAAGGATAAGATGATCTTAAGGAGGGCAAGAAGGGAGATTTTTTTTTATGTATGTCCTTACTGGCATTTATTGATAGGAGGACACCAAAAATGGATAATATTTAATCACCAATAGAAAGTAAGGACACAAAAAAAAGAAAGGGACATCAGTTATTGATCAAATCTTGTTCATTTTGGATCAAGTGCCACAAGGACTGCATTTCAGATTTGTGTGTGTGCATGTAAGTTATAGTTTAGCTTCATGAACTATTTGTGACAGGTTGTGGCTTGCAGTTATTATGTATGAACTGGTCACTATGTTCTTTGCTGACACATGAGGGGAACACTCATCTAATTGAATGTAATACTCAGGAGCTAATATTCTGGGATGGCCGAGAGTCATGCCTGAGCTTATAAAAATGCATGTATACCCAGGGAAACAGTGACGTGATTGCCGCTATGTGGATTCTCTAATCACGGTGTTATGGGTAGTCTTTGGCAGAGCCTTTGCTAATCATTTGCCCTTGACTAGTGACCTGCAGAAACTGTGGAATGGTAAATATATAGACTTTTGTCAATAAGAGCCTTAGATTCAGAACTCAAGTAATTTTGTCTGAAACACATAGGTGATATCAATATATTTTAGAAGGAATCATTTCCTTTTTATATTTAAAGCCAAGTCAGCAAGAATTAGGAGACAATTCCTTCCTTCTAAATTTACTTCTCATTATTCACTATGTATTTCATTTAATGACCAAATCATCTATCTACCCCAAATCCAAAATTTCTAAAGTTTTCATTTTAAGCAATATTCATTGAGTATATGTTATGTATCAGGCACTATTTTGTAACGAGGAAAACACCAAGGTTATCTTTTCCTCTAGAGCTTCACTTCACTGAAAATGATGAGGAACAGTGTATTAAATAGTTTTCTTGTTGGTATACCAAATACCCGACAAAAGCCAATGTAGGAAGTAAAGGATCCTTTTAGCTCACAGTAAATAGTACAGTCCACCATGGTGGGGAGAGCATGGCAGCAAAGGCATGAGCAGATGGTCTCATCATGTCCACAGTCAGCAAGCACAGAGAAATGTGTGTTGGTATTCAGCTTGCTCTCTCCTTTCTATGGAAGAGTCATACCCACATTTATTCTCTGTCCACAATTAACCACATCTATGAAGTCCCTCACAAACATTCCTAGAATATTAACCATTAAAGAAAATGTGATCATGGATATGGAAAATAAAGGCAAGAGATTTTTTTGCTGTTGGTTTTTGTTTTGTGTTTGTGATTTTGTTTTGTCCTGTTTTGTTTTATTTTGTTCTGGGGCATAGAGAATAGGCATTGACAATGCTCAGTGAAGGCACAGGGTCACCAAGAGAAGCATAGATTGTGTATGTCTTCCATAGTCTGAGTGTGCTTGGTGAGGGACTTGATAGTCATCCAGTGGAACAGCATTTCCTTTGGACCATGCTGACCTTAAGAACATGATGGTGTTTCCTGTTGCAGGAACTACTTGAGTACCTAGTAAGCTTGGACAACATTAGATTTGTGGTCTAGGGAAGTCAGATACCTAACACTGGAGATCCTCAGGCAAAATTTCAGACCTCTGTTATAACAGAAAAATACGCCTGTCCTGTGGATGATGTCCATGAAGCTTGATTTTAGGTGCAACTCTTCCAGATAGTTGTAGGGGACTTCTAATCATCTTATTCTGATTTTTTTTTTAATTTGAATTTATTTTTAAAAATTAGTCACTTTACATCCCAATTGTAACCCCTTCCTCATCTCCTCCCAGTCCCACCCACCCTCTCTCTCCCTGCACATCTCCTCCCCTACAATCTGACTCTGTCCTATCAAGTCTTCTCAGGACTGCTAGCCTCTTCCTTTGTGGCCTGGCAAGGCCTCCCATCCAGCAGAAAGTGATCAAAGAGCAGGCAACAGAGTCCATGTAAGAGATCCCTTGCTCTCATTAGGGTACCCAAAAGATGACTGAACTGCCTACTATCTACATCTGAACACAGGGTCTAGTTCCTTTTGATGCATGGTTCTTGGCTGATGCATCAGCAGGGGCCCCTGGGCCGATATTTGTTGGCTCTGTTGGTCTCCTTGTAAAGCTCCTGTCTCCTCTGGGTCTTTCTTTCCCCTAACTCTTCCATAATACTTTTTTCACTCTGCCCAAAGTTTGGCTATGAGTCTCATCATCTGCAGCATGGTACATTCTCACAATGGAATATTATTCAGCTATTAAAAACAAGGAAATCATGAAATTTTCAGGCAAATGGGTGGACCTAGAATAGATCATCCTGAGTGAGGTAATCCAGACCCAGAAAGACACACGTGGTATATATTTATAAGCAGATATTAGCCATACAATACAGGATTTAACCATACTAAAATCTACAGACCCAAAGAAGCTAAGTAACAAGGAGAATCCAAGGGAGGATGCCTAATTCTTCTTCAATAGGGCAGGTAGAATAGACACTGGAGGTAGTTGAAGAGAGGGAAAAGGACAGGAGCCTACCATAGATGTCTTCTGTTTTGTGCCCTTGACCATATTTACAATGCAACAGGGACGGAAAGCTCTTTGTTTACATGTGGTAAATAGTATAGGGAGAAAAGGTAGCGTATATTATGGGGTGCAGGTAGTGTCTTACTTTAAACTGGTCTTCTAGAAATATCTTTGATGAGCAAAAAATGTTTTCGTGAAAAAATTGAAATAGGAGTATCAATGAGGACATTTAGGGCAGGACATTTCTACCAGGCAGGAAAACACCCTAAGCCATCAATGTTTATGCTGTGCTTGCAGAATTATAGGGAGGCCAGCATGGCTAGAATGGAGTGAGGGAAAGATGTAAGAGCGGACTGGTCTCATAAATGTTTCTCAACCTTTCTAATGCCGGGACCCTTTAATACAGTTCCTCATGATGTGGTGATCCCCAACCATGAATTTATTTTTGTTGCTTCTTCATACCTTTAATTTTGCTACCACTGTTAATCATAATATAAATATCTGTTATGCAGGATATCATGTATGCGACCCATGTGAAAGGGTGGGTCCACCCAAAAGAGGTTGCAACCAACAAGTTGATAACTACTTGATCTAGTCCTCCGAACCCCTCTTGGATCTCGAAGACTACTTGTTTTTGGCAGCCCAAGAATAGAAAAAGATTTTCACCACCTCCCGTCTGACAGAGGGCTTATTCCAAAATATATAAAGGAGTCAATAAGCAAGACATCAACAAAACAAATAATCCAATTAAAAATAATACAGATCTAAACAGAGAATTTTGATGAGAACTGATAGACTAAGATCAGAAAGGAGAGGAGAACCTCCCCTATCAGTGGACTTGGGGAGTGGCATGCATGCAGAAAGGGGAGGGAGGATGGGATCGGGAGGGGAGGAGGGAGGGGCTTATGGGGGGATACAAAATGAATAAAGTGTAATTAATAAAAAATTAAAAAAAGAAGTTAATAAGCAAGACATCAACAAAACAAATAATCCAATTAAAAATAATATAGATCTAAACAGAGAATTCTCAACAAAGGAATCTCAAAGGTCCAAGATGTGCTTTAAGAAATGGTCAACATCCTTAGTCATCAGATAAATGAGAATAAAAAAGACTTTGAGATCCCATCTTACACCTGTCAGAATGGATAAGAGCAAGTGACAGCTCATGCTCGTGAGGATGTGGAGCAAGAAGAACACTCCTCCACTGCTGGTGGGAATGCAAACTTGTACAACCACTATGGAAATCAGTTTCAGAAAATTGGGAATTGATCTTCCCCAAAACTCAGCTATACCACTCTTGGGCATATACTCAAAGGATACTCCATACAATCATGTACGTACAGCTTTATTCATTATAGCCAGAAACTGGAAAAAACCTGTATGTTCCTCAACTGAAGAATGGATAAAGAAAATGTACCCTTCTACCGTGGAGTACTATTCAGCTGCTAAGCAAAATAGCATCATGAAATATGTAGGCAAATGGAAAGAACTAGGAAAAAATCATACTGAGTGAAGTAATTCAGACCCCCAAATCACTTGTAAGTGGATATTAATCATTAATCCACAGACGCGAAGAAGCTAATTAACAAGAAAGACCCAAGGGGATACATGGATCTCTCTGGTAAAGAGGACTAGAAAAGATTCTGTGGGTAGACTGGGGGTATCTGAAAAGGACAGGAACAGGAAGGATCAGAAGGTAGGAAGATGGAGAGAGAGAGTCCTGGGAGAGACAATTGGGGTTGGGAGGGTACATGTTGGAAGTGAGGGAGAAACCTAGAGCAAAGGAAACTCCCAAGAGGTTAGGAGGGTGACCCTAGCTAAGACTCCCGGTAAAGAGGGATATGGAGCCTGAACCAGCCATCCTAAACCCTGCCTGGAGGGTCAGGAACCAGAGGCTGAATAGCCCAGAGAACCAACACAAATGACCACTCCTAAAAGTCAATATAATGGTTTCTATGATATTCTGTTATACCAATAGTCAGGAGCCTAGCATATTCATCATCAGAGAGGCTTTATCCAGTAACTGATGTGAACAGATGCACAGACTCAGAGCCAAGCCTTAGGCAGAGGTCAGGAATCTTGTAGTAGAGGGAAAGGAAGGATTATAGGAGCCAAAAGGGATGAGGACACCATAAGTAAAACCACAGGATCAACTAACCTGAGCTCACAGGGGCCCACAGAGACTGAAATGACAGCCAGGGAGCCTGCATGGGTCTGACCTAGACCTTCTGCATATATGTTATGATTGTGTAGCTTGTTCTTGTTGGGATCCTAACTGTGGGAGGAAAGGCTGTCTCTAACTCTTTTGACTGCTTTGGGGCACCTTTCTTCCCACTGGGTGACATTGTCCACCCTTAGTATAAGGTGAGGTGTCTAGTCTTTTTTTTAATATTTTATTTTATTTTATTTTATTTTATTTTATTTTATTTTATTTTATTTTATTTTATTTTATTTTATTTTATTTTATTTTATGTGCATTAGTGTGAAGGTGTCAGATCCCTTGGAATTGGAGATTGGCATTACAGACAGTTGTGAGCTGCCATGTGGGTGCTGGGAATTGAACCTGGATCCTTTGGAAGAGCAGACAGTGCTCTTAACCACTGAGACATCTCTCTAGCCCTGAGGTGTCTAGTCTTATTGCAACTTGATACGCCACATTTGGTTGATATCCCTGGGGGTGTCTGTCCTTTTCTGAAGGTAAATGGGAGGAATGGATCAGGGCTGAGGGGTAGACAGACAGGAGGAATCAGGAGGGGAAGAAGGAGGTTAAATGTAGCCAGGAGATATATATGGAAACAAAAACTGGAAAAAAAGGAAAGTGAATAAATTTTAATTAATGTGTTAATTTTTATACACAGAACTGCAGAGACTTGAGACAGTGGCTGACAGTAAAAGTAGGGATTATTTTTATTTTCCTTGGGGGCTATCTGATAAATCTCTTTTAAGCCCTGAAGACTTTGGATATCAAATTTTGTTCTGTCTTCCATGTTCAGCACTTCACGCAATTATCTATATATTCTACTGTCACTTTTTTGTTAAATTTCATCCTCTTCTTTAGTGTCTTTCACTGGGCTGTTAACCCCAGCGTCATTACACTTATCATTACCATATTTCTATTGTGTGGTTACTGTAGCATCTTCCCACGTCCGGTGATTGCTTTATTGCTCCTGCCAGCAAACTCTCTTCAAAACCCATTATTTGTGATGTCATTCCTTTGTCCACTGTGGTTATTTAAACAGCTTGCAAGCTTCACTTGGCTCCAGCTGCTAAGCAGGCTGAAATGTTCGAAACACAGGAAAAGTGATGAGGAAGTCAAAATAGTGGGAGGAGATTGGGATAGGACCAGGCTGGAAGGCTGGCAGAACTGTGGCCAAAATGTTTGCGAAGTCTTTAATGTCATGACATATAAAGATCTGCTCCCAACCCAGATGTCCTGGATTGACCAAGGCTTGACTTCTCCAGATGAGAAGGTGAAGCTGCTGACTTTTGCTTTCGAGTGTGATTTTCCCCTATAGCACTGAGTACTGTATTTAAGAGGCCAATGCTTTTAAGGTTCTGCTATCAAAGAACCAAAGAATCTTCTTATTTTGTCAAATTTATTTCTTATTGTTTCATTATGAATCAAAGGCCTTCAGATAAGTATTAGATGGTGTTTGCTATCTTGTTTCATAGAACATCAACTTAAATAGGCTAATATATGCATACACAGTATGATAAACTTACATGTCTCTATACAAATATTTGTGTATATTGTTTTTACTTATGGCACTTTATTTTATTTTTCTCCTGAGATCAATTTTAAACTGATTTTACTTATATTTGAAAAATATAAAATCGCAAATCTGTTTTCTGGGATATTACTGCTGCCTTGGCATCTTTAAGTATTGGCTGATTTTAATTTTAGCACGTTGTATGAATTAGGCCCTTATATAATTACTATTGTTTGAAGGAAACAGTATTCACTTTTTAAGGAATTCAACATCTTGGGATTAGACATGACCTTAGGGAATATTATGACATCACACAATGATAGTGGGCATTTTCACATATGGTAGAACAGTACTGTCAGGTTGATCATTCTCCCACCCAAAGCTGTTTGTTCTTGGTCCACGAAGATGGCTTATCTCTTATTTCAGACCAAGGAAAGTGATTAGAAGTTTTCTGCAAACACGTGCTGCACCCTGGTAAAAGAATCTAGGTGCGTGTGATTCTTCCAGGGAAACCCAGCTTTTCCTTAAGGTGTCTTAAAGAGGAGGGGCTTTTTGTCAGGCCATAGCTTCAGAGATTTTAGTTCACAATTAATAAATACCTCTGTTGCCTCTATACTTGTGATTAGGTCGGGCATCCTGAACATGAGCATGGTGGATGAGGGGAACTTTTCTCAAGACTCAGGACATAAAAAGGAAGAAAGACAAAGGGGCGGTGGGTGAACTATACCCCTCAAAGTCACACTGCACTGACTCCCGGTACATGGGGTCCGATAGAGCACTTGTCAATGGATCACTCCCCTGATGAGGCAGGAATAGA
>NW_026591086.1:53013559-53139508 GCF_907164565.1 Psammomys obesus
CACTTGTCAATGGATCACTCCCCTGATGAGGTAGGAATAGAGCACTTATCAATGGATTATTCCCCTGATGAGGCAGGAAAGTCTCTTTTAATTAGTGTTGCTTTAGGAGGCCAATCCTTTGGAGTCATTACATCCAAACTATAGCAATGGTGGGTTTGCACCTCATGTTTGGGGTTTCGTAGTCACCTCCATGACTGCCTGTTTAAAATGTGTTTCACTGTTCTATTTTGAGATGTAATTTGGTTTATTTACCTTTTGCAAAGGCAAATTACTATGCAGTTTTCCTTTTCCAAGTTCTAAGTGATGATGTTTTTCTATATTTGTGGCCTCTCTCTAAACAGATACATTCATTTTATCTGTACAAGATCTGCATCACTAAACGCTTCTCACCCATCGGGGGGAGAGGCAGACAGAGATTCCAAGCTCTGGCAAAAGCCAGATAGAGATTCCAAGCTCTGGCACTGAGGTTAAGGTCTGTGTATTGCTTACAGTTTATGACAATGGAGACAGAGTCTCTTCAGTGTTTTTTCACTGTTTGGAATTTACATGAGCTCCCTACCCAGAGGTGAAACTAAACCGGGACATTAACCACAGACTTTGGTTATCATTCTTAACCTGTGGATTCTCATGATGCAGATCATGCGCTTTTCATGATTGATGTGCGTGTTCTGAGCCGGAGCTGGAAGGTGCCCACTTCATTCTCATATAATCCATGTAGTTAATTGGTATTTTGATTGAACCAGCAGAAGAATAAAAATGCCTATGAATCAAAGGAATTATTCTCATTAGCTATGAAACAAAGAAAGCACTGGTTTCAAGAACAAATATTATTCAAAAATATTCTCATTAAAAGAAATTGCTCTCTTTGGTATAATAAAATTCTTCTAAAGAGAAGCATCTGGCAGACTCATATAACTTAGTGTAGCATAACATTTGGGATGAATTAAGTTGCTTCATGCAACAAAATGCTTTCAAGGCTTCTCAATATTTTTTCTTCTCTTTAACTTATCTGCGTCTCACAGTTCTGCAATTAGGTCATTTTTACTTCACATTTTGTTAAAGGTATCACATTATGGATATTACATAGGAATTACAGTCTCTTGAAGACTAGAAACGTTACTGAATTAGTTCAAGCTTTTGTGTCAAATCTGAGAGCCTTTCCATGTTAGGTCCACCTGCACAATGTTCTGTATTAATAGCTGGTCAGGGTGAACTACAGGCGAAGATGAATGAGTTGTGGAAATGGGCACTAGGGAAAAGGAAGTCATTTGAATTCATGTGCTGGATAACCTACCTACTGACAACCAACATTTGAGCATGATAGAACTGATGTATGCCGTTGACATATCGAAATCAAAGTTGTCAGTGGAGCTCATAGCCAGAAGGAATCTTAGGCATGATCCTGTAATCTGATTACCACCTGTGATCAGCTGTTTAAGTGGCTGCTTAACTGGACGTGTACTTTTGTAGAGAAATCCATTCCACCTCCAAAGGCTTTTGCTAAAACATATCCTCTGTTTATTTCACTGGGTAGGAAACACTTTGACTCAATCCTCTTTATGAGGGCTTTGCCCAGCATGATTTCCACATATCCTCAAAACATTATTTATGTATCGTGTGCATAGCAATGTAGGAACCCTGCGGAACAGTGGCATGATGCCATCCATGCTCAGGCGAGCGTGCTGGAGTATATACGATTAGGATTTGGGATGTAGTGGGGCCAGGACCTCAGCTTCAGTAAATATGAGGCTTGAGCATTGTTTTGAAAATATCTATGAGGGTCAGTAATCATTCTATTCATGACTTATTTTATCAGATTAATGTTTGAAGCTAGTTTCATGCTGTCAATAGCCTATAACATATATTGTGTATAGTATTTGAATATTTAGAGAGCTAGCCCTACTTAGTGTTCTCTCTTATATCTTTGGAAGGCCAATTTTTAGATACTTAATTGAAATAAAAACATATGTTTAAATTATATTTTTATATAATTATTCAGAAGGATCGATAATTTGTCGTGTGAAATATTCCTATTTTCTATAATGTGTGTCTATTTATTATGATTTCTGTTTTATATAATTTATTAGTTATAGTTTTTAAATTTTAAGTTAATTCAAAAACTCTAATTTTGTTCCAATATTTTAGTGTTTTATAACTTTTGTTCATAACTTGAATGTTTTATTTTGCATTTTAGGTGGTTACATTGTATTATTATAATATAAGCTAGTGATCATCCTACAAGGTTTTAGGTGTAAATCACTATATAATTTTGTCATTTCTTTTCCAATTCACTTGATTATTCCAAGAAAAGTTAAATGTAAAAAGTAAGAATAGGCTGTTAGTTACCATACCTCCTTTAGAATTATGTTTGCTAATTGCTTTCTTTTTTTTATAATTATTTTTATTTTTATTAATTACAGTTTATTCACTTTGTATCCCCCCTGAACTTCCCTCCCCCCTCCCCTCCCAATCTCACCCTCCCTCTTCCCCACCCCTGTCCCTCTCCCAGTCCACTGAAAAAGGAGGTCCTCCTCCCCTTCACTCTGATCCTAGTCTATCAGGTCTCATCAGGAGTGGCTGCATTGTCTTTCTCTGTGGCCTGGTAAGGCTGCTCCCCCCTCGGGAGGTGGGGGGTGATCAAAGAGCAGGCCAATCAGTTCCTGTCAGAGACAGTCCCTGTCCCCATTACTATGGAGGCCACTTGGACACTGAACTGCCATGGGCTACCTCTCTGCAGGGGTTCCAAGCCATCTCCACGAGTGGTCCTTGGCTGGGGTATCAGTCTCAGAAAAGACCCCTGTGCCGAGACTTTTTGGATTTGTTGCTGTCCTCGTGGAACTCCTGTCTTCTCTTTTGTCTTTTTAAAAATTTATTACAATTTATTCATTTTGTATCCCAGCTGTAGCTCCTTCCCTTGTCCCCTCCCAATCCAGACCTCCCTCCCTCTTCTCCTCCGAATACCTTCCCCAAGTCCACTGATAGGGGAGGTCCTTCTCCCCTTCCATCTGATCCTAGCCTATCAGGTCTTTTGAAAGCAAGTCAGCTATCTTTAAGTAGAACTTTTTATGCTACTTTACTTTTTATGTTTTACATGTGACTTACAGTGCTTCAATTTTGTCATAAGCCTTTTCATACTTGCCATTAATAATAATAATAGTTTATTATTACCGTGAGACTTTTCTTATTGCTGTTATTGGTAGTCATAATAAAAGGCTGATGTGTTGTTCATTCTTATATCACGGCAATAGGGAAGTAGAAGCAGGGGAACGGCTGTGACATCAGTGCCAGCCTAGGATACAGTAACTTCAGGCAAGCCTGCACCATGTGAGCGTCTGTCTCAAGGGCCCACCACTGCCAGTACGATGACCACTGCCACAACGATGACTACCACGATCAATACAGTCTTTCAAAGATTGCTTTTTGCCCTTTGGAGTAATATTTGATGTCAGTCTGTTATTTGCTTTGTATTATGGTGGTTTTAGTTGTTAATTATGAGCGATGGGTTACTAATACACACACACACACACACACACACACACACACACACACACACACACACACACTTGAGCCTACCTGAATGAAACTATAAGACTTTTCACCTTCCAATGGATCAAAAGTTCTTCATATTCAGTAGATACTATATTTGAGATTATTTTTTTAATTTGGATATTATGATGGGCTAGCAACATGTGGTTGGATCTTTTGCCTTGCTGGATGATTGATTAAATAAAAAAAATGAGCTAATTGTGAGATGGAGCTATATTATATAAATGCAGGTTTATTGGGAGCAGCAAGGGAAGGGGAGCCCATGATGGGGGGCGGGAAGTAGGGAGGGGGAGGGGAAAAGGGTGAAAAGGGTCGATGGAACCAAATGTCTGGTTATATTGTGAAAAGCCTCCAGGAGAAAAGCCCCACCCCTAGGTGGAGGGCATAGCATGGCAGCCAGGGCCTACAGCAGGTAAGGGCTTTAACGCTGGGAAGCAGCAGCCAGTCACAGCTTCTACTTGGCCACGGGGTTTGGGGACAAATGATTGGGCCATCTATAATGTACTTATTGTGTTAAATGCTGCGGCAGTTGATAGGCATATTAACTAGATTTTCACCCCAAAATATTTTCACTTAATCTAAGTCAGGGAGCACTTGAATGAATTTGGTTGCTTCCTACATCCCCTTTGAAGATGATTCCTCCTACTTTACAGTAAGGCTCCAGTAGTTTTATGAGCGTGGAAGCCTGGGCATCGTGGGTAAGTGGAGGCAGCTGCCTTTGGGGAGGTTGACAAAATAGTTGTGGGTGGAGGGTGTGTCAGGTCATGGGGATGGGGAAGCCTAGTGAGACCTCTTCGTCCGCTGAGGTTCCTGGCCAATGTGGTCCCCCTTATAGATCCAGCTCTCACCTAAAGAAGGACAAGAAGTAGTTTATTATGGAGCCAGATGTGAATGGGCAAGGGAGCACGGGTTCAGAAAGTTTCAATGAGCCAACAGTGTCATGAAGCTTTTACAGTAACAGCACAAAATCATAGTCAAGGCAATTTTTAAATATACTGGTGGAAATGTAAGACAAGCAGATTGAAGTAAAGCAGGGCATTCTCTGCCTTAGGCCTTTTACAGTATCTGAGGACACTCAGCCTTCTGGTTGGCAGAAGCTGCTAGTCTGTTGATACATTTCAAGGGTTTTAAACAGAGGATGTTAATTAACAGGATTAACCTGTTAATCAGGGGTGTTAGGTAAAACATGGTGGATAAGGAATAGGAATTAAGAGGGGATGAAAATAACCGAAGATAAACTGTAACTAAGTTCTGACCTGCAACATTCCAACCTCCCCATAGTCAGTGGAACTATCACCAGTCAATCAGCCTTACAGAAGATTCAGTGGGGAAGGCTGCTCTGTCTAGGAATAGTGTTCATCTGTGTCCAATGGAACAGTGCTGTCTTAAAGGGTGTTAGTGTATCAAGATCAGTTTACAGCACCTCAGTTTCTTGCTCCATGTAGCTTTAAATCTATCTCTAGATGAGAGCACACAGCTAAATCAAAGGTGCAGGACACACGCTCAGTGCATCTTGTGACTTCAGGTTGGTATTATGTAGGAAAAATCAACTCTGTAGGAGAATTCGTGCCCAGAGAACTAGATCTTGAGTCCTGAGTAAGGAATGAAAAGCTACCACAGTGATGGCTCCTGCACCCGAAGAGCAGGAGCTTTATCAAAAGACTTATGGTGATGTTCAGCTTTAATGAAGTAAGAACACAAGAATGTGTTATTTGGATGTTAGACAGAGTAGTCTGAGTCCACCGGGTCAGAACTCAGGCTTCTGTTTTGTTTCCTGCAGAGGCCCATGGCTGAAGCCGTGCCTGCCACTTCTAAGTTGCATCATTAAAACAATGCAATTAAAACAGTGCACACTGCATGCGTGCCCCTCCCCAAGTCCACTGATAGGGGAGGTCCTTGTCTCCTTCTTTCTGATCTTAGTCTATCAGTTCTCATCAGAAGTGGCTGCATTGTCAGGGTTCTAGGTTATCTCCACGGATAGTCCTTGGTTGGAGCATGAGCAGAAAGGGGGGGAGGGTAGGACCGGGAGGGGAGGAGGGAGGGGCTTATGGGGGAATACAAAATGAATAAAGTGTAATTAATAATAATAATAAAAGAAAAAAAAAACAGTGCACACAAAGAGGACAGGAGAGGCTCCTTCCTCCTGGGGCTTTTCTGCCTAACAGCAAGCAGCCCACAGCGCTGCAATGAAGTGAGAGCATGCCAGTTGTTTTCTCATTGGATAAATGGATTTCCATACTGCCTTCCTGTACCAGCATCTCAAATACATGTAATGCAGTTACTAGAATATTTGCATTGCTTTTGGTGATAGCTGTCATTTGGCTATAATTGTTTTCCTATGCTCTCTTTAGAAGAACTTTAGAATATTCCCATGTGTTTCTCGCCTTGCTTGTCTTTTGGCACATTTTTCTAAAAGTGAAAGATAGTGGAATGTCAGGATAATGAAATGTTTTTGTCAGAAATAAAAATAATCACAGACCATATCAGTGATTTAAAAGTCAAGTTGGTTCTTGTTCATCTTAATATACTGTTTATGGGGAAACCATTGACTTCCTGACAATTCCAAACATAAGCAATAAAATCGGAAATATTTACTAAGAATACTTTAATCATTGTTCTATATCTTTGCAAATGAATGCAGTAATCGTAGTGGCATTTTCTAGCAGAGAGTATTCAACTAATCCATTTTTATAAAGTGGAAATAGACATCAGAGAAAAATAGCACACATTGATTAACTACTTAATACTCCATTGGCTTTACAAGGCCTAACAGAGGAGTGCTTTCAAATGACAGTGCCTAGATAAAAAAATAAATAAATACAGTGCAATCCTGCATGGTAATTACAAATGCATTAGGAAACTCAGCAACTCTGCTTGGAATACAGACTAGAGAAGATGGTGCAGTATGGTCCAGGATCATCATTAGGATGCTGGCCTCAGATGGAAGACATTGCTGCACGAGCCAACAGTAGGCATACTTGGTAGGACGGAAATAGTGTGTTACAATACTGTGTTAGCAGTAGTGAGACAAAAGCTTGGCTCCTTCAGAGTCTGCCAATCCAGTCCTGGAAGAATTAGCAGTGAAGGGAGGAAGAACACAGCATGAGTCTGAATAAGAAGTTAACTCCTAGCTAATTAGAAACACACACACACACACACACACACACACACACACACACACACACACACACACACTGCAATAAAGTAGTGAAGCCACTGGTATGATCCAGTGGTTCTAAACACACACCAGATTAAAGTGGGACATTAGCTAAAATAAGGATTTTATGATTTCGGCACCTCCATTGTTAGTCAACATAGCTCTCAATGACTTTCCTCTCCCCCCCTTTTAAAGATTAATTCTCTGTCTCCTCTGTATCTGCTCTGTCTGTCTCTATGTATCTCTGTCTCTTTCTGTCTATCTCTGTCTGCCTCTGTGCTCCTCCCCCCCCCATCTCTTTTTCTCTGTCTTTCACTAGTGTGTGTATGTGTGTCTGGTAGAATCCAGAAGATCAGAATCAGGAATCAGATCCTCCAGAGCTAGAGTTACAAGCAGTAAGAGAGAAGGGTTTTGTTTTGGTTTGTGGCTTAAGCCTATCATAGCAAAGGAGAAACAGATAATTATGAGGCAGCTGCTACCTTCGTAGTCAGCAGAGAAAGAAAAATACTAGTGTACAGACGGCTTTCACCCCTTTCCACATTTTTATTCAGTTCAGGATCCCACCCAGTGGTGCAGCCACAGTTAGGTCTCTGTGGAGACTCCCCCAAAGACAAACCCACCAGCGGTTCTCATACGTGATTCTCATTCCAGCTACGTTGAAATTGATGGTTAGTCATCATGTAGCTCAGGCAGCAGAATGAGAGCAGGAGAGATGACATCCAGCTGAAAGGCGGGGAGCTTTCACAAGAGATAAACCAGAGGAAGCTCTACTTGTGTTTGGATTTTGTTTTTGTCTCAGCAGAAGGAACATTTTCATTAAAACCATAAGGTCTCAGGAACAGCCAACCACACTGAAAACCCAAAAACTACAATAATACTGAACCCATTTGATAAGAAGAAATGCATTTCCTTGTGTGTGAATATGTTTGAAAGTGAGTTTGCAGGTTTGTCATTAACACATGAAACTCCCCTTTTTATTTAACTTTCTCCTTATAAAAATGATGTTCCTTTTAATTTAGGTGGAGCTTGCTCTCGATTTCATTCTGAAATGTTACTTGTTGGCTTTTCAGTTTAGCAATACTAATTTCTTCCCTATTCATTCTCTAGTGAGTACAATGATGATACTGTTTGAGGGTGTGCTGACTAGCTAGCAAGGCTTTTATATATTTTGATAATCTAGTATCATGGCTTGAATAAGCTTGGCTCCCATAGGCTCATATGTTTTAATGCTTGGTTCTCAGTGGGAGTTGTTGTTTGAACAGGATTAGGAGTGTGGCCTTATCAGAGAAGTTAGGTAACTGGGTCAGGCTGTGAGGTTTCAAATACTCACAACATTCCCAGTCAGGGTGTTCTTTCTCCTTGCTTCATGCTTGTGCATGTGGGTCAGACGTAAGCTCTCAGCTACTGCCTAAGCACCATGCCTACTTGCTTCCTGCCATCATGCTCCCTGCCATGATGGTCATAGTCTCACCCTCTGAAACTGTAAGCACCAAATTGAATATGTGTGTGTGTGTGTGTGTGTGTGAGAGAGAGAGAGAGAGAGAGAGAGAGAGAGAGAGAGAGAATAGCCTTGGACATGGTATTTTAATCACAGCAATAGGAAGTAGATAGGGCATCCTAAATTCAATTTTGTAATTCATCTTTATCCTGACTTTTTAAGATCTTAAAATGCAATGTTTGCCAATTGTTTTCATGGATGTTGAAAGGATAAAGAATAAAACACGCCTCATTGTAGAATAGACTAGAATGGGTTTATAAGAACTGAGGTATTACCAAGATTGTCAAGGGCAGTGATAGATTTATCAGTGGGAATAGAATCACGTGTTGGAACTTAATGGAAAGAGTAATGGGAGCCCTAGACTTACAGCTTTAGGCATCAGCATACTGACAACAGAGGACCTTCCTTGTCCATTGTGAGCAGTGACTATGTAGCATTTGGTGATTATAAGTTCAGTCTGTGGAGATGAGAATTTGGAGAGACTATATACTATAATTGAGTATGTTACAATTATCAGAGCCATGAATGTATAGACTACTTTAGTATAAAATGTAAAAAGCTAAACAAATCATATGAACCAGATAAGGAAGCAAACACAATTTTACTGCTAGTGGGCTCATGCAAGTGTGAAAGATACAAAGAAAAAAGGGCGCTAATTTTTAAAAATTAAATCAATGTATAACTTATATTATTCTATTAAGGATTGGAAAGACCAATCAGAGTTTTAAATTGGAAATCTAAATCTGCAGTAAGCCCAGCAGCCTACCACCAATCACTGCATTTCTTCCTCTCACTTGTACCTGTCAATAATCTGGAAGGCTGTTGATGAAGAGAGGCCCATTTGCAAGTACAACATCAACTGTGCAGTGTAACTGTGGAATATGAAATAATTTCTCAGACTGTTCTCCAGTTCCTGGGAACAGCTTCAGTATGATTATCTCTCCCAGGCTGTAGACAATTTTGAAAAATGAACTAGCTTGGCATGAAATTGCCAAAATATTTTCTCCCATAAAGAAAGTGATAGGATGTTTTTAAGAGAAGAAAGAAAGAAAAAAGCCCTTTAACCCTCCCTTATTTTCCTGGAGCAAAAACATTCAAAAAGGCATCCGGACAGCTATGGTTCATAGCCCTTGCTATTTCTCTCTGTTTGACATTGGTAAGCAATTAAATCCTAGGAAGTGATCACAAAGGATAATTAGATTTAATTTAGACATCTCAATGAGCTTTGCTTTTGATATGTAGGGATAATTAGTGCATTGAGCACAAGTTAACCCTGATAAAGTTGATTAACTTTGGCAATATTTGCCTCAGTTGATATAATGAATGTAAGCCCAAAGATATATTTTTTGATTTAGATGATTTTTCACATCTGCTAATTTCATGTCTACAAGTTCACAGTCAACTTTAGTCATCTATTTTCCAGTTATGCTGGGTGATGGGAATAGTCTAGAAACTTGAGTGGCACTATGTTTTGAGCTGCGACATATTTAATCAAAAGGGAATCACTATGCATGCATATTTTCTCTCTCAAAACCAGAATTATTTACAGCATTTTTCAGTGCCTAACTGTTGTCAAGTGACAGATTATCTGTCTTGAACTTCTGCACTAACGTAATTGCTCAAGTAAATACAGCTTCTCCCTTTGTGCTTCTGAGACCGAGTTATGATTTCAGTCTTAGTTTCTGATAAAGTACAGTTCAAGGTACAGTGCTTCATGGGTGGGGGGATCGAGGCAGCAGGAACCTCAAGGAGCTGGTCATATTGCTTACATGATCTAGTCATAGAAAATAGTTAGTGCTCAGCTATTCTCCCAGCCTACTTGGTCCACACTCACCTGTCCTGGGACTGGTCCCACTCACAGTCAGGATGGGGCTTTCCACACTGATCCACATAATTGGGGTAATCTCCATAGCCATGGTCCTACAGATTATTGTCTCCTAGGTTTTTCCAGATTTTTTTCAGCTTGACAATACAACCATCCCAGTTTCTTCTGGAACACCAGAATAAAAACACCCCTAAGGAATCTGCACTGTTTAACTGTTCTTATGAAAAAGTATAGAAACATTCTTGATGTGCTTCCCAAGGAGGAAGAATCCCTCTCCTGTGAAATCTATTCATGTTATACCACTACAAAGAAGCATGCTGCTTGTTATTGCTTTATTACCTATTTTATCTACATACATATTTTTTACATTTATGTCTCTCCATAAAAATCTTTGATCTAAGAAGATTTAGCATCTGACCCTAGTAGGTATTCAGGGACAATTGTTAACTGAAGACAGAAACAAGTACTGGTTCTCCTGGAAAACAAACAAACAAACAAACAAACAAAATATCTTAACAGCATCATTACTGTCATGTTTATTTGTTCTTTTGTATATGCATCTTGTATTGTTCTAGAAACAACAAAAGAGAGTCTTGAAACACACTAGATTTCTCACATTAATATTTTTTTTTCTTATAGCACAACCCAGAGAGTAACACTTACAGTTAATTATTTTGCGTGTTGGCAATTTAATTTTGTAACAAAAACCATATGTATGCCATTGAAATTTAGCTATCAAAGATCAATTGACTTTTCACAGGTATTGCCAAATACTGGACGTTATAAGCTATTAAGGTTAATTTTCTGTGTTAAATGGATTGGCCATGGGATACCTAGGTATTTGGTTAAACATTATTTCTGGGTGATTTATAGGGATGATTCTGAATGAAACTAACATTAGGATCAGGAAAATGTTTAACAGAGATTGCCTTTGATGGTATGGGTGGGGCTTATCTAATCATTGAAGGCCCATTTAGAGTAAAGAGCTGAATAAGATAGAACTATTTCTGCCTGATTAGTTTTGAGTAGAAACTCAATGTTCGATTGCCTGTGGATTCTGACTGTACATGGTGTTTATATTCATATATGGATGGATGGATGGATATGATAGATGTATGACTGTGTCAAATGAAGAATACTAAACTCATGTGTGAAGGAGTGCAACATCAGCACAGAAGCAAAGCAAGTTAGCCTGAGGAGTGATTCTAGAAGTGGTGATTTGTGACGTGATTGAGAGAGTTGCATGTAAGTATGGGTCAAGGGTCTACTGCGTCAGAAGGGAGTACAAGCAAAGTTGTGTTTTGTAGGAACAACATGAGGGAACCAAGGAGTTAGAATTTTTAATAGACATGCTAAACAATGAAAAGATTATTGTATCATTTTATTGTCAAGTAAATCTAATAAGATATGTTGTATTGGGACACAACTGACATCACAGCACTAGGGAGGATGAAGCAGAAGGGTCCTAAGTTTGGGCCGGTATGCACCATACTATGCATTTGAGAATAGCCTGGGCTGCAGAAGACAACCCAGTTTTATAAAAACAAAACTGAAAACAATGCCAAACTCAATATTTAAAAAGCAATCAATGCCAAAGTTAATTGAAACATCAAAACAAAATAAAACAGTCAATAGAAACACAGGCAGTGCTGAGCTGAGCTGAACAATCAAAAGAACTCAAGACAACTTTCTTTTTTTCCTTTGATAATCTTTTGGGGTAAACAAAAAAATATTAAAAACTTTCTATAACATCTCTCTTTCTGCAATTTGTTTTTCAGAACACTCTAGAACAGTGCTGTGACTTCCTTTGGGCAACTCAGAAACAGAAGTAAGGAATGATCAGTGATTAGTGGCACAAACAGCCAAGGATTCCCTGCAATGCCCTCTTCTGGGGACACTTTGGCATATACTCTCTAGAGCCTCACAGCTGAGTGGAATGTTAATGCAAACACAGCCCTCACTCTAACTGGAATAAGATAGATTATTCTGAGCCAATCACAAGTGACCATGGCTCTGTAACGTGGCTTTAGCATGCCCAAATGACAGGTTTTACTGTAGAAGCAGTCAGATGGACATTTTATGGCATTAAACAGAAGAAAGTCATAAATCAAAGTGCTTACTAAATACACTTGGGAGAAGGGTGTATCACGTAGGCAGAGTAGGGAAAAGTCAGTTATTGGTTTCTTCTTTTAGTTTGTAATAATTTTTAATTCTTGAAATTAGAATTACATCATTTCCTCTCTTCCTTTTTCTTTCTCCAACCCCTCTCATGTATCTGCTTTGCTCTCTCTTATTCATGGCCTTTTGAAATTTTTGTTAGATATATAAATGTATGTGTGTCAAAGCAATATAAAATGATCGATCAAAACATAAGCAGTGCTGCACTGAATGGAAATATTAGAATATATGATCTGACAGCATTTTTTGCTTTTGGTTTTCACATAACCTGGTGGTTTCATAAGAACACAACCACAGGTCTTACCTGCCAGTCAAAAGAACGTTAAGTTAATGGGTAATGAATGATTCATATGGGGACTTAAGATCTGATAATTTTGATTGTAGATCTGCAACATTCCAACTTTGCAATCATGGACTTCTAATCAGTCATTTAGCCATGTAGAATCCTTAATGTAGGGTAGCTTTTTGGGGGCAGGGGTGTATTCCGTTCATAGGAAGGCCAAGAAATGAATGAAACTAATGATTCCAGGGAACCGTGCTCCTTCAGATGGTACTGTCTCTTAATGTGGACAGTTTCAAATAGGGAAAATTTTCTGTATTATTTGACAGTCCTCCTGTATGTCCTTTGGTATATCCCAAAGGAAGAACTTCAACTCTTTTTTTCATGCTGGAATTTATAATCTGATTTTTATATTTTCTATTAACCAGGAGATGGAGGAGAAGGATTAGTTGACAAAGAAAATAAAAGCATATGATATTGAGTGGTAATGTAACATATAATTTTACAGTTTATATGTAAATCTTTAAAGAATATCTTATGAGCTTTATGCCTATAAGGTTTATAATTACAAATACTTTTTTAATGTACATCAAAGAGGGAAGAAAATGTGATATAACAGGTAGGTTTTCTCTAGGACCTTTTATTCTTCTTGTACTAAGAAAGACTAGTGCTCTGTAGGCATTGATCAGGGTCCTTTAAAATAGAGTTACCTAACCCATCTCTAGTATCACTCTGTGAAGAATGCACTGTCCCTCTTATGGCCTTATAAAGGTAGAAATGGAACAGAGAGAAGTTAAATAGCTTGCCCAAAGCACAAGAGGTCAATGTAATGTCAGCAGTGGACACAGGCTGTAGAGTCCTAACAGTGAGCTTCCTGCCCATCACGTGTCTGACTTTAACCTTCAGCCTTCTAACTGAATAGTGATCCCAGGCCACTGTTTCTATGTATTTCCAGAGATTGCATCTCCACATCATTGCTTTGTTCTCTAGATTCAAAATTCTGCTCTCACCTGACATTTGCCCACTGCCAACCTTTCTGCAGAGGTTCTCCTGTCTTTACCTCCATTTGCTAGATTAGGGAGCTCAAGATTTTGACATACTGAGTTGGTGACTTGCAGGTCTGTCTGAAACACAAAGAGCTTTGCTGAACCTTTGGAAACACCAGAGTCAGCGGTAGGAAAGCACACACTACTGTCTCTAAGATATTTAAAAGTCATTCTTGCCATGCCAAGCCAAAGATCTCCTGTGACTCTCTTCATCTCTTGGACATTTGGCTGTAGTCACTTCTTGTCTGCATAACTGTGGGTGTTATGCCTGCGTGTGATATCTTACCTGTCGGACAAATTGAGCTGAGACCAGCTCAATACACTTCTCATATTTTTTAAGCATCTTTTCATTGTTTTTAGTACCTAATGAGATGTAACTATTTTAAGTATTGTTTAGGGTTCAGTAACAAAGAAAAATGCCTGCACATGTTTAGTACAGGTAAAGGTTTTCAGTGTTTTGATGTACAGTTCACTGAACACATAGTTTTGGAATTCATCAATATAAAGGCTCTCTGGGATGAACATCTGCCTGCAAAAGCCTCTGCAGATGTTATCAGCTCTTCGTGATAGGTGGGAATTCTCTGTGCAGAGAAGTGAAGAAGAAATTGGAATGTGTAAAGATTTAACAAAAACAACACAATACCATTTGACTGTGCTTGCAGCGACAATTACGTGTGTGGCATCACTGAAAAGGTATAGGAAGAGAAGTGAGAAGAAGAGAGGAAAGAGTGGGAAGCGAATGGAGAAATGGCTTAAACTCCTCTACCAAGAACACCGTAATCCTCCTATGGAGTTTTGACTTCTAGAAGCACCTGATCCTAGGGCTCCAAATGCTTGATGAAAAGAAACATGCATGAACCTCATCCAACCTGGACTAAACATTAACGTCTTCTTGTGACTCAAAACCTTTAAAATAACTTGTGGCTATTAGGATTTAAAAGCTTTGAGTATAGGCAGTTGAAGTATTTGGCAGTTTTAATGTTCCATAATACTTGGTCATATTTGGAACTGTAGAACTTATAAATTCTATAATGTACATGGCAAATGGATTTAAAGACAAAATAAAAAATAGGTTTTTTGTTTGTTTGTTTGCTTAGTGTGCTTTGAAACAAGGATGGCGTCCTATGTAGCAACTCTGAGTGGTCTAGCAACATGAAATTATATACTCCTACTGAAATTCTTTACCAAGTGTTTTTTTTTTTTAACCTTTGGTACCCTCCCCCAAGCACAATAAATCCCTTGAATAACTTAATCATGCTGAACATTAAAACAGGTTTCATGCATTGAGGATAACTAAAGATTTTCTTACCTGTATTGTGGCTTTTGAAAATGTTGCTATAAATTCTTGAGAATAGGAGGCTGTAAGGCAGCTGCAGTTTCATCCAGAGAATGGTTTTGAGAAGAATCTTTATTGAACATGGCAGAGTGGGAAGGGAGCTGGCCTTTAGTTTCCTGATGTTTAGGTGGGTTAGGCCCTGAGAAGACTACCGTGAGGTTCTTGTTTGATTCAGGGGCTCAGTCTGGGTCTGTCTTGCATGTGGTCAAGGGGGATCTAGTATGTTTATATTGTGTAGGAAAGAAATTTGTATGAAAATTGAAACAAAAACAGTTAAGTGCAGTTATAAAAAATGATATTTACTACAGACAGGAAAGAAAATGTTTAGGTAAATAATGCTTGTAATGGCATTAGGAATCTAAAAATGGCATAGGATACAACTTGGGTAATTCTCTCAGAAAGTCTCAATGGTAGTGAAGTCGTGGATCTTGCAAGAGAACCTACAACCACCATTTTACTAAACCAACATAATCCCTAACTTCACTCTACTCATTTGCCCTTCTACCCACATGTAAGTGTAGTCCTCCACATTTCATCAAGGAAACTTCTCTTTGCAACAGATGGAGATATTACAGAAAACTATAACTAATCAAAATGCAGAGTTGCAGAGCCCCATTTTAAAGGATAAATCTAGAATACAACTTCTCCTGCCTCTAAGGCTTGGAGAACATTCCAGAAGAGGGGGAAGAAAGATGGTAAGGACCAGACAGTCAGGGAGTTTGCTAAGCTATTGTGTCTCGTAGTCACAGGAGCAGCCACAGCCATAAAGTCTAATCAACTGCCCAGATGTGAGCTAATAGCATTGACACCAATAAGCCTGCCAAAGTGGACTTGAGATTAGTCCAGGGGTCCTCCACACTGAATGAAGAAATACAGGCAAATAAGGAATGCTTAAAGCAAGAGAAATAGTCTCCAGGAAAGATCCCACCAATTAGTCATCCAATACTAAATAGTCAGCTCTGAATGCGCACATCTGAGTATAATTACACACACTGAACAGGTTATATTTAAGAAGATATATGTATATACATATGTGCATGTAACAACAATTAATGAAAAAAGAGGTGGCGGATTTGAAAAAGAACAACAAATGGAATATTGGAGCATTTGGAGGAAGGGAAGGAAGAAATGATGGAATTATATTATAATTTCAAAAATAAAAGGAATTCAAAATAAAGGTAATACTGAGGAGTTATACAGGACTGAGTGTGTTCCTTAAAATTCACCAACACTTCCTACATTGTAATGGTTTTCAAATGAGCATTAAAGTCAACCCTCCCTTCCCCCAAAGCACATTTAAAAAAACAGATTTTTTTTTTATTCCAAATGTACGTAAATTGGTATATTAGCTTACATAGTCACTGTGTTTGGGCAGCATGGCACTGAGAATAGTTTAGTAGTTTAAATTTGTATTTGATGGAAAGGAGACCATAGTTCCTAGGCTGCTGCTGAGGGCTTTGGGGAGCTTCATTTTTATATTTGTCAAGTTCTTCTTTTATTCCTACACTGACACTGCAAACACTTTGTCCTAACTATGCAAGGCAGTAGTAATTATAGCCTTCAACCCTTATTTTAAAACCCCATAAATAAGGAAGGCAGTTTCTTCAAACTGAGACATTCATATACAAAAAAATCAATATCATTTCATATATTTGAAGTCAATTATTTAAAAATCTAATATCTTTGAAGTATATTTTAAAATTTATAGTTTAGGCTAGTGAGATGGGTTTGTGGCTGAGTTCACTTGCTACCAAATCTGAACAGCCTGAGTTAGTTTTCTAGAGCCCACATGACAGAAGGAAAGAAGAGACTTCAACAAGTCCTACTCTGACCTTTAGATATGGTCATGACACATGCAAAAGCAAAATAAAATTTAGATTTCTAGTATATTTAGAAATAACTGCTGTTAGCCTATACCTTAATCACATAATTGTAACATGACTGTTCTTTACATGTTTGCCTGTGCTGGTGGTGCAGTATTTTGTAGTAACAGTTATGAAAGCAGGAATGCATTCTGTAGTGAAACAGACTCCTCAGTCTGATTGATTTTGTGCTTTACAATCCATTTCAGTCATCAGAAAGCATTGCAATTTTTCCTCCTGCTATTTGGAAAGAAGGTAATGGTCGAGAAGATTGCCTGGCTTCTGAAGGAGTGTCTCCTGTGGAGGTGGTAGCAGCGTATCTATTAAAGTGCTGGAAGTCAGTGGTGGATACTTTCAATTATTTCTCGGTTTGCTGGCCTGTACGTAGTGAAGCACTCAGGTGATCGAGCAGTTCTGTGGGACCACGGTTAAGATGTTTGGAAGTCATGTTTCCATATTGTAACGAGAGCACTTTTCAAAGAAGTGTCTGTGTAAGGCATGTGTGTACTGCTACTCAACAACAGAGAAGTTCACCGGGAATTTACATAGGACTTGGAGCATATTCTTGTGCTGTGCAATTCAACTCCTTAGCCTTTATTATGGCTTAATAGTAAAAGGCAGTTGTGTGTGTGTGTGTGTGTGTGTGTGTGTGTGTGTGTGTGTGTTTAACATTACGCTGTAAGGAATGTCCCAATAACCATGTCACGCACACAAGAAAGATGTAAGAGACTATGATGCACTCTAGTAATGATGTTTTAAAGAAAAATGTCCAGCAGAATTTTCTAACACCAAGAAGCACATACAAATTAATGATAATTCTTCAAAGGGGAGATATGAATGATAGCTTATATGTTCATCTAAAACAAATGTGATGACTAAGGAAATTAAACAGTGTAGCTATCAGAAGACAATAGGAGTGCTTAAGTAGAAACTGTCCTTTTTTGTGACTGTTGGATGTTACTTTAAAAGGAAAGACTGAGGTGAGTTCTATGGGAGGGGTCGGTGCCTTAATCTGGGTCACATGCTCCCTTTCAGTTTAGAATGTTGTGTGTTGCAAGTACTCCTAACTGCTGAGCCAGTTCTCCAGCCCTGAAGAACAGTTGTTTTGTACATGTATATTTAGGAAACATTTACCCTAACCACAGCAATGGCATTCAAATCTTAAGATAAACTAGAAAATTTAGAAAAAAAAAAACAGTATTTTTCCTATGAGAATGATTCTGTAGTTCTTTCCATGTGGCAAATTGTGTCAGCCTAGAGAAATCTGCTTAACCCATGAACCAACATTTTTCAAAAATCAATACATAACAGACTTTATTGAGAACAAAAATGATTTATCATGAAAAGTAAGTAATGGATTTTAATTAACAGAGGAGAGAAAGTCCATTGCTGGACTTTAATACTGCAACTAACCTTGAACAAACAGCTAATAACATTTTTTGATGTAATATAAAATAATGTTAACAACAGTCTTAAAGAATAATAAGTATCTGTGGTGATGAAATTCATTTTTTTTTTTTGTCAAGTAAATACTTACTGTTAGATATTGCATCAACACGCCCATCCCCATTAAGCCAGACATTACTGGAATTTTCGATGATGTAAGCCAATGACACTCTTCTTGCTAAAGTTTTCTTTTTGGAATGTAGACATTTTTCTTTTTAAAGTAAGTAAAGTAAATGTACTTACAATCATTTGAGTTTGTTGTGCCCCCATGGGCTCATTTGGCCTTTATAAGACCTAGCTGGTACAAATAAATCCTGAAAGGCTGGTCTTTGATAAGTGCCACCTGCATTTTGCTTTCTGCCCAATAATGGTAGTTTATAGAGGCTCTGTCATGGGCTTTTGCTACTGTAAACTGCGCCATGTCTTCCTCGCCTCATTCCAAGTGGTTCAGTCATGCATTATGCTTATAGAGACTCAAAGATATCCACCTTTTCTCCTAGTGCAATTATACAGATAGTTCCCTTTCTAGATTGAATGAATATTTAAGTCCTTTATCTCTTTCTCTCTCTCTCTCTTTCTCACACACACACACATACACACACACACACACACACACACACACACACACACACTAACTCTCAACATAGATTCACACATAGATTAACACAGCATAGATTCACCTGGAAAGAGGATCAGTGAGGGAATTATTTTAGATCAAGTTAGTCTGTGGACATGTGTCTGGGAGGGGGGAGGTTGTTTAAATTGTTAAGTGACCTACCCTATAGTGGACATTTCCTAGGCTAGTCTCTGAGTTTTATAAAAATGAAGAAAGCTACTGTGAGAAAGAAGCAAGCAGCATAGCTGCATTCATTTTTCTCTGCTCTTGACTGTACATGTGATATGAGTAGTTGCTTGAGTTCATGCCTTAATTTTCTCTTGATGATGGGCAACCTTATCTTGTAAGCCAAAAAAAAAAAAATTCTTTTGTAAAGTTACTTTTGGTCAGGGTATTTTACCACAGGTACAGAAGTGAAATTATAAATGTATACATATTTATATGAATGCATATGTATATATGCATGCATCTCACTGGGACAAAATCCGTTTGAGCTTCTTGATAAATTCTTATAAACACAAGGAGTTTTGAGATAAAGAAAATGTTTGAGAAATATTGAGTTATATTTGCAAATGTAGACGTCAGCAATTTGTATTGCATTTGATATAACTGAAGTTTTCTCTCTTGGCTACTTTTCTACTGCTGTGATGAGACACCATGACCAAGACAACTTATGGAAGAAAGAATCTGTTGGGCACTTACACTGTCAGACAGTTAGAGTTCATGACCATTATGGCAGAGAACATGGCCTTAGGCAGACAGGAATGGTGCTTGAACAATTACTGAGAGCTTATATCTTGATCCTTTAGCATAAGGCAGAGAGAGAGAGAGAGAGAAGAGACAGTGGGAATGGTCTGATCCCAATGACATACCTTCTCCAATAAGGCCACACATCTTAATCTTCCCCAAACTGTTATACTAACTAGGGATAATATATGAGCCTATAGGAGCCAGTCTCATTCAAACCACCACCGTGGCTCAGTGGGTAAAGGGATTTGTTTGCAAGACTGGAGGTCTGAGTTTGCTCTCCAGAACCCAAGTGAAGAAGGAGAGAACCAGCTTTACCGAGTCGCTCTTCGGTTTCATGTGCATGATGTGGCGTGTCTGCTACCCCACATTATGTTCGTGCATTCACACAGGAATAGATACAACATTTGTAAAGACTCTCTTCCTCTTTCTTGGGTTCATTCTTCCTAGACAGTTCTTACAAGAGCCAGCTTCTTGATAGCTCGGTAGCCAGCTGCTGGTAGTCCTCTCAGTTGACCTTGTGGCATTTGACATGAGAGTTGGAAGAATAATTTCCTTCCTTTGACCCCTGGGATACTCTCCTTTCTGGATTTTTGTTTTGTTTTGTTTTGAACTTCATTGACATCTATTCTTTCTAGTAATTAATATATTTTTTAATTAATTTTTTTATTTTTTATATTAGTTACAGTTTATTTACTTTGTAGCCCAGCTGTAGCCCCCTCCCTCATTTCCTCCCAATCCCACCCTCCCTCTCTCATCTTCTCCTTGCCCCTCTCTAAGTTCACTGATAGGGGAGGTCCTCCTCCCCTTCCACCTGACCCTAGTTTATCAGGTCTCTTCAGAGCTGGCTGCAATGTTCTCCTCTGTGGCCTAGGAGGGCTGCTCCTCCCTCAGGGTTGGGGGGGAGGTCAAAGAGCCAGCCATTGAGTTCATGTCAGAGACAGTCCCTCTTCCCCTTACTAGGGTACCCACTTGGAGACTGAGCTGCCATGGGCTACATCCAAGCAGGAATTCTAGGTTATATCCAGGCATGGTCCTTGATTGGAGAAACAGTCTCAGAATAGACCCTTGTGGCCTGATATATTTGGTCCTTGTGGAAACAGAAATTGTGATACTTTTACACAATGGAATACTTCTCAGCAAGTAAAAACAAGGAAATCATGAAATTTTCAGACAAATGGTGGGATCTACCAAAAAATCATCCTGAGTGAGATATCCCAGAAACAGAAAGAAACACACGGTATATATTCACTTATAAGTGGATATTAGACCTAATTCATATATTTTTAATTTCTCTCTTTTGCCTATTTTGTACTTGCTCTAGTACCATGACTTTTCTCTCTGTATTATCCAAACTTGAACAAGCAGCTTCAACTTCTCCCTTAAAACTTTCATTACTTTTTCTCAGTATGCACTGATAAACTTTGTTTCAATTTTTGACTGGCATTTTAATTTCAACCATAATTTTCTAATTTTGACACATTGCTGCTCAGTCTGGCTTGTCTTTGTTAATCGTACCCACACGATTAGACATGGGCTCCAGAACATGGGTTTTGGCTCTTTCTCTTACGATCCTCCAAGCAGCAGCAAACCCCTTTAACTGTTTTTCCAACATGGCTAATCCGGTATCTTGCTGCTGTGCCTCCAGCCCTGCAAGAATAGTTCAACGTGTAAGGTAAGTGCCACCTGGTCTTACCGTCGTCTCTGTTTGAGCTTCCTGCATTCTCTGAACTTGGCCTTACTGGTCTACATCTCACCCACTTAACTACTGTGATCCATTAAAATGCAAAGCGGACATTTTGCTCTTCTCTAGACAGTTCTCTGGTAGCTTGCCTCTCCTAATGGGCTTTGAGGCATCTGTATTCTCCTTCCTGTCTGGTGGTTTGCTGATTTCTCCTCCTTTGCCTTTCAGGGCAGCAATCACATTGACTTTACTCTGTATTTTCTGGTGATAGGTTTCTGCACACCTCATAACTTTGTGTTTCAGGTTCTCTGAACTTGCCAGATTCTTATCTGGCTCTTTCCTCACAAAAATATCCTCTCAAATACTGCCTTCTGAAGTAAGATTTTCTCGTTCATCTTGTTTAAGATAGGCAAAAAAGCAGAAAATCATTTTTGTCTAAATTTATTTGCGTAATATATATTTAAATTTATCACATGAATAAACATTTTATTTAGATTGGGCATATTTGGTAAATTTGGAAAGTTTCCTTCTTGGAATAGGTTAATTAGGGAATCTAAACTTATTTTCCTTTAAAGAACAGAATAATGATGAATTGACCTGGAGCTGTTTTCTATCTCATCTGGAGTTTGCTCTTCAGTTTTTCTCTGACAGTAAATCTTATTTGTTTGCTTTTATATTTTTCTACTTTAGAAATTCTAATCTTTATCATACAGAAACTTGTATGGCTTGCTCAGCTTTATGTTTAGTCTCTATAACACATTCTAAAAATATTGGCTCAATGGATAGATGAAGAAATGAATGTCAAAAGAAATTAGATTTTAATTTATTCACAAGGAAATAGACAAAATGCCAGCAAAAACCAAACATCCTTTTATTTTCGTGAGATAGCAGAAAAGAAAATGTCAGTAGCAATTATGGTTTGTTAAAAGTACATTTTTGTATCATAATGTAAAAGAGATTTATAATCCTGGATTATTAAATAAAACAAAATTATTAAATTATCCACTAAGTTGTTGGTTTAAAATACAAATCCCATAGTTAGTAAGAAACCATTTGTATAGCTGTTCCTCATCTCTGTATTGTTTCTTTGAGTTTATTTTTAAAACTACTAGAAAATTTTTATTTAAAATCTGTAGTCTACAATGTGTGAAGTGATTTTGTGTGTTTCACACACAGAGAGATGGTTGCTTGGCACTGGTTTTAACTATTTAGCAAGTGCTTAATTAAGTATATTTTTACTAGAATCTTTATTGACTTTCATAAATAAATAAATGCAGATTACATTAGAAGTAAGTGTAATGCATTGTGGTGACCAAATTAACAAAGATTTCCACAAAGATCGGAAAGTTGAGAAAGTATCTTTTCATGTAGTGCTTGTCGAAGGGAAGCAGATTAATGACCAATATGCTAATTCTTGGTGATGCAGTTTAATATCCCATCGCTGTTTATTTATACAGATGACTAATTTCTGAAGAGTTATATTACAAATCATAATGCATTGCATTTAAATGTCATTAAATCAATATTCCAGAGAACATTTATTACACATTTCACTCCCTGAAAAAGTTGAGTAAATATGCAAACTATGCAAACGGAAGAACAAATGCATCATAAACATTTCCAGGCAGGAAAATAGGCAATTGCTGTGTTTTCATTTAAGTCTGTACAACAACATTTTACCTTTAGTGGTCTTCAGCAGATGAAAAAGATTACTAAATGTGGTACTGTTGAAATCACTGGAAAGTGTTTTCTAAAAGTTGAGATAGAGTTAAAATTTAGCTTACTTATATGCATGATAAACTCGTGAGAAATTATTCTTAAATTCTGTTCACCTGTTTATCTCTGTAGAGTGTGGTGAGTAGTGTACAGAGCATCAGGCAAAGTAGATTGGAAGTAACTGAGCAGTAAAGAAAGCTTTGCTGTAGTTACAAAACCTGTGACTAGCGAACTCTGATGTGCAAAAATGTAAAGTCACTGTGGAAATACATCTTCAACCTAAATATAGATGCTACGCATCAACTGATTGTCCATGGCTGATAAGGTTTTATATCCTTTTATCTGTCTTGTTACTCCACCTGGGGACATCTGAAATAACACTTCATATTTTGTGTTTTAATGTGTTCATAGACTTAAAAACGTAAAATGTATTAAGACCCAGAAATTATGCTGGAGAATTTGTTAAAACTATTGTTTCATGATTATTGCCTATGGAGTCAATTCATATTTAAAATAATTAAAGTACCATGAAGATTAAATTTCTTCTGCTGCCAAAAGTCCCTCACATGAGTCTTTACTGACATTTCAGTTTGTTAAGTTTAATTTTATATCACTATGACTTGAGTTTACCTTCATTATTTTATTTGATTTTACATTCTTGATTTACATGTTGGTAATCGTTTGATGGGCCTGGGCACTTGGAAACCTGAAGCAAATTGTCTATGCTTGAGTTTTACCATGCAGTTATTACAGAATGCTAATGCTGATAATTGAAATAAGTGTACATAAACTTCAGACATCCAAATACACTTCTTTGTGAGATTTTACTCAATGGTTTTATGTCTAGATAAACGAATTTTCCTATAAAGCTAGAAGGAATTATAATTTTAATCAAATTATAGTTAGATTGCAGCCTTTTCTTCTTTCTATTACTCCACACTATAAAGGAAGCAAGACACGATTTTTCTTCGTAGATTTTATTTGATAACTATGGAAGGAGATGCTTATTGAAATATTTAATGTATACACAAAGAGACAATGGATTTGGGGCAGCTTCTTAAGCAAATGTGGGCAAATATTTGTTTTTATGGATCATTACAATATATAGCAACAGGGTGAAAAGGTACTGCTTTCATGGCATTGATGTGGACAATTTTTTACATGTAATAAAACATTTTAGTACAACATATATCTTATTCTTGACAATTAAGTCACTAAACAAATTACTTAGCATCTGTCCTTCTGCTCACACTGATGCTATGTGAGAAATCTTTTTGCAGCAAATGCTTTGTTACATGTTAATTACTTTTACAGTTAAAATTATTGCTAATACCAGTGTCAGTTCTAAAGAGGAAAGTGTTTACTCCTATTGATAAAAATTGTAACTCTGTAGATTCAAAGTTAACATATAAAACTAATTTTATAACCTCAGCTTCTGTTTGTCCATCTTTTAAAAATATTGCCAAAATAAAGTAATGGATTACTTTCTAAGTTGCTTGTATTTTGAGACAGGGTCTTCTGTATAACTCATGGTGGCCTGGTGCTTGCCATTTAGACAAGACCAACTTCAAACTCATGACCTCTGAGACCTTGGTTACTGGGACTATAAGTACCAGCATGGTCAGCTGAGCCTTTTCATTTTATATGTATTTTTATAGGTTAAAATGCATAGGGCTAGGCTAAAATCACAAAATGTGCTTATTCCTAGCATTAGAAATGCTTTAAATATTGATGTAGTACAAACTGAAAGGAAAATAAATCCCTATGTTGTGATTCATTACTAACATTGTGAAAAACTAACAACAACAAAAGCCAATTTCAAAATTCCATTTTGTTTAGACATTCAAAAAATAGTAATCAAATCAAAGGAAAACCAGCCTAAAGTAAAATCTAATAAGGGCATATACTTAGTTCATAAATTCATTTTTAATTATACACTCAAATTGTAATCAAACTTGATTTATTGTCAATAATATAGAGTTAAATCAGTAAAAAATATTTGGATGAAATGCACTCACTCTTATATTTTCTTTAATGTGTGTTCACAAAGTAAGTTAATATGCAAAATATATACTTATGGATACGGACTGGTAAACTTTATACATTCTAAGTCACTATGCTATGGATGTATGACGTTAGAATTTGTAAAGAAACATTTTAGATTTTACTTTTGTGTATTAAAAATTCACATACTTGCTTATCATTTGAAATTGTCAAAAAATAGGGCAGGGCATTTTTTGTCAAGATCAGCAGTGTCCAAATGTCATTCAACTGTGAGTAATATAACTGTCATCAGTTACCTGATGGCATCCATAGCATCTCTTAAAAACCCTATGTGGAAAGTACATAAGAATGCATGTGAGATGGAGGTGTCTTTTAAGCTATTTTCATTTATCTTAAAAGTTAATTAACTTGCAGCTATTGCTCTTTAAATATTAATGGTAAATATAATTGCTTGTGACCTGTCATAATTAATTTCCACAAAAGCACCCAAGAAAAGTGGAGGAATAATATGGAGGAAGGGGCAAGTTTGTAAGCTTAATGCTAGTTCAGGCCAAGTTCGTTGTGGCTTTCAGTCACTCCTGTGGATCTGGGAAAGCAGTGTCCTGGTTAAGATGCATCTGTAGGGTTGGGCTGTCCTTTGGGAAGACTTGCTGACCCCCTCTAGGAGCAGAGAGAGTGTGTTGGTTGTTTGCTGTTGCTGTATTTCTAAGTCTGGCATGTGTGACTCACCAGAGCTGTATGTTAAATACAGATTGCTGGACTAACACACATCTATTAAGTGGTCTGGCAGACTGCATTTGTCTTCATAGAGACCAGTGGCAGGCACTGGGGAATTCTGATGTTAATGGTGGCTCCCAACTCATTTTCATTCTCTCCCACATTCACCAAGTTGCTAGAATATACTTGAACAGCATATGAATACATGAGTCCTACTCCATTAACAATCTGGACTTTGTAGTGCTCTGTTTGATGAAACTCAGAGACACAGCCGTCTTTCAAAGCGGTTACCGGTTACCTTTGATTGCACGGTGGAGGCACCCTGGTATTTCACACGGAGGACTGGGATGCAATAGCAATCAGTCTCAGAGAACTTGAGCATGCACCTTACTGCATTCTTCCTTTTCTGAGAACGCACTCTCGCACAGTCATGCCATGATTCTGCCTGCATAGTAGTCACTCCCTATATATTTGCTTTTCATTATTTCACTTTTACTTTTTCTCTATATTCTTATTAGATAATCAAGCGGTGATTTGATTAGTGGATCATGGCTGTGGTCTTTTATAACCTAATAAGAAATAACTGTGAGGTTATTGCTATGGGAGATAATTTTATTGAATATATTATATAATTATATATTGATATAGTCAAGTGCCATTAATTAGTCTAATTATAAAATGTAATTACAAGAATGATCATGGTGATTTACTGCTCTTTAATAGCCAGGGTTTGGAATTTCATTTATCTCCATGATTACTCCAATCCCTTCCATTTAGCTTATTCTCGCTTTCTTTGTTTATACATTAGACTTGGTTGGCTGGTTCTGTGGCATCGCCTACCTAGGTAAGAAACAAAGTATCCCACAGCCAGCTTTTGAAGAAAAGATTAAAAACAACAAAGTTAAATTGATAAGATGGTCACAAATTACTGTTCTCAGGTAACATCACTTATATTTCTCACTTCCTAACAGCACATGCCAATTTACAAGGAGTACGTGGCATGGTGTAGTGTTTAATTTTGGAAATATTAAAAGGTCTTTGGATGATCAGGCTGTGCTTTTGGGATCTGGCCTGCCTTAGAGGTAGCTATAAAATCTATAAACATTCATTTTGAAAATAAAAGGAAGGTTGAAAACTACAATAGAGTAGTCAGGAAATCAATTATTAAATTCTGTCATGTTTATAAATATTGACCCCAGGATGCGAAACAAAGCCCACTTCTTATCAGCAGGTTCTGAATACTATGCAATAAACATTAGTTAGAAACTACCCTTTAGTATGACTTTTGGTTCCTGCCCCTTTAGCCAACTTAGACACTAGGAATATGGTATGTACTGACATTATCACGGGACCATTTCCTTGGAAGGTCCGGTTTGGTAGACTGCACGCCACGGTTTGCCTTGGGCTAGTTATGATATACTATGCTCACATGTTGCCTTTACCAGACACACAGATGGCTTGGCATGAGCACTAAGATTTCTCCTTTGCCTTCACTGTGTTACAGAGACCCTGGAAACCCTCATCAGACAAGCAGAGAACTATACCAGTATCCTTTTCTGCAACACCTACCGGAACATGGCCTTGGAGGCTGCTGCTTCCATTCAGGAGTTTTTCACGGATGTGGGGCTTTACTTATTTGGTGCAGATGTTAATCCTGAAGAATTTGTAAACAGATTTTTTGACAGTCTTTTTCCTCTGGTCTACAACCATCTCATAAACCCTGGTGCGACTGACAGTTCGCTGCAATACTCAGAATGCATCCGAATGGCCCGCCAGGATGTTAGTCCATTTGGCAACATTCCCAAAAGAGTTATGGGGCAGATGGGGAGATCCCTGCTACCCAGCCGCACATTCCTGCAGGCTCTGAATCTCGGCATTGAAGTCATCAACACGACAGACCATATCCACTTCTCCAAGGAGTGTAACAGGGCCCTCCTGAGGATGCAATACTGCTCTCATTGCCAGAGCCTGATGCTCAGTAAGCCCTGCATGGGGTACTGCCTCAATGTCGTCAGGGGCTGCCTGGCCCACATGACAGAGCTTAATCCACACTGGCACGCTTACATTCGATCCCTGGAAGAGCTGTCAGAGGCGATGCATGGAACCTACGACGTTGAGCACGTGCTCCTGAACTTCCACTTGCTTGTTAACGATGCAGTGCTGCAGGCTCACCTCAACGGGCACAAGTTACTGGACCAGGTGAGCTGCCCTTCTGTGCCTCTCATCTGATTTCCTAGAATGCACACTTCAGTCAGGAGATATACAAAATCATTGGATATTTTGTGGTTATATCCTTCACACTTTTATCAGCATAGTGAGTTTATTCTCTAAGAAACCATAGCAAGATGCATGAATAGTTGTGTTTGATTCAAAGTATTACATTATATTTGTATTACCAACATTTTACCAAGATGTTGATCAGCTAACATGACATTTTAGCTATTAAGTAGATGGCTTCCTGAATGGTTCAGTGAAGTTTCAAAGAGCTCACATTTAAATCAAGATCATCTGTTTGAGTCTGAGTATAAAATTTACTAGCAACATGAAGTGAGGTAAGAGTTTTAAGTCTCTAGACCTCAGTATCCTCATTGATAGAAAGAAAACACTATAGATATCTTCTGAAGTATTTCATTATGAGAAGGTATTATTATTATTTTTTGCTTGTAATTTTATTTTATTTTTTTTAATTTTATTTTTTTCTTATCAGTTACATTTTATTAACTCTGTATCCCAGCCGTGTCCCAATCCCTCATTCCCTCCCAGTCCCTCCCTCCCTCCCTCCTCTCCACTGTGCCCCTTGCCAAGTCCACTGATAGGGGGAACCTCCTCCCCATTCATCTGATCCTGTTTTATCAGGTATCTTCAGGACTGGCTGCAAAGCTCTCCTCTGTGGCCTAACAGGACTGCTCCTCCCTTGGGGGGTGGGGAGGCCAAAGAGCCAGTCATTGAGTTCCTGTTAGAAATAGTCCTTGTTCCCCTCACTATGGGAACCAATTGGTTACTGAGCTACCACAGGCTACATCTGAGCAGAGGTTCTAGGTTATATCCATACATGGTCCTTGGTTGAATGTCAGTCTCAGAAAAGACCCTGTGCCCAGATAAATTTAGTCCTTGTGGAGGTCCTATCCTTTCCCCATCAGACTAACTCCCCTTCTTTCTTATGATTCCCTGTACTCTGCCAAAGCTTTGGTCATGAGTCTTTGCTTTGAAAACACTGCTAGTTAGAGTCTTTCAAATGCGCTCAATAGACTCCTGTCAGACGTTCAATGCACATCCCATCTGTCTTTCTAAACGAGGATTGATCATCTTACCCCATGTACGCTCTCTTGATTATCTTTTTTAGGTGTACAGATTTCATTATGTTTATCACATCTTATAGGTCTATATAAGTGAGTATATACCGTGTTTGTCTTTCTCCTTCTGGGATATTTCACTCAGGATGATCTTTTCTAGATTCCACCATTTGCCTGCAAATTTCATGCTTTCCTCCTTTTTGATTGCTGAGTAGTATTCCATTGTGTAAATGTACCACAATTTCTGTACCCATTCCTCCGCTGATGGACATCTGGGTTGTTTCCAGGTTCTGGCTATTACAAATAAAGCTGCTATAAACATGGAGAAGGTATTATTTATGTAAACTGTCTACCACCTATACAGAGAAAGACAGGCTGCTGTTAGAGGTTTGTAGTTTCCTAGCTTTAAACTGGGGAAACACTTATGTATCCATGAAATTAAGACTTGATACATTGGTATGAACAAACATTTCTTAAGAGTCTGACAAGGTGATGGAGTGACAGTTTGTCAAACTTGACCTGTGCACTGTCTTGCTGTTTTATTTCTAGCAAACTAAAACTCTTTTGGGACAAAACCATTAAGCAAGGGGTACTAGAAGTTTTCCTTTTCCATCGTCCTGTAGAGCTATTTAAAAATATTCTCAGGCTCCTTCAGTAGTACTTCTCATATATTTTTTTTCTTTCTTAAATTCTTTTTTTTAATTTAATTTAATTTTTTATTATTAGTTACATTTTATTAACTCTGTATCCCAGCTGTCCCGTTCCCTTATTCCCTCCCAATCCCACTCTCCCTCCCTCATCTCCTCCCTGCCCCTTTCCAAGTCCACTGATAGGGGGAACCTCCTCCCCTTTCATCTGACCCTGTTTTATCAGGTATCTTCAGGACTGGCTGCGAAGTCCTCCTCTGTGGCCTAGCAGGACTGCTCCTCCCTTGGGGGGTAGGGAGGTCAAAGAGCCTGCCATTGAGTTCCTGTCAGAAACAGTCCCTGTTCCCCTTACTATGGGAAACCAATTGGTTACTGAGCTACCACGGGCTACATCTGAGCAGAGGTTCTAGGTTATATCCATATATGGTCCTTGGGGGAGTGTCAGTCTCAGAAAAGACCCTGTGCCCAGATATATTTGGTCTCTGTGGAGCTCCTATCCTTTCCCCATCATACTAACTCCCCCTTCTTTCATATGATTCCCTGCACTCTGCCGAAGGTTTGGTTATGAGTCTTAGTATCTGCTTTGAAACACTGTTAGGTAGAGTCTTTCAGATGCCTTCTGTGGTAGGCTCCTGTCGTAAGTCCAATGCACCTCCCATTTGTCTTTCTAAGTGAGGATTGATCATCTTACCTTGTGTCCTCTTTCTTGTTTACCTTCTTTACGTGTATAGATTTTATTATGTTTATTATATCTTATAGGTCTATATAAACGAGTGTATGCCATGTTTGTCTTTCTCCTTCTGGGATACTTCACTCAAAATGATCTTTTCTAGATCCTACCATTTGCCTGCAAATTTCATGATTTCCTCGTTTTTGATTGCCGAGTAGTATTCCATTGTGTAAAAATACCACAATTTCTGTATCCATTCCTCTGTTGATGGACATCTGGGTTGTTTCCAGGTTCTGGCTTTTATAAATAAAACTGCTACAAACATGGTTGAGCAAATGTCCTTGTTGTGTACTTGAGCAAATTTTGGGTATATACCTAGCACTGGTATAGCTGGGTCTTGAGGAAGCACTACTCCTAATTGTCTGAGAAAGTGCCAGATTGACTTCCAAAGCACTTCTCATATCTTACGGAATGAAGTGGGATACAGTGTGGATGGTGCTCCTAAATCATTTCTACTGAAATGACACAAATACTCTCAAATACCAAGACAATCCATCTTCCTTTCCTGACATTGCTTTACTGACTTGACAAATATTCTAATCACGAGGTCCATATGTCAACTCGCCATCCCTGATAGAAGGTGGACATGAAAAGTTTGGGTTTATTCACCAGGTTTTTGGGTTTTTTTGTTTTGTTTTGTTTTTTTGTTTTTTCCCTCAAGCATTTGTGAGCCTCCTCTTTGGTGCCTTTAGACAATTGTGAATGGTGCCCTCTGGTGGCTGCATCGGCAGCATGAGGTTTGAGCACTGGGTTTCAGCTTCTGGCTGGCATTTGGCTGAGTGTCTCTACCCAGTGAACACGTTTCTTTTGCCATTTTAAAATTAGTGTTCAAAATCATGGGTTTATTATGACATTTATATATATATATATACATATATAACATATATAAACATCTTTTTTCATATTCACCTCTCAACACCCTCCTTCTTTGCTTGTTCTCAACTTGATGTAATAAACCTCATTTTTTAGGTCCTCTCTCCTCTGTGTAAATCACATACAGAATAGGCTTCTAAAAATACTTAACAGACCAACAAAAAATTTAGTTTTAAAATTTGGACAGAAAATAAATCCATATTACAATGTTAAGTATTCTAGAGGGAACATATGTGCTAGAAATCCGTGGCCAAGTCTAGAACAGTTTGTATTTTTAATAGCTTTACTTGTTTTATTATTTTACGTGCATGATTATTTTCTCCTGCATATATGTGTGCATCATGCGTGTGCCTGGTGTCTGCAGAAGACAGAGAGGGCCACTGGAAGTAACACAGGCTGTGAGCTCTCCCGTGGGTTCTGGGATTCAAACCAAGTTCTTCAAGAGCAGTAAGAGCTCTGAACTCCTGAGGCATCTCTTCAGCCCTCAGGCCTGATTTTTAATTTGTGTTGTTTTTGTTAAAATCTTGGGCCAGAGATTTCTGACATATGTGTAACATTTTGATATTTAAGGCTCCTTTGTGATATGCATTTTAAGAGACATTTTAAGTGACTTTTTGTATCCTTAAAATTGATCAGATATAGAACTATCTATTTTCCTGTTTCAATACCTGACTTAGCACAGGACTCCAGTGCACTTGCATGCTTTTAACTCTGACATTTCCTACCTGTGGCCCAAGCAAACTAACAGTGTTAGAGCCCATTTGGCTTGTTTGACGGGGTAGCGATGGGTTGCCTGGGATATTGTTGGTTGGTCTCTGGAGCTGGACATGTGGAGATCCGATACTTTCTCTCCCTATTCTAAGGGCAGCTATCAAGAACTCACAGCTGCAATCACCAGCACTTGCCTTGTAACGTTGGAACTTTGCCGACAGTTAGAACCTTCACTCTCTCTTTGTTTCTTTAAAATCTTTTTAGTAGTTAAATTTGCTCCTTCACAGTTTCACACATGTGCATACCTAAAGAACGATCACCTGACTCTTACATACTTCCTACCTTCTCGCCCACAAAGTTACCTGAATATTAGCAGTGGTATTGGTAGCATAAGTGTGTTACAGGGGTGAGGGCTGGATTCTCACTTATTCTTAGTATCTTGCATTCACCACCATTCAGTGAAAAGGTAGGCTTCTGTGATTCAGCGGGGAGAATTCTCTGCTCCCTACTGTGGTTATAAAATGGGTACTTGAAAGGCCTTTTGAAGCTATGTCTTATTTAAACAGCAGTAGCAATTTTTTCCTCTTGGGTTTCCAACTCAGTAGGCATGAGTTGTTAACCTTACAGACAGGGCCAGGCATGGGTTCCCTCTCACAGAAAGGGCCTCAGATAAAACTTAGGGCTGTTGGTTACCCCCTACCACCAGACTGTTGAAGGGGACACAACCTTCTTGGTGGGCTTGGTTTTTGTGGTTGTTTGTTTGTTTATATAATTCACAGGTTGGTAAGACCGTTGCTAACTTTTTTTTCACTCCTGTAGACCACATAGCATCTTCTGGCATCTGAAGAGAAGTCGGCATGGAGAACATTTCTTCTCAGAACCAGCTTTCTCTGTGCCTTACTGTGAGGTGTGTGGTGTTGTCAGCAGCAGTGTCTGATCCTGTAGACATGACTGGCAATTAAGAGGACTTTTGGGAGACTACTGTTTCAGGAGCCTTGAAAAAACAGTCTAATTTCATATGACAAATGATCCAATAAGTATCTTAAAGAGCCTAATTATTACCAACAAACTATGAATTATTTTTCAAATAAAAGAACAGAGATCCTCATTTTCATTTATTTGAAAAGAGGAAGAAACTGGCTTTAAGTTTCTTGTAAATGGACTCATTAATATTTATTTGTGCCAACTTCAAAGTGATTTATAAACTGTTTATCAAGCTTTGATAACCATTTCTCACATCAGTGATTCCAATAAATTCAAAACAAGTGGCTGGGGAGCCACCAAATAATGGCTCTCTCACATTCCCAAAGCAATCTGTGAATCGAGCACTTCTCCAGGTACCTTCAGTGAATACACAGTTCCACCTAAAGAAATCCATAGAGGTGCCTGATGTGCCATGCTCTGTTAGAGGAATTTCAACTGAAAACAAAAAATAAATTCTCAGTTTATTGACAAAAAATGTAAGTCTCATACACACACACACACACACACACACACACACACACACACTCACACACCTGCCAGCAACAGAAGAATGTTTTAAAAGACTGTTTTTTAAAGTCTACAGTTTTTCTGTAGATTAAGTTAAAGTGTAACTGAAAAAAAAAAAGTAGAAGCAGAGCCGGAAGGAGCAGGATTATGAACGCAGGCAGCTAGGTGGGGCTGGGTCATATATCTGCCCACCCCCGCCCCCCGCACAATGGCTCTCACTCTTCCTGCTGCTGCCGCCATAAAATTATGTGTGGTGCTCCTTCATCACTGTAACTTTGCTGCTGTTATGAGTACTAATGTAAGTATCTGACATGCAGGGTAACGGTATGTGATCCCTATGAAAGGGCCATTCAACCCCACAGGGGCCACGACCCCCTGGGTTTGGAACCACTGCTCTCACAGCGGTTGGAGCATCTCCATGTCGGCTTATTTTTCTCTCAGGTTGAATGTGACAGTAACAACCCCACATGCAGAATGTCAAGGAGCCCAATGTGGGCTCTCCTGCTTAGGGTGTCTACCAAGGTGTTCAAGGCCTAATGAGTTGTCAAGTACTGTGCTGACTTCCGCGGCACTCTATATTAACAGCAAACATCCCGTCCTTAGGAATACAGGACTTCAACAGACTTCACAAGAATTCAAGATCATTGTTAACGATTACTTCATATAAACAAACAATTATAAGTATTTTCCCAAGTGATGAAAAAAGAGTTTTCAGGAAATGTGCAGTTCTATGTCTATTATTGTTAGATTAGCTACACAGACTTCATGCTTTCCACAGATCACTTTGTCTCCCATCCAGGTACTAAGAAGGTCTGACCCTGCTTAGTTAGCGTCTGCACTGAGGGGACAGCAGGTTCATTCAGGGTGGTATGGCCACACACACTCCATCGTGTCAGCCATATTTCAATCTGTATTTGCTATTAGGGGGTGTGAGTGCATCATTTGTTGTTGTAGGAACAGGAGGCACAGGTGTACTAATACATAGAGAGGTGTGCTAATTCTGATGTTTTAACATGTTCTAAATGAGTCAGATTCCGTGAGAAAACTCAGGGGGACATTGATTTTCCCCTACTTTGGGAAGGAAAAAGTTGTTTCTTAGTTGACAAATAGATCGGCAAAATAATTTCCAGTGAGAAGTGTGTGTCTCTTGTATCATCTGCTTTGAATCCTTTACCCATGCAGTATCACCAGAGACTGGCCTGGTGGCAAGCACTTTACTTTAGAATCAGTGTATGATACACTTTAGAACTACAAATCATCTCAAAATTTCCATTAAAATGCGTTGTGTACAATCATGTAGCTTAATTAGCTAGTAAGAGAACAATTTTCTCATTCCTCCTATATATAGTAAAATTCACCTGGTTCTATAAAAGCACAGTAAAGTTTTATGTTCGTAAGTATTTCAGCTGTACCCTAGTATAAAAAATGAAAGTAAATTTTTAAATGGTAACTGGATTAGTAGAAAGATCTGCTTCCTTCCCTCAACTATGTGTTACACATGTGTCTATAATCTCATTGTCCATGGGGCTACGTGTAAGTAGGTGCAAAGGACCAAAGTCAGAGCAAACTACAAAATAGTCAAAGCCCACAATTGCTTAAAGAAAACAGAATGTGTCATGTTTTCAGACTGTCTAAGTTAGTATCTTAAATGCAGTGCATCTAATTAAAAACATAGCACTGGAATCCATATATGTCATGTTTGCTCAGGAGCGCTTGATGTGGTAAACATGGCAGGATTCTGAGTGGTGAAAAAGAAGAGGCAGAAAGATGTATGCATGTTTCAGGCAGCATACTCACTAACAGGAGAGAAAGGATTACTTTTCAAATAAAACAACTGAGATTCTCTTTTATATCTATTTGAACCACAACGTCCCAGCAACACACTCTTCTTAGCTGACAGCATACATGCTCACACAGATATGTAAAACATTACGTGTAACGTAAGAACACCACTGTTCGTTCTTACTAGGTTACAAGCTGAAGGGGAAAGCCCTAAGGGAAAAGCATAGGTATCTTTATTTTTAGGATTACACATGGTGATACCAAGATTTGGTTTATAGAGTTTTATTAAAGAAAGATTTAAACGAGTTTCATTTTGAAGTTTATTGTGGATGTGAATATGACACAGATCAGAATGTACATAGTTCAGACAGGCAGGAGCTCAAATTAGTTAGTATTCTGGGATTTGTTATATACTGCCACAATATATAAAAAGTTGACAAGGGGGAAGTTAAATGGCTCAGTCGGTAAATGCGGTTGCATTGAAGTAAGACTACCTGAGTTCCATACCCATGTGGTAGGAGAGAAATGACTACTGGAAGTTGAACTCTGACCTCCCTAAGTATGCAATGTCAAGTATGTCCCCCTCAAAAAAAATGATGTAAACATACAAGCTGAGGAGAAATGCATTCAGTCTGTACATTATGTAGTTTGCTGCCACAGAATCGCAGGAAGTGGTCAGAACTTTTGTAGCCGATGCTAGGAGCGTTCATTTGTGGTATTTGGGGGTCACCGTGTTTACCTTTGCTTGAATTTTGTTCGGCTTCTATGGTTTGCGGCCTAAATGGGAGTTGAATCTTTTGAGGGCTGAGACTGTGCCTGGGCAGAAGGGAAAGCAGCCTTGAGAATTACAGTAGTGAATTGCAGAGCAGAAATCCAGGCTTCTAGGATAAGAAGCAGCTTAGCAGAGAAGCATTCAAAATGGGTTGAAAAGAAATGGAGAATTCTATGTCCAACAAAGAGGAAAAGGAAAACTCCAGATCATAGCAGGACAGCTCATTGTACATCTCATAGGTCTACACAGATTATTTAGAAAGTGCCGTCAGTGGTGATAGGAGCTTGTTTCCTGGAAGTGGCTGTGCTTAGCATGCAACCCTCATTAGTAGTTTCTAGTTTCGGTGATGGGGCAATTGTATTCTTCTCTAATGCAGAGCAAGGATTTGAGACGAGTCTAACATCACCCAGTGATTTCTGTTCAATAAGTATTGCATCTTGGGGTACCTCTAGAATACTTCCAGTCTCTGTTGACATATTGTATTTACATGTCTGATTGTACACATATTCTTTTCCTTTTGAAGATTTCTTATCTGCACGTGGCTCAAAGACTGATGCCAATGGGTAGATTCAATTTAATCTATTTGTTGATGTTACTTCTTGAGATAAGATCTGATGTATCCCAGAACAGACATGATCTCACTGTGTAGCCAAGGATAATCTTGAGCTTCATATGATTGGACACAATGGAGGAAGGGTTCATTTTAGCTCATTGCTTCAGAGGGTATTCGATCATTGGTCTCAAAAGATTGGACATAGAAGTCATGTTGTTGAAAGTGTGGGGCATGGGCCAGCTGTTTGTATTAAGGAGGACAGGAAGGAAGAGAAGACAGGATTCGGGCAGGAGTAATACAACAGCATGAATCTGTTCATAGTGACCTGTATCCAAACAAGGCCTCAACTTCCAGGAAAAGAAAATTCAAAAGGTGAGATAAAACAATAGTCATACCCACTAGGATCAAGTTATTCAAATAACGAGCATATGTGGGGCATTTTATATTCAAACTATCACAAGTATGTGTTTGTTGTTCAAAATAGTGTATTTAATGCTTTTGCATAAAATCCATTGCCCATTTCCTCCACTCCTATTCCTCCCCTAACCTCAGCCCCCACTTTTCTTTTCCAAAATTTATGTGTTCTATTTCTTTTACATTATAAAATTAACCACTAAAAATAAAAAGTTAACTACTGCTTTCATTTAGTGAATGTGTGTATGTGTGTGTGAGTGTGTGTGTGAGTGTGTGTGTGTGTGTGTGTGTGTGTGTGTGTGTGTTGGACTATATATGTGCACATATATAAATATGTAGGAATCTTAGCTGGAAAAAGAATGTCCTCTAGGGGCTGAAACTCTGAAGGAACTCCAGTCTTTCACCCCCAGAAGCCGCCACTACCAATAGCTCTTCAGGTAAGGCTGGGACTTCAGGATCCCTTCCTCCATCAAGGAGGACATTTTGCTTGGCTTGCTCTTGTTCATGTTTGATGTGTGTGGCCAAAGACACTGTATGTGTGAAGCTTCACTGTTACATCCAGAAAACACTGTTTCTCTACGTCATCTACTCTCCGGCTCTTACAATGTACTTCCTGACCTACACCTCACACTGGACAATTTATTGGCTAGCCTGTGGTGTTTGGAGGAAGCACTGCTTCCACCATTGTTATGTAACTGAATTTAGACCCCATTTATGTATGTATATATTCATATTTTTGGAAGCATCTGCAATTGCAGGTTTCTATATTGTAATTTCTAAAGTTGGTTTTTGAAATTAGCTTACTTTCTAGTGGATTTTCGTAAGGTGTTTTTATATTTCTTTAGTTATGTATAATACACCATCTAGCCCTTTCTCTCTCCCAGTCCTCCATTATGTGTGAGTGTGTGTGTGTGTGTAGATACACTGTATTGAGAGTACTTGCAGGCAGATGTCAATAGAGGGCAGCAGATCCCCTGGAGTTATAGGAACAGGTGATTGTGGGTGTTGGACCCTAGCTTGGGCTCTCTGCAAGAGCAGGACATACTTTTACTCACTGAATCTTTCCAGCCACTGAAGAGTATCTTTAGAACATTTCTATGAATTTTAGGTAATAGCCTTGGCACTGAATCATCATTAAAACATTATAGATTCTTGTTCAACAGTTCATCAGTTTTCCAATAAAATTACTACAAAATTCAGATCTGCTGTTTTTAAAGCTAATTAAATAAAAAATTATTTATTGTTGAAGGTTCACAGTTGGGGGATGTGAGAGTTGATAGTTTGCTCTCCGTAGTGTTGGTCACATGAAGGGCCCTTTGGAAACAAATAGTGCTTTCATTATGGTAGTATCCTTGTGAAGTAGTTTCTTCTCTTTAGTTTTCTCCCCTGCTATGTGAAAGAATTTATACCTATCTATTTCTGTACACCACCTGTGCTGAAAATTCAAAAGGGTGTTAGTGGTCCAAAACCTCCAACCAAGGACTATGAATGGAGATAACCTAGAACCCCTGCTCAGATGTAGCCCATGGCAGCTCAGTCTCCAAGTGGGTTCCCTAGTAATGGGAACAGGGACTGTCTCTAACATGAACTCAGTGGCTGGCTCTTTGATCACCTCCTCCTGTTGGGGGGGCAGTCTTGCCAGGCCACAAAGGAAAACAATGCAGCCAGGCCTGATGAGACCTGATAGGCTAGGGTCTGAGGGAAGGGGAGCAGGACCTCCCCTATCCTTGGACTTGGGGCAGGGCATGGGAGGAGATGAGAGAGGGAGGATGGGATTGGGAGGGGATGAGGGAGGGGCTATAGCAGGGATACAAAGTGAATAAACTATAATAAATAAATAAGTAAATTTAAAAAAATAAAATATTTTTCACATTCACTAAAAAAAATCTTTGGAGAAAGTTTTTATAACTAATCCCTATTTTTAGATTATAAATTAACGATCACAGACATGTGACTGGAACTGAGTATCATAGACTACAATTGTAGTATTCCAAAGGAGAATAAATTTATGCATGTAAAATAGAATTCATATGATTTCCAAGCAGAACAAAGGACAAGAGATACTCGAAAAATTTTAAGTGTTTAAAAATGTAAATGATGGGAGACTAGTGTCTTCTATAAGATATCAAAAACAACATATTCAACATACAAGATGGTTCAAAGCACTAATCTTTTTTTTTTTTTATTTTCAAAACTTGGTTTCCGTGTAATGTTTTACTCTATGATCCCCATTACTCCCTAAGGGTTCTTTCAGTTATCATAGAAAAGTAGGACTCTCCTGTGCTTGGCTCACTGCTCTGGCTTTGGTCCCTGCTATCTGCCTGCATCATCGATTGATGTGCTAAGTTGGCATTTTTAAGTCAGGAGCACACTGTGAGCCAATATATGTGCTCTGCTGAGAGCATGTGTGTCAACTGAGAATCTGCCAGAGCATAAAACAGGGCAAAAACTAAAAGCGAGCACCAAGAATACCAAATATATGTAATTGATAAGTGTCAAGTGTGGAATCCACAAATCTGTTACTAATCTGCCAAATAGTAATAAAATATCCTTAATAAGAAGCTAAGATAAAGCATGAAAATAAACACAACAATTAAAACAAAATTAGTAGAAGAGACAACTTTAAAAATAAAGGTCTAAAAGTAGAATTATTAGGAACATTTTCTTCAAAATCATTCCTTTTTATATATCACATACTATCAGTTAATATTTATGCGGATTCACAATTATAAAGTAATTATAATTCACCATGAGGGGAAAAAAAGAGTTTAATAAACATTGTCTAAGGAAGAAGGAAGGTCTACAAGGAGCCAGTAAGCTACAGGAAAGTTATTTAACATCTTTACTCATTGGAGATAATACAGTAATAAAATATCATTTTACATTGTAGAATGGCTCTAACAGAAATAGAGGAGAAAACTGTTAGTGTGGTTGTGGAGAAAATAGAACTGAAGACTGCTGGAAGTGTTATGAAATTGATGGTGCATGAAATTTGGAAAACTGTTGGGTGTCTCCTCAAATTTTAAATTTTTAAATCCAGAAATGCAATATGATTCAGGAATTCCACACTGTATGTATATATATAATGTAATATTTGTGAGTACACATTATGTGATGATGAGATATGTGTCCTATAAAATACAGGTTTTTGATCATTGCATTATTTACAAAAGTTGAGAAAGGAAATTACCTGAATGACCGTGAAGAGATGAATGGGTAAACAGTATTTCAGGCACATGGTGGGTCAGTTCAGTGATAGTAAAGAATGACCCAGGAGACACACCACAGTGTTACAGGACATTGAACCTCCGAAAAAGGTGAACAGGTATGTTAGAATTTTAAAAAAAAAATTATTTGAAACAGAAACTCTAGTCTGCAAGTAGATTAGTCTCCAGTGAAAGATTTCAAAGAGAAAACATAGACAAAATGTTTATCGTAGAAGTTAGACAATGAAATATTTTAATGAGTAAGTAAAAAAAATGTTGGATGTTAGTTGGGTATTTCTGATTGGCTAAGTTTAAGTTTTATTTTTGTGAGATAGCAATTTCCTGAGTTCATGCTGTTTACCCAGGAACCAAGAAGCCTGGTAATTTCTCAGACTAATGCTCTTCCAATTAATTACTTTGACGTGTGCTATTTGAAGTAAGTCAGTCTCAAAAGATCCTGTATTACATGATATTATTAACATGAAAAGCCTGAGTGGCAAGTCTACTGAGACAGAGACCTTGGTGAGAGTTGGGAGGTAATGTAGATGAATGGGAAATTACCACTACACAAAACAAAATTTGTTATGGAAATGATTTGAGTTGAAATCATAAAATTGGTGGGTGTGATGTTGTACAACTGGAGATATAGTTAAATTGACTCTTCAAAGGTGAACTTTATGGAACACAATTTACATAATAAGAAAGGTTATACAAATCACTGAAGTTCATAGTAAGTTCTAAGAAAGTGACTGCCTGATTTTGAAAGTATTCATACAAATGGAAACCACTACAATACAGTGAATAATTTTCATTTTGAGGTTTGTTCTTTTGAACTTTGTGTTGGCATGTGTTCTTGAGGCTTTGTGAACTCTTTTCATCTACAATGACAGGTTAAATATATTTTAGAAACATTCTGTTCTTAATGCTTCAAAGTCCCTTAGAAGAAACATCTCCTTGTATAGTAAAAGTTTTGTTTTTTACAGAAGCAGTAAACTTTAAGACCTTGGAAAATGGCTTTTATTACTTAAAAAAATTAGGGGTAGGATTTAGTGGGAGAATACTTTTACTCATCCTAGAATCTAGCTAAATTCTATGCCATGCTTTAAAAGAAGGGTGCCCAGCATGACACTGGATGTATACCAATTGTTTATCGTAGCTGCAGTGTCAGAATTCATAAGACCTCATCTTGTCAGTACCCCCGGTCTATTCTAAACACCGAAGTCAGCATTATCTTTCCAAAGTACAAAACAAATTATGACTAAAGACTTTCAATGACTGTCTGCTGACATTCTAGTAGAATCTGAGAGCTTGATGTTAGCTTTCAAAGCTCTGCCCTGCTCTGGGCTCTCCTCCACCTTGCCCTCATTAAAGTTCCTGAGTAGAGCTCAGCTCCAGCCATGCTGGAGTCCTGGAGGCCCTCTGCCCAGTCCTGCTTTCCTTTGCATCTCACTGCTTTGTTAGTGAATGAAGTAGGCTATCATGAATGAGGTAGGCCATTGCCCCTTAGCCTCCTTAAGGGATGTTAACAGGCTTCTCGGTTTTGGTGTCATCCTTTATCTGGATGATTGTGGAAGTTCTTGTGTTTAGAAGATAAGGGTAAGGTAGCCTTGCCATTAATACACACAAGTAACATGGCTCCTTTTCTATATGGCCTGCAGTTATTACTTGTTTCTATTTTGTATTTAATTGTAGCTGCTGTCAGGGCAGATGCTCTTGTTTGTATTTACTGCTCTACTTCTAGAATCTAGATGTTGCTATATGTGCTCTTTGGTAAGATTTTTGTTGGTCAACTGAATAAATGTAGCTTTTCTAATATATTCCCTCAACAAGGAGAATTCTTTTCAAATTTAGCTTTGTCTCCACTTTGGCCTTCCTGTGTCTATATGAAGAACTCTGAACTAGGCATGGTCTAGAGCCCTCGGAGTGGCGGCACACGCACATCATCAGCTCTCCTGGCGTCCATATGCGAAGATGCTCATGTTTCATTCAGTGTTCCGCACTGTCCCCACCTCACCAGTTAAGCTGGCAGCTCAGACAATTGGTGGTGTCTCTTTTATCTCTTTATTCCCAGTACCTATTTAAATGTTGGACAATATTTGTTCAAATGTAGTGAAGCATCCTGATTTAATGCACTTACAGGATTTAATTACATTCATTTAGAGCTTTTAGTTTTACTGAAATTTAAATTATTAACATTTTCTGTTCCCCATGAGAACAAATCCATGGAACTGTTGTAATTTGTGATTCTTTTAATGAATATTCAACGTTAAATAATGTTAAAACTCTTACACAGATACCTTGGTGTTATTGAAATTATATATGCATTTATCTTATCTTAATCCCTGTCAAATATCCTATTTATCAGCTTATGTTATGGAAAATAAGTGCTAGATAAAAATAATGAGCATGGAAAACATACATAATGGTCCATATGATTTTCTGTAAATGGTTCTAGGTATGATTCTGTGTCAATTTTTTATCTTTCATTTATTGGACCAGGAATGATAATAATAGACCCTTAGCTTCTCCATGTTACAGGATAGGCAATTTCTAGGACAGAAGACAGTTCCAGGGGCTGGAGAAAGACTGACTCTCTACTGCCAGAATAAGTGTCTGTTAAATGCTGTGAGCTTATGCCTCATTTACAAAATTCTTAGAACTGTCTTAAAAATTCTTTTCATTTTTTAATTAATATATTTGTTTGTTTATTTTTTAACTTAATCACTCTACAGCCTGATACCAGCTCTCTCCCAACTCTCCACCCAGTCCTGCCCTCACACATGCTCCCTGACTCCCTTCTCACTTCTTTTCAGAGAAGGGGGTAGTAAAGGGTCCTAATTCATCCTGACACCTCAAGTCACAGCAGGACTAAATGCATCTGCATCCTCTCCCACTGGGGCCTGACAAGGCAGCCCAGCTAGGAGAAAGGGATCCGAAGGCAGGCAACATAGTTAGACTGCCCCTGCTCACATTGTTAGGAACCCACATGATGACTGTGTGCACATCTGTGACATATGTGTATGGTGTCTAGGTCCATCCCATAGAATGTTCTCAGGTGTTCATGCCTAATCTTTGAAATCTCTGTAATCTTAATGCTTGGAAAGCTCTGGAGAGTCATCTCTAGAGATCATTAAAGGTTGTCTCCATGCAGGTTGTATGTTAAAAGCTCTAATCAACTTCTGTTTGAAAAATCTATTAACTATGTTTACTTGAACCTTGAAACCTACTTTTAACTGCGTACCTCATTTTATCTTTAAAGTGCTTTAGGAAGTGCTCATTAAAGCTATTTTATGATTATCTGTTAGAAGAAGTTAATGGAATTATAACCAGGTACCTAGACACAACTCCAAGTTCAGCGAGAGCCCTGGCAGCTGGTGGTCTCTTCTTCAGCATTTGGAAAGAATCCTTCAAAGTTACTATGGGGTACATCCTGGAAACTGAAGGGTCCCAGGAACCTCCCTGTGTGTTCATCTGAACATCATTTTTTCCTAGGCAAAGCACTATGAATACAGAAAACTTAACCTAGGGACCTTTTACAAGTTGATGTTCTCCTGGAGACAAGATAAGCACATGGGAGACAAATATCACTCTCCTAAAGATGCTGTTCTACCTTCATATTTCCATTCTCATTTATATTTAATTAGCTTTTTGTATATACAGTGAAAATATGATACTCCCAATATGTATTTGTGGCATTCTCAGATATCCTGAACAGTAAACATAAGCATGAAGTCTACAGTTAGAAGAGATAAAAAAGAGAAAAGAGTGAGGGAACAAGAGACAGAGGGAGAGAGATGTGAGGGGGTACAGATACACACACAATTGAATATTTCAGACTTTACAGTAATTTTATAATAAACTGGATGTAGTTATATTTAATTTCATGAAAATGTATTGACTTAGATTAAATTTGTTTTTACTGCGCTTTTTAGTTTACTGCCCTTTTTACTGTTATTCTAGTTTTTATTTAAAATTTTTATTTTTCTAAATTTCATATGTGAGTGCTGTAGTCACATCATGACCATCCTCTTTGTTCTCTTCCAGCTCTTGTCTTAGCCCACACTCCCTCTCCCTCTCAAAATTAAGATATCTTAATCTTTAATTATTATTGTTGTACACACACACACACACAAATACACATACACATTGTGCTCTATTAATGTTGCTTGTATCTATATATTGTCTGTATGTTTAGTTTGGATAAACTGTCAGGTAGCTTCTTCTTTGAGAAAATTGCTTCTCCCTCTATTTTTAGCCACTGATTGCCTGTATCTCTTCATCCACGGTGGTACCATGTGAAACTTCTCTCATCCACACTAGCATTAGTAACCTTTTACATTTATTTTCCCAACTAGTTTTGTTTATTTTGTTTTTCACTAAAATTTAAGTATTCTGAATAAAAAGAATTTTCCACTACATTGAAACTATTCTTCCAGTCATCTCTGTCTCTTTTGAGTATCTTTATAACTGTATAATTTTATGTTGAATGGATATTACATGCAACTTTATCTGTCAGTCATTCCGTGTGGAAAGAAAGAAAGGCAGAAAAATCGGGAAAGTTGTCATTGTGTTGAACAGAAAGAAACAATGTGGCATCCTGAGTGCTTCTGTGGAAGAATGCATTGACATTGTCCCCTGCATTATCACTTGAGGCAGTTAGAAAGAGTAATTTCTTGTATTCATTTCTGTCAACTGTGTTGAATGAGGAAGATAGATAGCTGTTCATAATTGAAAAAGGAACACAAAATCATAGCCAAAGACAATATTTCTTTTTTATTGTTACAGTTTATTCACTTTGTATCCCAGCTGTAGCCCCCTTCTTCATTCTCTCCCAATCCCACCTTCCCTCCCTTATCTCCGCCCATGCCCCTCTCCAAGTCCACTGAGAAGGGAGGTCCTCCTCCCCTTCCCTCTGACTAGCCTATCAGGTCTCATCAGGAGTGGCTGCATTGTCTTCCTCTATGGCCTGGGTAAGGCTGCTCCCCCATTAGGGGGAGGTGATCAAAGAGCCAGCCACTGAGTTCATGTCAGACACAGTCCCTGTTCCTCTTACTAGGGTACCCACTTGGAGACTGAGCTGCCATGGGCTACATCTGTGCAGGGATTCTAGGTTATCTCCATGCATGATCCTTGGTTGGAGTATGAGTCTCAAAAAAGACCCCAGGGCCCAGATTTCTTGTTTCTTGGTCTCCTTGTGGAGCTTTCTATCCCCTCCAGGTCTTTCTTTACCCCTCTTCTTTCATAAGATTCTCTGCACTCTGTCCAAAGTATGGCTATGATTCTCAGCATCTGCTTTGATATACTGCTGGGTAGAGTCTTTCAGAGGCCCTCTGTGATAGGATCCTGTCCTGTTTCCTGTTTTTTTTTTTTTTTCCCTCTTCTGATGTCCATCCCATTTGCCTTTCTGGGAGAGGATTAATCATCTTACCGAGGGTCCTCCTTCTTGCTTAGCTTCTTTAGCTGTACAGATTTTAGTATGTTTATCCCATATTATTTGTCTAATACCCGCTTATAGGTGCAAATATACCGTGTGTGTCTTTCTGCTTCTTGGATACCTCACTTAGGATCATCTTTTCTAGATACCACCCATTTGCCTGCAACTTTCATTATTTTTAATTTTTATTGTTTTTAATTGCTGAGTAGTATTCCATTGTATAAATGTACCACAATTTCTGTATCCATTTCTCAGTTGAGGGACATCTGGGTTGTTTCCAGGTTCTGGCTATTATGAATAAAGCTGTTACGAACATGGTTGAGCAAATATTTATTACATTATACTTTCAAATTTCTAAATACCATTCCTACTGGTCATGCACAAACCAAGTGCATAAAAGATTGCTGACTGACCTGATGTTGAGAGATCAAGGGCTGTTTAAATTTTCAGGTGATGCTTTACCAGAAACTTGAAAAATGTTATTATTTAGACAGGTGGAAAGAATAAAAGTACAGAGACAAAAAAGTACCAGGTAACTCTGGAGTCCAGACTATGGGCAGCATAATTTAGCAAAAGCATAAGATGTTTAAAGGGGAGTGCTGGGAAATTTCAAGTTTGAGCTGTAAATTCACATGAAATGCTTTAGTTTGTATCATTAGGAAACGGGAAGAATGACCACAGGCTTTGTAACAGAGAGGCAGTGTGATCAGAGCCATGCTTTTTGGAAGATTAGTCTTGGATCCAGAGGGAAGGATTAAAGCAGGGAGAGTGCTGGCTGAAAAGGAAGCCAGGCTGCTCACTGCAGGCTCACTCCCAGGAGACAGAAACTCCAACACAAGAAGGCAGTGGAAGCCATACACCTGCTGAAGCCTTTGTTTCAGTGCTTTTTACTTTCAGCTGTTGCATTTTTAAAGCATCTCCACACTTTTCAGTTTTCAAAAATAGAGAAATGTCGGATCCCTCTGATTCAGTCTCTTTTTTATTTATTTTTTTATCTATCCATTCCTCTGTGAAATTTTGACTATCAGTTCAGAATTTTCATTTTTTTTGATAAATACCATGAACAACTTTTTATGGATGAATGTGTTGCAACCTTTCAATCTTCCTTAAGTTTGGTTCTCTGTTGTTTTCTTCCTTCCTTGTTGTATTTTTCAATCTTGATGCTGTGGTACCCAGTCTGACTGGCCCCTTCCCTTCGTGGCAAGGCTCAGTTGTTCGTAGTGTGCCATTCTGTCTGATTTATGACTGTAAATGCCACAAAGCCCAATGGATCGTAAAGTGTTTCTACTTATAAGTCACAAGATGTTAGTTCAGACACAGAGATGGGCAAGAAAGGCTCTTCTGGAGGCCTAAAAATAGCCCAAGATAAGGAAACTAGTCTGTAGACCCAAAAACTTCCAGTCTCTCCCCAGCACTGAAATTCCAATCAGCCAGTCAGCCTCCTCAGACACATATTCCTTTCAGGAGTTTTCACTCACATGTGGAAGCCCTTCGTCTCTAAGTAGTGCTGATACTGCTTGAAGATCAGCTGTTAGAGACCAGGCAAGGAACATGGCAGGTCAGATTCTGCATAGTATTGCTTTGACAGTCATGCAGCTAGTTGATGAAGAAAGTTGTACCTACATGAGGGTAGTTCCTTTACAAAGTAATCACAGCTATAAGAATAAATATGTTCATTTTATAAGTATCAAAAGATGAAGTTTAAATATCAGCTATTAATAATCAAATAGTATATTTTTCCTAAAATATGTCATTGCCAGTAGCTCTAATGGGCTCAGTCAGCCGAGTCTGTATTTCCATTACTCTACTCTCAGTACCTAAGACTGTTGGAGTCTACAGAATAGTTAATCAGTCAACCATATCCATTTCTCATACCCCACCCAGCTTTCCAAGCCAATGTCCAATAATTAAATTGTCCTTGAAATCTTCTATCAAGTTTCCTTCCTTGTGGTCATCAACCTGTACCATTCCAGGTGACTGACATGTATTGTTAATTCCAAAATAGTTGTTATCTTATGGAAAGGTCAAATACATATTGTCTCATTCTTTCTTTCCTTTTGCATCACCCTCACTCCATATTTACTTCTTTCTTTCCCTACGCTACATTCTATGATATACCACCTCCAGTCCATATACACAAAATTTTAAGCATCTGTATGACCACAGAAGGAAAAAAAAAATGTCAATCTTACTTTCTATTTTGAACTAAATGTCTCCCTGGCTCCAGCATTCTATGAAAACACTAAAATCTTGCAATACTTCATGTGGCTGTATAATGGGTCAAACTATCTGAAAGTCTGCCATCAAATACAAAGTTGTTCTAAAATGTATTTTGTCTTAAAGCAAAGCATAGCATTACTAGGTTCCATGGCTTCTGTAGAAGTCCCCTCAAAATGTCTCCTTTTCTTTCCTGTGATGTCATGAATATGCTGCCTTTCCCGATGTAGTCTTTCCTACTTTTCTTGTGTCCCTGTTACCAATTTGCCCTTTCTCTCCAGCGGGACTGTTCTGTTCTCAAGGCGTGACGTGCTTTTTCTCATTAGACTCAGTAATTCATTTGGATATTCATCTTGCTCATGCTTTTAGCAGCTGGATAGTTTTATGTCAACACAAAACACACACTAAAGTCATCAGAGATGAGGGAATCTCGAATAAGAAAATGCCTCCATAAGATCAGGCTGTAGGCAAGCCTGTAGGATATTTTCTTAATTGGAAACTGATAGACAAGGACCCAGCCCATTGTGGATGGTGCCAATCCTGGGTAGGTGGTCCTGAGTATATAAGAAAGTAGGCTAAGAAAGCCAAGAAAATAAAACCAGTAACCAGCACCCCTCTATGGCTTCTACAGCAGCTCCTGTCTCCAGGTTCCTGTCTGGCTTGCTTGAGTTCCTGTCCTGACTTCCCTTAATGATGAACTGTGGTGTGGAAAGTTAAGCAGAGAAGCCCCTTTCTTCCCCAAGTCGCTTTGTTCATGGTATTTGGTCAGCACCAGTCGGTACAAGTGGAGTGCTGCTGTGAGAACATGTGTTTTGGGAAGGACTGTGGAAGGACTTGTGAACTTTGGACTAGAACAGTCATTGAGTATTGAGAGCTCGCTGGGATGTTTTGTAGGAATTTGGAAGATAAGAATGCTGAGAACAGTGCAGAAGATGGAGGCCTTTTTTGAGGCAGGATTTCTCTGTGTAGCTCACTTAGTAGGCTGGCCTTGAATTCACAGAGCTCCACCTGCCTCTGCGGAGATTAAAGGAAAAGCCACCACTGCCTGATGGGATTCGGATCACTGTATACACTCCTCTGTGATTTATTACCATTTCAATTACAGTTTAATGAGGGGGAAATGCCTGAATTTATAAGGGTGTTTGTTTATTAATGCTTATTTGACAGCTTTTTCTCCAGTTTTTCTCAATCTCCCTTTATCTCCATCTCTAAATTTTGGACAGTCTATGAAGTCTTTAACATCCTCTTCTGTCTTTTCTCAAATGCTGTACACAGTGAAAAACCACATTTAGACACCTTCCCTGACCTCAGCCAGTAACATCTCAAAAGAGAAACTACTTCATGCTGTCACCATACTCAAAACTGTTCAATGACAACACAGTCTCACCTGTTGCCAGAACATAGAGGGAACTGTGGGATGTGGCTGGATGGTTTTAGATGTCACCCCTTTTCCCACGCCCTGTACTACGCAGCTACTTCCTTCCGTTCCAGAGCTATTCCAGTTTCGGTTCTCTGCAGCCAACATTTTCCCCTGCAGCTTACAACATTGCTTCTTAACTCCACCCCATTCATAGTTTATGACTGCTTTTTAAATAGTTCATTCTTAGTTACCTAGATAAAGATCCCCCTTGCCCCACCATACTACCGATAATCCTAGTTAGCTGAATAATTTCATATTATTCATTTTCCTATTGCTGAGATAAAACACCATGCCAAAGACAGGTTATAGAAGGCCAGGTTAGTTTGGGTTCACAGTTCTAGAGGAATAAGAGTCCATAAACACCCTGGTTTTGAAGCACGGCAGCAGGCAGGCATGGTGGCTGAAGCAGAAAGCTGAGAACTCACATGTTCAACCACAAGCAGAAAGGGGAGTTTGGGAAATGCTGACAACAGTATGGAGTCTTTAAACTCTCAAAGGTTGCTTCCATCCAGGCCATACCTCCTAAATCTACACAAAGAACTTTATCAGATGTCTGAGTCTATGGGGACATTCTCATTTAAAGCACCACAAAGTTAAGTATATAGCTGGGCATGGTGGCACAAGCCGTTTAACCCTACCACTTGGGAGGCAGAGACAGGCAGATTTCACTGACCTTGAAGTTACCCTGGTTTATAGAGAGCGTTCCAGGACAGCCAGGCCTATATAGAAAGAGCATGTCTGAAAAACTCAGAGAGTGGGTAGGTATAATTTTTTGCTTCCCTCATGAGAATATAGATTCTGGCAGTAGGTTTCTTGCTATATTCTCATCCCTTAGAATAATACAAGTAAAGGGTACTGATTTTAATGACCAACATTGTGCTTCATATAGTTAAACAAGGACAAAAATCCTTATTGACTTGTATTGACTTGTGTTCCCGGAACTCACTAAACCAATGTGCCCCTGTAACTAGAACTGAGAGACACATGATGGAAAGAAGAAAGGAAGGCAGGACACAAGCGAGGAAGGCAGGCAGCTAGAGAGGGAAGGGAGAACTGAGAGTGTTGGTTGCTTCTCAGTTTTTGTTAAGTGCTGATGCTGCATTCTCCTGAGCACTTAGAGCACGCATCTAGTGGTGTTTCATAGAAGATTGTAATTTGCCAGAAAAGAAAGCCCCTGATCCCCTTACCAGGGAACCCACTTGGAGACTGAGTCTATGGGCTACATCTGAGCCAGGATTTTAGGTCCTCTCCATGCATTGTCCTTGGTTGGGGCATCATTCTCTTCAGGAGCCCCAGGGCTTGTTTTGTTTTCTTTTCTTTGTTGTTGCTCTCCTGTGGAGCTCCTGTCCCTTCCAAGTCTTTCTATATTTCCCTTCTTTCATAAAATTCCATGCATTTTGCCCAAAGTTTGGCTTATTGGCAGGCTCTCTGATCACCTCCCCTGAGAGGGAGCAGCCTTTCCAGGCCACAGAGGAAGACTGTGTAGCCAGTCCTGATGAGACCTGATAAGGGTCAGATATAAGGAGAGGAGGACCTCCCCTATCAGTGAACTAGGGGAGGGACATGGGGAGAAGAGGAAGAGAGGGTGGGATTGGGAGGAGGTGAGGGATGGGGCCACAGCCAAGATACAAATTGAATAAATTGTAATAAATGATAAAAAAAAGATTGCATTTTTGTGAAGACTTCATGTACGGGCATATTTTACTCTAGCAGACAAGCTGAGCATTCCTTAAATATCCTAAAGCATATGATACTGAGTAAACTCTTATGCAAGTGAAAATAGTGATGTCAGAGGATTGAAGGTCAGAGGCTCCATCTGGTCGTCTCCTTTATACACAGAGAAAAACTACAAGTGGGCACTCCTTCTCCCTGACACAGCAATCTTCTTCCTCGAGCAGTTCTAAGATTGTCTTGTCGCCTGTCCACACACCGGCCACCAGTGAACATTTCAGTAGTCTTATGGATGAAATATACTCAAGACGGTTTTATGGCTTGTTAATGATTTTTGATTAATGATTTATGTTAATGATTTCCACATTAATTTCACTGATATTTACAACTTTTAAAGTGCAGTTATGGTTTTTCTTTTAAACCTTTTCTGTACCGGGCTTCTGGATTTATTTGCACCTTGAACGTGTGAGTAGTGTCCACATTGCTTGTCCAGGGCTACTAACATAGTTTTAGGGCAGGATTCTGTGATCAGATATTTGCTGTTTTCCCTGGCATTGATGAAAATGCCAAACACTCTTCTTTTCAGTCAACTTTTGGGGGGACAGGAAGCATTTAGTATAGTTTTTACCTTCCTTCCTCTGATAGATTTTCTTTCTGAACTTTATATTCTCTACATTTTGTAATTTCATTTTGCTTTTGGCTATAAATAGGTGGATCTGTTCTTAAACTTTCTTTAAAAACGTCAAAACAAAAAATACCCTGTATCCCACCATTTAAGTCTGCTTACTGTATATTTCCTAAAAAGACAATGTTTAAATAAAAATTAACCAGTCTCTCCAAGAGGAATTTATACAAAAGTAAACTTGCTATGTATTCTTCTAGACCTGGCTATTTGCTACTCATCCTGGTTACAATGATAAAGCTGCCGACAATTGCAGTGTCTCCTTTCATATCATTGTAACCAAGGGCCTTTTCCTTCACCTCACTCCCATTCTTCATGGGCCCTTGCTGGGCTTTCAATCATGGGGGTCTCCTTATTTTTTTGTCCTTTACTTGGCAAATATTTCCTCAGAGAGGCTGTAATGTTTTCATCTCTTTGTTCATTAACCTTTAGCACATCACTATAGTCCACAAAAAAACTTAAATATAATGAAAGTGACATTTAGCTACCACCTCTGCAGCCTTCTCCCCAAGATCTGGTCAGGCTAATGCTAGTTTTACAGAATGAAGATAGGGTCATGGATTTATCTCTGTCTGCAGAAGATAGTCTTATTCTGGTTGACTTTGCCCTTAAGAAGTTATGTTTTAAAATCACAAGAGCAGGAGGCATGAGAAAATAAACTCACTGGCAAGTCATCTATCAGTCACCTCCCCGAAGTCTAAAAGCAGCTTTACACACAGTGGAACACAGTATATACTAAAGCACTGTACTGTTTCATATTTTACTATTATTTACACAAACATTAGTGTTATTCCTTATGTAATATCTCCCAAGTTAAGGCAACAGCATTCAGCATGCAAGGTACTATAAATTGTGTGCCTTTGTCTTATCTGTTAGGGTAAGTTATATAAATGATCGTATATAGTACATCCACTTTTTAATTTCAAATTTATAATATTATTTTAAAGTTGCTTTCGATTTGTGCTTTTTTTTACCTCATGCATATGTATCTGTGGTTTGTTTGCATGTTTGTGGGGGGTGTACATGTGTGCAGGTGGACACATATATATGCATGTGGAGGCCTGGAGCTGATGTTGGGAGTTTTTCCTAATTACTATTTATTTTATTAATTGAATCAGGGTCTCTCAGTGGGACCCAGAGCTTGCCTGGCTCCTCTGTTTTAGCAGACTTGCTCTGGAGAGCCATTGTTTCTGCCTCCTGGGCACTGGCATGGCAGGAGGTCAGCCCTGTCCAGCTAACAGGGATGTGGGTTCTGAGGATGAAGATTCTGGTCCCCTTTGCATGTATGGTAAGCACTCTAACCACTGAACTGTCTTCCAAGCCCTCTATCTGTGCTACTATTAATGTACTTCCCACATTCATCATTTCTAGAGAAGCCAGGACCCTGCTAATAGGAACAACAAAAACAATTAAAGTTGTTCTTTGCAAACTTGTTAAGATTATCAGTAGAAATCTTTGCCTTTCTGAAGACTTGAATAAGAGTAAGTGTACAGGCAGACAGACGGAGTCTGGTTGGTAGCTGATGATGGCTTCACACTTTGTGTGGTTACAAGATTATGTTGAGGATGGGAAAGTCAGCTAAGTTACAAGAAGTTGTTGAAACAAATCCTTGATTGGAGTGGGAGAGGTGACACGGCCTGGGAAGTGAGTGAGAGTGTCATTTCAAGGTGAGAGGAGAACTTGAAAATCAGTGGGAAGCCAGAGATGGAGCTTAAAGCAGGAATTGATAAGCATTACAGAAGAAAACAATTTTTTCGAGACACTTGAGACTGATTACAGGGGAGAAGAGTAGAGACCAGGGTGGAAAAAAGACAAGGAAATTACAGTACAAGCCAAAGATGAGAAATTGTCACCAGAAGTGTGAGGGGTTTTTTCTTTTTCAATAGGAAGAAGGTATAAGTATTGAAATGCACCACCCAAATTGGATCACCTCAGGGGAGCGAAGGTGGCAGCCTAATGCCTGACACCAGATGGTTTTCTGCTCCCTTTCAATAAAATGTGAACCAGAGCTCTCTGACAAAAAGTCAAGAAACAGGGTCTTTGACATTCTGTTGCTATCTCTGGAATTTCTGTGTCTCCTGGTGTCCTTCGGTACAATTGAAGCTGTTTTCTAAGTTTTTCTCTGAGGCCCTTTCGTCTGTAGCTGCAACTAGTCCAGGAATAATGAGTATAAAGAACATGTGAGGCTGATATTTTTCAGCTCCCCATATGCCTGCCTAGAAAACAGCTCAATAGAAGGTATGGCTTTGGTTCTAACATGAGGGAGACAGAGTGAGATAATATTTCTCTCCACTTATAAGTGCAAAGTACCTTTGCCCAGCCTACCCTGAATTTAGGAAAGAGAAAACTGGGATTCATAAAAGCTTCATGTTTCATTTTGCCTCAAGCCGCTGTGGCCAGCCACAATGGATCATGATTATTTTGAAAATATCCCATAACACCTCCAATCCCCACCATCAATTCACATCATCCCAGTGGTAGTTGACAATGAAGATTCTCCTTTCTTTCTGATTTAGCACCTAGCTAATACATTTACACTCCAACATCACTATGTTTTAGCCCCAGGGACTAAAGTTCCTTTTGAACTTTTGAATGCCTTGGCCCTGCTTTTCACCTGAAATATCCTTTCCCCAGTCTAGTTGGTTTTACTTTTTGTCTACAGTCTATGAACACTGTCATTGCTTAATGTCAGAATCATTATTCCCCTTGGGAATACTAGCAGTTTTTAACTACATTTCTACATTTAGAAGACATTTTTCTCTCTAGGCAGACTTATGTAGTGCTGTCCAGGGCATTTGTAAAATTCCGACATCTGCATTTTACTGTTCAGCTCTGCAAACAGCAGGCTCCTTTGTCCACTAAACATATTCTTAGCCTTGCAAAACTCCCCCAAGGTCTGTCTCCAGTGTATTCACCAACGTAATCTCCGTTTACTGTTTTCTATCAAACCTCTTCTTTCTAGGTAAAACAAAATGGTAACCACATTCTTCATGAGAGCCATGTTTCCTTATATCCCACTCTCCTAGGATTTGTCTTCTGACTTTTGCTTCTTCCCCTCTCCATACTCTTTTCATTATCCTCCTTGTAATGATGTGAAAATACCAATTTTCAGCTTGGCAATTTTGTCCTAAAAGTTTTTCTTGTTTAACCTACATATCCAAATCATATGGCCTTTCTACACTATGCTATGCCCCATGCTGTGTGTTTTCTTATGGAATGCGCATATATTCAAGATATGTTTGATAAGTTGCATTCCTCTTGTTAATTTAGACTTCTGAAACATTTGTGTTTGATTTTTCCATCTTCCAAACTCTCAGTTCATCCATTGACTTGCTATTCAGGTATAACTTCCTTAAGCATTTCCTTGAGCACCTTAAAAACAATTTAACTGCCCATTTTCCTGTGCATACGTACAAATTTAATTCAACCACGTCTGTGAACATATCTCCAGCGGCTGACATCATGGTATTTAATAAGTGCTTATTTAGAGGGGGCAAGATGGCGGCGCCAGGAGGACTCTCATTCTGAGGAGCAGCACAGCAGGATTGGCACAGTGACCAGCAATCAGAACTCGCGGACATAAAACACAAGGGATTGTGTTTCACAGGTGAGAGGATACCCCACGGTGGGGGATTCAATCAGCTTTAACTCACCTGGCTAAACCGCGGAAGAGATCCCGGTTCCGCCAGGCACTTGGTCGCCAGCCCAGAGCTACACACCAACGCGATCTGGTCACAGTCCCAGACTGAACTGTGGGCCCACAACATCAGAGACTGGATTTCCCAGTCGAGAGATAACCCCACGGAGCAGGAAACAATTGGGACCGACCTCAGGTTACCCAGACATTCCCTGGAAAAGACTCGGGTTCCACGGGTGCCCCAAGAGCCAGCCCGGACCCAGAGCCAGGACACAGGCACCTGCAGGGAGCCCTGCCTGCACACCTGATTCGCCGCCTCAGATAGAACTGTGGGGACCAGGGCACCAGGGCACCAGACTGCGTGTCTCTGGCAGGAGGAAACCCCCAGTGGAGGGGGTCAGCAGCTCTAACGCTTAGGACACCCAGCACCAAAACACTTCCTGGACTCACGCAGACTCTAGTGCAGGCAGGAGCACTGTGCTCTGCTGCCATTACTGAGTTCCCCTAGGGCACTGGGACACACAGCTGCATCCTCAGACCTACAAAAGCCAGATAGCCATTACAGCAGCCCTCAGATACTGTGCCAAGGATCAACCAGTTATCCCTAGCTAGACTGTCAAAACTATGGGAATCCCTGGTCCTCCAAGAGGGCTGCACCCATAGCATCTGGACCAGAGCAGTGCCTGCAGCCTCCATCCCAGACAGAGACACACAGCTTCTGGTCCAGAGTGAGGCACCCAGCCTCCAGACGAGAGCAGTGCCCCCAGGCACCAACTCAACCTAGGTGCACATTCTCCAGGTCCAGAGCGGAGCAATCAGCCTCTGGCCCAGAGACTTGCTGAGTGCATCTCCCACTTTCCCGGACAGAACTGTGCGCCCCAGGATAACAGACTGAGTTTCCCTGTTGGGAGAAAACCCCACAGCTAGGGAACCAGCAGGTTCTTCAAGAGGACTGTACATGGAAATTTAGTGAGCAGCAGCACACTAAATTTATAACAAGAAACCCAGCAGTGGGGCAGCTGTCTTGAGAACTTCTATGGGTAAGAGGAGATCCCCCCCTGCCTAACATAGACCACAGCTACTACTCAGGGCTATAAACCTGAGGTGAGCAGTGGCAACTCCGGAGAAACACTGGCCATACAGTGACCATAACCAAAAAGCAGAGAAGGACTCCTTCAGGAAAAATCATCTTCCGGCCAAGGGGATACTCCCTACCTCAGGACTCCAGGAAGCACAGAAACTAACAGCCAACACCTAAATCAGCCCAATGGGTAGAGGTCAGCGTAAAAGCTCAACCAACAAAAGACAGAGCAATATGGCATCTCCAGAACCCAGCCGTCCAGGGGCGAACAGCCCTGAACAATGCAGCATAATAGAAAATCAAGAAGGTGACCTTACATCTATGTTGATGAAGAGGATAATAGAGGAAACAAATAAAATACGTAAAGAATTAGAGGAAGATAAAACCAAACAGATCATGGCTATCCAAAGAAATGGAGGAAGATAAAGACAAGCAGATTAGGGCCATCCGTGAAGAAATACGGGAAGATGCATCCAAACAGCTTGTGGCCTTCAGAGAAGAAATAATTAAATCACTGAAAGAAATAAAAGAGACAGAGTTGAAGGTACTAAAAGAAAAAGAAGAAAATATAAGCAGACAGGTGAAGGAAGTAAACAAAACAACTCAAGACCTGAAGATAGAACTAGAAAAATTAAAGAAAACACAAATGGAGGAAATAATGGAGAGGAAGAATTTAGGGAAGAAAACAGGAACTACAGAGGAAAGCATAACCAACAGAATACAAGAAATGGAAGAAAGAATCTCAGGTGTAGAAGATACAATGGAAGAAATCGATGTATCTGTCAAAGAAAATGTTAAATCCAAAAAATTCCTGACACAAATCGTCCAAGAAATCTAAGACAATATGAAAAGATAAAACCTAAGAATAATAGGAATAGAGGAAAAAGAAGACTACCTTCTCCAAGGCCCAGAAAATATTTTCAACAAAATCATTGAAGAAAATTTCCCCAAGTTAAAGGAGAAGCCAATAAGGATACATGAGGCCTACAGAACACCCAACAAATTTGACCAGAAAAGAAAATCCTCCCGCCACATAATAATCAAAACAGTAAGTATACAGAACAAAGAAAAAATACTAAAAGCTGCAAGGGAAAAAGGCCAAGTAACATATAATGGCAAACCCATTAGAATCACACCTGACTTTTCAACAGACACTATGAAAGCCAGAAGGGCCTGGACAGATATCATGCAGACCCTAAGAGAACACAGATGTCAAACCAGGCTACTATATTCTGCAAAACTCTCAGTCCTCATAGATGGAGAAAACAAGATATTCAATGACAAAAACAAATTTCAACAATACCTACACACAAATCCAGCATTACAGAAGACACTAGAAGGGAAAATACAACCCAAGAAAATTAGCTTCTGTCAAGAAAACACAGGAAATAATTAACCTTACTACAGCAAAACAAAAAGCAACCAAGCACACAACCTTATGAACACAGCCAACATCAAAATCAAAGGATCTAACAGCCACTGGTCATTAATCTCTCTCAACATCAATGGACTCAACTCTCCAGTAAAAAGACACAGATTAACAGAATGGATACGTAAACAAAACCCAGCAATCTGTTGCATACAAGAAACACACCTAAGGCACAAAGATAGACATTACCTGAGGGGAAAGGGTTGGAAGACGACTCTCCAAGCAAATGGACCCAAGAAACAAGCAGGAGTAGCCATTCTAATATCTGATAAAAGACTTTCAACCAAAATTAATAAAAAGAGATGAGGAAGGACACATCATACTCATCAAGGGAAAATTCCACCAGAAAGACATTCCACCAGAAATCCTGAACATCATTGCCCCAAATAAAAGAGCACCCACATTTGTAAAAGAAACACTGATAAAATTTAAACCACATATAGATCTCCACACATTAATAGTGGGAGACTTCAACACCTCACTCTCAACAAAGGACAGGTCAACAAAACAAATTAAACAGAGAAACAATATCTCTGACAGAGGTCATGAATCAAATGGACCTCACAGACATTTACAGAACTTTACACCCAAACACAAAAGAATTTACCTTCTTCTCAGCACCTCATGGATCCGTCTCCAAAATAGACCATATAGTTGGTCACAAAGCAAGCCTCAACAGATACAAGAAGACTGAAATAATCCCTTGTATCCTGTCTGATCACCATGGAATAAAGCTGGACTTCAACAACAACAGAAATAGCAAAAAGCCTACACACACATGGAAACTGAACAACTTGTTACTAAATGACAGCTGGGTCAGGGAAGAAATAAAGAAAGAAAGAAATTAAAGCCTTTCTAGAACTCAATGAAAATGAAGACACAATATACCCAAACTTGTGGGACACAATGAAAGCAGTGCTAAGAGGAAAGTTCATAGCACTAAGTGCCTTCAAGAAGAAATTCGAGACAGCTCATTCAAGCAACTTAATGGCCCAATTAAAAACCCTAGAAAAAGAAGAAGCAGACACACCAAAAAGGAGTAGACGGCTGGAAATAATCAAACTCAGGGCTGAAATCAATCAATTAGAAACAAATAAAACAATTCAAAGAATCAATGAAACCAAGAGCTGGTTCTTTGAGAAAATCAACAAGATTGACAAACCCTTAGCCAAGCTAACTAAAAGGCAGAGAGACACCACCCAAATCAACAAAATCAGAAATGAAAAGGGGGACATAACTACAGACACTGAGGAAATCCAAACAATCATTAGGACTTACTTCAAAAGTCTATACTCAACAAAATTTGAAAATCTAAATGAAATGGACATTTTTCTTGATCGATTTGACTTACCAAAGCTGAATCAGGACCAGGTAAATCAATTAAATAGTCCTATATCCCCCAAAGAAATAGAAGCAGTCATCAAAAGTCTCCCATCCAAAAAAAGCCCAGGACCAGATGGCTTCAGCGCAGAATTCTACCAGACCTTCAAAGAAGAGCTAACTCCAATTCTCTTCAAACTATTCCACAAAATAGAAACAGAAGGAACATTACCAAATTCGTTCTATGAAGCCACAATCACCCTGGTACCTAATCCTCGCAAAGACTCAACAAAGAAAGAGAATTTCAGGCCAATCTCCCTTATGAACATTGATGCAAAAATACTTAACAAAATACTTGCAAACCGAATCCAAGAACACATCAAAGATATTATCCACTATGACCAAGTAGGCTTCATCCCAGGTATGCAGGGGTGGTTCAATATACGGAAATCCATCAATGTGATCCACCATATTAACAAACTGAAATAAAAAAACCACATGATAATCTCCCTAGATGCTGAAAAAGCATTTGACAAAATCCAACATCCATTCATGTTTAAAGTATTGGAGAGATCAGGGATACAAGGCAAATACCTAAACATACTAAAGGTGATATACAGCAAGCCTATAGCCAACATCAAACTGAATGGAGAGAAACTTAAAGCAATCCCACTGAAATCAGGGACAAGACAAGGCTGCCCACTCTCTCCATATCTCTTCAACATAGTGCTGGAAGACCTTGCTAGAGCAATAAGACAGTTGAAGGAGATCAAGGGGATAGAGATGGGAAAGGAAGAAGTCAAATTATCACTATTTGCAGAAGATATGATAGTATACATGAGTGACCCCAAAAACTCTACCAGGGAACTCCTACAGCTGATAAACACCTTCAGCAAAGTGGCCGGATACAAAATTAACTCAAAAAAATCAGTAGCCCTCCTGTATACAAAAGACAAAAGGGCTGAGAAAGAAATTAGAGAAACATCACCATTCACAATAGCCACAAAAGTCATAAAGTACCTTGGTGTAACCCTAACCAAGCAAGTCAAAGACTTGTATGAAAAAAATTTCAAGTCTCTGAAGAAAGAATTAGAGGAAGATATGAGAAGATGGAAAGATCTCCCATGCTCATGGCTTGGCAGGATTAACATAGTAAAAATGGCCATCTTACCAAAAGCAATCTACAGATTTAATGCAATTTAATGGAAATTGCCAACACAATTCTTTACAGACCTGGAAAGAAAAATTCTCAACTTTGTATGGAATAACAAGAAACGGAGAGTTGCTAAAACAATCCTCTACAGTAAAAGATCTTCTGGAGGTATCTCCATCCCTGATCTCAAGCTGTACTATAGAGCAACAGTTATAAAAACTGCATGGTACTGGCATAGAAACAGAATGGTGGATCAATGAAATCGAACAGAAGACCCAGAAATAAACCCACACACTTAAGGACACCTGATTTTTGATAAAGGTGCCAAAACCATACAATGGAAAAAAGATAGCATCTTCAACAAATGGTGCTGGTCCAACTGGATGTCTACATGTAGAAAAATGAAAATAGATCCATACTTATCACCCTGCACAAAACTGAAGTCCAAGTGGATCAAAGACCTCAACATAAAACCAGACACATTAAATCGGCTAGAAAAAAAGTGGGGAATACCCTAGAACTCATTGGTACAGGAGAAAACTTCCTGAACAGAACACCAACAGCACAGGCTCTAAGAGCAACAATCAATAAATGGGACCTCATGAAATTGAAAAGCTTCTGTAAAGCAAAGGACACCATCATCAAAACAAAGCGACTGCCTACAGATTGAGAAAGAATCATCACCAGCCCTTTATCTGACAGAGGACTCATATCCAATATATATAAAGAACTAAACAAGCTGAAAAGCAGTAAACCAAGTAATCCACTTAAAAAATGGGGAACAGAGCTAAAGAGAGAATTCTCTGTAGGAGGAATATCGAATGGCAGAAAAGCACTTAAAGAAATGCTCAACCTCATTAGTCATTAGGGAAATGCAAATCCAAAGAGATTTCACCTTACACCTATCAGAATGGCCAAGATGAAAAACCCAAGGGACAACACATGCTGGAGAGGTTGTGGAGAAAGGGGAACCCTTCTCCACTGCTGGTGGGAATGTAAACTGGTACAACTACTCTGGAAATCAATCTGGCGCTTTCTCAGACAACTAGGAATAGCGCTTCCTCAAGATCCAGCCATACCACTCCTAGGCATATACCCAAAAGAGGCGCAAGTACAGAAAAAGGACATTTGCTCAACCATGTTTATAGCAGCTTTATTTGTAATAGCCAGAAGCTGGAAACAATCCAGATGCCCCTCAACTGAAGAATGGATGCAGAAACTGTGGTACATCTATACAATGGAGTATTACTCAGCAATGAAAAATAAGGAAATCATGAAATTGGCAGGTAAATGGTGGGACCTGGAAAGGTTCATCCTGAGTGAGTTGTCCCAGAAGCAAAAAGACACGCATGGTATATACTCATTCATATAAACATACAACATAGAATAAACCCACTAAAATCTGTACATCTAAACAAACTAAGCAAAAGAGAGGACCCTAACTAAAATGTTCAATCCCCATCCTGAAAGGCAAAGAGGATGGACATCAGAAGAAAAAGAAAATAGTAAACAACCTCAAAACCTGCTACAGAGGGCCTCTGAAAGCCAGAAGAAAACAGGAAACAACCTTGAAACCTGCCACAGAGGGCCTCTGAAAGCTTCTGCAGTATAGACTGTCAAATCAGATGCTGAGCCTGAGGGCCAACTGATGGGCAGAGTGAATGGAATTTTATGTAAGAAGTGGGAAATAGTAAGAGCTGGAGGGGACGGGAACTCCACAAGGAGAGCAACAGAACAAGATAATTTGAACACAGGGAACTTCCCAGAAAATCATACTCCAACCAAGGACTATTTGTGGAGATGACCTGGAACCCCTGCACAGGTGTAGCCCATGGCAGTTCAGTGTCCAAGTGGGTTAGATAGTAATGGGAAGAGGGACTGCCTCTGACATAATCTGATTGGCCTGCTCGTTGATCACTTCCCCCTGAGGAGGGAGCAGCCTTACCAGGCCACAGTAGAGGACAATGCAGCCACTTTTGATGAGAACTGATAGACTAAGATCAGAAAGAAGAGGAGGACCTCCCCTATCAGTGGACCTGGGGAGTGGCATGCATGCAGAAAGGGGAGGGAGAGTGGGACCGGGAGGGGAGGAGGGAGGGGCTTATAGGGGGATACAAAATGAATAAAGTGTAATTAATAAAAAAAATGCTTATTTATAAGTTGGCTGCATAGAAACAGATCTCAACAGTCTTCCCCTAACAGATGCTCTAAATCTCCTACATTACAACTGAGTAGCTGTGGGGGTATTCTCCTCATACCAAAACATACCCAGAAGATATCATCATCCCTGGCCCTACTTTTTCTTATTTTCTTTCTTTCTTATTTTCTTTCTTTCTTATTTTCTTTCTTATTTTCTTTCTTTCTTTCTTTCTTTCTTTCTTTCTTTCTTTCTTTCTTTCTTTCTTTCTTTCTTTTTTTGAGATAAACACAACATGCATTTAGATGATTTGGAAGATCTCATTCTGTTCTAACTTATAAGCTCTGATAGGGCAAATGCCATTCATCTTTTATCTCTCTTTACATTTGGCACAGGAGAGAAGTAAAATAAATATGGATCAGAATAGAGCAGAAAAAAATGTATAATTATTTTAATATCCCCAATATGGAAAAAAAATCAAGGAAATTGAGAATTTTATGAGATCTTCGGCATAATCTAGCACTCTCACCTTAGATACTAGATCATCAAGTTCAAAGGGTTTTGTTATATTTTAAAGGTCTCAGAAAAAAAAGAAACATTATAAGAAGGAAAGCCTCCTGATTCTGCCACAGTGCTTTTGAGTTTTAAATATGCTGTCTACTTTTCACCTACATATTATTATGTGTTTTGTTGATATATTAGATAAGTCAGTTTTCTAGTGATAATTATATAAACCATGTAAAAAAAACTATCGCTAGAAAAGTTTCTAAAAAGCAATCAAATCTTTTGTTTTTCATGACAGCACTTCTTTGTGTAATCATGGCTGTCCTAGAACTCACTCTGTAGACCAGGTTGGGCTAGAACTCAGATATCTGCCTGCCTCCTCTACCCTACCCAGTACTATGATTAAAGGCATGTGCCACCACAACCAGCTGCAGTCAGTTTTTTTTTCTTTCATTTTTGAAATTTTTCAGTGTAAAGAAGAAGATATAGAGGCGTTATCAAATGAGATTGTATAACATTATACAATATAATATGTACTTATTGTCAACAAGGTTTGGGGTGGTACAGGCCTACCATCCGAGTTACTTGGGAGGTTGAGGCAGGAGAACAGCAAGTTCCAGGCCAGCTTGGGTAACTTGAGATTTTGCCTCAAAATAAAAAGGTCAGGCCGGGAACCTGATAATAAACCTCATAATAAATAACCTTGTAATAAAGTGCTTGCCTAGGAAATATGGATTGCAAAGAAACAAGACTCATTGTCCTTTCTCAGAAGACCTGAAGGAAAACACTGCAAAGATATTTACATTCATCCTTCATACTCATTCAAAATTGAGTGCACATTCAGCAACAAATCATATTATATCTTACCCAAGTGTAAAGCATGATCAATTTTGGGTAAGCAGTACTGTTTATACAAGAAATGTAGCTTTTCTTGAATTCTTGATTTTTGTTTAGTTCTTCCATGTGTATTGCAGACTCTGTCAATACCATGGAACTGGTTCATCATTAGCACCACTGTATTCAGATACATTGATTCTCACTGTTAAAAATCTACAAGCATTATAGGCATTGAAAGTTATTGTTGATATTTAGGGTCAACATGCCACTGTTTCTTGGTGTGTGGAAGATTACATCCTCAGAAAAGCTGGAGCAGGTTTGTAACTGATGTTTTCTCTTCGACAGGTGAATAAGATTTGTGGCCATCCAGTGAGAACAACAACACAGAGCCCCCGCTGTACTTTTGATCCAAGCAAGGAGAAGCATGGAATGAAGATCTCTGCAAGGAATGGTGAAGAGACACTTGCCAACAGAAGAAAGTAAGACATTTGTTTTACAACCAGAAAGAGAAAGAAAGTAAGCCATTAATTCTACAAGAGACTAGAATGCATTCATCAAATAGGCCTGACTGTAGTATGGAAGAAAAACAATCAAATGGCATTTTTACTCTATTTAAAATACTGTAGCTCATGGGCTGAGGAGACGGTTCAAGGTTTAGAGTGCCTGCTGCTCTTGCAGAGGACCTGGGTTTGGTTCCCTTCCCAGCACCCACACCAGGAGGATTGCAATCAATTGTAACTGCAGTTTCAGGACGTCTGAAACTCCACCTGGCCTTTGTGGACTCCTGTGCATACATGGTACATATACAGACAAACAATCACATACACATACATAAAAACAGGTACAATTTTTAAGATTAAAAATCTTAAAATTCAGGGACTCAACCTTTCCCATTAGTTTGGGGGATAGATTCAGACTGTGAGACTAGTACTTTTTTGTGTGATTTTAGGGATTATTCTTTATTATATTAAAGCAGATCAAGGAACATGTGACCATTGTATATTTAAGCTGAGGACTCAATGTGTTATTTTAAATTATTTTAGTTAACTGTAATCTGATTTCTACATAAAGCTAGCAATGACTGGCTTGAACCATATAAGAAAGTGCTGTTATACCATGTGATTTATACTTCTGAAGATTTAGCGTTCTTGAAATACAGTAGTAAAACATGAAACTTCCCTTACATTTTACCTGTGATTGTAAAAATGGCCACTTATTGATACTAACTGTAAACGTTTAGCAGACTGTAACTATGCCCATCACTATTTCACTAGGTATATTAAAACCTCTAGAATCCCATTAGTTGATAATTGACATTTAATATGAAATTATTCAAACTAGAGGAAAACCTGAATCTTATGAAAGAAGGGGGACATAGAAAGACCTGGAAGAGATAAGAGCTCCACAAAGAGAGCAACAGAACCAAAATATCTTGGCCCAGGGGTCTTTTCTGAGACTGATACTCAAACCAAGGACCATGCATGGAAATAACCTAGAACCCCTGCTCAGATGTAGCCCATGGCAGCTCAGTGTCCAAGTGGGTTTCCTAGTAAGGGGATCAGGGACTGTCTCTGACATGAACTCAGTGGCTGGCTCTTTGATCACCTCCCCCTGAGCGGGGACCAGCCTTACCAGGCCACAGCCAAGGACAATTCAGCCAGTGTTGATGAGACCTGTTAAGCTAGGGTCATAGAGACGGGGAGGAGGACCTCCCCTAGCAGTTGACTTGGGGAGGGGCAGGGAGGAGAAGAGGGAGGGAGGGTGGAATTAGGAGGGGACAAGGGAGGGGGATAAAACTGGGTACAAAATGAACAATTTGTAATAAATAAAGAAGCAAAAACAAAAAGATATTTAGTTAACTGTATACCTCTTAGAAAATAATGGTTTCTCTGTCACTGCCCTCTAAATTAAACCTAAATTCAGAGTGTAATGTATTTATTCATTCAGTTATTTGAAAATCTTTTAAATTATCTATATCTTGATATATCATCCAGTTTCTTGGTTTTTTTAAGGTTTTTATTATTATAATTATTATTTTAGTTTTTTTTTATAATTTATTTGCTTTATATCCCAATTGTAGCCCCCTTCCTCAACCTCTTCCCGGTCCAACCTACCCTCTCTCCCCCCCATCCCTTTTTCTTAGTACTTAATTATTTTTATTCTTCTCCTCTTCATTACATCCTGACCATATGCCCCTCCCACCACTCATCACAGTCCCTCACTTCCACCTTTCCTTTCACCATGATCCATCCACCTGCCTTCCCAGGTTTAGCAACTGAACATGACGTATCTCTGCATAAACTCTTGGATCAAGGCTTGATGAGGCAAACAGGATGAGGAAAAGTGTTCCTTAAGTACAGACAAAAGAGTCAAAGACTCACACACTACACTGTTAGAAACCCCATAAGAAGACCACACTACACAACCATAACATATATGCAGAGGGCCTAGGTCAGACTTGTGCATGCTCCCTGATTTGTTCAGTCTCTGTGTGCCCCTCTGAGTCCAGCTTAGTTGATTCTGTGGGTCGTCTTGTGTCCCTGACCCCTCAGGCTCCTACTATCCTTCCTCTCCTCCTGTAGGATTCTGCAAGTTCCTCCTGATGTTTGGCCTGGTCTCTGCATCTGTTTCCACCAGTTGCTAGGTGAAGCCTCCCTGAAGACAATTGGTCTAGGCACTCATTGATGAGTATAGCAGAATATCATTAGGAATCACTTCATTGATATTTTTCCCCCTGCCAGTCATGTTTGCTTCAATCTTGCATCTCTGGGCTGTCCTGCCTCTGTTTCCTGGCCCATCTCGATGGCCATTCCCACAACTTCTATGCCACTGTTACCCCAGCATAGCTTTCTAGCAAGGCAAATTATAAGTCAAAGTTTTTGTGGCTGGGTCGATGTCCCAGCCCCATTGCTGGAAACCTTGTCTGGGTGTAAATGATGACTGATTTGGGCTCCATATCCCCATTACTAAGGAGACTTCTCTAGAGTGACTCTGAAAGGTTCGGGAGAGTTTCCACTGCATGGGGTCTCTACATCAACCCCTAAATGCCTCCTAATTCCAGTCCTCTGTCCTAGTACTTTCTCCCTCCCAAACCAGAATGGGAACTCCTGTTCCCATTCCCTTGACCCAACTCCCAATCCACCCACAAAAATCTATTCTATTTCCTCTTTCCAGGGAGCTCAGTCCATCCCCCTTGAACCCGTCATGTGCTTAGACTCTCTGGGTCTATGTATTATATCATGATTATCCTTTATTTAGCAGCTAATGTACACTTATAAGTGAATACATGTCATGTTTGTCTTTCTGTGTCTGGGTTACCTCACTAAAGATGATCTGTTTTAGTTCCATTCATGTGCCTGCAAATTTTATGATGCCATTCTTTTTAAGTGCTGAGTAATACTCCATTGTGTAAATGTACCACATTTTCTTTATCCATTTTTCAGCGGAGGGGCATCTAGGTTGTTTCTAGCTTCTGGATATTATAAATGAAGCTTCTATGATGATAGCTGAGCCAGTATCCCTGTGGTAGGATGGGTATATGTGCAAGAGTGGTATAGCTAGGTCTTGAGGAAGATCAATTCCCAGTTTTCAGAGGCAGCATCATATTGATTTCCATAGTAGCTGTCCAAGTTTTCACTCCAACCAGCAGTGGAGGAGTATTTCCCTTGCTCCACATTCTCACCAGCATGAGCTTTCCTATCTTTTGATTGTAGCCAATATTACAGGAGTAAGAAGGAATCTTAAAGTCATTTTGAGTTGCATCTCCCTGATGGTTAAGGATGTTGACCATTCCTTTAAGTTTTTCTCAGACATTTGAGATTCCTCTGCTTAGAATTCTGTTTAGACCTGTAATTCATTTTGAAATAGAATTATTTGGTTTGTTAATGTCTTTATAGATTTTGATTATTAGCCCTCTGTCAGATATGGGGTTGGTGAAGATCTTTTCCCAGTGTGTAGGCTGCCATTTGTTCAATGATGGTGTCCTTTGCCTACAGAAGCTGGTATCACAAGGTCCAATTTATTGATTGTAGATATTAGTGCTTATGCTATTGGTGTTCTGTTCAGGAAATTGTTGTCTCCTGTGCCAAGGAGTTCAAGGATATTCCACACTGTCTCTTCTATTAGGTTCACAGTATCTGGTTTTCTGTTGAGATCTTTGATCTACTTGGACTTGAGTTTGTGTAGGTGGTTAGATCTATATCTATTTGCATTCCTCATCACCCACATTCTTTGCTTCTGGTCACAGCATACCTAATTGCCTCATTTCTTTCATGTGGACTATACATCTAGAATTAATATTTAGTCTGCTGCTGGGTATCTGCTGTAGCTAATATGAACTGGTATTTTGTGCATAAAATTTGTTTTTTCCTCCCAAAACATCTTTAATGAATGAATAACAGTCACTCTCTTGCATTGTAAAAATCAATGTATTTTACCATCAGAGAGTCTTACAATAAATCCCAGCTTAAACCTTAAGCATTAAAAGGCAAGAATATTTTACCACCCATACTACCTAGTGCAAACTTTAAGACAAACAAATCCTTAATATGTTTTGCTAGTGAAACTAAGCTGATTCAGGTGAAAGGTTATAGAATAGCTCTTGCATAGACCTTTTTGTTATGAACCTTGTAGATTCATTGTCCTGTTTCCAACCAGCCATCCACTATAATAGCTTATATAAATTATATATGTCTATATTAATTTTTGATATTATATGTAATTACACATATAACAATTATGACTATGTTATATCTCCATTATATATATCAATATATCATAATTGTGAATATATTAATTATATATTTATAATTATATAAATTAAGACAGATACATGACAGTCTCACACTACCCACTGGGAACACCCAAGAGGTCTGTACTCAAGTTCATTTAAATATTTCAATTGTTTACTATTTTTTTTTCTGTTTCTGTCTAGGGCTTAATTGCCATAGTAATTGATTTCTGCATATTGCCTATGTATTCTGAAGTTCCATTCATAAACTAGCTCTGAATTTTACTGCTTATTAATTGGTTAGTCTCCAAAATGTCATTGATTTCAGTTGAAATAGGTAAGCCTGTGTAGCCAGGTAAGTATTAATCTGGCCACCTGTGAGTGTGTCTTCTATGTGCTGTGTCTCTACTGTCTTGAGTTTACATTATAACACCTCCCTTCCAGAGAAGGATACATTGCTTCCATAAAATGCATCTGGAGACAAATCAAGTACTTTCTTTAATGTTTTTAATTTCCAAATAATTTTTTTTTACTTTTTTGTGACTATACAGTAAGTATATTTTTAAGTCTTTATTAATTACACTTTATATACTTCGTATCCCCCCACGGTTCCCTCCCTCCTCCCATCCCAATACCTCTCTTCCTCCCCCATCTGCACACATGCCCCTTCCCAAGTCCACTGATAGGGGAGGTCTTCTTTTTCTTCCTTCTGATCCTAGTCAATTAGGTCTCATCAGGAGTGGTTGCATTGTCTTCTTCTGTGGCCTGGTAATGCTGCTCCCCCCTCAGGGGGAGGTAATTAAAGAGCAGGCCAATCAGTTCATGTCAGAGACAGTCCCTGTTCCTATTACAATGGAACCCACTTGGATACTGAACTGCCATGGGCTAATCTGTTCAGGGGTCTTAGGTTATCTCCATGCATGATCCTTGGTTGGAGTATCAGTCTCAGGAAAGACCCCTGTGCTCAGATTTTTTGGTTCTGTTGCTCTTCTTGTGGAGTTCCTGTCTTCTCCAGATCTCACTGTTTCCCACTTCTTTCCTAAGATTCCCTACACTCTGCCCACAGGTTGCCCATAAGTCTCAGCATCTGCATTGAAAATCTGCAGGGCAGAGCCTTTCATAGGTCCTCTGTGTCAGGCTCCTGACTTGTTCCCTCTTTTCTCCTTCTTCTGATGTCCATTCTCTTTGTCTCTCTGGATAGGAATTGAGCATTTTAGCAAGAGTCCTCCCTCTTGATTAGTTTCTTTAGGTGTTCAGATTTTAGTAGGTTTATCCTATATTATATGTCTATATGAGTGAGTATATACTGTGTGCATCTTTCTGCTTCTGGGATAGCTCACTCAGGATGATCTTTTCCAGATCCCACCATTTACCTGCAAATTTCATGATTTCCTTGTTTTTTATTGCTGAGTAATATTCCATTGTGTAGATGTACCACAATTTGTGCATCCATTCCTCCACTGAGGGGCATCTGGGCTGTTTCCAGCTTCTGCTATTATTACAAATAAAGCTGCTACAAACATGGTTGAGCCAATGTCCTTATTGTGTACTTGAGCCTCTTTTGGGGATATGCCTAGGAGTGGTATAGCTAGATCTTGGGGAAGCGCTATTCCTAGTTGTCTGAGAAAGTGCCAGATTGATTTCCACAGTGGTTGTAAAAGTTTACATTCCCACCTGCAGTGGAGGAGGGTTCCCCTTTCTCCACAACCTCTCCAGCATGTGTTGTCACTTGAGTTTTTTATCTTGGCCATTCTGATGAGTGTAAGGTGAAATCTCAGGGTCGTTTTGATTTGCATTTCCCTAATGGTTAATGATGCTGAGTATTTCTTTCAGTGTTTCTCTGCCATTCAATATTCCTCTATTGGAAATTCTCTGTTTAGCTTTGTACTGCATTTTTTTATTGGATTACTTGATTTTTTGCTGTTTAACTTCTTGAGTTCTTTATATATTCTGGATATTAGTCCCCTGTCAGATATAGGGTTGGTGAAGATCCTTTCCCAAGCTGTAGGCAGTCGTTTTGTTCTGAGGACAGTGGATTTTGTATTCTTTATATATTTTTCTTTACAGTCTTCATTTTACATGATCTGTTTCATCTCCCCACTATAATGATATGAACCATAATTTTAATACTTCAAAACAAAATTGTTAATTGTGTTTTTGAGATAGATTTTTTTTCCCTCTGTGTGGCTGTGGTTGTCCTGGAACTTACTCTGCAGACCAGTCAGGCCTCAAACTCAAAAGATCTTCCTTCCCATCGCTTCTGAGTGTTAAAATTTAAGATGAACTAACATGCCTAGCTTAAAATTTCAAAATTTATTTTACTTTCTATAATATTTTTCTCTCTTGAAGTTCTCTAATAACTAGGCTTCCTACTACAGGCTCCCTTTTAAAATTAGTGTACCTGTCTGTAGGACTTCCTTTATGTATTACTTATGAATTACTTATCAGTTTTAGGCTTTGTAAATCTTTTCTAATAACAATTAATTTAAATATCAGTAAAAGTTAAATGCTGAATGACAGGAGAAACTTCTTGGGGTAAAAGCCAGGAGGCAGGTTTTCATGTAGCATGTGCTGGCCTCAAACTCTATAGATAGATGATGATGACTCGAAATTCTTCTGGAATCTATGATCCTCCTGACTCCTTTTCCCAGGTGGTAAGATTCCAGTTATGTAATTCTCTTCTTAATAAGGCAGTTTTTTTTTTTTTCACTGATGAGTATGAAGTGACCCTCCCCAACTCTTCTGATTATTTTTGGTTGAAAATCTATTTTATTGGATATTAGAATGGCTACTGCTGCTTGCTTCTTGAGTCTAGCAATTAAAAACAAGGAAATCATAAAATTTGCAGGCAAATGGTGGGAACTAGAAAAGATCATCCTCACTGAAATATCAGAAGCAGAAAGACACACATGGTATACACTCACTTATAAGTGGCTATTAGACACATAGTATATGATAATCATACTAAAATCTGTACACCTAAGGAAGCTAAGCAAGAAGGACTCTGGGTAAGATGCTCAATCTTCATTCAGAAAGGCAAATGGGATAGACATCCGAAGAAGGTGAAAACAAGGAACAAGACAGGAGCTTTTCACAAAGGGCCTCTGAAAGCCTCTACCCAGAAGATTATTAAAGCAGAAGCTGAGACTCATAGCTTTGGGCAGAGTGCAGGGCAACTTAGGAAAGAAGGGGGAGATAGGAAGATCTGGATGGGACAGAAGCTCCACAAAGAGAGCAACAGAACCAAAATATCTTGGCCCAGGGGTCTTTTCTGAGACTGATACTCCAACCAAGGACCATGTATGGAGATAACCTAGAACCCCTGCTCAGATATAGCCCATGGCAGCTCAGTGTCCAAGTGGGTTTCCTAGTAAGGGGATCAGGGACTGTCTCTGACATGAACTCAGTGGCTGGCTCTTTGATCACCTCCCCCTGAGGAGGAGGGCAGCCTTACCAGGCCACAGAGGAAGACTATGAAAGACAGTCCTGATTAGACCTGATAAGCTAGAGTCAGATGAAAGGGGATGAGGTCCTCCCCTATCAGATGAGGGAGGGAGAAAGGGTGGGGTGGGGAGGGGAGGAAGGTGGGGCCTACAGCTGGGATACAAAGTGAACAAATTTTAATAAATAAAAGTTATATTAAAAGGGCAGTTTTTTACTTTGATTATCAAGTCTATTTTATTTTCTTTTTAAAAATTGCTGCACCAATTTAAAAATACACATACCATGATTTGACCACTCTGCAGTTTTTATTCTCTGTAATTAATGCAGAGGGAGCACATCATATTTAAGGGGAGATTACCTTCATTAAACATTAGATGTCTAATTCAGTTTTCCCACATGCTCATGAACCAACCTGCTCTTTTTTTACTCATGTTGTGTTTTCTTTCTCTTTTTTTGTTTTTTTAATTTTAATTTTTCTTTTTTATGTTAATTATTGTTTATTCATTATGTATCCCAGCTGTAGTCCCTTCCCTTATTCCATCCCAATACCACCCTCCCTCCTTCATTTCCTCCCATGCCCACCCTTCCTCCCTCTTCTCCTTCCATGCCTCTCACCAAGTCCACTGATAGAGGAGGTCCTTGTCCCTGTCCATCTGACCCTAGCCTATCAGGTTTCATCAGGACTGGCTGCATTGTCTTCCTCTGTGGCCTGGTAAGGATGCACCTCAGGGGGAGGTGATCAAAGGGCCAGGCACTGAGTTCATGTCAGAGATAGTCCCTGGTCCCCATACTAGGAAACCCACTTGGACACAGAGCTGTCATGGGCTACATCTGAGTTCTAGGTTATCTCTATGCATGGTCCTTGATTGGATTATCAGTCTCAGAAAAGATCCCTGTGCCCAGATTTTTTGGTTCGGTTGCTCTCCTTGTAGAACTCCTGTCCACTACAGGTCTTTTTTTTTTTTTTTAATTTTAATTTTTCTTTTTAGTTACAATTTGTTAACTCTGTGTCCCAGCTGTATCCCGCTCCCTCATTCCCTTCCCATCCCCAACTCCCTCCCTGGTCTCCTCCCTGCCCCTTTCCAAGTCCATTGATAGGGGAGGACCTCCTCCCCTTTCATTTGACCCTGTTTTATCAGGTATCTTCAGGCCTGGATGCAAAGTCCTCCTCTGTGGCCTAGCAGGACTGCTCCTCCCCTGGGGGGGGAGGGAGGTCAAAGAGCCTGCCCTTGAGATCCTGTTAGAAATAGTCCTTGTTCCCCTTACTTTGGAAAACTACTTGGTTACTGAGCTACCACAGGCCACATCTGAGCAGAAGTTCTAGGTTATATCCATAGATGGTCCTTGGTTGAGTGTCAGTCTCAGAAAAGACCCTGTGCCCGGATATATTTGGTACTTGTCGAGCTCCTATCTTTTCCATATCATACTAACTCCCCTTCTTTCATATGATTCCCTGCACTCCACCAAGGTTTGGTTATGAGTCTTAGTGTCTGCTTTGAAACACTGCTAGGTAGAGTCTTTCAGATGCCTTTTGCGGTAGACTCCTGTCATACATTCAATGCACATCCCATCTGTCTTTCTAAATGAGGATTGATCATCTTCACCCATGTCCACTTTCTTGATTATCTTCTTTAGGTGTGTAGATTTCATTATGTTTGTCATATCTTGTAGGTCTATATAAGCGAGTATATACCAAGTTTGTCTTTCTCCTTCTGGGATACTTCATTCAGAATGATCTTTTCTAGATCCCACCATTTGCCTGCAAATTTCATGATTTCCTCCCTTTTGATTGCTGAGTAGTATTCCATTGTGTAAAAATACCACAATTTCTGTATCCATTCCTCTGTTGATGGACATCTGGGTTGTTTCCAACTTCTGGCTATTACAAATAAAGCCGCTACAAACATGGTTGAACAAATGTCCTTGTTGTGTACTTGAGCAAATTTTGGGTATATACCTAGAAGTGGTATAGCTGGGTCTTGAGGAAGCACTACTCCTAATTGTCTGAGAAAGCGTCAGATATACTTCCAAAGTGGTTGTACCAGTTTACATTCCCACCAGCAGTGGAGGAGGGTTCCCCTTTCTCCACAACCTCTCCAGCATGTGTTGTCCCTTGAGTTTTTCATCTTGGCCATTATGATGGGTGTAAGGTGAAATCTTAGGATCGTTTTAATTTGCATTTCCCTGATGGCTAATGAGATTGAGCATTTCTTTAAGTGTTTCTCTGCCATTTGATGTTCTTTCGAGAATTCTCTGTTTAGCTCCGTTCCCCATTTTTTAATGGGATTACTTGGTTTGTTTCTTTTCTGCTTCTTTAGTTCTTTATAAATACTGGATATTAGCCCTCTGTCAGATAAAGGGTTGGTGAAGATTCTTTCCCAAACTGTAGGCAGTCGTTTTGTTTTGATGACTGTGTCTTTTGCTTTACAGAAGCTTTTCAGTTTCATGAGGTCCCATTTATTGATTGTTGCTCTTAGAGCCTGTGCTGTTGGTTTTCTGTTCAGGAAGTTGTCTCCTGTGCCAATGAGTTCTAGGCTGTTCCCCACTTTTTTTTTCCAACTGATTTACAGTATCTGGTTTTATGTTGAGGTCCTTGATCCTCTTTGACTTTAGTTTTGTGCAGGGTAATAAATATGGATCTATTTTCATTTTTCTGCATGTAGACATCCAGTTGGACCAACACCATTTGTTGAAGAAACTGTCTTTTTTCCATTGAATGGATTTGGCTTCTTTGTCAAATACCGGGTATTCATAGGTGTGTGGGTTTATTTCTGGGTCTTCTATTCGGTTCCATTGATCCTCCTTTCTGTTTCTATGCCAGTACCATGTAGTTTTTGTTACTGTTGCCCTGTAGTACAGCTTGAGATCGGGGATGGAGATACCTCCAGATGATCGTTTTGGAGATTCTGGGTTTTTTGTTTCTCCATATGAAGCTGAGAATCTTTTTTTCAAGGTCTGTAAAGAACTGAGTTGTTATTTTGATGGAAATTGCATTGAATCTGTAGATTGCTTTTTGCAGGATGGCCATTTTCACAATGTTAATCCTACCAATCCATGAGCATGGGAGATATTTCCAACTTCTGAGATCTTCTTCTATTTCTTTCTTTCGAGACTTGAAGTTTTTCTCAAACAGGTCTTTCACTTGCTTGGTTAGAGTCACACCGAGATACTTTATGTTATTACTGACTATTGTGAAGGGTGTTGTTTCCCTAATTTCTTTCTCAGCCTTTTTGTCTTTGGTGTACAAGAGGGCTTCTGATCTTTTTGAGTTGATTTTGTATCGTGCCACTTTGCTGAAGGTGTTTATCAGCTGAAGGAATTCTCTGGTTGAATTTTTAGGGTCACTCATGTATACTATCATATCATCTGCAAATAGTGACACTTTGACCTCTTCCTTTCTGATTTGTATCCCCTTGATCTCCTTTAGTTGTCTTATTGCTCTGGCTAGGACTTCAAGTACTATGTTGAAGAGATATGGAGACAGTGGGCAGCCTTGTCTTGTCCCTGGTTTCAGTGGGATTGATTTAAGTTTCTCTCCATTGAGTTTGATGTTGGCTATAGGCTTGCTGCATATTTTGCCTTTACTATCTTTAGGTATGTGCCTTGTATCCCTGATCTCTCCAAGACTTTAAACATGAATGGGTGTTGGACTTTGTCAAATGCTTTTTCAGCATCTAAGGAGATGATCATGTGGTTTTTCTCCTTCAATTTGTTTATGTGGTGGATTACATTGATGGATTTCTGTATGTTGAACCACTCTTGCATGCCTGGGATGAAGCCTACTTGGTTGTGGTGGATGAAATCTTTGATGTGTTCTTGGATTCGGTTTGCAAGTATTTTATTGAGTATTTTTGCATCAATGTTCATAAGAGAGATAGGTCTGAAGTTCTCTTTTTTTGTTGGATCTTTGTGTAGTTTAGGTATCAAGGTGACTGTGGCTTCATAGAATGAGTTTGGTAGTGTTCCTTCTGTTTCTATTTTGTGGAATAGTTTGAGAAGAATTGGTGTTAGCACTTCTTTAAAGGTCTTGTAGAATTCTGCGCTGAAGCCATCTGGTCCAGGGCTTTTTTTGGAGGGGAGACTGTTAATGACTGCTTCTATTTCCTGGAAGATATAGGGCTATTCAGTCTTTCTACCTGATCTTGGCTTAATTTTGGTAGATGGAATCTGTCAAGAAAATTATCCATTTCATTTAGATTTTCAAATTTTGTGTCATATAGGTTTTTGTAGTATGACCTAATAATTGTTTGGATTTCCACAGTGTCTGTAGTTATGTCCCCCTTTTCATTTCTGATTTTGCTGATTTGGATGGTTTCTCTCTGCTTTTTAGTTAGTTTGGCTAAGGGTTTGTCTATCTTGTTGATTTTCTCAAAGAACCAGCTTTTTGTTTCATTGATTCTTTGGATAGTTTTATTTGTTTCTAATTGATTGATTTTAGCCCTGAGTTTGATTATTTCCAGCCGTCTGCTCCTCTTGGGTGTATCTGCTTCTTTTTTTTCTAGGGTTTTCAATTGGGCCATTAAGATGTTTGTATGTGATGTTACGAATTTCTTCTTGCAGGCACTTAGTGCTTAAATTTTCCTCTGAGCACTGCTTTCAATGTGTCCCATAAATTTGGGTATGTTGTGCCTTCATTTTCATTGAATTCTAGGAAGTCTTTAATTTCTTTCTTTATTTCTTCCTTGACCCAGCTGTCATTGAGTAGTAAGTTGTTTAGTTTCCATGTGCGTGTCAGCTTTTTGTTGTTTCTGTTGTTGTTGATGTCCAGCTTTAGTCCATGGTGGTCAGATAGTATACAAGGGATTATTTCAATCCTTTTGTATCTGTTGAGGCTTGCTTTGTGACCCACTACATGATCTATTTTGGAGAAGGTTCCATGCGGTGCTGAAAAGAAGTTGTATTCTTTTGAGTTTGGGTGAAAAGATCTGTAGACGTCTATTAGGTCCATTTGATTTAGGGATTCTGTGAGTGCTTTTATTTCCCTATTTGGTGTCTGTGTAGTTGATCTGTCCCTTGGTGAGAGTGGAGTGTTGAAGTCTCCCACTATTAAGGTATTAGGATCAATGTATGATTTAAGCTTTAATAATGTTTCATTTACGAATGTCGGTGCTCTTGTATTTGGGGCATAGATATTCAAGATTGTGATGTCCTCTTGGTGGATTTTTCCTTTGATGAGAATATAGTGGCCCTCCTTATCTTTTTTGATTAACTTTGGATGAAAGTCTATTTTATTAGATATTAGGATGGCTACTCCAGCTTGTTTTCTGGAACCATTTGCTTGAACAACTTTTTCCAGCCCTTTACCCTGAGGTGGTGTTTATCTTTGTTGCATAGGTGTGTTTCTTGGATGCAACAGAATGTTGGATCCTGTTTCCGCAACCATTCTGTTAGCCTGTGTCTTTTTATTGGTGAGTTGAGTCCATTGATATTGATAGATAGTAGTGACCAATGCATGTTAGTTCCTTTGGTAATGGAGTTTGTAATCTTACCCTGTTTCATTGCCTGTTTTCCTTTCATTTTTGTTGGGATATTGTCTGAATGCCCTGTTTTCTTGGGTGAAGTTGTTTTCCTTGGATTGGAGTTTTCCTTCTAGTATCTTCTGTAGGGTTGGTTTACTGTGTAAATATTGTGTAAATTTAGTTTTGTCATGGAATATTTTGTTTTCTCCATCTATGTTGATTGAAAGCTTTGCAGGGTATAGTAGTCTGGGTTGACATTTTTGATCTCTTAGAGTCTCCATGATACTTGCCCAGGGCCTTCTGGCTTTCATAGTTTCTGATGTGAAGTCCGGTATGATTCTGATAGGTCTACCTTCATATGTTCCTTGGCCTTTTCCCCTGGCTGCTTTTAATATCTTTTCTTTGTTCTGTAGATTTAGTGTTTTGACTATGATGTGACGTGATGTGTTTCTTTTCTGGTCTAGTCTATTTGGAGTTCTGTAGGCCTCTTGTATATTTATGGACATCTCTTTCTTTAAGTTGGGAAATTTTCTTCTATGATTTTCTTGAAAATATGTTTTGGTCCTTGGAGCCTGGAGTCTCCTTTTTCATCAATTCCTATTATTCTTAGATTTTGTCTTTTCATAGCGTCCTTGATTTCTTGGATATTTTGTGATTGGAACTTTTCTGATTTTACTTTTTCTTTGAGAGAAGTATCAATTTCTGCAAGTGTGTCTTCAGCTCCAGAGATTTTCTCTTCCATCTCTTGTATTCTGTTGGTGATGCTTACTTTTGTGGTTCCTGATCTTTTCTCCAAGTTCTCCAGCTCAAGGGTTTTCTCATTTTGTGTTTTCTTTATTGATTCTAATTCTGTTTTCATGCCTTGCACCATTTCTTTCAGCTGTTTGAATTTGGATTCCTGTCTCTCTACGATGGTCTCTATTTCCTTGTTCATTTCCTTTTTATATGCCACTAATTTTATCTCTACTTGTGCCTCTATTTGTTTGGCTATGTTTGCCTGTGTTTCTTTAAGGCTTTTGTCTATTTCTTCTTTCTTTACCTCCAATTGACTGGCCCACTCTTTGAAAGATTTGTTCATTTCCTCCGTATGAGCCTCAAATAATTGGGTAAGCATGGCTTTAAGGTCATTTTCCTGTGCTTCTAATGAATTGGAGTAGCCATCAATTTGGGGGTTTCCTGGTGAAGTCATGATGTCCTGATTTATGTTGGAAGTGTTCTTTTGCCTACCCCTGGCCATTGGCTTATCTGAAACCTTCCCTGTTTGTTTTTGGATTCTGCAGATCAGACTGGTACTGTCTCTCTCTGGAATCTGGAGAGTTCTTCAGCAAGCTGAGAGAGGTCCCATGTCCTTAGCGTGTGCTGAGGACTAGCTGTACCTGTGGGAGAAAAGTATGCAGGCACAGACGGGGCAAATGCAAGTGTGTTTGTGTGTGTGTGTGTGTGTGGAGGTGTGTGTGGAGGTGTGCGTGGACGTGTATCTCAAGGGACAGAGTGATGGCTAATGTTGAACCCTTGAGTGTGTGGGAGAGGCTCTGCACTGTTTATGTCTCAGGCGCTAGTGATGATAGCAGCGCAATTTCTGGCATTAATTGCCTTAACTCCTCAATTAGACCTACAGAGCAGGAACTTCAATGTCCCAAGTGCCCCTTTGTTTCCCAAAGTGGGTATATGGGTGGGAGGGGGTTCGATGCCTGGCTTCTGTTTTAGAAGGAGCCAGGATCTAGGGATCTGCAGATTCTCGAGGGTGCACTCACAGGCAGGTCACTTGGCAGAGATCAGGGTATCCGGGCCCTTTGCTCTCTGGTTTGGCCCTGCTTCTTTGATATGCTCTGCCAGCTCCGTGCTGCTGTCACTGCCAGGTTATGAGGTCTTGCTGCAGCTGGAGATTTCAAGGTGGTCATGTCAGTAGGGATCGGGGTAACCAGGCTTTCTGTTCTCTGGTTTGGCCCTGGTTAGTCTTAAACTGGAGGGCTGATGTGCCTCGCCAGCTCAGTGCTGCTCTGCTGCCAGGTTAGAAAGTCCCGTTGTACCTGGAGACTGGGTTGCTAGTCCAGATGTTTTCTGGGAAGTCCTGGTGTCTCTTCACTGTGCTCTCCCAGTGCCTGGTGTGCCTTGCTAGTGTGGCATTTCTGCCTGGTTTTGGTGAGTATATAGCGTATTTTCTGTCACTGTGGGATTGGGCGGGCCTTAACGTCAGTGATCTTGATCCTGCAGAGCTAGTATGGCGTCTAGCTGCCTCGGGCCCTGGGAGGATGGTGCAGCCACCGCGCGGATCTGGGACTCCGAGACGGGTACTACTGGCACTTGCTGCTAAAGGGCTTGGAGCTCCACCTCAGTGGCTGCAGACCCCAGGCAGTTACATCTGCGCAGAGAAAAATGAGTCTGGTGTGCCGAGGAGGAAGGAAGTCTGGGGGAGGGGAGTGCCTTGAGATCAAAGGATCGTTTCTCTCCTTCCCCAAACAAGTCTCCTGGTGACCCGAGACCAAAGTTTTCGCCTCCTGTGATGTTCCCTGTTGTTTAGGAAGCCTCACCGTTGTTTTCCTGGGTTAGAGGTCCTTCCACGCACCAACTCAGATGGTTAGCACTTCCACAGCTCAGAAACTGTGTGTGCTAGTCGCCATCTTGGCTCCGCCCCCTCACCTACAGGTCTTTCTATCTCCCCATTCTTTCATAAGATTCCCTGCACTCTGCCTAAAGTTTGGTTAAGAGCCTCAGCATCTGCTTTGATACACTGCTGGGTAATCTTTCAGAGGCCCTCTGTGGTAGGCTCCTGTCCTATTTCCTGTTTACTCCCTCTTCAGATTTCCATCCTGTTTGCCTTTCCGAGTGAGGATTGTTCAGATTTTGTGTACAAATTTTGTGTTTTCCCTTATCACTCATTCAGACTGTAGTTGACAGAGCCCATGGCTGTGAATCAGAGCTTGCTGAGTCATGCTTTTACTTAATGTTTATTACTATGATAACTGTTCTTTGAGGGATTTTGAAAAAATTTGTAACTCGCCTTACAACTCTTTTTTTACTAGGAATTCTATAGTACCCTTTTCCATATAGGTTTTATAATCTTGTGATTAGGTTGTAATTAGTTTCTTCAAATACATTGTTGATTTTTTGCTATACATGTGGGAGCTCCTCTGAGCTTAATTTCTGATAGTCCAATGATTGGACAGGGTTTTCATTTTGTGATTATCCTATACACTAGAACTGCCATGTGGTCATGAAAACATCTACATTTGTTAATCTCACCTATACTATATACTCTTATCTGCTCTTCTAGATTGCCTATACAAGAAACTCTTGTTTACATCTACAAAAGACATTCCTGATTATTTAATAGTACCTAAGAAAGGCAAACAGTATGCCTATAATTTAAAAAAAATGGAAACATGATATGTAAAACTTGGAAGTATTATATGAGAAAAACAATAAGTACATTTCCATTTAGAAAAAATATATTGTGATGAAAGAGGAGAAACATCAAAAAGCAAGATATGCTATTTCTATAAATTTGAAACACGTGCATAGATACAAGTACTTTGCAATTTTAAAGAAAAGTCCCAGAGGCTGTTTCTTCAGACTGAGCTTCTGTACTAGGATGCTACAGATAAGAAAAATAAAAAATGTATTCACTCATAAAAATGCTGCATAAACTGAGGTGGGAGCAGACAGGCTAATCTTCGCTGAAAATAGAAGATCTATTCTACCTCAGTCTTTGCGTTAAGGAGCTCTCCCTGCTTTAACCCTAACAAAAGAAAAACCTGCTGCATGAGTTATGTTTCTGTTCCTGTGAGAAAACATCATGGCCAAAGCAGCTTATAAGAGAGTTTATTTTAGCTCTCAATTCCAGAGGGATGAGGGTCCATGATGGCTGGGAGGCCCATGAACAAGGAGCAATCATTGTTACAGGAGCAGGAAGCGAAGACATCACACCTGAACCACACCCATAAGCACAACTGGAAATGGTACCGTACTATGAAATCTGAGCCCCTGGCCCCAGCACTGTGCTTCCTCTAGAAAGGCTGCACCTCCTAAAGTTCCACAAACACTGCCACTGACTGGAGATGGCATGTTTATATACTTGGGCCTATGAGGGATTTGCCTCATAGGAACCACCACATTCCACTCCCTGGCACCCACAGGCTTCCGGCTAGTCATAATGCAAAACGTATTTAGTCCAACTTCGAAAGCCCCACCGTCTTTCTCAGTTTAACATTTTCAAAAGTCCAGAATGCAGAGTCTCTTCTGATACTCAAAGGACTCTCTTAATTGTGACTCCTTGCAAGATTAAAAATATATATATAATTTCCTATGTGCAGTAGTCGAGAATACACATTACTGCTCCAAAGTGAGCGGCATAGCAAGGCAATATGAGATCAAGCAAACCCAGAATCCTGCAAGGCAAGCACCCGATCCAAACTTAGGGCCCAGTGACTAGGACTAGCTTTACATGACTTGGATGGCTCAGGCTCAGCAGCTCCGCTGCCTGCAACACACACCTGTGTTTGGCAGTTCCCATTCCCTCTGCACAGCTCTCTCTGGCAACTGTCCCATGGCCACTCCGGCGTCTTGGAGACTCCACTCCAAACCAGGCTTTATTTTCACCTGGTGGCATCTGAGAGGCCCACACAGGGACTACCTTGCTACATGCTACTTGGCCTCAGTGTCTTGTCTGTAACCATGGAGGAAGACTCCACGATCCATTTCTATCCATTATATCGTTTTTGCCTCTATAGCCAGTACTAAGGATGACCTTGTTAAGTTTGGCTGTCAGTTCAGGATAAACCCTGTGCCCTTTGAATCACACTTGCAGTAGCTTTTATTTGTTGTTGCTTTCTAGGACCACATTTCATGTAAGCATATGGGGGACATCGATCTTTCAAATCACCATATTAGTTCTAACATTATTACCAATTTCCATTCACATTGTTGAGATTCCTTCTTGCCACGTTACAAATCCTGCTGTTCTGCCAGTGTGTGGTGAGAGTTCTTATTCTGCTTTATACACTGGGGGCTGCTCTGTCTATAAACTATGTACATAGTTAACTAGATATATTTCTACCGTACCAAACAGGTTACACAGTTCAGCCATTTCGACTGTCAGAAATGATGCATGAAGGAGTGAACGGGTAGTTATTGGGAGACTGGTAGCATTCACCTCCTCCATGTGCAGGAGGGTGGTAGGCATCTGCTAGACTCACTTGTTTGTCACCAGTTTGTGGACAGTGCCAGACCTACCGGCCATAGGGTATGAGGGGTTTGACATCTGCTGGAATTCGTCCTGTCCTCTCACTATGCCCTGTGCCTAATGACCACATCCCTGTTCCACTCCTTCCTCCATCTCCTGCTTCTCTCAGGCTTTTCATTTTCAAGGAGCATTGTTTTCCTTACATATTTCTCAAGCATCCTTTCTCGTCCATATCCACTTCTGGCTTCAGGACTTGGGTCTCGGGATCTGATTTAGAGATGACTAAATTTCTAAAAAGTATACAGACTAAATACAGAACAAGTATAAAGTAAGGGAGAATGTGGTTGCTGGAAATTGAACTCATGATCTCTGGAAGAGCAGCCAGTGCTCTTAACCTCTGAGCCATCTCTCCAGCCCCTGTATATATCTAAAATATGCTCAAGTACACAACAAGGACATTTGTTCAACCATGTTCATAGCAGCTTTATATGTAATAGCCAGAACCTGGAAACAACCCAGATGTCCCTCAACAGAAGAATGGATACAGAAATTGTGGTACTTTTACACAATGGAATACTACTCAGCAATTAAAAACAAGGAAATCATAAAATTTGCAGGCAAATGGTGGGATCTAGAAAAGATCATCCCGAGTGAGGTATTCCAGAAGCAGAAAGACACACACAATACATACTCATTTATAAGTGGATACTAGACCTATAAGAGGATATACATACTAAAATCTGTACACCTAAAGAAACTAAACAAGAAGGAGGACCAAGGGTAAGAGGATCAATCCTTACTTACAAAGACAAAGGGGAAGGACATTGGAAGGAGAAAATAAGAAACAGGACAGAAGCCTACCACTGAGGGCCTCTGAAAGACTCTATCAAGCAGTGTATCAAAACAGATGCTGAGACTCATAACCAAACTTTGGGCAGAGTGCAGGGAATCATATGAAAGAAGATGGAGTTAGTGAGACCTGGAGAGTACAGGTGCTCCACAAGGAGACCAACAGAACCAAAATATCTGGGCTCAGAGGTATTTTCTGAGACTAATACTCCAACTAATGTATATTTATGGATATAACCTAGAAACCCTGCATAGATGTAGCACATGGAAGCTCAGTGTCCAAGTGGGTTCCCTAGTAAGGGGAAGAGGTATTGTCACTGATATGAACTCAGTGGCTTGCTCTTTGACCTCCCTCGGGGAAGGAGCAGCCTTGCTAGGACACAGAGGAGGACATTACAACCAGTCTTGATGAGACCTGATAAGCTAGGGTTCGATGGAAGGAGGAGGGTCATGGGAGGAGATGAGGTATTGGGACAGAATGAGGGAGGAGGCCACAGCTGGGATGCAAAGCAAATAAAATGTAATTAATGTAAAAAATAAAAAATTAATTAAAAATATTAAGCTAAAAAATGACTATACTTCATAGTCCAAAATTCTAATCAATTTTCTCCTCTGTACTATCTCCTCTATTTTCATTTTAAAATAATAAATAAATAAAAACCTCTTCTGATAAAGATATGTGCTGTCTTTTCTCTAACATTTGACAAAGAACAATTTGCTCATTAAATGTATCTCTGGGTAACAATTGTACTAAGGCCCTTTATGGACTGTATCGGTCTGTCCATTGGAAAGAAGAGTTAAGCTAAAGAGTAGGATTTTATTTTATTTTTTTGGAGATGTAATTACATGTATTCAATATGTTCTTTTCTATTTTCATATCATACAAATAAAATGAGTTAACTGAAAACTGAATATTTGATATATGGTTACAGAGTTTTCCATAGCCACAGAAGGAAAGGAAGGCTACTGTTCCTTTAATCAGCTAGAAAATTGTCAACCTTTTCTAATTTTTGTCAGAAACAGCTATAAGGGACACTGCACTCATGTAGTTGTCTAAACAATCCCAGGCAGAGCCATTTTCCCTGTGGCACTTCCTGTTCCCTGCTTGATTTCTCAAAGTTATCTGGTAAGAATAAGCTATTAGCAAGCTTAAGTCGGTGATAATTAGCTGTACATTATTATTTCAAAGTGGTGTGGCTGTGCCAATTAAGTGGGTAATTAGGAAAACCCCAGGACAATAAATTAAGACACAGCCTCAATACCACGGTCCCATCTGTTCCCCAGCACGCTTTCCAATTACCCAAGTTTCTCAATGCAGAACACGTGAGGCAGAGATTGCCTACATGTGCCCTGTTTGTTTGGGTGAGAGAGACCATCCTAGGTGCCTAGCAAAAATAAGATACTTAGTATCATGCAGGATTTCCGTGCCCAAGTAGGATAGGACCTTTTGCACATGGGGTATATTTACTATCTGACGATGCTATCATATGAAACCAATATATACATGAGCCCAATTAATCAAATGTAGAGGAAATTACACATATACTCAAAAAGAACGCTAAATCTTACTAGGTTTATCATCAAGATAAGTAGAATAGATTCATATTAAATGGATCAGTTATTTAAAATACATGAGTTTATAATTACTTAAACTCTATTATAACAGCCCTTATATCCTTATAAATGAAATGAAAATGAGTTAATTTTTATAGTTTTATATAGCATGCTGTCTGTATGTGATTTTTTTCCCCAGTGGTAAATCTTGAGATACACTGGGCTGAATGATGTACTGGAAATGTAGATACTCTATGGATGGACATATACATAGGTGAGGAAAAAAAGGGAACACTGAGAATTTACTATCTCTTATAATAACAATAAAGAAAGCAATTTACAATCTGCTTCCTAGGAGGAAGTCAGGTGTCATTATTATGTATTACCTGAAAGTTTAATTTAGAGGAATAAAGGTCATGCTCCTTTGAATGAGAAAATTTTTCATTAATTTAAAACAGCATTTAGCAAGTGGTGGTACATAAGTGCTTCCAGGGCAAGCCAGGCCACAGAAGAGCTTTAGGTAGCGCGCCAGAGGTGAGGCCAGAGCAGGCACTGAGGGAACAGTTACAAGCAGGCCAGAGTCAAGACCTACATGAGTAATGAAGATGAGGACCCACAGAGGGCCAAAACCCAGGCTTACAGGAAATACCTAGTGCTAGAAGGCAGAGCAAACATATGGCAAAAGTTTAGGCTCCTGGTTCTTAACCTCTGGGGATCATGTATCCCACAGAGAACTGATAAAGCATTGCCGGAGAAAAGAGGGGTCATAAACAAACACAGGAGGAGTTTTGCTGCATTGGAAAGCAATTTGCTTCAGCTGAAACTAATATTCAAAGAAAGAAGTCTTAAAAAAAAAAAAAAGAGCTGTGTGCTCATGGGAATTTTCATAGCCATTGCATGAGACATCTTAAATCAATCCTAAACCATAGATAACCAAACTGACACTAAACACCCATGGTCCTGAAAGGGGAGAAATGGTGTCAAGTAGTTGATGTGAATCCATCACATCAACTTAAAATTAAAATTAGGGTTGGTCTTTGATGTGACTATGCAATACAGGTTTAATATTTAAAAGATTTTCAATTTTTGTTTTGATTGATAAGAACTGAAAGTTGAAGAAATCTAGGAAGCTGTCCTTGCTGAGTTAAACCTCTCGTAGTTTACTTGTTTGGGTGACTTTGGCTTATGTCAGGAAACATCCCAATAACTATACGCATTTTATGTTCCGTTGGTGCACCCCAAATCATTGTTCATTGTGTTAACCTGGGGTACTTGTAATAATAAGGTTTATGATTACATGAATGAATATAAATCTTCACATATTTCACACGATAGAAAGAATAGGAAAATATACTTTAAGCGATGTATGCCCTTTACATTAAACAGATTTCAAATTCTTTCTCCAAAAATATGTTTCTAAGCAATAGATTTCTCAGGGATACCTCGGGCTTTCAGTGGTATTTTATAATGTAAGTGTAGGGTAATCTCATTTGTAAGGTTAAAAATATCTCTCTGCAAGGAAACCAAACTCTGAATGAAATTCTTGCCAAATGACATACCTGAAAGTTCATTCTTTTTTTCTCTCCTGCCTTTCTTTCCTTTTGCCTGCCTTCCTCCCTTCTTTTTTCATTTTTTTCACCATGTCAAAGAAGTGAATTTTCTTTCTATTTAGTTTACTCAGAAAGACAACAAACATCTTTGGCATTGAAAAGAAATCCAAATTAAATTCACATTGTTTCCACTAAAATTTTTAAAAGGTAACTGTTGTGGATATAAACATGTTGTTTTTTTTTTGTTTTGGTTCCAGGTGTGGGTTGTTGGACTGATTCTTATAGTCCACAGCAGCAAACTATTTGTTTCGTGCATGCTCTGAATGGAGATCTTTGCCAGGTACAGATAGTTTAAATCTTAGGACTCTTGAGAGAGTAAATGCCAGAGCTCAGAGAGTGTTGGGGAGCTTTGAGAAAGAACAAGGCTGTTGCTGCTCCCTCTACCCCATAAAGCTCCTGGTTGCTGTTGATGTAGTGAGACAGGAAGTAGAAGACTCTACCCAGCAGGGTATGGAAGCACAAGCTGAAACTCATAGCCAAACTGGGCAGAGTGCATGGAATTTTATGAAAGAATAGAGATGAAAGACCTGGAAGGGACAGGAGTTTCATAAAAATCGGGGGCCAGGGGTGTTTTCTGAAACTGATACTCCAAACAAGAACCATGCATAAGGATAACCTAGAACCCCTGCACAGATGTAGCCCATGGCAGGTGAGTATCCAAGTGGGTTCTCTAGTAATAGGAACAGGCACTGGACTGTCTCTGACGTGAACTCAGTGGCTGGCTCTTTGATCACCTCCCCCAGAATGGGGAGCAGCCTTGCCAGACCGCAGAGGAAGACAATACAGCCAGTCCTGATGAGACCTGATAGGCTAGGGTCAGATGAGGAGGAGAGCACCTACAGTGGACTTTGGGAGGGGCAAGGGAAGAAGAGAGGCAGGGAGGTGAGATTGGGAGGGGATTAGGGAGGAAGCTACAGCTGGGATACAATGTGAACAAATTGTAATAAATTTTAAAAATTAATTAATTAAAAAAAGAAGTAGGAGATTTTCTGAAATGAGGATTGGACTGGCTCCAATGAACCCAATGACCCTAACCTAAGAAAACTGTGCCCCCTCTCCCACTCACCCTTTCTCTCTCCTACCTTTTGTTGGGACGTTCAAAGGGATTGGGGTGGAGTAGGGCAAAAGATATGAAATATAAATAAAATAATTTTTTAAAAGTACAGCAACAGGTGACAATTCAAGTTTGTGTCATGCTGAAACAGATGGCTTTCATGAGTATAAAAAAGTTCTTTCAAGGCTTTCTACAGAGCCTGTTGGGGGTAATCAAAAAATAAATAAAACTTGTTCTTTTTGTAGCAACATTATTTTTATTGGAAGCATCATGGTCATGCAAACATCCAAGCTCTATGTTCTACTATGTTTGGCATGGTGAAGAATATTTCTAATGATGTACATTTGTCAAGAAACATTGAGATGTTTTAAAGACACATTTATCAGGAAAATGGAGAACAGGAAGAGGCAAAAGATAATATGATAGCATTTTCTTCTACTGCCTTTCTAAAGGAGAAAACGAAGTTGTAATTTTACCAACTGTCTTTAAAATAGTGAAATAAACATGTGTCTAGATTAGGATTGTATCATTTTATAGACAGTCCTATTTATTCATTCATCCACCCATTCATTCATTCACTTTCCTCTTCTGCTCTAAAACAAAATAGTATTAGAGCAATATTCCCCACTGTCTTCAGAATCACACATGGCTTGTTCCTTTTGGAAATGAAACAAATGGAGTTTTGAAGGAAGTTGCAGGGTTATTCTTAGTGTTTAGATTCACATTTGTAGAGCTAATAGACATGTCAAGTCTCTTTCTAAAAAAATATGACTCCTCTTTGATGATTTTTTAAATCAATAGGACTAAGGCTCTTTTCTTGCTATATTGGTTTTATCTTCCACTACCAAAATTCTTGTTATAAATCAAATATTACAACTTTGGAATCTTGTAAATTGAACAGACTCAAAGGATTTATAACCTTCATCTTATTTGACTTTGTATGTAGTTTTCCATTAAACCAATCCTGATATAAATATGCATGTTTGACTAACCATATAAAAAGAGTGGAGAACTTTAATTTCCATCAGGTGGAATATATTTTAGATGTTATAACTGAGTAAAATTGTTACACACATTCAGCCCTGCTTGCTAATGCCCTGTGTGTAGGAATGTAATGTGAACTCTGGTTGTTGCTCAGGCTGCAGCACTGTGCAGTAGTTCTCTCCATGACCCTCAGAAACACACCAGCTGCCTTCTCCTGAGACACTGTCAGTCAGTCCCTAGGTAAGAAACACTGTGGTGCCAAAACCTCACCTGTGAAATGATATCACGCCACATGGAGTATTGGTCACACATCCTGCTCCATACCCACCTCTCTGCCTTCCGCCTGGGAATCAGAGAGACCAGGTGTAGACTTGCACTCTGAAATATCCCCTCTTCAGGAAGTTACAGAAAGAGGTACCACTTCTGTCCCGAGAAGACTGTTTCATCTTGCAAAGGCCTGGATTCTGCTGAGAAACCACAGCGAGGTGTTCATTACTCCTTAGTTCACACAAACGTGTTACTCCCCCCAAATCCATCTCTGTATCCTGTTGAATTCTCCCTCCTTCCACAAACCCTTTCGTTCTGATACCGACCAGAAACAGGGATAAGATAATGTCCTGGTTACACATGGCAATTAAGGTCAATACTTTCTGAAATAACAAGTAGGACAGAAATAGTGGTTAGTGTTAAAGATTTAAATAATGTACTTTCGCTAAATGGTCTTAATTAAATATCTGCTCAGGACTATGCATGGAGATAACCTAGATCCCCTGCTAAGTTGTAGCCTGTGGCAGCTCAGTCTCCACTTGAGTGCCTGAGTAAGGAGAGCAGGGGCTGCCTCTGTCATGAACTCAGTTGACTGCTCTTTGATCACTTGCCCCTGGTGATGCAGCCTTACCAGGACACAGAGGAAGAGGATACAGGCAGTCCTGATGAGACAATAAGAGAGTCAGATGGAAAAGGAGGAGAACTCCCCCTTTCAGGGACTAGGGGAATGGGATAAGGGTACTGGGAGGAGTTGAGGGAGGGGGCTTCAATTGGGCTATATAATGAACATACTGTAAAAAAAAGTCTACTCATCTTTAAAGTAGAGTTTGAGGACAGAATTACTTGGACTAAAGTAGAGAATTTTTGAAATACAAATGTAAACAGTTTTTATCAACTACAATAGGTAGCAGTGGGGAAATTCTAGAACACAGCATACAGAATCCACTGGTTAAGTAAGAGGTGAGGAAATGTGCATACACAGGATCTCTCTCTCTCTCTCTCTCTCTCTCTCTCTCTCTCTCTCACACCATCTGTTAAGAAGCAGAGGGGTTACAGGGGCATTTGAAATACCCATTTTCTCTTTCAGAGCTAGGTTATTTAAAGTTGTTTTGGGTTTTCTTCCTTTAATTTAGGGTTGGTCAATTTGAACAGAAAGAGGTGGATTGGCCTACAAGTATTTTGTAAACATGTTCTGATCCAGGCTGGTTATCAACAGGCTGGGTCCTACTTGTGGGAGACAAAATGCTGACCATATCTTTTTTATTCTTTTATTTATATTTTGAAGCTGCCAGGCATTTTCCTCAACTTAAGAGGGTGAGGATGAGGCTAGCCATCTTGTAAGTTCACTGTCTTTATAGTTATGGTCCCTCTCCCCATCTGTCTGCCTATGAAGGAATCTGCCAGACTCCTAGTTCTCCATTCATGTGAACAAGTATACACACCATATAACATATAATACAGCCTCTGCCACACACACAAATATAGTAAAATACACAACCTCAAAATGTAGTTAATGGTTCTTTGTGGAGTGACTTAAAATTAGGAGAGTTGAAGATGGACCGTTTCATTTAACTTTCTTGTTGATTTTGACTCAGTTATGAATAACTTGGCAACTAGAATTAACAGCATTAGTTGTAATCTTACCTGAAATGAATAATAGTTACATGGTGAAGAAATTACCTTCCCCAGGCACAGTGGCATATGCCTCTAATTCTAGGGGAGGCAGAGACAGACAGAGCTCTGTGAGGTTACAGCTAGCCTATTCTACAGAGTGAGTCCAGGACAGCCGAGGCTACACAGAGAAACCTTGTCTCACTACCCCCCCCAAAAAAAATAGAAATTATTCCCCTCTCTTCATTTTGAGTAGATGCCCAGTTTCCTTATTTTGGCTACATTTGTTTTAATTGTTTTTTAGATTTGGACAAGTGTTTGTTTGTTTTTGTTTTTAAGGTTTGATGTTTTTCCTTAAATTCCCTTTTAATGGAGAACACATCAATGCATGTTAAGGTACTTTTTTTTTTTAAATGCAGAATAATGATATTAGACAAAGGCTTGAAAATCCAGTTTTGGCTATTTCTGGTGAATTTTAAATCACACAAGAGGAAAATGCCTTCAGAACGCATGCTTTTTGTTGGGACAGTGACTGATAGTGTGCTGGAGTTTGGATGTCATTGAGGAATCTCTATGCAGATTGTTGTAGCTGGCTGTAGACTGCCAGCTCAGGAGTAATCTAAAGCCACAAGAAAATTCTCACCATGGAGCACCTGTCTAAAAAAAGTGCCTTATTAAGGATGTGGAAGAATATTTGTGAATTTTCTAGACTTCTTCCCATTTCTATTTTCCATTCTTTCCCTGTTGTTTCTTTTCTTACCATCAATTCTGCACCTACTTTGGTGTGTAGAAGAATGAGTGCCAGCCTTCTAATGAAGGGAAATTATGTCAGGTGAACAGGATGACTTCCTGTGAGGAGGGGAAAATGTGGAATCACTTAACTAGAAGGAAAAAAGAATCTGTAAATGATGCCGAACAAACCTTAGGTCACAGTTCGATGATGGGAAGTGAGTTCAGGTAGGGTTCAGAGAGCAGACCTCATGAGTTTCTCGGGTGGTACAAATATATTGCAAAAAAAAAAATATCAGATATCAGTTTAACATCTTTGAAACACATTTCTGTTTGTGATAAATGCACCTCAAGCCTTGCAAAGCCTGACTTCATGGGATATGGTCACCATTACATTTCTCTGGGGCCAATAAATGAGACTTCAGCTGTCCCCTTGGCTCATCAAACATTGAATTATTTTCAAGCATTTACAAAGAGAATGGTTGCTGCTATGGGATAGAAACCTAAAAATATTTTGTCAAATAGAATGACTTAGGTAAAGTTAAATGATTAAATATAGATTCAGAACAGCAAGAGAGTAGTTCTTATCTTGAAGCATGTAATTATATATTTCCTCTGCTGAGCTGGAGACTGACATTTTAAACGTCTACTGTTTGACAGCTGTGGTCAGACATCTCTACAGGGTTGAGCCTGCTCATTAGTGCCACATTAACCTTAACTTTGCCTCAGGCCATTAACTAGCAAACTGCACATTTGACCTTTGTTCTACAGATATTTTCAAACAGTGTGCAAGGTACTGCTTTTAATTTGGGTTCTGTATTATGTGTGGACTGACTTTAGGGGTAAAATAAAAAAAATCAATACATGCCATTAAATAAAGAAATGTGGGTTGAAACATTCCACAGAGGAATGCTCCATTTGACAACGTGATTCTTTGCCAGTATTTTCCAGATAATTAGCTTTGGTCAAAATTAGAAATAGTTCCTACTGTCTCTAGTGGAAAAGATAGAGATGAAATCCAGCATGTGACAATATATAAATGTTTTAAATGAAACAAACTGCTACAAGATAATATGGTAGATTACAGCTATATTTCAGAAGTCTCTAATGAAATAAAATGCAAACTCAAATGTAAATTATAGCCACCTGTGTAAGGGCACATAGTTTCTTAGATGAATCAAGTTTAACTTTTATAGAGGTGCCACTCTTCACATGTGATATGCAAGGCATATGTCAGTCTTATGAATTGTAATGTACGTCAGTTTAGTAAAACATTTCATTAGAGTGTATACTCAGTTTTAGAGCTATTGTACCCCAATGTGTATTTAAGTGTGATCTATATTTGTAAAGTTGCAAAGGTTCATGATACCCACTCAAGTATGGGAATAGGTTGGTACCGATTTTATAGTACTAAATCATCCTTATATTTCCACTTTTCTAATCTGTCTCATCTGCCTGACTGCTTGTTAATATGCATGTAGAGAAAGCTGAGAAAGGGTAAACACCAGATTGTCAACATTGGTTACTTCAGGAGGGAGTCAAGCACTACAAAAGGACACGTTAAGCTGACCTTCAGACACCGCTGAGTTATCTAACTGTTCAGTAAAAGATGCCGCTTGTTATTAAAGGCAGCCACTGCATTACACCCAGTCAAAAGTGTCACCTGGATGTATAGTAGTAACTGACATGTCCATGTCTACAAACTGCGAGGGACAACTCCCAGACGGGGTGCACTTCCTTCTATGTATGTTAGCATGCGATGTGTCAGGAGACCCTTCTGGCACCATTGGCATCAAGGGCACAGGGAGCAATGAAGCAATAACTATGCTAGTCCATGTTTCTCCCTGACTTCAGTACGCTCAGGGCAAACAAGGCTTCAAGCTCTGAATGAGCAATCGTGCTCAGACCTTCTTTTCTTGACCTAGCCAGCGCTTTGCTGGGGTGGCCATTAGCTAGTGATTGGGATGTACTCCATCCTCAACGTCAGACTGCCCAACATACATGGAGCACACCGATCTGAACACACAACATTCTAAGTTCGGTTTCACAAGAAAAAGTGAAGTATCTGTGTTTTCTAGCAATATACAGATAAGCAATGTGTGTGCTCTCCTAATGTAATAATTTCCATAAAGTTTTAGAACATTTTTAAGCTTAGTTTTTAAACTTTCAACATTTTCTAACATTGATAATTAATATTTTAGGTCAAGAGATCACAGGATGACATGGAGTTTGTTCTCCCCTTTTATGTGTGTCTCAGGCTTGAGCTCAAGTCATCAGGCTGGCTGGCTGGTGCCTGCTGAGCCATGTCACCAGTCCTATGTGTGTAGCTTAAATGTTTTCCTGTGTGATGATGGTATACGGCTAGGACAGGGAGCTACTAGAATGGATGACTTCTTTGGGTTCTTTTTAACTGTTAATACAGTGTATCTATGATGGGTTGCTATGGGATCTTACTACACAGTAATGCTAATTAGTAATGGGTCATTACATTTCAATATTATTCATCCTGGGACTACCATAACTGTTTTACTGGTCTACTGAGTTAGTAATCCTGCCCTTTAGATGCCTAAAATTTAAGAATATACTAGGGACTTATGATGATTCTTCATCATATAGAAGTAGGTCCTCACTCAATGACTGGCTCTTTGGCCTCCCCACCCCCCAAGGGAGGAACAGTCCTGTTAGGCCACGGAGGAGGGCTTTGCAGCCAGTCCCGAAGATACCTGATAAAACAGGATCAGATGAATGGGGAGGAGGTTCCCCCCTGTTAGTGAACTTGGCAAGGGGCACGGTGGAGATGAGGGAGGGAGGGAGGGACTGGGAGGGAATGAGGGATCAGGACATGGCTGGGATACAGAGTTAATAAAATGTAACTGACAAGAAAAAAATAAAATTCAAAAAAAATAAAAATAAATAAAAAAAAAGAAGTAGGTCCTCTGGGTTAAAGAATTCTAAGACATCTTTTCTGCTTAAGAGCTTAAGAATACCATCGTTTAATTGTACTAATCTCCAATTTTGGAAACTATTGAAAACTAAGACATCCCCTAGGGCTAATTTATCAAGCATTGGAGTATCTGTTGGGTATAAATGATGATCAGATCCTGGGTAGCAGTGAAGGAAAAGATATGGCTTTTGCTATGAGAGAAGACATTCTTCATTACAGTACACAGATTTACAGAGTAGGAACAATTGTAAGGCAGAGGCTATGAGGAACATACAGATGAGAACCAGGAAGAACCCACAGATACTGCACAGGCTGATCAATGAAAAAGAAAGGTGGAGAAATGTAATGAGATTTTGAAGAATGGCTAGATGGATAGAATAGTGGAAATGTGAAAGCAAAGTGGAGCAAATAAACATACAAGCATAAATTTTGTTCAAGTAGTACCAATATATTTTATGCAATGGTTCTATAAAATGTGATTTGGAGAGGAAGTGTGGGACCGGAAACAAGAGTAGATGGCATGGAATGAGGTTATAGGGTAGAATGGAAAGAAGTCCTGGCCATTATAAGACATTTTTATCTAAATTACTCTGTATTTTTTTTTTAAAAGTCAAAAGTAGTATTTATGATTTCCAATGTTGCTTCTCAGTATAGTTTAGAAAACGAAGTGAAAGAGAAAGGGCAAAATTAGTGGCACAACCCATCTGTTAAGTTTAAAGCCTGAAGAAGAATTTATGCATTTTTATATGATCCTGATAGATGATAGTTTGAATAAATGCTCAGACAGGGAAAACTTTCCCATATCCTTTTAAATATGGCAATTCAGTTGCTCACATGAATTATATATGATTTCTATTTATGATTTCTATATTTTAGTGATGTTTCCAGGCCAAGATGAAAACTGACATGAGAAACATAACTACTAAAGGATAATTAACAAGACCTCCTAACTTTCCCTGCGTTTATCATACATCCAGTTTTAAATGATATTGTCTTTATGATGGTAAGAAGTAAATGTGTGGCTTAGCCATACCCATAGCAATTTAAATTTAAAAAAATTTCAAAAATATAACATTTTTTTCATTGAAACATTTCATGTAAACTGGAAAGGAAATTACATGGAAAATAGACAGCACTGAGCTGGGAAGGAAGGTATGAATTGCTTTACTGTTTAGTTGACAGAAGCAGTGTAAGCAAGAGAGACTTTATTTTGTCTTATAATTCTAGAGGGACACAGTATGTAATGGTAGGAAGGTATGTCATCAGGAGTAAGAAGCTGGCTCATCAAAACGCATCCATACCCCTGAACCAGAGAATGAACAGGAAATATGGTCAGTTATTGATTCTCAAGGACCCACCAACAGTGACTCACTTCCTGTAGAACGATTTCATCTCCTACTGTTTAAATGACCGCCCCCTAAAACAGCAGCATCTTTGAAAGCAAGTGCTCCAACATGTGAGACCATGGAACACATTTTACATTCAGACCAGAAGAATCAATATCAATTGGGTACGTAGCAGCAGAAAAATCCGACTATTCTTTGTCTAGCAGTTATTTCCAAACAGCTCAGTTATACTGGTTCTCTCTCCTTCCTTTCTTTTTTTCTTCCTTCCTTTATTTCTTTCTTTCTTTTTCATTCCTAATGTACCTTATAGACCCTCAGCAAAACAGCATTTTAGAATAATATCTTTATTTTATTATTTGACAATTTCACAGATCTCGATAATATCTGTGGTAGTTTGAATAAGAATGTTCCATAGGTATATGTCTTTGAATACTTGGTCTGCAGTTGGTCTAACAGGTTATGAAGGATTAGGAGATGTGACCCCGTTGGAGGAGAAAGCCATATATTGGGTACAGGCTTTGCGATCTCAAAGCTTTCGAGCCAACCCCAGCCATTCTCCCTCTGCATTTTGCTTGTGGATCAACAGCTTCCAGGGGCTCCTGCTGCAATTCCTGTGTTCCACCACCATCTGCTCAGCACCTTTGAAACAATAAACCCGTTAAACCCTTCTTATTCATTTTTTTTATTGCTTTTATTATTTTTATTACTGTTTAATCGTTAAACACTTTTTATTCATTTTTATTAGTTTTATTAGACCGCAATTTCTCCTCCTTCCATTCCTACTTTCCCTCCTCATCCTGCCTCTCTACTCCTTCCCAAATCTAACCCCCCCCACCCCGTTTCACTTCAGAAAAGAGTATGTCTCCCAGAACTATCCATCAAACAGGCCCAACAGGACACTATAAGGCTAGGCACAACCCCCCATATCAAGGCTGGGTGAGACAACCCATTTGGATGAAAAGGGTCCTACAGAGCATAGGGAAGAGTGAGAGCACACGTTGTACTGTGGACCATGTTCTTCTGCTATCCTAGGCCCCTCTGCCTCCCTCATTTCTTCCTTCCCCTCTTCCGTGGCGTTCCCTGAGTCTCAAGAGGAGGAACCTGATGGAGATCTCCAATATGGCCATTCTCTCCAATGTTGGTTGTGGGTTTCTGTGTCCGCCACCACCAGCTGCTAGCAGAAGCCTCTTTGATGATGATTGGGCTTGACACAATGTATAAGTACGTAAAAATATCATTAGTAATTATTTTATTTTATTTGTTTTATCATAGTTTTCTGGACCCTTCAGCCTCCAATTCCTAGTCATCCAGGCAGTGTACCACATAGGTTTTATTTTGTGGTGTGGTCCTCAAATTAGTCATGGGTAGACCAACAAATTCTGTGCCTCCATTGCCCTAGTACATATTGCTGGTGGAATAGATTATAGATCGAAGGTTTTATGGCTGTGTTGGTGTCCCAGGTCCACCTCTGGAAGTCTTCCCTGGTTACAGAGGATGGCTAGTTCAGACTCCTAATTATCCGTTACTTGAAGTCCTAGCTGTAGAGGAATTTTAATTCAAAACATGGCTGTTCTGGCAAGAAATCACATACAAAGACTTTGTAGGTCTTGTGATCTGGCTGGAATACAAACATGTCTTTAATCCCAGGAAAGAGAGGCAAGCAGATCTGAGGTCAAAGCCCCTGTTATGGAGAAAGTTTCAGGAAAAGAAAAGCTTGGGAAGGGGCAGGGAGGAGATGAGGGAGGAAGGGTGGGATTGGGAGGAATGAGAGAGGGGGCTACAGTTGGGATACAAAGTAAATAACCTGTGATTAATATAAAAAATAATTTTTTTAAAAGAAAAAAGAAAAGCTTAGGTCCAGATGTGGTGGAACAGGCATTTAATCCCAAACAATGAAGGTAAAGATAGTTTTTAGAAGGAAGCTCCCATGTTTGAAAGTGATGCCTAAATGAGTGACAGAAAAGGTGAGGAATCAGAAAAGGATTGATAAGATACTTCCAACTCTCAGAAGAGAAGGAAAGAGAAGCTACATAAAGGAAGCTACAGAGATAGCAGGCTATTTTCACTGGGACAGTAATAGAGAAACAGGTTGCAGAGAGAGAACTCAGGTGAAGACCAAATAGGCAGAGAATGAGAAGGAGCCAAGAGATTAAAGCAAATTGAATAAGTTAGCTGGGAGAGGAGTTTGGGTCAGAACAGCTGAGTTGAACCAGCCAGCTGACAGCTCAGAACAAGTAAGGGTAAGCTTATTCAGCAGTAGGTCTAGGAGGGTAAAAACATTCTAGGCCTAGGTTACATTTTACAGAGGCTAGAAGCTTCCAGGACGAGGCCTAGGTCAGCAGATGGAGGCAGTGAGCCTCCGAGACAACAGCTGAAACAGATGAATAAAAGTTCCTTTTACACCTTGCTGTAGTCATCTAGAAGAGTTTCTACAGGAGGAGGTTTTCACCTCCTTGCTCCCTGCCAAATGCCTTCTGATTCCAGTTATCTTTCCCAGTACCTTTAACCTCCATCTCTCCTCCCTTCCCATCGCCTTGCTTCTCCTCCCTTCCACTCCCATCCTTTATTGTCCTCCTCCAGATCCCCCTATTTCCATCCCCACCTGCCCCCAGTTCTATTTCTCCTTCCCAGATTTAATTCATCTGCCTTGTTACTTAGCTTCTCTGTGTCTGTAAACATTTTTATAAGTTGCCTTGATTATGGTGTCTTATCACTGCAATAGAACAGTAAGTAAGAAAAGAATCAAAAGTTTCTGTCCCCTTCCCTCAAATATCTCCCAATACTGTCTCCCACCTTATTTTCTATTCTTCCTTAAAAAACAAAACAAACAAACAAAAAAAAAAACCAAAAGCAAAAACACTGAGTCCAATTAGTGCTGTCTGTATGTTCATGAGTGTGGGGCCAATCCAATGGGGAATGGGGTATTTACCGGAGGCTATATGCCATGTCCACTAATAAAATGACTGGCCTTTCAGCTGTAGCCACCATCAGCACACACGGCATCTCAGTTATAGGTGGAGCCTCTAAGCTTCTCTCCCCTTCATGCTTGCATGGTGATTGTGTTGATCCTATGTAGGTCTTTTTCAGACAACCATAGCAGCAGTGAGTTCATGAGTGCTGTGTCATGTCACATCTAGATGACAGGACTTCTCCATCTTCTCTATCCTCTCCGCTTCCTCTGCAGTGTTCCCCAAGCATTTCAGGTTTGATTCAAATGTCCCACTTGGGGTGTCAGCAATCTGGTCAAGAATCTCTGCACTGACCGTGGAACATTTGCAAAAGGAAGCTTCTGTATCCAAATCTGAGAGTAGCACTAATCTATAGAAATAAATATAAAAATTTAGAGTGCACTTTAAACACTGTATTTGTTAAGCAAAATAACCATAGTAGGTTATTTTGGGCCATGACATTGCTGGCTATTTTTTTTTTAATTTTTATTTTTTAGTACATTTGCAGAATCAGACAAAATTTCAACTGTGGAAGAGATCTAAAATCCAATTGGCAAAAAGTTTATTACCTTCATAACCATAACTGTCTTGTTATTGTAACAGTTGGCACATTTTACCTGGGAGGTCAATATTATAATTTTCAAAGTCTGTATCTGGCTATGTGTATTAATAACTCTTGTCCTCCATGGCCTGCATGTTACTTCTGCTCCTGTGGAAGGAACCAAGCAGGGAGCAAGTGTCTATGGGAATCAGTTCCAGCTTGATTTCTGCATGTCCTGAAACCATTGCCTGTGTTATCTTCTAAAATAGGGCTTTAATGTCAAGCTGTGGGTGGCAGCCATGAATAACAGCAATCTATTATTTTGCGGTAGGGCAAGTTTTAGTTCAAAACGATTTTGTCACCATATTTAAGTGACACAGCATTTTATATTCTGAATAATTGTGCTATCTTTATTTTCCCTCATTATCTTGTTTTCATGACTATTTGACTTTGGTTTCTTTGTCCTTTCCCAACCCCCCCCCCCTTTTTTTTTTAGTACTTTTGACTTTTTCTCTCAATGCATGGTGCTTATCTATGAAATTCCATCAATATCCATGTCTTTGCTCATTATTCTCTTGGTTGAATGCTCACAACAGTACCCAGTCTGCCAACGTCTAGTGTCTCCTATTTAAGAGCATAGAGCTGTTACACTCATGACTCTTGGAACAGTAGCATCGTCAGCATCTGTTGGCCTTTGTGAAATATAGAAATCTGGTCCCTGTTTGGGGCTATTAGATCTACAGCTGCATGTTGGCAAGATTCTCAGATGATGTTAACTCTCATGAAGTTTTAAAAGAAGCATTTTACTTAATTCTCTAGATGGGCATTCTCAAAAAATATCAGCTGAATACTCTGATTAATTCTTTGGTCTTTGGTCATTTATTACTCTGATGACTATTTATTAGATCCACTATCACCATCATTATCTGAAATCTAAAGCAATGAATAAAACAAACAGAATAAAGCAAACAGAAGAACCTCTGCCTGCTTGAATATTTTATCTAGAGCAAGGAGGGAAGATAAGAAACTGCAAAATATAAAGAAAACACATATACACAGTGGGCTAGAGAGTGAGTCAGGAAAGATGGAAACACTGAGCAGAGTAAGAGCAGCATGGGGCAGAAAGGATTGACTGCTTCTTCCTTTGCTGTTTGTATCAGGGAATGATGCCAGCTCAAGGACTTTAGCGAGAAATTATGTTAAGGTTCTTACTTTACCCATGAATTTTGATTGGCGTGTATTTGTGCGTGCGCGTGCGCGTGCGTGTGCGTGTTGCCGTTTGCAGGCGTTGGGCACACAGTTATGTGCAGGCGTGTGTGTGCGTGTACACACACATGGGTGATGTCGGTGTCTTTCTCCCTTTTAGTCGTTAAGGCAGAGTTTCTCGCTGAAGCCAGAGCTCACTGATTCTGGCTCCTCTAGTTATCAAATTTGTCCCAAAGGTATTCTGTCCCTACTTCTGGTATGTTTAGATTACCGGTGGCCATCACACTTGCCTAGGTGGTATGAGTTTTGGTTATCACTGGCTCTTGAATTTACAAAGCAAGCATTGTTTGCCCTTCAAAGTCCTGTGTGTGTGTGTGTGTGGTGTGTGGGTGTGTGTGTGTGTCTACATGAGATGTAATAACTTCTATCTTTAAAATAAGACTCATAGTCAGTGAAAACGTTCTATTACTGAAATAAATTTAACTATAATGTTTTTACTGGTTGTTAGAAAATATGTGAAAATATGAAAATAAATAAGTTGACTGTAGCATTCTATAAATTATATATAGTAATATTTATGTGGATATACTCTATGGATTTTTAAATGCTTTTATTGTTTTGTTTTTGTCTTTTCCATTCAGAGAATTCATCAATAGCCTTAGACTGCACAGGTCCTTCTATGGTGGCCTGGCTGACCAGCTCTGCATTAATGAATTAGCTGCTGCTGAAGGAAGGCCCTGCTGGAATGGAGAGGATGTGGTGAAAAGGTAAATTCTGTGTAAATCCCCTTTTCTTCCTTACTTCCTTCTCCTGTAATTAAAATGTGTACTTACTGTTGTTACTTTACAACACAGATTAGAGGTTAATCCCTTATTGTTACTCTCTTTGATTATTTTAATCCTTTCCATTTCTACTCTGAGGGTACCATGTGTTGAATTTATCATTTTTTCTTAATGTCCACCTGTCTCCAACTTATACAACAACCCAACCTTAGAACTGTTGTTTTCCATGTAGTTGGTTTTATTTACCAAATGTCTTATTTTTAACTTTCATGAATATTAGATTGTGAGTAACCTTCCTAAATCCTAAATAATCCTGCAAAGATTAGAGAGGAAATAGGGGGAGAGATGGAAGAGAAGGGGGAAGGGAAAAGGGGGAAGGGAAGGAGAAGCAGAGGGAGGGAAGAGTATTTCTAAAGAATAAAGTAAAACAAACTTTTCATCTATACACTACATGGTTAGGATTTAAACCTCTTAACAAGAATGTCTGAATCTGTGCAAATTCTCTTTGCTTTCAAGTTTTCATTAAAAAAGGAGAGACAGTGTGTCTACTTAAGTTGCATACCTGCTCTACTTGGTATCTCATGGCTTAGTTCTTTCTTTCTTTCTTTCTTCTTCTTCTTTCAATGAAATGACACGTTCACTTAAAGTATCATCTAGCAAATTGTTACTCTGAAAAGTGCATACCGCAGAAGTACACTTTTAATACAAATGTCTACAATAGTTCTTAATAAATCTATAGGTGATCATATTCATTATTCTTAGAAGCTACATTTTTATATCATAGTTAATAAATGGACTCTCAGAGATGATGAACATTCACAGAAAATGATTTTCAAAACAAAAACTATACATTGAAATAAAGTGTTTGGTGATCGGACTAAAATATTTTTTTCATCATTTTCTTTGAGTATTGGACTGTGATTTTAAATGTGTATTTTACACTTACTGTGAACGGTCATAATAAAAACTTAGTGGGTAAAATAATTTTGTCTGTATTTTTTTCTTCTAAGGTATACTAATTAATTTCTACTTTGCATTCTAAATATTTGTAACATATTATTCAGATTGAAGAGAACTGTTCTGTGAAGATATTCCTAACAAATTAGTGAGAATCCAATGATTGTAAATGAAAGATGAAGCATTTAATGTGAATTTATTTAATATATTATGCGATTTGTTATACTGTGCTATCCAAATCTTCGTCTGTAAGTGTCTGTAAGTATTGATGTTCCATTTGTGTAATTCTTCTGTCGCTAGTTTGAGATTTGTGCAATAGAAGACACTGACTTAACAAAAGCTTCAGGACAGAAAATACTTTTAATTCACATAACAAAAGTTTATATACTTGATGTTACCTTTAGCACCCCACACACTTGAATTTAGGAGGCACATCTTTAGATAGAATTCTCCAGGAAAAGTTTCTACATTTCCAGAACAAAGTAATTCCGGGTCTTCATTTCCATATGGTCCATTGTTTCCTTTCTCCATACTGCTAAGACCTTTATCTTCCTGAAATCATCCAACTAACCCCGTTGCCTCAACGAACACCTTAGCCTTTCTTCCCCATGTCGTGGCTTGGAGACTATTCCTGTGACCACTGAGATCCTGAATGGTTTCATCCCCACCCCCCCAACTTCCATTGTTTGTGAATATGTTTCAGTCCTGATTATTTCTAGACTGTGAGCAAAGAAATTTAAGCATGGAGTCATTTACTTCTCCCAAGATAACTCTAACGTACGAAAGTAAATTCGCTATCTTATATATTTTGTCTCATTAATACTGAGAGAGCTTTCTTGGGTACCTTATCTTTTTACATGCTTGACTTATATTGTATTTTTCATTATGACTCAACCAGTTATTGGGTTAATTTAGAACAAGATCTTTTCTGTCAATGCAAACTTAATGCTAAAAATCTGGATATCTATGCAATCTAGTTGCCTGTGTATGCTGCATTTAATGTGTTTTCTATTTCAATCTTAACTGTTTTCTTTTTTTATTAGTTTCTTGCAAAAAGTAAAACTTCATTTGGTAAGAAGTGCTGTTCATTAATAGTTTTAAATATCTAATTTAGGTTTTAAAAGTTTTGTGACATTTTTGTCAAAAGCACTGAAAACTGAAAGAGGTGTTTAATATTGAATTCCTGGATTTACCTAAAAGCATTTCTATAAAATACTGAGTCCAGACAACTGCTACAGTATTAATTTTTATCTTCAGAAAAAAAATAGCAAGATCCACAGTAAAGGGCTACATGCAGCCTTTGCATTAAGCATTCACTTTAGAGTCATACCATTAGTTAAACAAACAAGGCCACTCGGTTCTGGAAAAATTGATACCAAGTGACTGTGTGTCATGTTTAGGGTGAAGACTATTATGCCTTTTATGGTAGACTATAATACCCAATTGAGTTCATCCTGGGAAAATTATGCCAAACACATCAACACACTAAATTGGTTGCCAAGATTGATTTTATCGTTTGTTATAAGACTGGAGTGATTATTTTGGCGATGTTCCTTCTCCTGCAGGCATTTGTTAGGAGGTGACTGATAAAATTATTTATGTGCACTGCTGTGCTGCTCTGAGGCTTCTAGAGGCTTCTGTGTTACTCCAGTCTGTGAAACTGCTTACTTGTGAATATAAGAGAAAACGTCTCAACTATCTGTAGCATAAGGAGAGTTTTGTCTTTGAAACAAAGTCTAATTTAATTCTAATAATTTTAAAGACAGCCTTTGTGCCATCTACTCTCCAGCGTAACACTGAGGTCAATAGGTCAAGTTCCTGATTTTAGATAAAAATGAGCTGCTGCTGCTGCTGCTGCAATCTTTGTAACCCTCATCCCTGGAGGTCTCTCTTATTTACCATACTTTTTTCTTATCTTGAAAGAAAAATTGTTCTGTGGAAGACATGCCAGTCTTGACTCTGTTCTCAGCTATCTATGACTGTAAATTGATTGTTCAGTGATTTCTCCACTTCCCTCTGGGTGGTGAAGTTTAGATGACAGCTCCTTAATTAGCAGGACTTGCCCCGCCTTGTTATTAATAGATAGAAAATCTAGTAACTCTCTGGACATACAGGAATTCATGATCTCTACATTAGCCCTTGAAATAGCCAGGAGCTGTTAACAACTTTAATAAAATTAATAACCCACGACATATCTACTTCATGTTGAATTAGCTAATGCTTCCTAATGCTTCTGGCACAATCCAGTTTTTTTCTCTCTCTAATTCTTGTGATAAGGTGACCATTTTCATAATGCTTATGAATAAGTTTTTAAAATCAAATAAAAACAGACCTGTGTTAGCAGTCCCTTAATGTTATACTTACCTATTATCACTTTTTATTGTAAATAGAACTTTTTTCTCAACAGCAATTATTTTTTAACTTCTTTTTTCTCACTTTTACCTATCACCTAACTAGAAAACAATTTTGATCTTAATCTTTCTTTTATTCTTTCTGACCTTATAGTGTTTAATTGTATTTCTCCCATTTTTACAAAAACAAGTAGTCTAATTCTCCTGTTAGGACCTTCCTTTGGAGGCAATCAGATCTCCATTGCTTTGAATGTATTCATGTAATAGCCACGTGCTTTTCTTGCATACTGTGTAAAATGCAGTATTTCTAGTGACTTGAATACCTAACTGCTTTCACTTTGTTGTCTGTGCATGATATATACCCAGTTAGGTTTGTATATATTGCCCAAATCCCTTTCCTTTAAAAATTTTTAAATTCCTTTTTTTTTAAGTTGAAAAAAAGTTTTATATTGCATTATGTGCTTCATTATGGAATATAGTCTATGAACTTGTTCATCACCGAAAATGAAAAATCTGTGACAGAGTGAGAACTAGAAAAGCAATGAACTTTACATCCTTTTTCACAACTTGTCTTTGCTACCCGCACTCAATCCTTCCTCATCCCCAACCTTTTCAAGATCATAATATTTTCATACCAATGCCACAATATAATTGGTTGAGAACTAGGGGTGTTCAAAAATGGGATTTGTGGGCTTATTTATCTCAGAAATCTACTACAGAGTGTGAAAACTCCACTATTAAAAAGAATAATTTCCATCTAAATTATTTTATCTAGGCAACTATGCATATAACTTTGCCAAATTCCTACTTTCATCTCATGTTTTAGTAGAATGTACTCCCTAATTTGTGAGTTGAAACCCCTAATTTACTATGCTACTTATAAAGCCTTTTGTGCTATATATCACATCTTCTGTATTCTATTGTAATTTCTTTTTGAGTAAAGCTTTTGTGTTAGGAGGGAGGTTGGAAATGATTAACATCATTGAGTGTATGTTAGTGGTGCTCTGAAGATGGCAGAACTGAGGAAAGTAAGTCCATAAGGCAGTCTTTCTCAGCCTCCCTAAGCTGCGACCTTTTATACAGGACCCCACGTTGCGGTGGCCCCAACCACAGTTATTTTCATTGCTTCTTCATAACTGTAACTTTGCTGCTGTTATGAGTTGTACGCAAATATCCACGTTTCCCAATGGTCTTATGCAGCTCCTGTGAAAGGCTTGTTTGACCCTCAAAGGGGCTGTAACCCACTGGTTAGTTGTGAACCGCTGCCATAAGTAGTACTGAGCACTGAAGTTCGGCCTGTAGGGAGTAGCCTGGTGGAGACTCTTGATAGTAGGTGCCTAAGTGAAGTTGAATACCCAAGAGTGTAGGAGAAGGATGAGTCTGAAAATTGCTTGCCTTGATCTGCTCTGTGTGCTGTTTTTGTTTTTCTTTGACTTTGTGTTAGGTCACAAGTATCACATGGGATGTACTTGAAATTGTGAAAATGAAGTCCAGAGAGCTCTTCTAATCAAAGGCGTGTTGAGTTAAAGCATATTAGACAAAGTCATCATACTGATTTATGAGGGGGTCTTCTTGGGGATGTATAAAAAATACAAAGCTTGTACAATGGCAAAAGTCTGAATTCACATACAGGAAAGGCAGCTCTGTAGTTAAAGAGTAATTGCTACTCCTTCAGCGGACCCAGGTTCAGTTCCCAAGAACCCATATTGTATCTCACAATCTTGTGTAACTGCAGCTCTAGAGGATACAACAACTGTTTCTGGCTGCCATGGTATAATAGGTCCACATGTGGAGAGATAGTTCATGAAAGCAAACACTGTTACAAATAAAATATTTTAAAAATCTTTGAAAATTTGCAAAGTCTTCATTTAGAATGCTTTTTAAGGGGGTAACAGACTCCCTATTCTTGAAGAATTGAAATTCAAAGTATGGTTATAAAAATACTGTATGTAGACTCATCACATGCACTGTCTATATTTTGAGCCTCACTGGACACACATAGGTACAGCTGATATATAAAGTTTGCAACAAATATGGAATAAATTTGCAGTACTCTGTGGACTCTCTCACACAGCAGCTGCCCTCTAGCTGTCTTATTCGTGAATTCTTTCTGGCCAGGATTTTATTTTTCTTTAAACTGTAGTCTCTTGGGTGACAATCCCACTGTTTGCGTTCAAAGCAAATACTCAAGGAGTATTTGGTGGGGGCTTGCTAGCTTGACAATCAGTTGTCTCTACTTAAGGGTACATCATTATTCTCAGAGAGCTGAACTTTGCCAGCTGAAAATAGCAACTGTAGCACTGAATCGACTAGAGAGCTATTCTTACCTTACCACTAGAATAAAATAATAACCAGTTTTAGGATCTTCTAAATCACTGTTGGTGCCTGAAGGATGTTTAGCTATGAAATTTTCTTATAAGCAGTATAAATCCTGCAAAGGAAGCATCTAGCCTTATTTAATATTTAAAAATCTGAAGTTCATTTAGTGTGTTTGTTCATACTCTTGCCCAGTACAGTCTAGTTGGTGTGAACAGTCCCTGGAGTGTGTGAACAATTCCTAAACTGTACTCACTCTTTAACAAGTGCTTTTGATCCCTCTCCCCCATAGATACCTGCGAGGAGTTTTGAAGCTGGGAGATTTGAGTATGGAAAGGTGGTAAAGTAAAAATGAGAGAGAAGTGGTAAGAAAAGTACCTTCCATGACTGAAAATTTATGATTATTTTAATTGATGGCCCTTGGCTGGAAGAAACTCAAAGCTACACCGGGGGCCTTCAGTATGTTCAAGATGATGTCTCTGCTTACCTCTCACACTCATGGTTCTCCTTTCTGCTTGGATGATTTGTCTTTCTCCTGCATGATCTTCGGGAGAAACTAAGGAACCCTTTCCTCACCGCTCTGGTTTGGTGGGCATTTACCGGGAGTTGCGACACATTCTCTCAGTAGTTGAACTTGTGCTGCATATGTTTGTACCTTCCAGGCTGTAGAGAACACGTACACTCCTTTGCTTATGGTGAATAAACAGGGAAATATCATAGAAGTCCAATAAGATTTCTTCAAAGAAAATTTCTCATTTAGTCTTTTCAGCCTAAAATGTTTTGTACAATTAAGGTAAGGTCAAGCTATGAGACTCAAAGTTGTGTGTGTCTGTCCTGCTTCCCACCTCACCATGGAAGACAATGGAGCATACGCCATACATTGCCTTGTTCTCTGATGCAGTGAACAAAGAATGAGCAGTGTGTTAAGAGTCTTTGGAAATGGTGGGGGAAGAAAGAAAGCTACTATTTTACTAGGGCTAGAAGCAGAAAATAATATATCAGTAAGAGAGTTCCTCAGATATTCCAGCTTGGATCACTCTTCTCAAGATAAAACTAATGTTAAAATACATAGAATGTTTCTGATATAAAAGGAAAAAATTACTGCTCCTAAACAGGGATTTGCAAAAAGTTGGTCTTTGGCTAGGCTTCGTGTTGATCCTAGGGAACTCTCAATTGACAAATCACCCCTGAAGCCACGATAAAGCTCCAGCACAGCCCCCAGTGGAGCATTCTGAGAAACAGGACAGTTCTAAGGCTACATATTGCCACTTCTCTTCACCCCTTGAGTTCCCAAGGAAATCTGTATTATAAACACAATGCCTGGAACAAAATACAGTCAAACACTAGCCGTCACTGCGTGTCAGCTCAGTTTCCTGCATGCTGACACCATACAAATAGACTATTTTTAACTTGTTACATGCTTCTATCAGAGGCTGTGAGTAGAGGAGTGATAAAATAAAAGCAAGGTAAAATTCACTGAAGTGGAAACCTAAAGGGCCTTTTCCCGTCTGTGTAGCACAGTTGCTCTCTCCCTGGGCCTGGTTTCCATCACAGTTCCTCCGACTTGTGACTTTCAGATTCTCTTACTGAAAGCAGCAGCAATAGCACAGTGTTCCAGGATGGCAACTCTTTAGCGAGAGCAGTTTCATACGTATCCTTCATATTCACACTGGTTTATACCTGCAAAGTGCTTTCTTTTCAATAAAACTGATCAAAAAATATGTTTCCTCAGACTAATCTGTGTATTTCTAAATTATAGTACATAAATTTATGAGCCAGTGATTTGTTGTATTTAAAAGCAACATACTGGAAGAGATATCAGAAAACTATAGACATTCATTCCTATTTTCTCTTCGAATAAATCCCATTCAAGTCTCATTTAATTTTCATGCACAACTCATCAGTTACTTGCACATTTTATTGCTAAGTCCCCAGGATTTTTCTCCTGATATATTTCTCAAAAGAAACAAGTGAGCTTTGTTGGAAGCAGTTAGAGAGTTTGACAGAATATGTTGCAGAATGGTTTCCACGTTAGTGAATGTGGCAGTGGCACTAAGTTGTCTTGTGCATTTTGACTTGGAAAATTAATGTGATTTTGTATTAAAATCTCCTGAAGATTTTATTTTTCTCCTGGATACTTTTAAATGCTCCTACTTCTTTGTTTTCTCAGGGAGACATAAGAATACAAATTATTTTTGTGCTTATATAACCTATTTTCAATGTTCCATCTTTGATCAGTTTTATATATAACAGCCTTCTAAGTGTATCTATAGAAGGTGCATGCTATAAACTTTTGTTTGAGTTGTTAGTAAGAAACGTAAGAGTCTTAGAATTGTGAAGGAGAGGGACCTCACATTTGGAAAGTATCCTGAACCACATTTCCTCCTAATCAGTACAGAGCTATAAGTAGTACCTAGGAGAAGAGGGACCATAGTCTCTTCAAATTTCTGGGCTTAATTCATTGACAAATACAATGTGGATACAATGTTGTAAATAGAAAATCAGTCTGTGTTTTCAGAAAGGCTACCTAGCCATTGCCTTCTCACACAGGGACTGCATTCCTGGCCAGCCAGTACCTGAATGAAATATGACACTTTATTTTCGTTTTGTTTTTCATTTTTTAATTTTAATTTTTACATTAATTACAGTTTATTCACTTTGCATCCTACTATAGCTACCTCCCAATCCTACTGTCCCTCCCTCATCTCCTCCAATGCCCCTCCCCAAGTCCACTGATAGGGGAGGACCTCTTCCCCTTCCATCTGACCCTAGCCTATCAGGTCTCATCAGGACTGGCTGCATTGTCTTCCTAAACAGAATTTCTCTGTGTACCCTTGGCTGTCCTAGACTCACTTTGTATTCTAGGCTGACCTTGAACTCACAGCGATCTCTCTGCCTCTGCCTCCCACATGCTAGAATTAAAGCCATGCACCGCTAAGCCTGGCTCTGCATGTTAACACTTATTGCTAGTCACAAAAGCAGAAATATAGGTATGGGAGGATGTAGATACATTGATAGTAATTTTGTATAAAGTAAATACAAAATTATTCTTACATGTGTGGGTGAAATGTTGGCCATTTTATTGTTACAGAAAAAATACACTAAGTCAGTAAAACAATGAGCTTAGATTAAATACGTTTAACAAATCTTCATCTTTAGCAATCAAGATCTATTTAAATACCAAAATTGTTGATAAGTAAAAACAGTTTATGGTGCATTGGCTCAGAATTTAATTGGGGATAAGTTGACATGCTTATCAAGTTGGAATACATATTTCTATAGAGGAAAATGCTACATTGTGGATGGAAATAACCACATAAAATGAAACAGTGGTGTAGCAGTGTTAGTTTCCTGAGAAACAGAATCAAGCACATGTTTCTTTGAAACGGATTGTTACACAAACGCACACACATTTACATATATACAAATATTTAAAATAGACTATATACTCATGAATTTGTATATGTACATGCACTATATGTGTGTGAATGTTAGTTTTCTATCACTGGAACAGATAACTTATATTAATCAATTTACAGAAAGAAAAGGCTCACCATTTTAGAGGTATGAGTCTGTGATTGGGCACATTGATGCTGGCTCCAACATGAAGATTTTCAAAGAATCTAACTATCGAATACAATATTCTAGGTGTTTTACTGGGTAAAATGAACAGTCAGCAGCACTGTTTTAGGTAAGGCAGAGAAACTGTGCTCATGGCTGGCTGTTACAGAGCTGGTGCAGAAGAGCCTGTTTTAGGTTAAATATTCAGGGAAAACATCTGTGGGGAGGTCACATTTGGACTGCCTTGTGGGAAAACCTGACTTCTCCCAGTAGAGAGAGCTTCATGCTTCATGTGTCTGGAGAACAGAAGGAAAGCCAAGCATGAGGAGCAGACTGATAGAATGACAAAGGCTTCCCTGGGGTAAGAGTCTATAAGGGCTAAGCGCCACCAGGGAAATACTTGGTGTTTCTTTCTGGCATTGACATGTCACTGGACTTTTCTTGCTGCAGGGATGAACACTGAACAGCTTTTTGTCTGCATCCACATTCAACTAGACCACTCCTGACACCCAAGGTAGCGGCTTCTCCCTCATCAGCATCATATCCAGCTCTTCTCAGATAGCAGCTCTATCTGGCATAATCAGAATGAGTACAGAGTCTCCACAGGACTAGTGTTACTTCAGATGCCATTCATAAATAGTAGGTTCACAAGTTCTCCACAGCTTATGTATATGTAGCTAATATTTGTAGATTTTCATAGTCTCAGTCTTTGGTTTGATCAATGGCTAGAGTGTTTTTCAGAATTCAGAGAAATGCTTTGCTTGTTTTCAGATGGGTAGTTAAGTAGAAGCGATCCAGGAATAGCTGAAAGGGAGAACTGAAGAACGGTGTAAATGACAAAGGATTATGTGGGATGAGGCTCGATAAGGACTAAAGGTCAGGTCACAGCAGCCTGGGACAGACATGGGATGCTTGGCACACCAAGTTCCCAGCATGCTGACATAATAAGTAACTTGGATGTCCATTGAACACATGGGTTTTGGGATGTTGATGGGGACTTCATGTAGGCATGATGAGCACATAATATTCATTTGTCATCAAATGAGTCACTTTTCTTATATCTTCTCTCTACTCTCCAGAGGATGAGGAGAAAAACTCAAAGTTCCAAGTTGCTAATTATTGCTTAATCTCTCTGCTGGCCAGCCCTCAGGCAAAGCACACCAAGTTTCTCCTCACTAAAATAGGAGTTTCTATCACTCAGAATATATCAAGGTACTTACAATTGTTAGATGCTTCTATGCAGGACATTACAAAAGACTCAAGAGATCTGGATTAGGAACTTGGGCCAAAGACCAAATAGTAGAACTAATATTTTTCCTAGCAATCATGTCTTATTTATGTTTCTGTTATTATGTTACAATCCCTGAGACAGGGAAACTTACAAACAAGAAAGTATATATTTTTAACAGTTCTAGTATTGTTCTGCCCAAGATGAGGATTCTGGCATGGCCCTTACTGTGTGCCTTTCCGTATGGCATGGCCCATACTGTACCTTTTCTTTCATGGCAATACGGCAGCAAGAAAGGAGAGGGTGCGTGTGCTTGTGGTACTTTCTTTCCTCTTTGCAGGGATCAAATACCCAGAAGAAGCAACTGAAAGGGAAAGTGGGTCATAACTCCCCAATTCCATTGTGGTAGGAAAATTATGTCAGCCACAATGGGCCAATCTGTGTAGGTGGGAAAAGCAAAGTGATCAAGCTGGAACAAAAGGCTAATACCACCTCTCAGACCCATTCCCAACAACTTGTTTAGGCTAAGATTCACCTTCTAAGGTTTTCCTGCTTCAAAAAACAGTACCACAAGTTGTAGACTATGTGTTCCAAATACGAGCCTGTTGGGGACATTGCACATTCAAACTGTAACAACAAACCTCAATAATGGCTTTCATTCCAGCCATGAGGGAGAGACCTTGTGACAGAATCACCTCTCAGAAGTGTTATGTTCTTTCTGCTGTTTCTGTGGCACTTGTATTACAACACGAGTTTTGGACAAGTCTTTATACCATTAAAAGTGGATGTTTAAATCAAGATATATACTTAATAACTCAAAGAATTAAACTTTAGTAGGATTTAAGCTATGGACAGATGGAAGAGGAGAACTCTCCCTTTCAGTGGACTAAAGGAAGGAGATGGGGAGAGTAGGAAGGGACGGTAGAACTGGGAGAGTTGAGGGAGAGAGCGTCAATTGGGATATATAATGAATAAATTGTGAAAAAAAAATTTTTTAAAGCAGATGTTTATAAGCTGTCTTAGTTATCCTCCCCCACCCCCGCTGTAATAAAATACCTGGGAAACCAGCTTAAAGAAGGAGAGATTGAATTTGGCTCCATAGTCTCTGGGGCCCACTGTTTCTGGTTCCCTACTGTCAGCAGGGAAAAGAGTGACTGTGAGGAGAGTACAAAGCTCTTCAAGAGTCTACAGGCAAAAAACAACTTTCAAAGGCATATGCCAGTAATTTACTACCTCTAACAGGCCCCTCAGTTCCATGCCTGTGTAGCCCATTTACCTTTAAACTCATCAATAAATCAGATATTGATACTGTTAAAATATTCATAGCAAATCAACTCCCAAGGCTCCCCCTCCGAAAGCTGCTGCTTTAGGAACCAAGCTCAACACAAGTCTCTGAAGGATATTTCATATTTCAGCAATAAAACAGAGGCTTTTGACAATTTCCTCTGCACCGGAAGCTAACCTGACAAGATTGAACTGGTACCACAGGAGGGAAAATGGACATCTACAAATAAATAGCACGGGAGAGATTCCGCACATAACATTAGCTCCTTTTGTGGTCTCATTCTTTAGGCCCAAACCAACTATTTACAGACCATTGTCTTCTTTTTTTAAATTATCTATTTTTTATAAATTACAGTTTATTCACTTTGTATACCAGCTGTAGCCTCCTCCCTCCTCCCTTCCCAATCCCACATTACCTACCTCTTCTTCCATGCCTCTTCCCCAGTCCACTGATAGGGGAGGTTCTCCTCCCCTTCCATCTGACCCTAGCCTATCAGGTCTCATCAGGACTGGCTGCATTGTTTCCTCTGTGGCCTGGTAAGGCTGTGCCTCCATCAGGCACAGTCCATGACCAGAGACCATGCATGGAGTTAACCTAGACCCCCTAGAACCCATGCACAGATGTAGACCATTGTCTTCTTGGCAGAGAGAATTGGTTTTGTTTCCGTAGTTTGTGTCTCCAAACCTTTGAATTCTTTGAAAATCATTTACTCTACCACAAAGTACTGCCTCTTAGTTCCTATTAGTCCTTTTAGCCCCTCTCCATTTAAAGGGCTTTTGATTGCGCTGGCCTCCTAAGAGCAACATTTTTATTGTTTGAATGTTTGTACAATGTGTTTCTATCACAATCAGCCCCTCCCTGAGCTCTTCTCAGATCTACCCTCTTCCTTCCACATGCATCCAACCTCAACTTTATGTCCCATGACCATGTCCTTTTCTCATTTTAACCATCAGTTCCTCTAGTGAACCGTCATAAGGAAGAGGAGAGTGGGCTCTGTGGAGCCATAGAACATTGGAGTTCTGTAATCAAGAGATTCATAAGGTGGAGAAAAAGATCCAGTTATACTTTATATAAATCAGGTTAAATATTTAGAACACACTCAACTACGTTCAATAAAATACAAACCCAATAAACTTTGACTTTTCATCTGCTAATATGGTGTAGTTAGTAAAAGTTTATATTTCTTGACATCATCAAAAATATGGAGAAAATGATATTTTGCCTCCAGGTAGGAGACAAAATTATTCATGTGTCTCTGAGAGGGGCAACCAGAAATCTGTATCAATATTTCATATACTTGACCTCTGAATAACTGATTTACCTATAGGATGTTTTTCTTCAAATGTAGTAACATGGAAGTGAAAAATGAGCTTTATTTGCATCTTTTATTAGTATACAGAAGGAACAACAAAAATACTTCTTAATAGGGACTTTGGTATTTAATAATAGGTATTATGGTATGTTTTCAAAATATGGAGTGTACTTCTGATTTTTAAGAAAAAAGACATGGCACTGTAGGTATGTGAGAAGAAAGCTGGGTGAATGTATTGGAGGACCCATTAATTAACCTTATTTCTATGTGCTTTTAAGTACTTACTTGGTTATTTGCATGGGGGAGGAGGTGCGCTGGTGCTTAGCATCGTGTGGAAGTCAGAGGACAACTTTCAGAAGTTGCTCCTCTTCTTCCACCATGTGGGTTCTAGGAATTGGACTCAAACCATAAACTTTGGTAGCAATTGTCTTTACCCATTGAACCATCTTGCATGCTCTACTACTCACTTGTTTTATAAATATGAAATTTTCTACAATTATAAAGCTGTATGCATGTAGAGTGATGTATATTTCTACTTCAAGATGTTGCTGTTTAATAAGATTCCATTTTGATGCACAGATCACCTTCTACGTAATGAATTTTGCATTTCAAATAGATGAAAACTTCAACCAGGCAGAATTTTAAGTATTGTACATTTCTGGAAGAAAAGCACTGATCACTTTCTTCTTAGATATTTAGTATCACTAGTATAAATTAATTATTTAGAATCTTGATATATGAATCTTCAGTACTGATCAGGAGATGAAAAGTTTTAAATTCTCAACTCTTTCACAAACACACACACATATACAGAATGAAATACAGAGACATTTTCATAATAGCACTTGCTTGGAGATTTCTATCTACAGACGGCATAAACTGAAGAGCAACTGCAGATAAGTTTAAAATTGATCCTCCCCATTCTTAGTACAGTATCTCCCAAAATACAAGACAAAAAATAAAATTCACTGTTAATTAACGATTTGAATTGAAAAAAAAAAAAAGACAGTCTCTAAAAAAGATAGACTTTTTATACAGGTCATTTTCAGTGTAATAACTGAGATAAATATTTTTGTTTTGAACATGATCTTTTCAACATCACTTGTTTCTACAGTTTAAATATATTATTAGACAAAAAGTTCTTGCCTGGTTGGTCCAGGCAGGCAAACGAAGCCATTTGTAGAATGTAAAAGCTTCAGGACCAGGCAGCTAATTAGGAATTTATTCATTCAGACATGCAAGTCAGCTTCTCTTTGGGACTCTATCCAAGTAAACACTGAAAGCCTCAGAACACATAGACAGATCCATTAGTGTGTAGATTGACACAATTCATCATGATTTCTCATGTGTTTCTTTTGGGGACTATTGGACTGCAAAGTTTATTATTATTTGTATTATTTACTTATGGTAAAAAAATGTTTTAATGCTATTCCTGGGAAAAGGTATTGTTGTTTGCAGTTTTCTAATTAGCTGTTTCCTGTTCATTTTACTTGCAAATGTGCTGCTTTTCTCACTAGAAGTTTTCTAACAGCTCAGATAACAAAGCCTTCAGCTTCATGAAGACGTCAACAGCTAAACAAATGTTTAGATTTTTATTTCAAACCAAGAAACCAAGGAAGAACTCTTGGGCAGACAGAAATTGGCAGGGTGTTGTACTAAAAACCTGTTGCTGTCAAGAGTTAACATTTCAAAGTGTAAGGTACTTTAGGAAAAGAAAAAAGTGACTTGGGAAGAATTTCTGTGATGGAATGTTAGGTTGCGCTTGGTTGACCATTAACCATCCTTTTCTTTGCACGTGTGTTTGGCTATGTATATGGTTCTGGGCTCCAAAGGAATCTTGAATAACAGGGAGCCCTGTCATATAGTGAATCACAGGGTGAATGGCTTTTCAGCACCAAGTTTTATGGCAATGGATTGGCAAGGCATGGACGTAGAGACTGAAGTGCATACTGTAGATCACACTTTTCTATTGATCTGCACTCAGTAGCATCCCCCTGCCTCTGGAAGCACTGGTTTACCACATCCTACTCCTGACTATAGCCCTCAGTATCAAGAATGTAAAAAGCCTGCAACAGAAAATGTCACCAACCCAAACAACTTCTCCTTCTTATTCTTCATCCCAAACACAATCTCCTGAGTGTAAATTGAAGAGAATGATGTAACTTATTCATACTTAGTATGTAAGGTATACTTATTCATACTTAGGTAGAAAGCATGCATACAGCTTACCATTTTAAGCATTTTATTGCAATGCAAGTTTTAAACATTCTTCATATAGTATTTGCCATGATTCTGGCAGTAACCTTGGAGGATTAGTGTTTAAAGACTGTGGACATGGTTTCCATTTATACTATTAAACACATGGGTATACCATAGCTTTAAAGAAACTACTTCTAAAAATCTATATAAAAGACAGAAAATTATGCATTACATTTCACTGCCAAACACAGAACCAAATTAAAGGTTACTTTTGTAAAGTCAATACTCTCCTGCCATTTGGGTTGTAATGAATGTTGCATTTCTGGTTGTTGAGAATGTAAATTGCCATAATTTGTGATTTCCCAGAAGTACGCTGATCTATAAATATATTCAGAGGTTAAAAGTAGCACACACTCCTTCTTGTCTTGGACAGGCATCCTTCTGCTCCACTCTGGTTCTATGTTCTCTTTTCCTATTCCCTCTGGATTTCAATAACAGGTTTGTCCCTCTACCTGCCACCTCTCTTGCAAATTATTTCCCTACACAGGTGATTATTATTAAAGAAATCAATAATGCAATTCAGTGCTTATAAATTTCTTCACAGTAGGAAGGTTTTTGCATCCCTACACTTACTCTTTCTGCTCTTTGCCACATGCCTTCAGCCCAAGCACATCAAATACCTTTTCATAGCTCTGTCCTTTGGAGCAATCACTTCAGTGTTGCTAAGATTTACGCTTCTCTGTACTTGAAAGTCATGATGGGGCTTTTACAAAGTTTGAGTAACTGGTCATTTTTTCCCCTCTAGGGCCCCTTATTCTTGGTATAGACTCTAGGGCTGGCTTTTATCTACTTAATGAGCTTAATCAGTTGCTCAGATTCCTGTCTCTTTCAGGAGTTTGCCTTATCATTGGGAGTCTCAGTGAGATTCAGGTACGTGAGAAAAAGTGATGTTGATGCCGGGAGTTGTGAGAGTTCAGCATGAAAGAAAAATTGCCTCTCTGAGATGGAGAAGGAACAGTGAGCTGTAAATAAAGTTCATAAGACTCTGGTTCATCAAATCAAAAGACCATGTAAGGACCGAGGAGAGACTCTACGTATTTATGTGAGATTATATCTAATCAAGTAGAGCACACTACTGCTAGTTGGAGCCTGGTCACAGCTAAGTGTTTTCTATCATACCCTTACAGTAGCTTTATTAAGAAGGTCTTATTATGGACTGCATTTTCAGAAAAATAAATGGAGATACCAAGTTATTACTTCTTGGGGCATTGAGAAAGGCAAAGAAATTTCAGGAAGATATGAGGTATATGTGTGTGAGTGTGTGTATGTGTGAGAGAGGGGAGGGCAGAGAGAGACTTAGAGTGAGAGAGAGTGAGAACAAGTGAGAGGGGGAGAGTGAGAGAGAGGGAGAGATAGTATGAGAGATATGAAAAAGTGACATTGAGAGTTAGAATGAGACTGAGGGTGGGAGAATGAGAAAGAGTGAGGGAGAGGGAGACAGTGAAAGTGAGAGAGAAAGAGTGAGAGTGAGTGAGTGTGAGAGAATGAAAGAGAGAATTAGAATGTGAGAAAGAGTGAAAAAGAGGGAGAAGGAGAAAGAGGGAGAAATAGTGTGAGTGGGCTAGTGAGAGAGAGTAAGGGAGAGTAAGAAGAAGAGAGTGAAGGAGAGTGGGAGAGAGGGAGGGTGAGAATGAGAGAGCAAATGAGAGAGAGTAAGAGAGAATGAGAGATAGAATGAGAGACAGAGACCATGAGAGTGAGTGAGAATGAGAGAGCAAGAGACAGATAGAGAGCAAGAGAAAATGAGAGCAAGAGAGAATGAGAGATAGAATGAGAGAATGTGAGATTGAGAACAAGAATGAGAGAGATATTCCACTTTGGCATTAAAGTGAGTCCTCTTGCCAGCAAAGAAGTGGGGTATTTCTGTATAAATTATAACTGCTTTGGCCTTTCTCTTTTCTTAACCACATACCTGCAGTTTTCTAGGACTCTCATCAGAAACCCCATTACAAGGAAATAACATACATTAAAAACTGCAACCCTGGAGCTTCTGGTCTTACCTTGTCAGACTCCAATTCAGACTCCACAGTGTATACAGAGACACATCATTCATTTATTAAATGAAAGAAAAGCAGTTTTCATTGAAGCCTTTTCAGATGTAACCTGACTGTCACTGCGATAGTCTATATGGCCAGTGTAGACTCTGGACCTACATTTGGATATATATTTTATGCAACTCATTCAAACCCTCAGTCCTCATCTTTTTTTGAGTTTCTCTTTCTCTTAATATTTTTATTTGACCCTATGTGAAGACTTCTTTAATACAATTTCTAGCTTTATCTCACTGTACTTGTTAGTCCTGAAATTCATCCCAGCAGCGGTTGTCCTGAGGAAGGTCTCTTGTGGTGTCGAGGAACACCTGGAGCTGTGCCGTCCCCTCACTGTGGACACCACCACCAGCACTAAGCTGAGTTTAAACTGGAAATCTGGTGGCAGAACCTATGTCACTCCTATGACTGTGTTCTCATGTCAGCCACTGATAAATTATACATGTCAGTGATGAGCAAGCAAATCGATGATTAGTGTGAAAACACCTAGCTTATTTTACCATTCAAAACCAGCACACATGTGAACTTTTGTTATCAAGCTTTTTTCAGTTTTGATGATATGCCTCATATAAATAATAAGACAGGCTTGAAGACTAGTTTATTATCCAAATCCTAGTCACTACTAACCATCATGGAATCATTAGGAAATAATTAAATCTCTCTATATAAGCCTTCAAAAGCACTTTTTAACTCCTGCTAACACACAGCTACTTTAACATTACAATGTGTAACTGCCCAATAAAATTGCTTTTAAAGCTCTTCCTGCTAACCTTTGACCTTGAGTCCTATGTATAATTTATTATCCAGTCATTTCTTTTCTCATTTTCTTCCGCCAACATTGCTTTTTCATTTATTTGGTCTTAAACAACTAGATAATACTGAATCAACATATTTTTATTATTTGTCATTTTCATTTAGAAGATATTAAGATATTTTCTGTTCTTAATTAGCATTTAATGAAAATAGTTTGTACTCCGAAGTAAAATTGTTTGTTGTTTTTTGTTTTGTTTATGTTGTTGAGTTTTTATCCTGTTTGAACTAGCTTTCATTGTAAGAGAGAAACATTCCTTCTGCTTTTTGTTACACAGTTGGCCTTTTTGAGTTCTGTGATCTAAAGACGTCTGGGTCCAGGGTCATTGTTGAATGTGAAGTTACAAGGTCTTGGGTCTGTGCTGTTCAGAGATGACAGAGATGACTACATGCCATCACCCAATTCTGTCAAACTATCTTTTAAATTTATACAAGCTGCTATGTGCTATACAGGACTTGTAAAATTTTTAGATACATTTTTACTTTTCCAGGCTCTGAACAGGTTAAAAGGCTCTTCTAAGTTAAAATTAAAAGAAAAACTTTATGTAATATGAATCTTAATTTTGAACATCTTAGATGAATCTTAGATGGAACTGAAAGACTGCTTTTCTTCAGTCCCTCAGCATACACTTCTTGGTCCTCTGCCTCTATGACCCCTCCCCCACCTTCATTGCATACAAGCATGTGCTAAAATACTGTCTTCTCCAGGGCAGTTTAAAAGCGTGGTGAGTTGACCTCTTCGAAGGACACATTGCAACAGTGATTGTTTCTCTGCTCAGAGCTCAGAGGACACACTTGTCTTAAAGCATGAGAGGATCTTTGCTGAGTGCAGGAGACTAATTCCTCAAATTCTGAAGACAGCTGCGAGGGTCTTCTCCAGATTTAGCCTCGTACATCAGGGTCATAAGGCCACAGAGCAAACCTCTCATAGACGATTTCCAGGATTCTTAATGGAAAGAAAAATGTTTTCTGGCTATGAAATACACCTCATTAGAAAGCCAGACTGGCACTTCTGAACCTTTTACATCTTACAGGCAAAGATTGGAGCAAAATCCACAGGAATTCACATATTGCTTATGTTAGTAAGTTCAGTTCAGTAGCCAGCTTAATGAACCTTGCAAAGCTGAGTATTCAAATCAAAGAAGGGGAATTGCTCCCAAACGTTTTTACTTAAGGAGTTTCCACGCCTTCTCCTGTTCCACCCATCTCCATTCTTTCTGTATTGGAATGAGTTCCAGCAGAAACTGAGGATCATATCACCTTTCTTTTTTGTTCTTATTTCTTACATTTTTAATTTTTTGTTTGTCTGTGGCAAGGGTGTATATATTCACTCATGTATGTATATGTCTGCCAGCAGAAGCAAGAGGTCAGGTTTTGGTGTCTTTCTCCATTGTCTTCCATCATTTTTTGAGATATATTTCTTGAATATGGAGCTCATTGATTAGATTCTTCTATATCTTCCACCCTCACCTCCTTTTCTCCCACTCTCTCTTTGTCTTCCTCCTGAGACTCTTAGACTGAACCAATGGTAAGAAGCAGAGTACCCTTCCTCATCTTCAGACTCACCATTGGCTGGCCTGATCTTTGATTTCAGCCTATTCTCCACTGGCCTATATGAAGAAGCACCCTATATAAAGTGGGTAGTTATTATCTCTTTCACGTTGTCCTTGCTCGTTCAACCTTGCTTTCCAGTTTATTAGAGTACCCAGCAAGGTAATGTGACAAAGCTTTAACCATTTAATGACCATGTATGCATCATACCATTTTAAAAGAGGAATTTACTACTTTTAATACTCACTAATCAAGTCTAAACTTGTTTAGTGCATTTTCTCATTTTCTATATAAGGAAAACACCACACATGTAAGTAAAATCTCTACCCCACTCGTAGGATTATGCTTTCAGCATGGGAATGATTCTGACTATTCTGAAATCCCATGCTTTTTAATGTCAGCAGCCTCACATCCTTCAGGCACCCTATAGCAAACAGCAGCCCCCATGTCCACACTTCTCCATAAATGAAGGCTGCTTCAAAGGAGGAGATTTGAAGCTGAACTTTAAATTTTTATTGTATTTTATTCCAGTCCTGATGAAAAATAATCAGATTATTAGTTTAGATATTTTCTCTCAAAATATATTCTACTTTTGCTGAACAACAATTCATTTAAAACAACTGACTTATACTTCACTGCATATATAACTGTATAACTGCATATATTTTCAAGCAATGATACTCTCTTAAAGTTAAGATCTTTTTGAATTCCTTTTGAAGTGCTGTGTTCCTTCTGCTGTTTCCAGAGCTCTCCTGCTCTTTCTGTGTCTTGGGTTGCCATCCAGTGGTAACAGCCACACACTTCACTTGTGTAACAAAGCCATATGCTCGCCTAGCAAGCAGACTGTTCCGACTGAGAACCCAATAGTTAATGATGATTTTGTACAACTAACTTACAACTGTTGTAGCCAAGCTTCCAATAAACATATTCATAGGTCTAAACATTAATGGGGAAAACAGTAGACTCTAACCATAGTGAAAAATAGTTTTTTTAATTTCTTAGGAAAACTAGTTTTAAGGGTTCCAACTTCATTTAAAGTCTCCTCAAGACTCAATACAAGTTCTTAGTTGTGGGCCCATTAAAAAATGTCAAGTTATATACTGTGTCAGTCTACAGTAGCATAGAATAACATCTTATTCCAATAAGGAAGAAAGGTGAATCATGATCAGAGAGATAGGATGGAGGCAAGAACATAATCCATCAGGGCAGATGTTATTAAAGGCTCTAACTCTGTATCAGGGCATCTGGGGCACATGGTGTCCAGATTGAGCTCTAAACAAATATAGCAGCACCTCCCTATGGACTCTCTTTCAGGCTGATTTAATTAATAATCTGCAGATTTCATAGGCAATCATTCCATATTTGTGACAACTTAGACTCCTCACTCATTGTCTCACGCATTGTTCTCTTTGGTGCTCCCTTTAGGGAATCTGATCCTGCCATACAATGCCTGCCATCAGAAGCTTTCCTCCAAATTCTTTTCTAATTTTTTTTCCCTCAAAACGTATATTTATATCTCCTCTGAGTACACCTTTGAGCACCTTTCTCCGATCCTCCCAGGAATCTGTAGCTCTCCCACCTGGCACTCCATGATCTCCTTAGCCCTTGTTGACAAGGCCCTTCGAAGCTTGCACAGAGGCGTCCTTATCAATACCAAATGTTTTCAGAAGCTTATCTGACATCCCACTATGAGGTCCTTGGCCAACAGCCAGGCGAGTGACTCCAGGTTCACCCACTATGGCAGCAGACACTTACTCACCTATGCCACCTTCATAGTAGTGATATTCCACTGCGATGGAGGATCCATAGTACATACATGAGGATCCAGCCTTTGGTTAATCGGGGACTGTCAAGAATGAACTTCCTGTCCAGGGGCTTGATGGTGAAGGGGTCCAGCACACGCTGTTGATCTTCTCTTTCTTAAGCATCTCTGCAGCATCCAAGGCTTCATGCAGAGTTACACCATTCCTGATCACTGTCACCTGCTCATTTTTGCTCTTCACAACCACTTTGGCTTGGCCAACCAGGAAATCCTCATTGTTGTAGATAATGGCATTTTCTGGGTGGCTGGTCAGGATGAATTAGACACCCTTCAGACTGGCTGCTAATTCCACTGCTTCTCTGTTGCTACTCCATTGCTCAGGTAAAAGATGGTAGACATGGGGATTGACCAAAATATGGCTGGGCTGGGTCTTGCAGGACCATCTGAGAGAGCCCTTCTTTCTCAGTGGACACGCTACAGTGGGAGCCACAGAGGTTGATATTGCTCTCAGAGATGGCTGCCATGCAAATCTGGTTGAAGGCCCACCTAAAAAAGGCTACAAAAGTGTGATGGAAGAGCACTGTCATGTTGCTTGTGGCACAGCATACAGCACTGCTCACTATATTTTGCCCAGCAATCACATGGTCTGGGTGCTCCTTTTTGAAAATCTCTAAGAAGGTGGAATTTTTGGTTTCCCCATCCAGGGCAATAATGCAGTCACTGGCATGACCCAGCTTGGCAAAACCTGTCCATAGGCCTTCTGGCTGGCTGTCCTGTCTCCCATTTTATAGTTGGGTGGGATGGGCATGCAGATATTGACAATGTCCACTAAAGGGGTATCCTCCTGAGTGGGAATGGCCAGGATCTTCTTTTTGCTTTCAACTTAGTTGTAAATTTCCTAGATAATTTGATTGGCAATGTTTTCAGGGAGGACCTTCCCATGCCATGACTTTGATCCTTGTGATCTCATGGCCCTTGAAGGTCTTGGTGATAATGGCTGTTGGTTGGTGCTTGGCCTGACCCCAGGCCTTGGATAGCTCCTCCAAGCTGTGTCCATCCACGATGATGGTGTGCCATGCAAAGGCCTCATAGTGATTCTGGTAGATGTCCACCTGCTGCTGCAGCAGGGCTAGGTTATTCTAGCCCAGATGGTTGATGTCAAAAATGGAAATGGGAAGTTCCCTGTGTTCATATTTTCTTGTTCTGTTGCTCTCCTTGTGGAGTTCCTGTCCTCTCCAGCTCTTGCTATTTTCCACTTTTTACATAAAATTCCATTCACTCTGCCCGCCAGTTGGCCATCAGGCTCAGCATCTGTTTTGATAGTCTACAGGGCAGAGGCTTTTAGATGCCCTCTGTGTCAGGTTCCTAGGTTGTTTCCTGTTTTCTTCTTCTGGCTTTCAGAGGCCCTCTGTAGCAGGTTCCTAGGTTGTTTCCTGTTTTCTTCTTTTTCTGATGTCCATCCTCTTTGCCTTTCAGGATGGGGATTGAACATTTTAGTTAGGGTCCTCTCTTTTGCTTAGTTTGTTTAGATGTACAGATTTTAGTGGGTTTATCCTATGTTGTATGTTTATATGAGTGAGTATATACCATGTGTGTCTTTTTGCTTCTGGGACAACTCACTCAAGATGATCCTTTCCAGGTCCCACCATTTACCTGCAAATTTCATGATTTCCTTATTTTTCATTGCTGAGTAATACTCCATTGTATAGATGTACCACAGTTTCTGCATCCATTCTTCAGTTGAGGGGCATCTGGGCTGTTTCCAGCTTCTGGCTTTTACAAATAGAGCAGCTACAAACATGGTTGAACAAATGTCCTTTTTGTGTACTTGAGCCTCTTTTGGATACTCCAACCAAGGACTATTCATGGAGATAACCTAGAACCCCTGCACAGATGTAGCCCATGGCAGTTTAGTGTCCAAGTGGCTTACATAGTGATGGGAAGAGGGACTGCCTCTGACATAAACTGATTGGCCTGCTGTTTGATCACCTCCACTTGAGGGGGGAGCAGCCTTACCAGGCCACAGAAGAAGACAATGCAGTCATTCCTGATGTGATCTGATAGACTAAGATCAGAAGGAAGGAGAGGAGGACCTCCCCTATCAGTGGACGTGGGGAGGAGCATGTATGCAGAAAGGGGAGGTAGGGTGGGATCGGGAGGGGAGGAGGGAGGAGCTTATGGGGGGATACAAAATGAATAAAATATAATTAATAATAATAATAAAAAGAAAGAAAAAAATGTAAATGGGATTATCCAGCTTCTCAATTCCAGCAAAGGCCATGGCCTCCCAGACAGAGTCCTCAGACACCTCCCCATCTCTCAGCATGTAAAAGACTTAGAAGCTGGCTTTGTCGAAATACTTGACTGTGTGTGCTATCCCATAAGCAGCTTCCAGGCTCTGGATTAGGGAGCCAGTGGCCACATTAGTGAAGGCTTGTTTTGGAACCTGATGCCTATGCAAGTTAGAGCTGCTCTTCCTCGGGCAGGAAGCTAGCTTTAGGCCAGACTGCATATAGCATAGCATGGGAGCTCATGTCCCTTAGAGAGAAATCAGCCATCTTTGTGAGGGTTTCAGGATCTAGGGCCTTGTAGAGCATGGTACAGATAAGGAGGACAGCCAGATCTCTCAGCAGTGCTGAATATGGTGTGAAGTGGCCTAAAGCTGCCTCAGTGGTGGCCTGGATGGAGCTGATGTGCAGGCAATTGGCCTTATCCTTCAGAGCCTGTAGCTTCAGCTAGTCCGACTTGTGGTAACCTTCCATGTCACTGTCAGGGAAGGACAAGGACGCTGAGGAAAGAGACAGAGAGCCAGCAGAGGCTTGGGCTGCCTCCTTCAAATGATGAAAAGTGTTCACAGGTTCAAACCCTTACATTCTTCCTACGTGTTTGAAAAACTAGTGTCTTATGGACAATTCCAAAATCTGCTGTTGACTCAAGTAGTAGTTAGGCCTCTTGTATTACAGCTGTAGTAGCCACTATTCAGGGTTCCTGAACCCTGTAAAACTCTAAGTGGTGCTGGGCATGCAGGTCATCCAATGGCTTGGCTCTCTCAACATTCAGTTGATTTTACAATTTTATACTACAGAGACTGAACTGAATGGAGTCTTCCCAACTTCTGAGCTGTTCTCACCTCATTGTTCTTATTGTCCCAATACGATGTGCTTTTATTCTCCTTAATAGGAAGATCTCTTTAATAACCACCCCTTCCTTGTCTACAAGCCACACTCATGCCATTGATAGCCAGACTAGTTCTTGGAAATTCTTCTGCTAAGCCCTTTGCTTCTATCCAATATGAAATCTGGCTAAAGCTAACTATCTCACAAACAAAACAAAACAAAACAAAAAATAAACAAGTCTTAATACTATGCTGTCTTGAAGTGTGGTCTGCCTTTACCTTTAATAGCTGAGGAGTATTCCATTGTGTAATGTTCCATAGTTTCTTTATAGATATTTTGGTCGAGGGACATCTAGGTTGTTTCCAGATTCTGGCTATTTTGAATGAAGCTACTATGAACATATTTGAGCAAGTGTCCTTGCTGTGTGATGGAACATCTTTTGGATACAAATACACCACACACACACACACACACACACACACACACACACACACACACACAC
>NW_026591086.1:53139518-53168053 GCF_907164565.1 Psammomys obesus
ACACACACACACACACACACACACACACACACACACACACACACACATCCAGGAGTGGTATAGCTGAGTCTTGAGGCAAAGCTATTCATAATTTTCTGAGAAAGCACCAGATTGATTTCCAAGTGTTTGTACACGTTTGTACTCCCACCAGCAGTAGAAGAGGGTTCCTCTTTCTTCACAACCTCTCCAGTATGTGCTGTCACTTGAGATTTTCATCTTAGTCATTCTGACTGGTGTGAGATGGAATCTCAGAATAGTTTTGCTTTGTATTTGCTGAATGACTAAGGACATGGAACATTACTTTAAGTGCTTCTCAGCCACTCGAGATTCCTCTGTTGAGTATTCCCTGGTTAGGTTTTTTTTTTTTTTTTTTTTTTTTTTGGCCCATTTTTTAACTGGGTAATTTTGTTTATTGGTATTTGGTTTCTTGAGTTCATTATACATTTTGGATATTAGCCCTTTGTTGGATTGCTGAAGATCTTTTCCCAGTCTCTAGACTGTCATTTCATTCTATTGACAGTGAGTTTTGCTTTACAGAAACTTTTCAGTTTCAGGAAGTCCCATTTATTGTTGATCTTAGAGCCTATTGGTGTTCTCTTCAGGAAGTTGTTTCCTGTGGCAATGAGTTCTAGGTTCTTTCCCATGTTCTCTTCTAATAGATTTGGTGTATCTTGTATTATATTCACATCTTTGGTCCACTTGGACTTGAGTTTAGTGCAGGGCAATAATATGGATCTATTTGTATTTTTCTACATGTAGACATCCAGTTAGACCAGCATCATTTGTTATAGTATAAAATAGCCTATCAAGGGGGAAAGAAACAAGCTGATAAAAACATTACACACACACACACACACACACACACACACACACCCCTACACCACACACACATATGTGACTGTGATTCTTGTTTGTGACCTTGTTTGTGACAAGGGCATGTTTATCACTGTAATTTTCTTGTCACTTTTCTATTTTATCCCACATGACGGACTACATCCCAGAGACTAGGAGCTTTCACTTGTATGGGTGATTCACACCTTGATTCTCCAAGGTTCTCAGTATTCCTACTTACACTGAATTGTTTTGTGACTTTTATTTTCATTGATTATTAAAAACAGAAACACCCAAAGATGTCTGGTGACTTACAATGATCAGATGTAGACCTGAATCACACTCCTTTCAGTTGGTAGCACACTGCCTTTGATTACTGAATCAGTAGCGTGGAATAGGGTTGTGAAATAGCAAAAGAAAAGACTCAGTTTCCAATTTCTTAAAATCTCTGTGTTCCATGCTGGAGAGGTTGTGGAGAAAGGGGAACCCTCCTCCACTGCTGGTGGGAATGTAAACTGGTACGACCACTCCGGAAATCTATCTGGTGCTTTCTAAGACAATTAGGAATAGTGCTTCCTCAAGACCCAGCTATATCACTGCTAGGTATATACCCAAAGTTTGCTCAAGTACACAAAAGGGATATTTGCTCAACCATCTTTATAGCAGCTTTATTTGTAATAGCCAGAACCTGGAAACAACCCAGATGTCCATCAACGGAGGAATGGGTACAGAAATTGTGGTATTTTTACACAATGGAATACTACTCAGCAATCAAAAAGGAGGAAATCATGAAATTTGCAGGCAAATGGTGGGATCTAGAAAAGATCATCCTGAGTGAAATATCCCAGAAGGAGAAAGACAAACACGGTATATACTCACTTATATAGACCTATAAGATATAAACATAATGAAATCTGAACACCTAAAAAAGATAATCAAGAGAGCGGACATGGGGTAAGATTATCAATCCTCATTTAGAAAGACAGATGGGATGTGCATTGAATGTATGACAGGAGTCTACTGAGCGCATTTGAACGACTCTAACTAGCAGTGTTTTCAAAGCAAAGACTCATGACCAAACCTTTGGCAGAGTACAGGGAATCATAAGAAAGAAGGGGAGTTAGTATGATGTGGAAAAAATAGGAGCTCCACAAGGACCAAATATATCTGGGCACAGGGTCTTTTCTGAGACTGACATTCAACCAAGGACCATGTATGAATGTAACCTAGAACCTCTGCTCAGATGTAGCCTGCGGTAGCTCAGTAACCAATTGGTTTCCCATAGTGAGGGGAACAAGGACTATTTCTAACAGGAACTCAATGACTGGCTCTTTGGCCTCCCCATCCCCCAAGGGAGGAGCAGTCCTGTTAGGCCACAGAGGAGGGCTTTGCAGCCAGTCCTGAAGATACCTGATAAAACAGGATTGGATGAATGGGGAGGAGGTCCCCCCTATCAGTGGACTTGGAAAGGGGCACAGTGGAGATGAGGGAGGGAGGGAGGGACTGGGAGGGAATGAGGGATTGGGACACGGCTGGGATACAGAGTTAATAAAATGTAACTGATAAGAAAAAAATAAAATTAAAAAAAAATCTCTGTGTTCTGAAAGAATCCCTCTTCCCTTTGGTGGCAGAGAACTCCTGATCAGCAAATATCGTGATTGTATATTGGAAAGAAAACATTCTAAATTTGGATGGTTATCAGTTATATTAACAAGAGTGGCCACTACTGTCTCCCCGCTTTGGTTCTGACGATGAGAGAACAGTGTCATATAGTGTTGGGGTATTAAATGTTCTTCTTTCTTCTCACTTATCACACCCCAACCTAGGTTCATGTATGTTGTGGATATAGAGTCACTATGACTTTTTTAGCCAGTTGTATTTTTAGGTCAGCTGGTGTGTGTGTGTGTGTCTGTGTGTGTGTGCATGTTCATGGGAGTGTTGGTGTACCTATGTCCAGAAATGTATTCACATATGCACGTGTGTGAAGGCCAGAGCTAAACTGCTATCATTCCTCAGGGACCATTCGTCTAGTTTTCTTGAGATAATCTCTCTCTGGGGCCTGGAGCTCACTGATTATGCTAGTCTGGTTGGCCAGGAAGCTACCTGAGATCCATCTCTCTTTCTCTACCTAAGCAGCGCTGGGTTTCCAAACATACAGCACCATAGCTGAGTTGTTGTATGAGTTTTGGGATTGAACTGAGACACATCTGCTTTTATGGCAACCATTTTACCAACTGACACTTTTCAACCTCCCCTTTAAAGCAACGGAGTTTAAAATGCCAGTTAATTCCATAAGGTGGGTCTATATTCATTCCTTTTGATTCAACAATTTGTTCAACATGCATTTTCCATTGAGTAACAAACTGTGACATCCCTGCAGCTGGCAAGTGAACCTTAGCCGCACTGTTATATGGAAATCTCTGAGGAAAGCCAGTCCAAGCTGAAGGACGTTTATGCCAAAGCCTGCAGATATTCCCAATGAAATCCTTCTCCATGGCTGGAGAGAGAGTGACAAAGAAGTGACAAACATACATGTTAACTTCCCTAATTTGATTACGGCACAGTGTGTGCTTGGATGAAAGCATTGCACTGTGCTCCACGGTTATATGCCGTTATCATGTCCCAGTCAAGACAAACAGAGTTTACGTCCTCTTTGAACAACAATTAACACACTTTCAGCAGGAGATTGCTGTGTAGGGTGAGTGTCTGGCAGCAGGCATGCTTTCTGCACCATCTCCATAGCAAGGCTCACTCAGGTGGTCCCTCAGAACCTCAGGACATGTGTTTGGATATGCAGATGAACAGGAAACTTCTGAGTGGTCGGCCCCTAGGTGACACTTTATTGTCACTATACTACGACAGAAGTGTCTTTATTTTCTAGATTAAAAAAAGAGCCGTTTTTACATTTATTACTTTTATATTTTAGTGTTGTATTTATTTATTAATATTTATTACTTCTTTTAGGGTTTGTTCTTGTTTCTGTTTTCTTTTGTATGTATCCATCGATCATAGCCCTTGACTTTCTGTCTCTGAATTGTTGTCTCTCTCTCACTTCCTTTGTGTATATCTGTCTGTATGTGTGTATGTGTGTGTCTGTGTGTATGTGTGTGTATATGTGTGTGCGTTCTTGTGAGTTATCTGAGTTTTGAGAGTGCTGTGTAAATACTTCATTAGTAAGTCAAATACTCGGCTCACATTTGACCTGGTTTTTATCTATTGCTCCAAGCATCAGAGCATTGTTATTTTTTTCCAGTGATATACCAAGTTGTAAACTGATCTTTCTTTTCAATTTAATATCTGGGCTTGATAAGTTTTGGTTTCATCTCATGCTTCACTGTATTACATTATTTTATGCAATATATTGAGCCATACTATTGACCAATGATTGTAATTGCTTAATTTTATACATTAGCTCATAATTGAAAACACATGCTTATAACAGTTTCTTATGTTTTAAAACTTCAATTTGATGTTTTTCTAAAGAAGACTTCATTGTAGTATTTTTTCCCCAAAAATGGAATATAGGCATATAATCTTAATAGTACACCTTTAGAGCAATGCTTCTTACATGTTTCTTCCCTTGGATACTTTTTGCCAAAGACACTTTTTTTCAGCCCCTCACAGTGCGGTGGTTTGAAATAGAAGTGGCCCGCCTGGGCTCAAACGCTTGGTCTCCAGGTAGCTGTGGTGTTGGAGATGCCATGGAACCTTGAGGTGGTGCAGTGTTGCTGGAGGAACGAAGTCATGGGGACGGCCTTTGAGGGTCTGTAACTTTGCCGTGTCCATGTTCATGCCCAGCCCTCCATAGAAGAAGGAAAATGTGTCAGCCTGCTCTCACGGTCATGCCAGACCTTGCCCGCCATTATGGATGCTACACATATGGACTTCTAAGCTAAAACGAACCCTTCCTTTGTTAATTGGGTTTGGTCATAGAATTTTAGCACAGCGACATAAAATCTGCTAATAAAACGGGAATATAAAATAGGTATACAAACCAAACATTTACTACTAAAATAAATCACAAAGAAAAAATTTAAACAGATTATTTTATATATAATATTATTTTGCCATTTACTAATAATGAAAGCAAATTTGCATGTTAATGAAATGGATATGCATGTCTAGTTTTCTATAAGACTGATTGATATTCTAGGACATGGTTTTCAGAATTGATCATTACTTTTATCTAATAATCACCAGCACTGAGAATGCTTCTTCATATAATTACCTAGGACAAAGGAGCAGAAGTACATTTAGAGTCTTTTTAGAGAATATTGGAGAATCAATTCTAATCTGCAGCCAAAGTTCACTTAATGTTTGTTTGTTTGTCTGTTTGTCTGTTTACTATGAAATTTAAGCCAGATCTCCAACATAAAATGTTAAGGTCATTCCACTCCAAGGGTACAGTACGTTTTTGTTTTGTTTGGTTTTCCTGATGAGAAATGACAGTAGAAAAACATTAAAAGTCTTTCTCCATAATTAAACAATTATGCTTCTCTGCACAGAAAACTTTAGATGTTCTGTAAAACACTGCAAGCAAGAACACATACTTCTTGGCGTAGTGGAAGAAGCCTTTAGTACTAGCACTCAGGAAGCAGAGGCAGGCAGACCTCTGAGTTCTAGGCCAGCCTGGTCTTCAGAGTGAGTTCCAGAACAGCCAGAGCTTCACAAAGAAATTGTTTCTTGAAGTACACACACACACCCCTGATGTCAGAGCCTTGTTGTTACAGGTGGTATTCAGGGCTCTGTGAGGTGTGATGACAGGTACAGTACAAAGTGCTCATCTTGTCTATTACAAACCTCGGCAATGAACACAGGCAAACTCCATCAGAAGCACAGGTTTCAATTTTTATTAATTTTGGTTGTTGCATGTGCAAAATGTGTTTATTATTGTTAACTTTTTTCATGACACCTCCATTCATGATCTAGGGTAAGCAGTAGTTTTTTGTTTTTCTGTTTTTTGTTTTTCTGTTTGACACTGGGTCAAATTCTGTGTGAAAGTCAACCACCATTGTTTCAAAAGTAGTGGAGCTGTAGCTTATGCTGAAATTTTAATTTTTAAAGGTCACAGTAAAAAGAAACTAGTAACATTAATATTAGGAACAAACTCTATTCCCATGTTATTTATAAAGCAAATCAAAGCAATATTCCTATTTTTTATTTTTCTTCTTTCAAATTACCCATTAAGATAATTTTACTCAGTCTCTGTTCTTGGGAAATTCCTCACCAAAGGTAACATATGTTGATTGGGCCATGGTGTTATTAAAAATGATGTTTATTTTACATCCATTGTACATATGGGAAAACATCCTTAGGAGACAGGCATACGAATTCTCCATCCACCGCTAGGAACGGTCAGAATCTGGCTATCACTTCCTTGGGTAATGAAGACCCATTGCTCTTCTGGTAGGCAAGCATTCCAAAACAGAGTGAAAAACATGACTTTGAAGCAAAACACGGAGTATGCTGAGAGCCTGTGGCTTGTGCCCTTAGTGGTCTATACTCTAGTTATTTGGTGAGGTTGCCCTTAAGAAGAGTATCTGTGAGATACATCAGATTGACAGCTGGCTGTCAGATAGCTACAGTTTCTTTCAGTGTTTGAACATTAGCATCAGAAAAAATTAAAATAGAAATTATGGGGTGCAGAGCACACAAAAAAGTGTGTGCTATGGAGATTATTTTAATTTTGTTAGTAACAAGGATTGTTTTAAAGATGTGATTTCAAAAGTGTAGGATAATCTTCACTGAAGAATATGATGGGCAAATTTACCGAAGAATAAAATGATGTTGCTTTAGTATATATAATACATACAAACATACTAAATTAAACTATGTGTACACAAATATATGTATTAGCATATATTACCTCTATTTCATAGCAATATCTGTAAGATTTATTATCTCGTAATATCACAGACTAATCATGCTACCTACTATTTCCATAATCCATATGTAGCACCAGCAGTTGTGAACTCTGAACTATAGTTTCTCCACAAGAATCCATTGAATGAATATATTGAAGACAGCAGGTTTATCTTACAAGAATTGGAACATGATGCCAGTTTTAATAAAATTCAGCTCTTTTGTATAATAGTGTTTTGTAGGATGCGAGGAATATAATCGTCTCACCCACCCTTCTATTGATGATAAAATAAATCATTAATTATGTTTTTTATTTCTTCTTCAACTGTATATAATTTCATATTTTTCCCATTCACCTTAAAATAGAGCCAAGTCTTTGAAACTCATGCTTGACCTGTGCAATCCCAGATTTCACTTTCTTAAAGACAGTATTAGGGAAGTGATAATTTTATGTTGATAGAACTATATGTGGAAGTGTTTCTCATCGCGTAAGTGATACTTTGGGTGAGAAAATGAACATGTAGCATCTGTAAATTCACAATCCTGGGATTGAATGATACTTGATGTGGCTCTACAGTAGAACTGATTAGAACATGTAAGAAAAAGCTGTTTACTTTGTCTCACTCACCTATCACACCTATTGTCTACTTCCTTTATGTAAGCCAGTGAGCAGCCAAACTTTTAAATAGCAAACTCCCCACTCAGACTGATGCCACACTGCTGAGAGCGAAGGAAAGAATTTATAGAGACCCTGTAGATTATTCTGGCTCAGCCTTTTTCATTAGTGCAAAGCAACTCAAAGCAATAATTTCACGGTCATATTTCCTATCTCCTAATCCAAAATGTGTCTGTTTTTCCCTATCGAGTTTAGAGTATGCCAGATCTCTTTTGCTAGTACTTACTCTGAAAGGCTGCTATCCCTAAAGAATATGGATAACAGTGAGACAAATGACATGCATTCTGACAAGAGGATTTTAGGTAGAGGATTAGATTTTAATACAGATTATAACATTTCTCTCCTGTACATATTTGAAAGAATGCCCTATTAATTTTGTTGTCTTCAGGGGTTTATATGGGGTCACGTGAATTTCCTACCAGGTCAGTCTCAAGCTACGCTTTCATTCATTCTTTTCATCTGTATGTGGCATATATATATATATGTCTTGCGCGCTTCAAAATATTTGCCTCAGTCTTTTCATAATGCCTTTATATGGGCTGATGTTTTGCCAGTTTTTAATATAATTCTAAATTTTCTTGTTTTATTTAACATTACATCAGCTTTTCACATAACTGTATATTTATTATTCCAGCCAAAGACAATGTACATACTTGTTAGATGTTCGAGTGGAGGCTGATTTATCTCCCAGTTTCTCTTTTCTGTGGAATGCTCTTAAATTGAAACAATACAGGGAGATTTTGTTAGCCTTGTAATTGAATCAAAATGGAAGAGCGTTCATAGTAAGCAGTTGTTATTTCGTTGCTACTCCCATGGTCTTACCTAAATTTAATCCAGATGCCAAGAAGACCAGCTTTCATGATCTCCCTCTGTCTCTCTTTCTCTCTCTCTCTCGTATGTGTGTGTCTGTATCTCTATGCACGTCTGTGTGTTTTCTTCAGAAGCCTGACACTTTGTTAGTTTGTTGATTTTGTTTCTGAAACCCTGGCCATCAGAGCTGTCAGTTGTTTACTGGACAGAATTAGGACAGAATCCATAACTCTCTTTGGCATAGTTTCTTCTCGTGTTCCTTCCTTACATGTGTTGTTTTCCTCTGAACAAGTTCTCTGGCTGTTCCTCAAAAAATGTTTTACAAATTATGGCTTATGTCATGTAGTTGATGACAGAACCAAGCAAATGTCCCACCAACAATGGGAACGAATGTAGAGGTTCAAGTATATGTCCTTAAGCATCAATTTCCGAATGTGGCATGACTGCATCGACAGTGGAAATGTGTATAATAGCTGCCTCTATGGAGGAGGCATTGTGGTGACACGAGCTAATGTTGTCATCATTTGCAACTTGGAGACATGATGTGTACAAAATTATAAACAGTAATATGATACACCGAAATAGAAGTCCTCAGTGATCCTAGTGTGTGAACCGCAGGATGCTACAGTCATCCAGAGACACAACACTCTCTGCCTGGGCCCTTCATCATACCACATACTTAAGCAACAGAGCTATCCTTAGGTGCTTTATTTTGCCCATGCGTGTACACACATGCTCATATGTGTATGAGGACATGTTGGTTTGGGGTTACTGGTGTGTGTGTCTTCCTTCACTGGAGGAAGCCTGCAGTCAGGTGTTTTCCTCCAATTGTTCTCCACTTTATAAATAAGTCAGGGAGGCCCACTGAACTGTGACTTCAGAATGAATCTGTCCTAGCCATCTTGCTCTAGGAAATACCATCTCTGTCTTTTATGCACTGGGGCTGTGGGTGGTTTCTACACCCACTTGGCCTTGACAAGTGTTCTGGAAATCTGAACTCCAACACACACTTCAATGGCTCCTGCATTACCCATGGAGTCATATCTGCTACCTCTAAATTGTAGTTTTGCATTGACCCCACAGATGTGAATTAAGAATAATGGCGATATGCAATAAAAATACATGGGTTCAGTCAAATCAGTCTATGGGTAGATGTCTTTGTAGCCATGCTTGATGATTTGAGTTCAGCCTCCAGAACCTACCTCATAGAAGTTAGAAAGCAACTCCTGAAAGCTCTTCTTAGATCTCTGTATGCTTACCTAGGCACACAAATACCTATACACACAAAGACACACACTGAAGAAATAAATGTAAAAAATAAAAAATAAAAATAATGCACATAAAAATAAAAATACAGACTTTCAAACACAAAAGCAGATGCGTATTTCTGGGCCAGATCTCACTCAGTATTATTTTAAGTTACCTTATATCATACTAAAATATGTAGTGGTTAATATTTTTAATTTTATTTTAATCTTTATAACCTAGAATATATGTCTCTGTCCTTGTGGGAGAGATTGTTTCCAGAAAGATTGGACCAGGGTGGAGTGGCAGGTCCTGAATGAGGGCAATATTACATGATACTGTAGCCCTAGACTAAATACATAAACTGAAACATAAAAGGGTACTAGCTGGTCAGTAGGCTTCGTCTCTGCTTTCTGACCATGCACGAAACATGACCGACCATCTCATGTTACTGTTGCCATACCTAGAACTACCCAGGATGTCTTTCACTTCCGCATAATGGTTTGCATTGTTAAACTGTGAGTTAAAGTGCATTGTGAGTTGCCGTGTGGAAAACAGCCAGTGTTCTTACACATTGGGCCATCTCTACAACACCCTCATTATTAAAATGCAAACTATTACATACAAGAGAATCATTGCTTTATTCTTGTAAGTGTGCCCAGGTTAGTTTAGTCAATTCATCATGGCCATAAAAATTTAAAATAAAGAATACTCTAAAGAGGACTTTCAAATTGTGAAACCGTGCTCTAAATTGATTGGAAAATCAATTTAAAAAACAATATTTATTTATTTATTTTTCTTTTTTATTTGTTACTGTAGTTGATGTTTATAGATCTCTTTGTGTCTGTGTGCATGCTTGGGCAAACATGTATGTGTGTGTGTGTGTGTTTGCGTGTGCTCTCCTTGCACATATGTTCATGTCAACAGAAAACTTTGTGGAGTCCTTTTTTCCTTTTCACCTTACTGGGTTCAGTGAACTCTAGACTGCCAGGCTCATTCAGTAAGCATCTTTAACTGATGTGCTATCTTATTGACCCTTTCTTTATTTTTTTTAATAAAAATAATACATAGAAAATAAATAATCACATAAAGTAATTGTGTGACATTTTGGTGAAATTTTCTATTTCAGTTTATATAAACACTCATATTCACAGGTCCTTGGCCTTATTATAGTTTTATGTTAGTATTTATATTTCACCATTCTCAGAAATGTCACCGCTTTAAGAGCCTCATGAGGTCTGAGGAGCCTGTGATGTGTTTCCTCATGAAGAGGCAGGGGCTAATGACAGCTATTATTTCTACTCCATCATGGTCCTTGCTCTCCTGTTACCAATCCAAAGTGTCAACACATCCTTTGTAATTATGACATTGATTTTTTTGGTGCTCACCAACCTGCTATCATGACAAGTAATTTAGAGGGATTCCTTGACATCTCTTGCTTAAGGCTAATGTTTTATTTAACCAATGTATGCTTTTTGTGACTAGTCACTGTTAGACATCAAAGAAGCTTGGTGAGGCAGAGAAAAAAGAGAGATGAGTTATTCAGTTTCTCTGATACTCTTCAATGCTGGTAATTCTTGCTAATTTTAAAGGTTTTCCATATGTTAGAATGAGCTTGTGAGAACACTTTGGTAACTGAACAGTACAGTAGGTTAACAAGCCACCGTGTCACTTAGAATTGCTAAGGTTTCGCAGTGCAAAAGTGCAGCGAGGACCTGCCCATTACAATGAGATTTTTCAGAGATGCATGCAGACAGACTTCCATTAAGACATAGGCCACTGACGGGAGGGAGATGAGGCATCAGTTCCAGGCCTGGCAGGAAGGGCTGACACGAGGCCATCTGGTTTTTCCTACAAATGTCAGGTGGTCTGACGAGGGAGGAAACTCATTCTGCTCAGTCTTGTTTCATCGTGCATGTGTTAGGGAGGGATGATACCCTGCGGAAAGGATGTCAGCCTTTACCACCACTGTTTTCTGTTCTTCGAAAAGTGGCCACCAGAACGGCCATTTGAAAACAAAACCGAAGCAGTCGAAACAACCACAGAATGAAGAGCGATGTAGCAGTGCGTTTGGGTTTTAACTTTTAAGGTTGTTTTGATAGTATTGCTTTATAAACTCCTCCACTCATCCAGTGTCCCCCCCCCCATATAAAACAGAACCGACGATAATTAAATCCAAATCTAAAGCTGCAGTGGTGTGGAGGGTGTCCTTAAAAAGATGACTATAGAAGGTGTGCTGTATCTTCTATTTCACTGGTGATTATATTATTCATATCTTTAACTGCTATTTGAAGGGGAGGTAAAACATTTCATTTTCCAAATTAAAGAATTGCATTTTGCTTTCATTAAGGCACCCTAGGCTTTGCTTTATTGCGTCGTTAATTAGCACTTGAATGGTCAAAGGGACTTATTTGGTGAGTGTGTATCTTGCAAAACACTAGAGGCGTATATTAATGAAAGGCTAAAACACACCCAGGAGTCTCTTATTGCCGTATTAAAGCATTTATAAATGGGATTTTAATTTAAAGTGCTGCTAAAGTGAAAATGAAATGTTGTATTGATTCTCAGGCCAGTTGCTTTTAGGAAGTGCAGTGCGTGTATTATTCCATCTTCAAATTATTACTGCCAACTGACCTGGACATGCTCAAGTATGATTCTCTGAAGCCCAAACGAGGCACATAAAGCAATTAGGCTGCATCGCTGAGAGGCTGCAGAAAGGCTTCCGGCCACTAGGTGGCAGAGGTTTCCCAGAACAGTGCTCCTGCATCAAAGGCTGTACTTTTTTTCTTGCAAACTGCAAACCAGCATCCATCAAAGGGATGGTTGTTAAAGCTGGCTAAGCCCCCCCCCCCATTTTACTCACATGTGGGAATGTTTTGCTAAAATATAAAATGCATATTTTAGTTTATGTGACTTCAGCAAAAGCAGTAAGTCTGACTTCAAATAATTTATTTACTAATACAATAGCGAAAATAAGGTTTTACTATTGTTAATTTTTTATTTAATATATCCTTTTGATGTATTTAATTTTATCTTTTTTTTACTTTACAGCACAATGGGTAAAAAGATTTTTAAATAGTGTGATTCAAATGGATTATGACAGGGAAGGAAGCTTCATTTTTATTTGAAGATTAAGACAGTCATGTAAAAGCGATCCGTTTAGGTTAAGGTTAGAGCGGTTTCTGAGATCAGCATCAGAGTGGTACTCTCTGTTATTTATTTTCCTAAACATGGTCTCTCCGTATAACCCTGGCTATCCCGGAACTCAATAGGTCAGACTGGCCATCCAAAATCTAAATCTGCCTGCCTCTGCCTCCTGAATGCTAGGATTAAGGATGTGTACCATTCCTACCCAGCTTAAAGTGCTATATTATTGATTCTTGATTTCAAGAAAGGAAACTATAAAATATTTGGAAAGTGAAATATTTTTCAAAAGTTAAATATATAATTACAGTTGTTGGTACATGCACATAATTCTAGCAGTAGGGAGTGTGAGATTGTGAGACTCTGGGATCAAGACCAGGCTGGGCTATAGCAAGCTTATATACACTGAATCTTTAGAGCTAATTTTATATTTCTTTGTTTTCTGAACATGTTATATACAAAATATTTCTACATAAGAAAATTGTGACAGGTATAGGATAAGGTTGATAAGTCTGGATTTAAGAGTAGTCAGAATATATGAACCAAAAAGTTTATTTCTAGTTTCATTAGATTGATTTTTTGGAGAATTGTTGATTTGTGTGTGTGGCTCATTGTAAGAAACTAAAATCTTCCTGATCCTTCTTCAGTGTCCAGACCTATCTGTTTTCTTTGAAGCTTACCTGTACGAGAGACACATATCTGAGCATGTCACTGAGGTGTTTGCAGAATGGTTTAACTGAGGAGGGAAACGTGGGTGACAGCACGTCCTATCTTGGAATCCCAGACTGAGTAACAAAGAGAGGAAAAGGCAAGAGGAGGACCAGTGCAAAACTCTTTCTGCATCTTGGTTTCAGGAGTCACGCCAACCTTCACCTCCAACCCTGCTGAAGTGTTTTCTGTGTCAGGATGGACTAGGCACTAAATTAAGAGCCAGATAGACTTTCTTTCTTAATCTACCTTTGTCAGATATTTTGACACAACAGTGAGCAAAGTAACTGACAGATTATCTCTTACAATGAGGGTGGCTGGGCTTCTCATGACTGTGAATGCGTTATAAATCAATGAGACCTGAAATGGAACAGGAAGGAAAGAAAGGGTTCGTACTTCATCGGCCATGCCCATGGCTTCACGGACTTCACGTCTTGTGTTTTCTGCTCTTGTTGTAGATTCTGATACATCCCATCCACCGAGAATCGAGTGCTCTGATTGCAGAGATGAACTATGGTCACCTTGGTCCTGTCCAGCTGTTTTCAGTTTGTTCTGCTACACACCCTACATGGCCATGTGAAATGTTATGTGAATGCTTCACATCCTAGCTCTATACGCACGGCTCAAAGATAAAGAAGCACAGCAGGAACGTTTAGATCAGCTAGTTGGCACTATGGAAGAGGAAAGAACACACACTCTTCCCAATCTCTTCCTGCCCATGAGACTTGGCATTGAAGTAAGAACTCTCGGGTCTGCCAAGAACTCTTTGGTTTTCAGTTGACCCTCAGAGTGGTACCTTCAGATTTCAGCTTGCAAAGCCTGATATCGAGGAGCCTGAGACAGCCCCCACCCCCACATACCCAGTTTTGTTTTCTGGACTGATTTTCCTAGTTCTTACCTAAAACAGAGGAGACCCTTAGCATTTCTGTTTCTAATAAAAGAAGTATTAGAAAATATAGAGGATACCAAGGAAACAAGGCCCTCGAAACCAACAGGATGGATGCTCATACGAACTCACCAACTCACGGAGGCTGAGGCAGCATGCACAGGGCCTGCACGGGTCCTTTGAGAACGTATTATAGCTTCTACTTTGGTGTTTTTATGGGATTCCTGAATGTGCAAATAGGTGGGTGTCTGCATCTATGTCTGTTTCTTCCACCTTTTATTGGATTCTTCTCCTTCTGTTTGTATTGACCTATTCTGATCTGTTATAGTTTCTGCCTTCTATGCTATTCTATTGAATTCTATACTGCTTTTTTATTCATATTCACATTCAGTTCTAATATTTAATTCTATTCTATCTATCCTATCCTATCCTATCCTATCCTATCCTATCCTATCCTATCCTATCCTATCCTATCCTATCCTATCCTATCCTACCCTTTCCTACACTATCTTAATATATATTATCCCTTAGAGGACTCTTTGGTTTTCTCACCATATTTTATTTTATTCCTATTTTTTAAATAAGAGACAGAAAGGGGGTGGATCTGGATGGGGGGGGGAAGTTATGAGGAGCTAGGTGGAGTAAAGGGAAGGAAAACTATAGTCAGGATATATAATGAGAGAAAAACTCGTTTTCAATAAAACGAAAAAGTAGGCTATATTAAAAATACAGATAAATGATGTGAAAAGAGTGTTCATCATAAATGCTATAACTGAAGCCGGGTAATGATTGCACATGGATTTAATCCTATCATGTCAGCGGCATTGGCTGGCACATTCCCAGATTCAAAGCCAGCCTGGTCTACATAGTGAGTTCCTAGACATCCAAGGCTACCCAGTTCACCTCTGTCTCATTAAACAGAAAAAAATTATTAGTGAGGTCCATAAATTATATAAATGAGGCTAGTTATGAACAGAAAACTATATAACTTGAAGTACATGGTCAAATATTAGTTTCTTTTGTTGACGGTGAAATGATAATTGTCTTTTCTCAATAGGTCTGAGGTTCATGGTTAACCCCTCATCAGTTTCTATACCTGTCTAATGCACCTTGTTAATGTACTGGTTATCGCATCAAATACTTGGTAGTTTTACACGTATTATCTGCCATGTTAGCACTATAGTCAAGGGTAACTTTAGCCGTGTCTGCAATAGTTTAGATGCACTGCTGTTTAGCCACAGCAGTTCCCTGTCTGAAGACACTTCTCTCGCCGGGGAACTATGCTGTTCCTGAAAGCCAGTGGTGATTAAGGTTTCTCCTGACATTCCTAAGTCGGAGTCCTTTCACACGTTCTTTGCTTTCCCTTGCCACGAGTCACAACTGTAAGTAGCCTCCATACTGTCTGACATTAGACTTGATGAAAAAGTGATTGTCTGCCTGGTTATGACTGTGTCACACACAGACATACACACATGCACACAGCACAAACTAATCTGCACACACAAACACACACATCTCACTACACACACCACATACATAAAGACATAAACACACACACACAGAGGCACACAGACAGACATACACAAACAAACACTTTCAACCAATATCACTAAGATGCATTCCTGGGTCGGCTGTGCTTGTCATTGAATCACCTAGAGATTTAATACCCTCTCATCATTTTCCTTAGATTGTGTTACGACAATGGGCATTCCTGACACATGAAATCTTCCATATCTTGATTTTGTCTTAAAAAAGGGGGAGGGCAGAAGTTAGCATAAGCATAGCCCAGAGACAGTGAAATGTCTATTGAATGTATTGAATTTCCTTTTATGCTCATGAGAAATTTCTCTAAGTATGTAGCAAAGTGGCAAGGAAATTTTCTCTCATCAATCTTATTTCTATTCAGTGTCAAAAGCTAGAAAAAAAAAATCATTCAGGTTTTTGGAACACATATACCAGTGAGCCTTTATGGAAATAAGGATGTGAGATCACAGATTTATAAGTGAACATTTAAAAACAATTTTGTGCAATTAAAAATCTTCAGTTTCACTTAACAGATAGAGGCACATAACTGGCTTAAGTTGTTTCATTCCAGACAGGAATAACACCTCCTTCATACCAAAATTAAATATATGGGGAGATCGCAGAATAAACACTAAGTTTTGGGGACTTCATTGTTGTGATGGAACAGTCACTTGAACATGGTGGTGACACCTTCAGATTAACCTTTCTCATTATATTGCTAAGTCCATATATAACAATTAGGGTTTATTATTTTCTAGAATTTCTATTATGCATTTATTACCAGATGTATTTTTTTATTTTTCTTATGAGTCAAAAGAGCATTTACTTTAATTCTTTTGCCATACTTGAGCACACAATTTGAAGATAAAGTCACAATAAATGTTATAGAGCAATACCGGTTAGATTTGAATTCAAATATGAGTACAAAGTCACATTCCTTCTATGGATCGTACAATTGCATACTGTGTTCTCTGCAATAAAACTCTCTCCTTTTCAGTGAATGGAATAATCAATTTGCTTCATACAGCAAAACTGGCATCGTTTAATTTCTTCAGGGCTTTGGGTTAAGCATAAATATCTAACAGAGTGAAAATCATTTGAAATAACTATGATGAGCTTTATGGTATAATAAAATAAAAGAGGATCCCCCCAAGTCCAGAATTGAAGTGTGGACCAATGTTAATCTACCTGAAATGCTACACATGTATGTTTTAATATAAAATTTGATCCATTGCTAAAAAGTATATTTTGAAAAGGTGAGCCCAATTCTAGGTAAAGGATTCTTACTACCTGTTAGTGTTTTATTGCCTCACAATGGTGTTATGATGGACACCTTCTTAGGTGTTTGTTTTTATTCATTATAACAGAGATTTTTGTTTAATGGAGACAAGGCAGACAAGGGAATATTTCTTTTATCCTAAGCTTATAATTTTGTCAGCAACATCATTTAAGAAATAAATGGAAAAGATGAACATAATCTAGCTAATGTCTATCTTCATTAAACTTCAAAATCGATAAAATTTTTAAAAGTTCCTTTAAGGTCTTCTACTTTTAAGCTCTTTAATAAACTTAGTTTATCTCTAAGGTGTTTTCTGATTTTAATAATTTTCTATAATCAATTTGTAAATGGTAATTTAAGCTTATGTTTATACTTATAATTTTGCAATATAATGATAAATATTTATAATTAATGAGCAGATATAAATTTTCCTATCGAGTCAGGGGAGAGACATTTAAATTGTAGATTGTATAATTACTGAGTCTCTTAGTTGCCATTTTTAATATTTCTAATCTAATCATATAACAAAAAGTGACCTTATTAGATAACTTTTTAGAGAAATTTCAAAATATTTAATAATAACTTTTCACTTTTATTTTTTAAAATTGCTTAGACTAAATTTTGGTATGAAAAAAAATCATTCTATGTACCACATTCACGGAGGGGTATTTTAAGTAAGGGTGTGTCACATCGAAAGCTCCAGAACGTTGGTTTCTGACATGACTTGGCATCTGGAGTGCATCTTCTGCTCCAGGTCGTGCCCTTAACAACAGAAGATGTGCGTGGACCCATTAGGCTCTCAGAAAGTGTTCCCAGTCCAACCGCGCTGCACTGTAAGGAACTCAGCTCCCTGTGCTGGCCATTTGCAGTCTGAATACACTGGGAGGCAGCACAGGAAAGCTTCTTTAGGGTTAAGTGGGGAGATGTGCACTTTGCATGACAAAGTCATTTATTAATGTGTTTCTGGCCATGAATGTCAAGAGCACAGCTTCAGATTAACAGGTGTAGAAGCCCAGGTATGTTTTAAAGGCCTTTGATTTTACATGTATCAAAACTATACAATGAAGGAACACTGCTATAAAATACAGAAACAGATGGAGCAGGCCAATATATTTATGAAACATTTCAATACTCTTGCTAATCTACACTGTTAACAACCCCGTGATCTGATTACAAACAGCCCTTCTGCTTCCTAAGTGTGGAAAGAAAGACCCAGAGAGCTGAGAAGTAAGCACACATCAGATTTGCTGTTATCCCCAACCTTTCCTCAGCCGATCCAGCATGTACGCATGTTCTCGTTGCTATTTGCTCGGCATGCTAGGTCTTTTAGAAATATTATCCCTGAGGTTGAAAAGTGGGGTAGGAAGAAGTGGCTAGAGGTAGGAAAGTGACCCCTAAAAATAAACTTTATCCAACTTTATGCATTTAAAAAAATAAGCAAAAACTGCTATCCAGTATTGCATAAATTTTGGTGCTGTCTGCATTGTCATTCTATAGCCAGCATTGAAGTGCTACTCAGCAGCAGTGAGAGATTGGGCTTCCTCACTTGCCTTTAATCCTCTACCACTGAAAGAATGATTGTCAAAGTACCATTAACCTATTGCAAAATAGAACATTTTCAACAGTCTGAATAAAGAGGAGAGGCAGCACCTGGAAGCTTCTTTAGGCTCAAGTGGAGAGATCTGTGCTTCAAATGATTAATATTGACATTTTGAATTGCTTTTAGAAACACAAAACCCAGCGTAAATCTACAATTCCTCATATATGTCCTGTTAAATTACATCTGTGTACTTTAAGCCAAAATGTGCTATAGTTGCTCTGTTCCCAGGAACTAAAGCAGCTATCCCAAAGTGCTACTGACATATATGTTTATTCTGTAGACCTGAAAAAAAATAAAAACAAAAACAAAACAAAATCTTAAGACCTCTTTAAGTTTATGGAGGTCAGTTTTTATTCTTTTAGTTACTCGCTAAGTATTAAACTATTTTTATATTCTTAAAGCAGGGTTTATGTATGCATGCTTGCTTTTTTAATGTGATTTGCTAGGTCCAGAAGCTCAAGCTCCGCCTCCTTTGGATTACTCTCACACACCTGTTGGTTTCCTTCAAAGCGCTCTGAGAGGAGCTTTGTACCTCAGGAATTTTTATTAACTTCCACCAGCTGCCGAATGTGGGCTGCAGTGGTATAGTTCAAAAGCTTCCCTGCAGCAGGCTGCCAAGCTGCAAAGGTTTCTCTAGAGTAACAGCAGGGCCCTCCAGACCTCACAAGAGCAAAGCACGTTCACAGAACAGAGCCAGGCTTTTTCAGCATGTGGCTGCTGCCAGCTCTGGTTGGTCCTCTACAAGTAGGAGCCTTGAGGGTCACAATCAGACTTGTCCGAAATGGGATTTACAGGTCTGGGTAGGTGTGGTTTGCAGGCCAGGACTGACTAAGTACCAACCAGGTTTACCAAGTGTTGGCTATAAGAGAAGATATTTTTGAAAACATGCCAAATACTGATCTAACTCAAATTTCTCTCAGTATCTGTACTTTTAGTGAAAGTAAGAAAGTTTGGATTTTATTTAGAAAAACAATTAAGTATAAAAGTAGAACTTTCTGCAAGACCTAAGTAAGGCAGCATTTACAATACCTTCTCCTCCATATTTAAGTTCTATTCAAAGGTTTCAAAAATTTAATAAGACTATATTTAGCTTGATGTTTGTGGATTGTCGCAACTGAAATTTTCAATACAACTTTGAGATCTGTTTGTAAGCACTCTTAAAATCTGTTGCATACATCTTTCTTTACATAAACGTTTAGCACCACCCTCTATATGCGTATTGATGTGCAGATATGCAACTCATATTCACTTAGTTTATAAATGGTTACAAGGTTCCATAACATGCAGGGCTTTTCCAGAGTATTACAATTCACTCTCAGTCTCTCAACAGTAAATATTTTTGATAGTGTCTTTCCAATTGTTACAGTAACATATGTGGGAGTTTCACATACCTAGAATCCTGTTTTCTGTATGAATTCATTTGCAAGAATTTTTTTCTTGTTATACTGAAAATAGATTATACAATATATTCTGATTATGCTTCCCTAGGCCCAAGCTCCTCTCAAATCCTTTATACCTTACTACCCACCTAAATCCAAATCCTTTCTCACTCTCTCTCATTAGAAAATAAACAGGCAGCTAAGAGGAAAAAAAAATTGATAAAAGGATAAAATAAAATAAAACAAACCTGAATAGGGCAAAAGAAACAAACAGAAAGACCTAAAGAAAAAGCACAAGAAACACATATAGATGCAGAGATACGCACATTGTCAAACACAGAAATTCCATAAAAAACATAAGACCAGAAGCAATGATACATAAACAAAAGACCTATAATGTAAGAAAACTGCCCAGACAAAGCACTGTGAGAGAAAAAAATCCAGAAATACCATTGAGTGTAGTCTGTGTTGGTCATTATTGGCCATCTCCTGCTGGTAACAGAGCCTGGCCTTAAGAGTGTTTTGTATACGCAGTGAGACTCCATTGGAGAAAACTAAATTTTCATTTGTGAATGGTTATCAATTGGAAATGTGTCTGGTTTAGGGATGTAGGCTTGTGTCCTCTTCCATGCTCATCACTGGGACCCCATCATTTCTAGATTTGCACAGGCCCTGAGCATGCTGCTACCATCTCAGGAAGTTCCTGTGTACATTGGTCCTGCTGTGGTGAGAAGGCCTTGCTTCCTTGGTGGTTTCCAGTCCCAACTGGTCTTACAATCTTCCCTCGATTAGGCTGATTTTCTTCTATGACGTTGTTGAAATTATTTTCTATGCCTTTGACCTGGGTTTCTTATCCCTCCTCTACTCCTATTATTCTTTGATTTGGTCTTTTCATAGTTCCTGGTATTTCCTGAAAGTTTTATGCCTGGATTTTTTAGATTTAACATTTTTTTTTAATTTTATTTTTTTCTTATCAGTTACATTTTATTAACTCTGTATCCCAGCCGTGTCCTGATCCCTCCCTCCCTCCCTCATCTCTACCGTGCCCCTTTCCAAGTCCACTGATAGGGGGGACCTCCTCCCCATTCATCTGATCCTGTTTTATCAGGCATCTTCAGGACTGGCTGTAAAGCTCGTCTCTGTGGCCTAACAGGACTGCTCCTCCCTTGGGGGGTGGGGAGGTCAAAGAGCCAGCCATTGAGTTCCTGTTAGAAATAGTCCTTGTTCCCCTTACTATGGGAAACCAATTGGTTACTGAGCTACCACGAGCTACATCCGAGCAGAGGTTCTAGGTTATATCCATACATGGTCCTTGGTTGAATGTCAAGTCTCAGAAAAGACCCTGTGCCCAGATATATTTGGTCCTTGTGGAGCTTCTATCCTTTCCCCATCATACTAACTCCTCTTCTTTCATATGTTTCCCTGTACTCTGCCGAAGGTTTGGTTGTGAGTCTTTGTAGCTGCTTTGAAAACACTGCTAGTTAGAGTCTTTCAAATGCCTTCAGTAGACTCCTGTCATACGTTCAATGCACATCCCATCTGTCTTTCTAAATGAGGATTGATCATCTTACCCCATGTCCACTCTCTTGATTAACTTTTTTAGGTGTATAGATTTCATTATGTTTATCATATCTTATAGGTCTATATAAGTGAGTATATACCGTGTTTATCTTTCTCCTTCTGGGATATTTCATTCAGAATGATCTTTTCTAGATCTCACCATTTGCCTGCAAATTTCATGATTTCCTCCTTTTTGATTGCTGAGTAGTATTCCATTGTGTAAAAATACCACAATTTCTGTATCCATTCCTCCGTTGATGGACATCTGGGTTGTTTCCAGGTTCTGGCTATTACAAATAAAGCTGCTACAAACATGGTTGAGCAAGTATCCCTTTTGTGTACTTGAGCAAAGTTTGGGTATATACCTAGCAGTGGTATAGCTGGGTCTTGAGGAAGCACTATTCCTAATTGTCTGAGATAGCGCCAGATAGATTTCCAAAGTGGTTGTACCAGTTTACATTCCCACCAGCAGTGGAGGAGGGTTCCCCTTTCTCCACAACCTCTCCAGCATGTGTTGTCCCTTGAGTTTTTCATCTTGGCCATTCTGATGGGTGTGAGGTGAAATCTCAGGGTTGTTTTGATTTGCATTTCCCTGATGGCTAATGAGGTTGAGCATTTCTTTAAGTGTTTCTCTGCCATTCGATATTCCTCTGTCGAGAATTCTGTTTAGCTCTGTCCCCCATTTTTTAATTGGATTACTTGGTTTGCTGTTTTTCAGCTTCTTTAGTTCTTTGTATATACTGGATATTAGCCCTCTGTCAGATAAAAGTTTAGTGAAGATTCTTTCCCAATCTATAGGCAGTCGTTTTGTTTTGATGATGGTGTCCTTTGCTTTACAGAAGCTTTTCAGTTTCATGAGGTCCCATTTATTGATTGTTGCTCTAAGAGCCTGTGCTGTTGGTGTTCTGTTCAGGAAGTTGTCTCCTGTACCAATGAGTTCTAGGCTGTTCCCCACTTTTTCTTCTAACAGATTTAGAGTATCTGGTTTTATGTTGAGGTCTTTGATTTACTTGGACTTTAGTTTTGTGCAGGGTGATAAATATGGATCTGTTTTCATTTTTCTGCATGTAGACATCCAGTTGGACCAGCACCATTATTCATATGTTACTTGGCCTTTTTCCTTTGTTGCTTTTAGAATTTTTTCTTTGTTCTGTAGGTTCAGTGTTTTGACTATGATGTGACGTGAAGAATTTCTTTTCTGGTCTAGTCTACTTGGTGTTCTGTAGGCCTCTTGTATGTTTATGGCCATCTCCTTCTTTAAGTTGGGAAAATTTTCTTCTATAATTTTCTTGAAAATATTTTCCAGACCTTTGAGCTTGATGTCTTCTTTTTCTTCTACTCCTATTATTCTTAGATTTTGTCTTTTCATGGTGTCCTTGATTTCTTGGATGTTTTTTGTTTGGAACTTTTCTGATTTTATTTTTTCTTTGAGAAACGTGTCAATTTCCGCAAGTGTATCTTCGGCTCCTGAGATTCTTTCTTTCATCTCTTGTATTCTGTTGGTGATGCTTAACTTTGTAGTTCCTGATCTTTTCTCTATGTTCTCCAGCTCCAGGTTTTTCTTTATTTGTGTTTTCTTTATTGATTCTAATTCTGTTTTCATGTCTTGCACCATTTCCTTCATCTGTTTGAATGTGGTGGAGTCCTGCTTTTCAATGATAGCTTCTATCTTTTTGTCTGTTTCCTCTCTATGTATCACTAATTGTGCCTCTACTTCTTTGGCTATAATTGCCTATATTTCTCTGAGAGCTTTGTTTATTTCTTCTTTATTTGCCTTCATTTGTGTGGACATTTCTTTGAGAGCTTTGTTCATTTCTTTTTTGTTTGCCTCAATTTTTGTGGTCATTTCTCTGAGAGCTCTATTTGTTTCCTCTTTGTTCTTTGGCTATTTCTCTGAGGGCTTTGTTCATTTCATCTTTATGGGCCTCTAATAGCTAGAGAAACATAGTTTTGAGGTCATTTTCTTGTATATCTAGTGAATTGAAGTGTCATTGTTTTGTGGGGTTGTTGGTGAGGTCATTATGTCCTAATTTTTTTGGGTGTGTTCTTACATCTGCCTCTAGCCATCTGCTTATTTATAACCCTCACTGTTTGTTTCTCAAGTTTGTAGTTCTGGCTATGATCGTCTCTTTCTGTTTTCTGGACTGTTTTTTTCAGGAAGATGAGAGAGGTTCACTGGTTTGGGAGTGTGTGTTGTGGTTTCAGTTTTGCCTAAGTAAGGAATTGACGCTGGCGCTATTTGCATGCGCTTTTAGCGGGCGCAGTGTGCATGCGTGGATTCTCTGACTATTGCAGTGGCCTGCAAGCCACTATTACGCATTTCTGACTGAGATCCAGGGATTATTTGCCTGGATTACACTGGTGGACCCGCAAGGCAGAGGCTTCAATGTTGGGGTCGCTATCCCAAGAATCCCTATGTGCCCACACTAGGGGTGTGGGTGGCAGGGATCTCGTCTGGTTGCTTCTGTGGAGAGGCCCTGGGTCTGGCGCAAACTCTCCCTAGAAGGCTCACTCACTCTCTTGCAGGACCAGTTGGAATGCACAGGGGTTCCCCTTGCTCTCTACTCTCTGATTTGGTCCTGCTGAGGAAGTGCACGGGTAGGCTAACAGTCAGCTCTGGGCACTGTGGCCGCAGAACTTGGTGTCCACCTTTCCTGTGTGCTACCTCTTTGTCTTTTCCCTCTGCCAGGATGGGTTATGTTGACTGGTCCCGAGGTAGCATGGGAAAGAGTTAGGTTGAGTGTTCTCATCCCCAGATCCAGGGCCCAGATCTCTCTGCCAGAATCAGCCTGGCAATGGAACCTATGTTTGCTGATCCCGAGAGAGTAGAGAGAGTACCAGGTAGGGTTGAGTGTCGTCAGATCCAGAGCTTGTGTTTCTCTGCCAGGGGCCGCTGGGTGAGCTGGAGAGGGGGTGCTGTGTCCTGTGGCAGGCTGCCTCTCTGTCCTTCCCCTCTGACCTTCCCCTTCGCTAGGGCAAGCTTATGGTGGAGCTCTCAGCTGAGTGCCAGAAGGGGTTGGGACTTCTCAGTCTGATCCTGAGCCGGGGTTTCTCTGCCAGGGGTCGGGGGGCCGCTGGTGTTAGGACTTGGTGCTAGACCTTATTTCTCTGGACCCAGGAGAATCTCAGGACGTGTAGAATGACCACAGTCCCAGATCCCAAGCTGTAGTTTGTTTGCTAGGAGCAGCAGGCAGCACTGGAGTTCCGGCACTGTGGCACTGTGAAGCCCCTGTGTGCCTCTTTATCCTTCCGCTCCGCCATGGCAGGGTTATGGTGGCGTTTGGTGGAGTGTCCGAAAGGATTGAGTTTTCTCAGCCCAGATCTCGTTTTTTTTTTTTTTTTTTTTTTTTTTGGTGGGAGCTGGGGTACAGACAGTGTGGTCTGTGGCAGATTCTGCTGGATGCCTCCTGCCTCCTCCGAAGAGGGAGTAGGATTTTGGGTGCTGGGAAGTGCCTGGGGATCACCTCTCGGGGTGTCTCCCCCTGGAGGAGTCTGCCGTGACCTGATTCTAGGAGGACTCAGATCATGGTTAGTCTCTTTCTTCTTGGAAGTCTAGATAACTCTGTTCTGGGTTGAACAGCCCCTTCACTCACCAATTTCCACGTTGCAGGTCCTCTCCCCTTCAGCTAAGCTGCACACTAGCCGCTGCCATCTTGGAAGTCTCTTAACATTTTCTTTAACAAAGTTATCCATTTCAGTTATTTTGCCTTTAATGCCTGAGCTTCTCTCTTTGATCTCTTATGTCAGTGAGACTTGTCTCTGAGTTTCCTGTTTGAGTTCCTAAACTTTTTATTTCCAGTTTTCCCTCTGTAGTTTTTTTTTAATTGATTTTATTTCTGCTTCCATGTCTTATACAGTTTTGTTCATTTCATTTCTATAGATTTCATTAATGTATGTTTTTATATCCTATCAAAGGTCCTTGATAAACATCATAAAAGCTATCTTGAAGACCTAGTCTTGGACTTGTCTGTATTACATTTTTTTCTGGGCCTACTATAGTAGAGTTTCTGGGCTTTAGTGGAGACATATTGTTCTGGCTATTATTGACTGTGGCTTTACCTTGGCATCCAAGTATCTGTGTCTGTGATGATTATACTTCTAAGCATTGATAGCCAGTTTTGTCTTTTTATTAGGTGGGCATTTTGTTTCTTGATTTCTGATGCTCTAACTGTTTCATAGGTGCCTATGGTGGCTGTGGGCCACCTAGTAAGAGTCCTCTGAACCTCTGCCAATGTGACCACTGGGGATTTCAAGTAGAATTTATTTCTAGGTATTGGGGACTGACAAGCAGGAAACAGGGAAGGGTTAGAATTTAGGAAAGTGGGTTGCTAGTGTCTCCAGAAGGGAAGAGAGCTCTGCACGCCAAGAGTATCTGATTTCTTGGCCTGCATGGATAGCAGGTTCCCCAGGAGAGTATCTGGGGTATTGACAGGTAAGACACAGGGACACAGTGAGGAAGGAAGGCTTGAGGACAGGATCGGTTTAATTCCTTGGGATTGGGGGCAGAGAGGAAGGGGAGGCCACAGCAGGCGATCTGCTGTCAAGCTCGGGATGATTCGGAAGATGTAAAAACCGCTTAGTCATTACTTTTCTTAGAATTAGCTAGAGGCATTTAAAGCTGATTATAGGAATTAATAATTGTGCTCACCTTTAAAAAATGAACACAACTAATTGTACAATTAAAATATCAGAAAGACGCTGCCTTTGTTAAAGATGTTGATCTTCAACATCCTAAAACATGCTCCTTTCTTGTGTAAAGAAAAGAACACTCCAAGCTTTGTGTACTTCTTTGTGTTCTTTGCTTCTGTGAATTCTCCTAATATTTGCAATTTCATAGCCTTTTACCTAGGATAATTGATCTGAGTGGTGTAATAGGCAATGTGGTCAGTAGCACATGAATATGTGGCATAAAGTAGTAGAAATCCAGGCATCAATGTGCCTAGTGAGCAATTACGTGGCGTCCATCTGCTGTTAGTGCTTTTTGCCAAATGCAATACCTCCAAACCATCCAGGAGACCTGCTTACTCAGGAAGAAAATCTTGGTTCCCTTTGTGTTTGTTTCCCCCATGTCAGCTCAGTTTCTCTGTATGTAGATACCCTGCCCCCAGTTCAGCAAGACTTCAAGAATAATGCAAAGGAGACCCTTCATTAGCTTTCCTTGGCTTGGCTTTCTTTTTCATTATTTCACCCTCCCCCACTTCCTGTACTTTGTTTAACATGTAAAAATATATGTACTGAATATTTATGTACTTGTGTCAAGATACAAAAAGGATATAACTGGTTACACATTTTGGGGTGGTCTACCTAGCTCAATAATGTTTAAGAAATCTCTTTTAATCTTCAGAGAGCTCAGGGAATGGTCAGCAAAGCCTAAGTCATCCACAAAGTCTTCATTTAATAAATACTTAATGATGATTTTTCTGGGTGTACTTTATTTGCCTATTGATAGCATGGCTTGGCACGCAGCCTTCCGCTATTTATTGGAAGCTCTTTATGGGCAAGGACTGTCTTTGTGCTGTTCAAATATGTATGTATGTTTTACCTTGAACACTCAGGATGGGTATTGGACATATTTACTCAGTGAACAGCTGTAAGAGAACTGTGGGGCTTTCTTCTTTCTTTCAGTGGGACAAAAATTCCCATAAAAGACTTCCCACTGAAAGAGTGAGGACCTTGGGTTCAGTTGGAAAACTTGCACTCCACTGGGCTCATTCCTTGACGTTTCTCTTCTGTCTTAGTAAAGAATGGAATCTGCAGCACTTAAATCAAGGAGAGAGGAATTAACTACTTAGTCATATATTTTCATCTCAGTGTTCTGGATCTTGTTTTATCACAGTTTTTATTCACAGTGTGTCTTTGTAAGAAAAAAAAAAAGACTAGTATTGCAGAACTCAGAAGTTGGTGCGTAAAAACATGTTTTAGAGCTGCATGGAAGGTGCTTTCGGTAAGTAGATACCCAAAAAGATAAGAGTCTCGGAACCCCCCCTCTAAAAGCTACAGAACGAATGCCCCCATTTCTCTATGTTGCTAAAATGGAGCAGTATTTGCCTTGAATTTGGAGAGCATAACTCTGTTTCTCTACTCTTCCCCATGGTAGCAGTTGTAGCCACACTTAGGAAATTGTTCTCCTTGGATTTCTGTTTGAATGTGCCTCCCTAAGTGAGGTGTTGTCAGAAGTAAAGAGAGGAAGATGTTGTTTTACATGATGAAGATGAATTTTCCCCATTCTGCACTATCAGCAAGTTTTATCTTAAAATTCTTTCACACAGTTTGGCTAATAATTTAAACTGAATTATCTTATAGTTGTTAATTTTGAATGTTAATATGATAAATTTGTAGTATCCTCACCTTGTATTTATATGCTATTTTATTTAGTCTTTTCCTCCAAACACAAATGTATAATGCCAGTCTTTTGGCAAATATATATATATATACAACTTTTTCAGTGTTATATAAGTACATTGCAAAGGATGTTTTCATGAAATCTCTCAGGAATGTCACTGTTTCCATCTTCCCACCAATGTCATAAAATTCAAAGAATAAGGTACAAATGGCATCTTTTAGAATACTTCTTTTTAAATTATTATTTATTTATTATTTGTTACAATTCATTCACTTTGAATCCCTGCTCTGGCCCCCTCTCATCTCCTCCTAATCCCACCCTCCCTCCCTCTTCTTCCCTAGTCCACTGATAGTAGGTCCTCCTCCCCTACTATCTGACCCTATCATGTCTCATCAGGACTGGTTATATTGTCTTCCTATGAGGCCAGGCAAGGTTGCACAGCTCAGTGGGAAGTGATCAGAGAGCCTGTCGCTGAGTTCAGATCAGAGATAGCCCCTGCTTCCCTTACTAAGCAACACACTTGGAAACTGAGTCTATGGGCTACATCTGAGCAGGAGTTTTAGGTTCTCTCCATGCATGGCCCTTGGTTGGGGTATCAGTCTCTGCAAGGGCCCCTGGGCCAGTTTTTCTTTCTTTCTTTCTATTTATTTATTTATTTATTTATTTATTTATTTATTTATTTATTTAT
>NW_026591086.1:53168063-53239403 GCF_907164565.1 Psammomys obesus
TTTATTTATTTATTTATTTATTTATTTATTTATTTATTTATTTATTTGGCTCTGTTGGTCTCCTTTTGGAGCTCCTGTCCCCTCCAAGTCTTTCTATCTCTTCCTTCTGTCATAAAATTCCCTGCACTCTGCCCAAAGTTTGGCTGTGAGTCAGCCTCTGCTTTGATACCTCTGTCAGCCAGTCTTTCAGAGGCCTTCTGTGGTAGGCTTCTGTCCTGTTCCTTGTACTTTTTTACAGCATTTGCTTCGTATTATCTCAGAGTTGGTGGAAATGCTCTGTGGCTCCTGCAGATGGCGGCCTTGCACCAGAGGAAGGAGGCAGTAATTAACTGCACACTTCCCAGGGAGCCAAGCTACTTTGTGTCAAGTGCATGCTCTGGTGTATGACAGTGCTTTCTCAGACCTGGGAGCTGATCCTGGGAACTGATGCCTGTTTGGGGGAAAAGTGTGGAAAATGAAGCATTACCGATGGTTTCTGCAGTAATTCTGCAGAACTATTTGAGAAATACTTGATAGGAAAAATAAAAAGAAAAAGTGAAATAAAAAAATAAAAGTAAATTATCTATTTTAGTAATCTATCTAGTCATGTCATGGAAGTTAGCATTCTCTAACTAAACAATTTATATTGCATGTGGAAGCTAATTTGTTTTGATTTCTAAATTCGGTTTCCAGAGGGATGCTTAAGGGTAAACAGCATGTTCCTTCCTTGTAAGAACTGTGAACTGTTTGTTCAGCACTGTGTAAAGCCCTGCAAATTCAAACGATGCTCACACACTGCTCATCCATCTCATCAGATGCTGCATTTTCCTTCTCCGTTAACCGCGGAGGCTGATACCTTTCACATTAACCGTGAACAAGGACGCTTTATAGCAGAGAATATTAAATTATTGTATTAAGTAATTGTTACATGAATTTGATCAAAGATGGTTATGTAAAGGTTTTTCCTCTAAAATTGTTTAAATTTAGCTTTTGTGTAAAGAAATCATGCATTCTTGCCTCCTTGCTATCTCTCTCTCTCTGTCTCTTTACCTGTTTGTCTTTGTTATCTGTTACCCTTTCCATATTATAAAAAGGTATCTGAGATCATTAACTTGGAGGAATTATTTCGCTCAGAGTTTTAAAAACTCCAATCTTCATGTTGAAATGTTGACCCCCGGAGTGGTAAGACAGGGAGGTGGTGGGCCCTTTATTCTGTGAGGCCTAGTAGAAAGTCCTGAGCTCTTAGAGGCTGTGCCTTTGAGGGATACTGCTAGCTTATCGTCTCTTAGGTATTATTCCTCAGAGCTCTGAGGCAGGAAGTTTAACTCCACCACACCTTCCACCATGATGCTTTATCGGAGGAGTAAATACAAGAACTTTTGAATTATCTGCTTAAATCCAAATTAAATATCTAAAATTATTTAGGTTCAGACACCTACTAAGTAATGGCGATACTCTAGCCAGCATCATAGGAAAGTGGAGGAAAACTTAGGAAGAACATTGAATGGTAGACTGTCCTGATGGTAGGAGACAACACTTATCTCGGGCTTTGCCTCATGGCGCTGTGACAAACATAGGAGCTATGAAAGCATCTCCGACTCTGTATGCTCCGTGTATATAACTCTGTATGCTCAGTGTGTGCTTTAGATATTGTACGGATACATGAAAAACAATTTATCAGTCATGTAGAGTGACTGCAGATCTGCAGCTCCAGTTACCACAGTTTATTTATGAATATGAAAGCAAATCATGTTCTTAAGAAAGTGTGTGCTTTCTGGTTGTTTGAGTCTTTTCAGATGTAGACTTGGCACAAGAGATCGCTCATAACCATTCCTACACTAGAGCCACAGAACACACACGAGCAAATGAAGGCACCATTACAACTTAGAATCCTTAATACCCCAGCATACCATGGCTACTTGAGACGTAATGGATCTCTGAACCAGTTTCTCCTTTTCTGCCCAGGGATTTTCTGTTTTTATTTCCATATATATTTTTTTAACTTTAAATATATAGTTCATTGTTAGTCTGTGTTTTCTCACTATCTTAAAAATACCTAGAAATCCTGCACAGATATAGCCCATAGCAGTTCAGTATCCAAGTGGGTTCCATAATAATGGGAACAGGGACTGCTTCTGACATGAACTGATTGGCCTGCTCTTTGATCACCTCACCCTGAGGGGGAAGCAGCATTACCAGGCCACAGAAGAAGACAATGCAGCCACTCCTGATGAGACCTAACGCTAGGATCAGAAGGAAGAAAAAGAAACCCTCCCCTACCAATGGACTTGGGGAGGGGCATACTAGGAGAAGGGGGAGGAAGAGATGGATTGGGAGGGGAGGAGGGAGGAAACTAGAGGGGGGATACAAAGTAAATAAAGTGTAATTAAAAATAAAATAAAATAAATTTAAAAAATATGACTCTTATTGTATGATGTAGTATAAATTCCTCAAGCCAATTTCTAGTAAAAATAATTACATTTTAGTATTTTTAAGTAAAATCTAATGCTGTTCTCACACTTTAAACAATATTACATGGAGGGACTTCTCCACAAACTTCTATGACTGCTGTTCCATTTCTAGTTCATTAGTCCGTCAGTATGTGGAGAGCTAATGCTTAGAATCTTCCATTATAATACCTGACATTAGCACTGCTGAAAGCCTTTTGGAATGACTGAATCACTTTGAAATATCAATATTGTTGGGGTTGTTTGTTCTGCAATGTGTTCTAAAGAGACTGCTTTACAGGCATGCTTCTATTACAGGCTTGTATGGAACATGTTCATGGGTGAAGCAGTGAGTGGTCATGTATGATTTAATGAAACAATTAAAGCCTTCCAGGCAGAGACAAGACTATGTTAATCTGATTCACTCTTCCTGTTGCCCAAAGCAGTGTACTTGTGATTATGTGCCACATTAAAGGCTTGAACTATATTTAAATGAAAGTACATTTAGGAGCCAATCCAATGAAAGTGAAATAAATATATATAGACAAGGACAGAAAGGTTAGATTATAATCCAATTATGTTATCATTAGATCTGAAGGATTAAATTAGGACAGTAAACTGAGGAGGTGGAGGATGAGAAACTGAGGAAGAAGGTCCAAGTTGTAGTGAAAACTCATATTCTGTTTTGATAATTAGAATCTGTAATGCCTCTGAACTCACTGTTGAGCAAATAGAAATCCATCCTTGCTATATGGAGAAGTGAAATGTGCTAAGCCAATTAAGGCTTCAATGTTGACTGAGAAAGTTATTGCTTTCTGATGCTGGATGGCCTGTGTTCATTATTTTATGGCTGACTCATTTTCTCCATCTGAAAATACAAAATCTGTATTTATACTGCAGTATTGTAAAAATAAAATAACCACAGTCAAAATACCTGAGTCAGTATTACACATCTCCCATAAATGCCTATTTTCCTTTCTGTTTCATAATATCAGAATGGTTTCTCAGCTTTTATAGATTGATAAACATATCACAAAACAATTTTTCTTTTTTTTTCAAGAAGATTAAATTTTCATATGATATTGTTATAAAACTTATTTAACGATTAATTTATTGCAAATCACAGTGGGAACACTCTGTATGGATCAGATATGTGTTTGAGGTAACACATTTAATTCTCACAGTACTTTTCCAAGTTATTTGCTTTTGTAGAATTGATCAGTTACCTATGGGGGCTTTGTGATAATCCATGACAACAAACAAGGTCACAATTTGAAGCCTTTAATTTTAGTCATTAAATTATGATGACTTTTTCATGATACTAATCATTGGTGCTAACATTTGCAGATTTAAGAGAGGGGAGATATATAGCAAAAGAATGTGGCATGGCTACTGCATTTTTTTAATTTTAATTTTTGTTAATTACAATTTATTCAGTTTGTATCCCCCTGTAGCTCCCTCCCTCCTCCCCTCCCAATCCCACCCTCCCTTCCTCTTCTCCACCCATGCCCCTCTCTCAGTCCACTGATAGGGGAGGTCCTCCTCCCCTTCCTTCTGATCCTAGTCTATCAGGTCTCATCAGAACTGGCTGCATTTTCTTCCTCTGTGGCCTGGTAATGCTACTCCCCCAACCCCTCAGGGGGAGGTAATCAAAGAGCAGGCCAATCAGTTCATGTCAGTTCCATTACTATGGAACCCACTTGGACACTGAACTGCCATGGGTTACATCCATGCAGGGGTCTTAGGTTATCTCCATGAATGGTCCTTGGCTGGAGTATGAGTCTCAGAAAAGACCCCTGTGCCCAGATTTTTTGGTTCTGTTGCTCTCCTTGTGGAGCTCCTGTCCTCCCCAGGTCTTACTGTTTCCTACTTCTTTCATAAGATTTCCTGAACTCTACCCAAAGGTTGGCCATAAGTCTCAGCATCTGGTTTGTTACCCTGCAAGGTAGAGCCTTTCAGAGGCCCTCTGTGGCAGGCTTCTGTCCTGTTTGTTGCCTGTTTTCTCCTTCTTCTGATGTCCATCCTCTTTGCCTTTCTGAATAGGGATTGAGCATTTTAGCTAGAGTCCTCCTTTTTAACCCATCTGCTAACTTTTGAACTTTTCCAAAAAGTAGACTCATTCTCAGTCTCCCCACATATAGTATGGAATCAGATAAATATGCCAATCTGCAGTGTTGCCCTAAATGCAGCCTTCATGGGTGGTGTCTAAACATGTTTATGTATACACGGTAGAGCACTGAAGTATTCTTGGCAGAGTCAGAAAATGAGCTGTCAGATTTTATAGATTGAAAATATTTGAATCATAATGCTCATGACAACTGAAATAAAATACACAAAGCACTCTTTTCCAGTTCCAATAATAGCACAGAGTTGGAAGAAAGAAATTTCATAAAATTTAAGGAAAGAAAAAAGCAGGTATCTAAAGCATAATAGGATAACCAGAAAGAGCAAAAATAATTTGTCCATAAGCAGAGAAGAGTAGTTGGTGAGGTCTTTCTTTATTTGATTTTGACAAAGAGCATGGTCCAGATCATATGATTCCTAGCAAGTAGAATTTATGTCAAAAGCCAAAGACTGTGGCTTCAGGATCCAGATGATGAAGCTTGAACTTTCAAAATGGGCTTGGCAGTGTGAGAGAAATCAAGGAGGAAAAGACAGAGTGAGGAAAGCACAGTTCTGCACATGACATCTAAGCCCTTTGGATGGCTCTGTGGCACTGAAGTTAGGGAGTTTTCAAACATCATAAGACAGCATGAGGGCTATTGCTCCTCCTCCCCAGAGTCCAGCCCATGTGTGAGGGGAGGGCCTTCAAGTCCAGGGGGTGAGGTATGCAGTCACCATGCAGACACCAGGTGAAAGCAAACTAAGGGTGAGCTGCTGCAGACTTTGTTTATTCAGGAAGCTACAGGCGGTTATATGGCTTTGGGAGACCAATCAGGTTCCTCCACACCATCTCAGAGCTGGCCAATAGATGTTCCTCTCTGGGCATACTCTCCAAAGTCAGGTCATGTACTTTCCACCTGACTACTTCCATTGTCATGTCAATGGAGGCTGTCCCAGGCCAAAGCCCAGATGGCCCTTTTCCAGGAATGCCCATAGGGGCTGAACAGGAATGAGAAGAGCCTATGTCATGCTGAGCTCAGCACAGGTCCACCCAGTCACTGGAGCCAAGGTAACTGTGAGAAATAAAACTGGCAAGCTCCAGAGGGAAACACCATTACCCTTAATTTTATATAATCCACAAAATTCAATCTAAAGTTGAAACAGTTTTCTGTAGGAACAGTTACGGGTGCTAGGAAACAGAGTCCAAGATAAATAACTTAGCATCCAACCACCACACATTTGAGGTGTGCACAGACTGCAGTCAGCAGGGCGGCTGCTAAGTATGCTGGTGGACTTGAAGGAAAAGATGTTCACGTGGATAGAGCTCTGAGAGCATCTGTGTCAGCACTGAATAACCTATGGGGCGTGCACATGTGGAAATTCTTCAAGTTAAAGCTAAAGGAAGCTATATAGGATGCAGTTAAGCTTTTGGAAAGAGGTGCCTAGAGAGTAAGCGTGCTTATCAGGTCTCATCAAGACTGGCTGAATTTTCTTCCTCTGTGGCCTGGCAAGGCTGATAAGCAAGGGTCAGATGGAAGGAGAGGAGGACCTCCGCTATCAGTGGACTTGGAGAGGGGTATGGGAGGAGATGAGGAAGGGAGGGTGGGATCTGGAGGGAATGAGGGAGGGGGCTACAGCTAGGATACAAAGTGAATAAACTATAATTAATAAAAAAGTAAAAATTTAATTAAAAAAGAGTAAGTGCGCTTAAATGCAAATGTACTAACCAACATTAAAAAAAAAAAAAGGAATAATGGTCTTAAAAAACCACAAACTCACGATCAAGTAGGATCATGTTTAAAAATCATTTTCTGAATGGGGATCAAGCATCTTAGCCAGAGTCCTCCTTCTTGATTAGCTTCCTTAGGTGTACAGATTTTAGTATGTTTGTACTATATTATTTGTTTAATATCCACTTATGAGTGAGTATATACCCTGTGTGTCTTTCTGGGATAGCTCACTCAGGATCATCTTTTCCAGTCCCCACCATTTACCTGCAAATTTCATGATTTTATTGTTTTTTATTGCTGATAATATGCCATTGTGTAGATGTAACACAATTTCTGCATCCATTCCTCAATTGAGGGGCATCTGGGCTGTTTCCAGCTTCTGGCCATTACAAATAAAGCTGCTACAACCATGGTTGAGCAGATGTCCTTGTTGTATACTTGAGCATATTTTGGATATATGCCTAGGAGTGGTATAGCTGGATCTTAAGGAAGCACTATGCGTAATTGTCTGAGAAACCATCAGACTGATTTCCAGAGTGGTTGTACAAGTTTACATTCCTACCAGCTGTGGAGGAGGGTTCCCCTTTCTCCACATCCTCTCCAGCATGTGTTGTCACTTGAGTTATTCATCTTAGCCATTCTGATGGGTAAAAAGTGAAATCTCAGGGTTGTTTTGGAGGGACAGTAGCCTACCACAGAGGGTCTCTGAAAGGCTCTACCCTGAAGGATATCAAGGCAGATGCTGAGACTCATAGCCAAACTTTGGGCAGAGTGCAAGGAATCTTATGAAAGAAGTGGGAGATAGTAAGACCTGGAGAGGACAGGAGCTGCACAAGGAGAGGAACAGATCCAAAAAGTCTCGGCACAGGGATCTTTTCTGAGACTGATACTTCAGCCAAGGACCACTCACAGAGATGGCCTGGAATCCCTGCACAGAGGTAGCCTATGGCAGTTCAGTATCTAAGTGACCTCCACAGTAATGGGGACAAGGACTGTCTGTGACATGAATTGATTGACCTGCTCTTTGATCACCCCCCGCCCCCCGAGGGTGGGTTAGCCTTACCAGGCCACAGAAGAAGACAATGCAGCCACTCCTGATGAGACCTGATAGACTAGGGTTGGAGGGAAGAGGAGGAGGACCTCCCTTATCAGTGAACTGGGGGAGGGGCATGGGTGAGAAAAAGGAAAGGAGGGTGATATTGGGAAGGGTAGATGGAGGGAGTTACGGGGGGGGGGGGGGGATACAAAGTGAATAAACTGTAAATAATAAAAATAAAAAAATTAAAAAAAGAAAAATTTATTTTCTGTTCATACATGCTTCCATGTTTCCATTAATATTTGTTGATAGGATGAGTTGGCAAATTTGAACGGTTTACATTAATTTTCATCTAAATTACCAAAGGATTTTGAAATAGGCAAATCACAAACTAAAACTTGATGCACAATTTGATACAAAGGTATGTCTTGTCTTATATTTGTTTTTTTCCGAGAAAATCCCTTTCTTATTTCTTAATGTTTGTGCATACCTTTCTAAGAAATTAATGTCTAGTTTACTTTTTTTAAATCCTGAGTTTTTTTCCTTAAGATTTTTTTTTAAAAAAGAACTCCCAATTTTCAAAGTAGTTTTTAAAGATCTTTTATTGAAGAGTGAAAATCATGCAAGTCTTTTGGTCTGATTGTCTTTCCTGTGTGGACTCTAGTATAGCTTTGTTCCTGGGCATCAGGGATCTATTCCCTGAGTGACAACATGGGTCGAGGTCACCTTTATGCTTGTTAGAGAAGATGCCGATGGAGACCTTTAGTTTAATGACCCAGCATCTTCTGCATAGGTTATGGTCTGGGACCATGACAGAAACTTTTGAAGCTTCATTAGCCCTTTTGGCCACAGAGAGAACATTAAATTAAAAAGGCAAGAAAGGCACTAAATTGGAAATTGCCTTTTTCTTTTCTTCTTCTTTTTTTTTATTTTTTTTCGGGGGGTCTGGTCTGATCTGTTGGTTTTGTATAACTTCAACTGTCTCACTTAACTTTTACAACTTTCTAAAATTTGTTAAACTTTATTCCACAATTTTATGTTTTCAGTTAAACAACTATTATATCATACCCTTCACAGTGAACTTGATACAACTTCACTGCAAAGGGGAAGTTACCTCTAATATGGATACAATGCTACCAGAATTAGGTTTTTTTTTAATTTTTATTTTTTGTATTAATTACATATTATTTACTTTGTATCCCAGCTGTAGCTTCCTCCCTCATTTCCTCCCAATCCCACCCTCCCTCCTCAATCTCCTCCCTGCCCCTCTCTAAATCCACTGATAGGGGAGGTCCTCCTCCCCTTCCATCTGACCCTAGTTTATCGGGTCTCATCAGGACTGGCTGCTTTGTCCTCCTCTGTGACCTAGCAAGGCTACTCCTCCCTCGGGGGGCGGGGGGGAGGTTAAAGAGTCTGCTACTGAGTTCATGTCAGAGACAGTCCCTGTTCCCCTTACTAGGGTACATACTTGGATGCTGAGCTGCCATGGGCTATGGCTGAGCAGGGGTTCTAGGTTATCTTCATGCATGGTCCTTGTTTGGAGAATCAGTCTCAGACAAGGCTCCTGTGCCCAGAAATATTGTGGCATTCCCATTCTCTCCAGGTCTTACCAACTCCCCCTTCTTTCATATGATTCCCTGCACTCTGCCTAAGTTTTGGTTATGAATCTCAGCATCTGCTTTGATACACTGCTAGATAGAATCTTTCAGAGGCCCTCTCTGTTAGGCTCCTGTCCTGTTTCTTGTTTTCTCCTACTTTGGAAATCAATCTGGCTCTTTCTCAGACAATTAGGAATAGTGCTACCTCAAGATCCAGCTATACCACTTCTAGGGATATATCCAAAGTATGTTCAAGTACTCAATAAGGACATTTGCTCAAACATGTTTGTAGCAGCTTTACTTATAATAGGCAGAACCTGGAAACAACCCAGATGTCCCTCAATGAAGGAATGGATACAGAAACTGTGGTATGTTTACACAATGGAATACTACTCAGTAATTAAAAACAAGGAAATCATGAAATTGCAGGCAAATGGTGGGATCTAGAAAAGATCATCCTGAGTGAGGTATCCCAGAAGCAGAAATACATACATGCTATATACTCACTTATAAGTAGATATAGACCTATAAGATAGGATAAACATACTAAAATATATACACCTAAAGAAGCTAAGCAAGAAGAAGTACCCTGGGTAAGATGATCAATCCTTACTTAGAAATGCAGATGGGATGGACATTAGAAGAGGGAGAAAACAGGCAACTTACCACGAAGAGCCACTGAAAGACACTACTCAGCAGGGTATCAAAGCAGATGCTGAGACTCATAACCAAACATTGTGTAGAGTGCAGTGAACCTTATGAAAGAAAGGGGAGATAGAAATACCTGAAGGGGACAGGAGCTCCACAAGGAGAGCAACAGAACCAAGAAATCTGGGCCAAGGGTTCTTTTCTGAGACTGATATTTTAATTAAGGATTATGCATTGAGATAACTTAGAACCCCTGCACAGATGTAGCCAGTGGCAGCTCAGTAACCAAGTGGGTTGCCTAGTAAGGGAACAGGGACTGTCTCTGACATGAATATGATTGTCAGTTCCAAGGTTCTGGTATTGCATTCTATGAGGAAAATGCTTTCACCTCAGAACTGATGCTCCATCGCTGGGGGCCAGAACAAAAGCATGATCATAATATTTCGAATTGATTATTATCTACTACCCTTGGAATTGTGAAATACATGAATTTTTATTTTCACAGAGTTGTGAAAGTCAGTCTCCCTGCAGATGGTAATACACACAGGACAATCCATATATGAATTCTGAAGGAGCCCAGAGGAAAAAGCTTTGTCATATAGACAGATGAGTAAGTACACTTACCTGACAGGGTCATTACTTTGTTACTTATCAACAAAATGGATGTCCACTACAGGGCCAGCAAATACAAAAAAAATATCTTCCAGTAGACTGTAAAGTTAGGGGAAACTGTAAAGATAGGGAACATTGTACATTCGGTGAAGACTGCACATATAGTGATATTTACACATCCAGAAGAGACTGTACAATCAGAGAAGTCTACAAATGCAGCAAACACTGTCCATTCAGGTAAGATGAGACATTCAGTGAAGACTGAACTTTCAGTAAAGACTGTATGTCCAACAAAACTATATCCTGTGAAGAATGTATGTACATGAAGATTGTCCATAGAGTGAAAATTGAATATTGGGCAGAGACTGAAAATACAATGAAGGTCAACATGTAATGAAGACTGCATTCAGTGAACTGTCCAATCATCAAAGACTGTATGTGTAGAATCTTGTCTATTTAGTGAAGATTGTACACCAGAAAAGAGTTTACATTTGGTGAAGACTATGCACTCAGCAAAGACTACCCCTAGTCAAGTCTATATATCCAGAGAAAACAAAACATTCAGAATGCAATATTTGTATATTCAATAGATTGTATGTTCTGCTGAGGCTTGCACATTCAGCAAGAGCAGTATTCAGGTAATATTGTACATCTAGCAAAATGTGGATTAGATCCAGCAAAGATTTTATATCCAACAGAAACTGTACAACCAGCAAACACTGTACATGAAACATAGATGATACATTCAGACAAGACTATAGATTCAGGGAGGAGTGTATATTCAGTGAACTCTGTACATTCAGCAAAGACAATATACACAGGGAAGACAGTACATTCATGTATTCCTGTGCACTCAAGTATGTCTATTCAGCAAGAAGTGCACACTCAGTGAAGTCTATACATTCAGCAAGGACTGTGCATTCACTATGTATGGTTCACGCAGCGAGGATTGTATATTCAGGAAGACTGAACATTCAGGGGTGACCGTACATCCTGCAAAAACTACATTCAGTGCGGGCTGTCCATCAAGTGAGCACTGTACATTGATTAAATACTCTGAGCCTGCAAAGGCTGTGTCTTCAATACGATCACTGAGTACTTTATGTTCACTGAAGACTGCACATTCAAGTAAGACTGTTCAATAAGGAATGCCTTTTCAGTGATGACTGTTCAGGCAGCAAAGGCTATTCAGCCAGCAAATTATGTGTGTGTGTGTGTGTATGGGTATACATATATATCAGTGACGATTGTAATCCAGCAAAAACTGTACATCCAGCAAAGATGGAAAATGCAGGGAAGACTATACATGCAGCAAAGACTGCCATTCAGTATGAAGTACATATACAGCTAGTATTGTACATTCAGCAAAGAGCCTACATTTGGTGAGGACATAGATGATAACTTCAGGTAAGAATGTACATTAAGGTAAGACTGTAACTCCACAAAGACTGTATATCTAGCAAGGGCTGTACATCCAGCCAATACTTTTGTTTAACAAGAATCTATACCAGGCAGATATTGCACATCAAGGGGAGATTGTTAAATCAGTGAAGACTGTGCACCCAGGGAAGACTGTGTATCCAGCAAAGATTGTATATTCAGCCAAGAGTGTGTATCCAGGGAAGGCTGTATATCCAGGCAAGACTGTGCCTCCAGTAAAGACTACACATCGAGTGAAAACCACAAAACCACTGAAGACTGTGCTTGCAGTGCAGACCATGTTTAGGAAAGATTGTACATTCAGCGATGAGTGTATATCCAGCAAACACAGTGGATCCAACGAAGACTGTGCTTATGTGAACACTGTATAATCAGTAAACACTGTACGGTCACGGAAGGCTGTACATCCAGGCAAGGCTGAACATTCAACAATGACTGTGCCACCAGTAAAGACTACATTTAGTGAAAAATCGTACACACAGCAAAGACTGTCCATTCAGTTAGAACTGATCAGTAAGAAAGGACTGATTATATATCCCGTGAAAAGTGCACATTCAATGAAGACTCTGCATGAAGCAAAGACTATCCATTAAAGGATATCCTTCAGTCGATATGGTACATTCAGTGAACTCTGTATATGCACTGACAACTGGGCATTCAAGAGGAATGTCTATTCACTGAAGACTGTAAGTCAGTAATCATTGTCCAGCCTGTGGAGACTGATCACCAGCAAAGACTGTGCATGCAGCAAAGGGTCTACACTCAGGCAAGGCTATGCATTCAACAAGGTCTATTCAGTGGCGACTGCACATGCAGTGAGTGCTACATCCTGCGAAATCTGGGCATCCGGGGAAGACTGTATATCCAGCAAAGGCTATAAAAGCAATGCTGACTCTACATGCAGTGAAGGCTGTGCATTTTTGTAAGAAAATGCATTCAGGAAAAGTGTATATTCAGTGAAAACTGTACAGTCACCAAAATTGCACATCCATGGAAGACCCTACGTTCAGTAATAGCTGTACATTCATCCAGGAATGTATTCTCAGGGACTATTGTACATTTCCTGAAGACTGTACGTCCACAAAAGCTGCACCTTCAGCAAGGACTCTATCTAGTGGTCACTGTATGTCGATGAAAAACTGGACATCCTGCAAATACTGTATATCTAGGAGACTGCAAGCCAGTGAAGACTGCATGCTGTCAAGATTGTATTCAGTCCCTGGATGTGTTGCAGGCGTGACTGCTGGGTCTCCTGTGTTTCAGTAGGTGTCAGAGAGGAAAGAGGCTGTGTCTACGCTTGGTGTTCTAACCTGTGAACATCTGGATGACTAGTAGCCTAACACTCCCTGAGCAATACAAACCTGATAGGTCCACCAGTCCAGCCCTAGGAGCTCTGAACAGGGAGCTAGCCTGAGGTGACCACTTGTCCAGCGCTGTGCAGACGCAGTTGGGGTCCCTGGCTGGGGAGCAAGCCGGAGACTAGACAACTCTGCTGGGCTCACAGCCTAGCGGGAACAAGCTGAAGACTAGAAGAACCCTGCCTAGGATGAAGGGGGCCTAGGCAGAGACAGATGACCCCCACATGGAGACATGTGGACAGACAACTGAAGTTTCTGAGGAAGGAGCTCACAGCTTCCTGATTACACCCCCTTAGAGAAGCCAGGCCTCCAGCTGGCTGAAGAGAAACAAAAAAAACTAAAATGAACATCAGAGAGGCAGTTCTTTTAAGCCTTCCTAAGAAAACAACAACAAAAGTGACCCTTTAACACAAGCAAGCTTCTCAAAGCCAGACTTCCCTACTCACAGCAGAAAGCTAAATCCCTTTGAGAAGGGGTTCTTGCTCACCTTACTCCTGCAGGCCACAAGAACAAATACTTATGGACCCAATAACTTCCCAGAGTTGGGGAGGGGTCAGGATCCAGTGAGGTAGGCAGAAAAAAAAGCCTCTCCATGGAATCAGGAGCCAGAGACAAACTGAGAAACCTCAAGCATCTGAACTGGTTAAGTCTCAAAGGAAAGCTGGGTCTGAAGAAGAAAAGTCCTTAGGGAGAGGTTTAGAGATTAAAGAAGATTCTTTTCTATGTCAAAAATTGAGAAAGACACAGTGAGATGGTGTTTTTGGAGTCCATTTGAGTTTGTTTCTGTTAGTATACAAATAATTTTTTCAGTGACAGCTTCAGTTTTGTATATCCTCTTTGGGAAAGATCAGAATAAGACAGACTTGCAGGGAAAAAAGAATGAGAAAATAGTTGCTAAATTAAAGGCCATAGAACAGTTTGGAGGACTCATTGAATCAAAATAGGAAACCTTCAGAAAAAAAAAAAAAAACAATCTGGAACTTACAATACTGTCAAAAGTGGTAGTTCCAGATGAAGAAGATCCACAAAGACTTCAAGAAATTGCAGAATAAATGGCAGCCCATTGAGATGCTGGACGGAAAGGCTACAGCTGTAGACCAGCATGGTCAACTGGATATTGTATGTGTACCTTCAAGGTTCAATCACTGGGTAGAGGTCTAGATGCTAAAGTAGAAATGCATATTCAGTTTGGTGTTTCCTGGGAACAAGGCCATGCGGTAGCTTCTGTGCTCTACTTTGCAGAGTTTGTAGAACTGAAGTCTATACAGCATGCCTTATGTTCATATTCAGAATTCCAATACGCTTTTGCCTTAAATTCTGGAGGGCATTATTCTAAGGCTACATACACAGTTGTTAAAGATGGCGAATGTCTTGGAGATGCCTTCGCAAATTGGCGCTGATAATGCTTCAGCATGTATGTCAATTGAAATACAGTAAGGTTTTAGGCATTATGACATGAAACCTGTCACAGATGTAATTTATAACCCTATAGGTCAAACAATTATGGAAAGATCTAACAATAACTTTTTGAGTTTTCTTTTTATTAAATTTATTTTTTTATTAATTACAGTTTATTCATTTTGCATCCCCACTGTAGCCTCCTTCCTCATTTCCTCCCAGTCCCACCCTCAGTCATGAAAACAGAACGGGAATATAATATCTCCCCCAAGTAGGTTAAATAATGATTTACTAATTTTAAATATTTTAATGAGACAAGTACCAAGTCTGCTAAAATATACTGGATTTTAGAAAGGACTGCTAAATTATATGAATTAATCCCCTCCTGGTCCCACCCTCCCCCCACCCCTTACTTGCCCCTTCTTATGGGCAACCTTTGGGCAGAGTGCAGGGAATCTTAGGAAAGAAGTGGGAAACAGTAAGATCTGGAAAGGTCTTAATGGTTTTTTTTTTTTTTCCTTCTGTCTGCAGCCAAGATCTTCAGAAGGTCTTCTCCTGTTAAACCTGATTTCTAGAAAATTTGTACAGAGCCTGTTATTATAGAAATCAGGTTTAACAGGAGAAGACCTTCTGAAGATCTTGGCTGCAGACAGAAGGAAAAAAAAAAAAACCATTAAGACCTCTCCAGCTCTTACTGTTTCCCACTTCTTTCCTAAGATTCCCTGCACTCTGCCCAAAGGTTGCCCATAAGTCTCAGCATCTGCACTGATAGTGTGTAGGGCAGAGCCTTTCAGAGGTCATCTGTGGCAGGCTCCTGACTTGATCCCTCTTTTCTCCTTCTGATGTCCATCCTCTTTGCCTTTCTGGATAGGGATTGAGCATTTTAGCAAGAGTCCTCCTTCTTGATTAGTTTCTTTAGGTGTACAGATTTTAGTAGGTGTATCCTATATTATAGGTCTATATGAGTGAGTATATACCATGTGCGTCTTTCTGCTTCTGGGATAGCACACTCAGGATGATCTTTTCCAGATCCCACTATTTACCTGCAAATTTCATGATTTTCTTGTTTTTTATTGCTGAGTAATACTCCATTGTGTAGATATACCACAATTCTGTATCCATTCCTTCACTGAGGAGCATCTGGGCTGTTTCCAGCTTCTGGCTATTACAAATAAGGCTGCTAAAAACATGGTTGAGCAAATATCCTTATTGTGTACTTGAGCCTCTTTTGGGTATATGCCTAGGAGTGGTATAGCTGGATCTTGAGGAAACACTATTCCTAGTTGTCTGAGGAAGTGCCAGATTGCTTTCCAGAACTCCACAAGGAAAGGAACAGAACCCAAAATTCTGAGCACAGGGTTCTTTCCTGAGACTGATACTCCAACCAAGGACCATGCATGGAGATAACCTAAGACCCCTGCACAGATGTAGCCCGTCGCAGTTCAGTATCCAAGTGGGTTCCATTGTAATAGGAACAGGGATCGCCTCTGACATGAACTGATTGGCCTGCTCTTTAATTACCTCCCCTAGAGGGGAAAGTAGCATTATGAGGCCACAGAAGAAGACACTGCAGCCACTCCTGATGAGACCTAATTGACTAGGATCAGAAGGAAGGAAAAGAAGACCTCCCCTATCAGTGGACTTGGGGAGGGGCATGTATGCAGAGGGTAGAGGAAGGAGTGATTGGGACGGGAGGAGGGAGAGAACCACAGGGGAGATACAAAGTGAATAAAGTGTAATTAATAAAGAATTAAAAAAAGTCATTAAGACCAATCAGGTCAGGCATCATGAGATCATTTCTGAGACTAACTGCGATGTGAAAATGTCTCTAACCAGGGCTTTAGCTATGCATGGCCAATAAATCTTTGGCTACAAATTCTTCAGGACTTACCATTCTTTTAAATGGTATAGATCAAATTTTATTTTTTGGAAAATCTCCTTTAACTAAACTGTGCTCAGCATGTAGTTTTTTTATTAATATATGTGAAAAATATATACCTTTAAAAGTTTATGTATTTTGGAGAACAAGAGGACCAGACACCAAGAAAGATAAGACAAGTCATCCAAACAACCTCCTAGACAGCCACAGTATCTGTTTCCACAAAAATCTGCACCCAGGAAAGTTTCAATACAGCTATCACAGGGTCACAAAGTGCTCCAGTCAGGACTTCAGTTAAGCTGTGAACCTTCTCAGCATACAAAGACTGGACAGCAAACATTACACGTAGCTTTCTTAAGACTGGACAATATCACAATTTTCTTGCCCACTCCAAAAGGAAAACTATCTCCCCAAATCAGCCAGAAGCAACCTAAGAAAACTATGCCCTATTTCCAAGAACAGGGGTAGATGGTTTTGGGTCATTTTATGGAAGGGAAGATGTTTGTTACTGTTTTAAAGGGATTGGTTATAGAAACTATAAGTAAAAAGTAGATTATTGAATCTACTTTTACATCAAATCATTGTACATTGGTACATAATGCCGATAAAAGATTATATTTGGTTATAACATCCTAAGTAATTGAAACTTTGTAATTCTTAACTATAATGTTAAATTCTAGTTCTTTTGAAAATTGTTTCATATAATTAAGAAATAATTATCCTAACTGTCTAACTGCATATTAGCAGTTAGACGATCAAACTCATGGTAATGTTAGATACTTGTTTAGTTAATTACAAAAAAAATGTTTTTGTAGTTAATAGATAAAAATAGCTAAAAACAAACAATTCAGATAAGATCGTTGGTCTTCAAAACCCCTAGATCTATAGAATGTGACATTTAAAGGTATTTTATTAACTTTTTAAAGCAATAAGACAGGCTTGATATGTGGCAAAGTAGCCACTGGATGAGACAGTGCCCTGTGTCAATTACAGACAGAACACTGTCGAAAGCTGAAAGTCCAGGATGCAGGAGAGCTGGCTGCCGAGGTTTGCAAGGATAATGTCGTTAAGTCCTTTATATTTCCTGCTTCGAAGAAAAACCTGTCAAATCTTTTGAGCCTGAAGGCTAAATTAAAAATGATGCTCCAATGCTATAAAAGAATTTTGGACAGCTGTCCAGGCATCCAAACATCTCTGTCATTTCTATACTTTTAGAAGGTGCTTGCCCAAATTTTCTGCATATTTACATAGTATTTATTTCTTTTCTTAAGTCTCTGATAGGGTTAAAGACTAGATAATTATAGTCTTAGAGTTACACTTAATTTTTTTGAAGATGATAGACATTGAGAGATGTTACAATACTTTATCCAAGGGTATCAAAGACACAAATGTAAATCTTACCCTAATTTTCATAATTGTTATTATGTATAGTTAATATAAGAGAAAGATCCTTTTATTAGACTTAAAGGGGAAGGCATTAGGTTATTGTGTAATTCAAGTACTCATTTCTGTATGTCCCATTATCTGTTTGCAATCTTCATTCTGAGAATCTCCTGTTTCAATGTTGTATAAACACTTTTCCCCAATTGTCCCTTGATCTGCCAATAAAGTAGCTTACAGCCAGTTGCTGGACAGGGGAGAGAATAGGGCTGTACTTCCTGCCAGCCAGAGGAAGAGGAAGTAAGAAGAGGGAATAGGTGATTTAGCCATGAGTGTCCAGGAGGGACCAGGAGAGAGAGCTCAGCAAGGAAACTACAAAGTGCAGGTATTGTTGGGATACACACGGGGAGGAAATCAAATTAGCTTAGAGGGTTAAGAACATAGTAATAACTGCTCAGTTCTTGTGCTATGAAGCTTGTTAAAATAATACATAATAGAGTTTCAATTATTTGTGTGATAATCAGGTCAAGAGAGAAACTGAAAAAAACAGACAAAATTTTTTGTAAAAATAATTTTAACGTACAATCAGTGAAGACTATACATGCAGGGATGATGTTGTGTTCAGGTAAGATTGTAGGTTCAGCAAGGACTTTATATTTAGAGAAGATGACATTCACTGATGAGTATCCATTTGCTGAGGACTGTATACTCAGTAACCACAGGGCACTCAGATAAAACTGTACACTCAGCGAGGGTTGTACGTCAGTGAGGTTCATAAATTCTGTGAGGGTTCAGCAAGGACTAAATCCTGAGAAGACAGTGCATTCAGCTAGGTCTGTGCAAGCACTGTGCATTCACTGATGGCTGTACACCAGGAAAGGCAGCACATTCACCGATGACTCTTTATTCAGTGAAAACTGTATATCCAGTGAGTTAAGTAATACAGTGAATGTGAAGAGAATCTGAAATTCTTGCTGAATAGAGAGTGAAGAATGGTCACGCAACATCAGGCAGGCTAAATCAAGGAAAATGCTCCCTCCCATCTGTGAGTTCCTTGGCATGAAGTAGAAAATTAAATGGTTCCCTTCATGTGAATGCTTGGGTAACCTTGTAAGCAAAAACTCATCCATTTTTCAAAGTAATATACTTCACTAAATGCAGTTTATATCTTTTAAATTATTTTGTTCCATCTAAAGATTATGGAAATCAGTTGCTGCAGAAGTTTGGTGTTTTCACAATGTGGCCAGTAAATGTCAGTAAGAAACTCGCTCTTTATATAAACAGCTTTAGAAAGTGCTGGATTTATATCAGTGATTAAAATATGTAATATATATTATGACATATGTAGTTTAAAAGAAACTACAAATGGAGAAAAAAGAAGAAAGAAAGGAAAGAAGAAAAAAGGGAAGAGGGAATGTCAGTGGGCTTCTGCAGGTGGGGAAAACATATAACTGATAGTTTCTGAAGTCATTGAAAATGTTCGGAACTCGAGGTCATATTTGGTTCAAGGCATACTTCACAACCTCTAGACTTCGTCATTCTCTAGGTATTATAATGAACGTTTCAGTTTGTGGGCACAATGATTGTAAAGGTTACTTTAGTCTCTTCTTTTTCTGTAACATCTGGACCACACAGAGAAATTGCATTGTAAGAATTTTGATTCTCTCTTTTGTCCAGTCCGTTCATCCTTAAATTGTGAAGTATGAGGCCATATTCATTTCAAAAAGAGTTTCGATCTGCTTCATAACCATTTGTGCTGAGAGTAAAACAATGAGGGTGCAGTAACAAATAGATAACACACACAGTATCTGACTGTTTGCCAGCTTCAACAAGTTAAGAGAAAATAATTGACAGAAGAATTTGGACTATTTTAAATTTGACCTATTTCAAAGCATTTTACTTCAAAAAATTACCATAGGAAATTAATTAGTTCTGAAATGTTCAAAACCCCTGCAATCTGAAGTCCCCTATTCTCAATACAGAACATTATTTATTTTTCAAGGAAGCTTAGGGGCAACCTTAACCTATAGGAATCATCTGTATTTTGCATGTGTAAGTTGGCATTTGATTTTCCAAACATTTGAAGACAGTGTTCTATTGCAAAAGATGAGGTACATTCTTTGAAATTTGAATTACTTATCAGGAATTCTTTTTTTTCCCAGATACATGGACTAATTATAATGCCCTAAATTGAAAGTAGATTAACATAATACAGGCTTATATATTATATTATGGATTTTTTTTGTTTTGCAATATTTCATTGACTTACTTTTCACATCTAATTTCTTCATATTCAGTGATTATTTTATTTGGAAGCATAGCATCGTTGTCATGGTTACTGACTGTGTGATCATTTGTAATAGTAGAATTAAGATTTTGGAGAATGCACTCAGGGTCTTTTAGAAAGCTCCTTTTTCCACATCAGAAAGAAATGAAATGGGATGTACTGTATTGATGTAGGTATTCAACTTTCTAAGAAGGCCAAAACCCAGACAATATTATGTTTTCTATATAAAATATTATATTATTATAAGTATAATCATATTATAATATATAATATATTCTCTATATATTAGATATAAACAATAATATAATATAATAATATATAATATATACTTTTAATTATATTATAATGCTATATATAACATATAATATTATATATGTATATATTATATACTATACAATATAGTATATATACTATATATTTTTATAAATATACTTATATACATATACTATATATGTATATACATTTACATATTATATACACATATACTACATACATGTATACTATATACCTTATAATATAAATTTGAACTTGTATCATAGATTCATCACCAGTAAGAAAACATGAAAGTTTTAAAAATATCAAAAGAGGATAAGCTATTAGATTTAGAATGACAGATGGGATGCGCATTGAACGTATGACAGCAGTCTACTGAGCGCATTGGAAAGACTCTAACTAGCAGTGTTTTCAAAGCAAAGACTCATGACCAGACCTTTGGCAGAGTACAGGAAATCATAAGAAAGAAGGGGAGTTAGTCTGATGAGGAAAGGATAGGAGCTCCACAAGGACCAAACATATCTGGGCACAGGGTCTTTTCTGAGACTGACATGCAACCAAGGACCATGTATGAATGTAACCTAGAACCTCTGCTCAGATGTAGCCTGTGGTAGCTCAGTAACCAATTGGTTTCCCATAGTGAGGGGAACAAGGACTATTTCTAACAGGAACTCAATGACTGGCTCTTTGGCCTCCCCACCCCCCAAGGGAGGAGCAGTCCTGTTAGGCCACAGAGGAGAGCTTTGCAGCCAGTCCTGAAGATACCTGATAAAACAGGATCAGATGAATGGGGAGGAGGTCCCCCGTATCAGAGGACTTGGCAAGGGGCACGGTGGAGAGGAGGGAGGGAGGGAGGGATTGGGAGGGAATGAGGGATCGGGACACGGCTGGGGTACAGAGTTAATAAAATGTAACTGATAAGAAAAAAATAAAATACAAAAAAAAAAAAAGAATTTGGAGATTGAAAGTGGTGAGTAGGTTAAAGGATTGGGAGGAAATACAGGAGGGGAAATATGAGCGCAGATACTGCAATCTACAAATGTTTGGTACACTAATAGAATAACTATTAGAATAGAATCAAAAGACCATTGGTACTCTGGGGAAGTGTGGTAAATAGAGGAAAACATGTCTGTCAATTTGTAATAACCATTTAAGATGTTCTTTATTGTCCGCTGAGAGAGAAGTCAGTGAAAATTCCAAATGTCTCATTTACTAGTTAATGATAGTTGAAAGGGATTATTTAAGTTCATCTAGCTTCTGTTTTTTTTCATTGGTATTGTTAAGCTAGTAGGACATATTAATAAAAGACTATTAGATTGCAATTAAAATAAGAACATAACTAATAAGACTTTCAGATTTGAACTTTAATTGACTTACGGTTATGAAGTCTTAGTCCATTGTCTTTCTCTATTGTCTGAAATCTATATAGTGGAGAGTTAAATCAATGCACAAATCAAAGTGTACATGACAAACGTTCTACTCACAAGAGATTGTGGGCCTCCAAACATTACGTCAAATTTCCATATTCTATTTTAGAAGACTTCGTGAACCAGTTAATTTTCCATTGCATGCAAATGTGACTTAATAAACCATACATGAAAGCCAGCTTTTAATATATCATTAGATTACTTTCTTTTATAAACTCTAAAATTTTTATAGGATTATAAAAATACATGTTTATGTTGGAGAAAAATCATAAAAGCTTGTGTCAACACTTGTGTCTCCCAGGGCAATAATTTTGACTACTAAAAATTTATTGATAGTTTATCTCTTGCATTTTTGTGTTTCATAAATTAATATTTTCTTTCAACAAGTGCAAACACACAAATTGAATGTGGTGTTCAAATGTAACTTTGAAATAATTGAGCTGCTTTGGAACAATTTTATGTATTATAACTCAGCAGGGATCAATGACATCTTGCACACTTAGGTTTTTCCATTATTAAACTTACAATGGCCTCTTCCTGAATGCTTAAAGAGATAATGAACACTTGATTCATAAGGGTACTTGGATTTGTCTACAGATATAACTAAAGGGCAGTTTTCTTTTAAACTTTCATGCCCTTCCGTTATAGATCTGAAACTCAGCTCAAATCCTGAGAAAAGTTTTAGAGTTGGGGAGATATAACACATTTTTATATTTACAAGAAATATGTAGACATTGTTAACTGAATAAGAAAAGATAAATACTGACACCCACTGACACTAGAGAGTGCACACTGAAAGGAATACATCATTAGAATTTCCTGTGCAAGAAATAGATGTGAAAATGTGGTTAGCAACTGATCATATAATTGCTAGAAGTAGTGATTATGAAACAGATTTCCTTGTGGGTAGGAGTCCAGAAGGTTTTCAACTACACACATACAAACACAAACACATGTGGGCATGGATGAGCCCACATGTACCCCTCCCCACATACTTTGGAGTAGATTACACTAACAATAACAGGAAGGAGATAAGGACATAATTAGCAATTTATCAGTTATTAAAACAATTGTCCTTTATTCTGATTAGTAGTAGAATTGTAAATTACACATTCTGCTCTAACCAATTCTTAGATGATTTTATATAGAAAAGCTTGCTGTGAGAAGAAATTTTGACACTTCGTTTCTAAACTAAATACCTTTTAATGACTACTAATATTATTTAACAAAATAGTCTTGCAGGAAAAAATAATGCCTTGTATGGTACATTTTTCATTCCTTTGCAGAACATAACTCTTGTTGAACACAAACTTTGGATACCCAGCTGCTGAACTAATGGTGATTGTGTTTTCATATTATTTCTTTACATCTTCTGAGCTTGAAAAAGAAGAAATCGACGGACAGATGGGCTCCTTTGCAGTACACGTGCCCTTCCTGAGGGGCCATTGATCATTAATGGTTATTGGGGAAGAGGAGTGTCGTCATTATCAACAGTGTAGCTGCTGCTACGTTTCCCTTGTCGAGCAAATGTTTTCACTACCTCCCTGCTTTAGCATGAAACCCTCTCTCAGTGTGGCACATATGAAGCGACATGAAATAGGAGGGCGTGTGTTGTCAGGAAGTGTTCCATCAGGAGAGAGAAAGACTGGGAGTTAAAATAACTGAAATTGGGGCCTTGGAGACATGGCTCAATGGTTAAGAGCACTGACTGCTTTTCCAGAGGAACTGGGTTCAATTCCCAGCACCCACATGGCATAAATTAAGAAAAAAAATAACTGAAATCATCATATAATCTGTCATACAAACTGTCATACAATCAAGTATTTTGGCATAATTATGAATTTTGATTAAAATGCATTTGATGTAAAAATGTGAAATTTTATTTGAATTCTGATTTTTGTCCCTTATTTACTTCTGCCTTGAAAAAAATGTATTCTGTTTTATTGAAGAGAAATCAATGTCTGAGTATGTGTCTTCATTTCACTTGTTATATAAATCTGGCCCAACACGACTTGTTAATTGTATTTGTTTTGGAGACAGAGTTACTCAGTCATGGCTGTGCTGGACTCATTTTATAGGCCAGGATTGAACTCACAGAGATTCACTTGTCTCTGCCTCACTGAGTGCTGGGATTACAGGCATGTGCCACTGTTCCCAGCATACTTATTTTTTTTTTTTTATTAATAAGATTTCCATTGGCCTCTATCATTTCAAGTAGAACAGCAGAATTAAGGATTTAACACATATGTCACTCTATGTCATCTTTAGAAGCCTTTTTAATGGACAAATCCTAGTCCATGCAGTCCAAAAGCAAAACCCTTGGCTTACCTGTGAGGGTCCAGGCTGCCAGGAAAATTCTCTATAGTAGGCTGTGCCAGAGACAGAGGACAAGAAGGAGAAACTGAAGGAAATCAGAATAAATAAGGACAAAGGATGAGCAGTAAGGAGGATGCCCTAGGAGACTGAATGGTTTACATCAATGAGGTGTATCTACAGTAACTCAGTTAAGTAGAGAAGATATTCGATTTAAACTTTTATAAACATTATTTGTTATTTTATAAATTACAGTTTATTCACTTTGTATCCCAGCTGTAGCCCCCTTCCTCATCCTCTCCCAATCCCACCTTCCCTCCCTCATCTCCTTCCATGGCACTCTCCAAGTCCACTGATAGGGGAGGTCCTCCTCCCCTTCCCTCAGACCCCTAGCCTATCAGGTCTCATCAGGGCTTTCTGCTTTGTCTTCCTCTGTCACCTGGTAAGGCTGCTCCCCCTTCAGGGGAAGGTGATCAAAGAGCCAGCCACTGAGTTCATGTCAGAGACAGTCTCTGTTCCCCTTACTAGGACATCCACTTGGAGACTGAGCTACCATGAATACATCTGAGCAGGGGTTCTAGACCATCTCCATGCATGGTCCTTGGTTGGAGTACCAGTCTCAGAAAAGACCCCTCGGCCCAGATACTTTGGTTTTGTTGCTCTTCTTGTGGAGCTCCTGATCCCTCCATGTCTTTTTATCCCCCACTTTCATACGATTCCCTGCACTTTGCCCAAAGTTTGGCTATGAGTCTCAGCATCTGCCTTGATATCCTGTTGGGTAGAGTCTTTGAAAGGCCCTCTGTGGTAGGCTCCTGTCCTGTTGCTTCTTTTCTCCTTCTTCCAATGTTTGCCCTGTTTGTCTTTCTGAGTGAGTATTGATCATCTTACTCAGGGTCCTCCTTTTTGCTTAGCTTCTTTAGGTGTACATATTTTAGTATGTTTATCCTATACTATATGTCTAATATCTACTTATTTGTGAGTATATACCATGTGTGTATATGGTATACACATATACACATGTATACTTCTGGAATACCCCACTCAGACTTAACTTTTCTAGTTCCCACCATTTGCCTGAAAAATTCATCATTTCCTTGTTTTAAATTGTTGAGTAGTATTTCTTGTGTAAATGTACCCCAATTTTGTATCTATTCCTCAGTTGAGGGACATCTGGGTAGTTTCCAGATTCTGCCTATTACAAATAAAGCTGCTACAAACATGGTTGAGCAAATGCTCTTGTTGTATACTTGAGCATATTTTGGAAATATGCCTAGGAATGGCATACCTGGATCTTGATGAATCAGTATTTATAATTATAAACTGAGAAAGTGCCAGATTGATTTCCAAAGCAGTTGTTGAAGTTTACATTCCCACAATCAATGGAGTAGGGTTCCCCTTTCTCCACATCCTCTCCAGCACTTGAGTTTTTAATCTTAGTCATTCTGATGGGTGTAAGGTGAAATCTCAGGGTCATTTTGATTTGCATTTCCCTGATAACTAAGGCCACTGAGCATTTCTTTAAGTGTTTCTCTGCCATTTGATATTCCTCTGTTGAAAATTATCTGTTTAGCTCTGTGCCACATTTTTAATTAGATTATTTGATTTTTTGTTGTTTAACTTCTTGAGTTCTTTATATATTTTGGATATTATCCCTCTGACAGATATAGTGTTGGTTAAGGTCCTTTTCCAATCTGTAGGTTGTCGTGAAAATTGATCCACTATATAAACAAACTGAAGGAGAAAACCCACATGATCTGTTCCTTATATGCCAAAAAGGCATTTGATAAAATCCAACACCCTTTTCTGTTTAAAGTCTTGGAGAGATCAGGGATACAAGGCACATACCTAAGCATAGTATAGACAATATACTGCAAGCCTATAGTCAACATCAAACTCAATGGAGAGAAACTTAAATCAATCCCACTAAAATCAGGGACAAGGCAAGGCTGCCGACTCTGTCCTCATCTCTTCAACATAGTACTTGAAGGCCTAGCTAGAGCAATAAGACAACTAAAGGAGATCAAGTCGGAAAGGAAAAAAGTCAAAATATCACTATTTGCAGATGATATGATAGTATACATGAGTGACCCACAAAATTCAACTAGAGAAATCCTTCAGCTGATAAACACCTTCAGTAAAATGGCTGGATACAAAATTAACTCAAAAAAAATAGCTCTCCTATATATGAAAGACAAAGGGGCTGAGATGAGAAAGAAAGCAGGGAAACTACACCCTTCACAATAGCCACTAATTACATAAAGTACCTGGGTATGACTCTAACCAAACAAGTGAAAGACCAATTTGAAAAAAAAACTTCAAATCTCTGAAGAAAGAAATTGAAGAAGACATCAGAAGATGGAAAGATCTCCTGTGCTCATGGATCAGTAGGATTAACATAGTGAAAATGGCCATCCTGCCAAAAGCAATCTACAGATTCAATGAAATTCCCATCAAAATACTAACACAATTCTCTACAGACCTTGAAAGAACAATTCTCAAACTCATATGGTAAAACAAAACTACTTAGAATTGCTAAAACAATTCTGTACAAATCATGTCATCTGGAAGTATCTCCATCCCTGAACTTAAATTGTACTACAGAGCAATAGTAATAAAAACTGCATGGTACTGGCATATTAACAGAATGGTGGATCAATGGAATCAAATAGAAGACCCAGAAATAAACACATACACCTACAGAAACTTGATTTTTGACAAAGAAGCCAAAAACTATACAGTGGCAAAAAAAAAAAAAATAGCATCTTTAACAAATGGTGCTCATCTGACTAGATGTCTACATGTAGAAAAATGCAAATAGGCCCATATTTATCACACTGCACAAAACAAAGCCCAGGTGGATCAAAGACCTCAACATAAACCAGACACACTAAACCTATTAGAAGGAAAGTTGGGGAAAAGCCTTGAACTCATTGGCATAGGAGCCAACTTCCTGAACAGAACACCAACAGCACAGGCTCTAAGAGCAACAATCAATAAATGGGACCTAATGAAACTGATTTAATCTTTTAAACTAGAACAACAAAGATTTCCTGTTGGTGCTGAGTAGCACAGCCTTGCCTCTACTACAGATTTGCTTGAAACATTGGTTCATTTCAAATTAGGCATACTGAAGTAAAGATGGTTGGCAAGTAGCTATAATCCCAGCACTTGGGAGGCTGAGGAAGAAGGATTATAGAGTGAAGATGGAAGCACTGGGAATGCTTCAACAAAATATGAGCTATTACAAATTGAGAAAAGCCTCAGACTTTGAAATCCAACTTGAAGGGAAGAAAAATTATTTAAGCTAATATAGAAAAAAATAACAATTATGAAACATAGATATTACAGAGAGCTTTTAATCATTGTACTGGAATTACCAGGCCTAATATCAGGGGCTTAAAAGTTCTCTGTTATGTCCACACAAAATGAGAAAATGTCACATATGAGGGAAATTATTCCTTCTTCTACAGATTTAAATTATATTTAGCAAAAAATCTTGGTATTAGAGTCATATGTTTTTTAATGAAGTGATATATCATTAACTAAAGGCATTATTATTGGTCAAAACAGTTTAAGTATTGCCAGCTTTTCAAGGTAAGAGTCATGGTATTCTAGACATGAGTGTAGCATCTTCCAAGAATATACTGATTTGAAAATTTCTGTCCTAAAAGAGAAGTAAGTAATTAACATTCAAGAGATTACAATCAAATATAAGTTGTATGTTGGAAGCAAGAATAAAGAAATCTTGGTGTTAGAGTCATCCTTTTTGCATCTTATGAGCAAGCAATTTGTTTTACATTTCTGACCCTCACTTTCCTCACCTTTATGCTGAGAGTAGTATAAATTCCTTCTTAGTTCCACATAAATCTAACAACATTCACAATCAAATGACACTTTTTGATTGACATTTTAGTCAATTAGATAGAAACATTCACTTTTGTTGATTGGTACCTAAGGATGTTCTATGTCTGATATTCAACATAATAGGATTTTTTTATGTTGTGTAATTGTGGAAGTGCTCCTTCGATCAAACATTTGAACCAGTTGAAAATACCTGCAAGTATTTTCAAGATTAAAAGATTATGTAATTAACTATAGAAATGATTCCTGAAAGTGAAATACTGTACTCAGAAGGGTATCAAGGCAGATGCTGAGACTCATAACCAAACTTTGTTCAGAGTGCAGGGAATCTTATGAAAGAAGGGGGAGACAAAAAGACGTGGAGGTGACAGAAGATCCAAAAGGAAACCAACAGAATCAAAATATCTGGGCACAGGGGTCTTTTCTGAGACTGATACTCCAACCAAGGACCATGCATGGAGATAACCTCTGCACAGATGTAGCCCATGGCAGCTCAGTCTCCAAGTAGGTTTCCTAGTAAGGGGAACAGGGACTGTCTCAGACATGAACTCATTGGCTCGCTCTTTGATCACCTCCCAGTGAGGGGGGGCAGCCTTACCAAGTCACAGAGGAAGACAATGCAGCCACTCCTGATAAGACCTGATAGGCTAGGGTCTGAGGGAAGGGGAGGAGGACCTCCCCTATCAGTGGACTTGGGGATGGGCATGGGAGGAGGTGAAGGATGGTGGGATTGGGAAGGGAGGAGGGAGGAGGCCACAGCTAAGATACAAAGTGAATAAACTGTAATTGATAAAAAAATTAAAAATTTAAAATAGAAGAAAAAAGATTATGTAGCTGCTGAGTGACAGAGTACCTGTGGTGCATGAGGTCTTAAATTTGTTCACTTTTATTACATGGTTACAGGCATGTTGCACAATCGAGGAGAATAAAGAATCAGTGTTTAACTTGAGGACCAATGAGTAATGTGATCAGTAAAACTCTTACTTTCTGGAAGGGAAAATGTGTTTGGATATTGAGAGATGATGGAGCTGGTGACTTAAAGGATTTAAAATACAATAGTGAGATAACATAGACCTTACATGGTATCAGTGTCTATTATTTATCACTACATACTCTGAGCATACGGAGATGTTATTTTATGCATCAGAAGATAACAGCAAGGGTCACAACTGCAGCCATACAGTTTGCATCTTATCTGGAGAAGACGTTGATTTTGTTTATTCATCTTTATAGGTAACAACCCACAGTTTCAACTTTGTGAACAGTTAGTGATGGCTGCCACAAGCAATGCATTGAGTGTGAAATTAATCAAATATTTGTAAAACCACAAAATTATGTTACTGTTGTTTGATGTACATTAGAAATTTATTCAAAAAATGTTATACTAAGTTTAATTTTTTATTTTAAATTTAATTATATATATTTATTTATTACAAGTTATTTACTCTGTATCCCCATTGTGGCCCCCTCCCTTGTCTCCTCCTGCCCCACTCACCCTCCCTCTTCCCCCACTCTGCCCTTTCCCTAGTCCCCTGATAGGGGAGGACTTCCTCCCTTTCTATCTGACCCTAGCTTATCAGGTCTTATCAAGGTTGGCTGCTTTGTCTTCCTATGTGGCCTGGAAAGGCTGCACCCCCCAGGGGGAGGTGATTAAAGAGCCAGCCACTGAGTTCATGTCAGAGACAGCCCCTGTACCCTTTACTAATTTTTGAAACTACTCTTTTGAGAAATTCTGTTTTCCATGAAACACAATAGTCAGTGTGGTTGAGAATATTCTTACAGAGAATTGATTCTTTTCATAATTAAAATATTAGAGTTAAGTTAGAAAATATTGACTAGCAAGAGGATTAAAGGATCATATTTGAAAATGTCAGAAAAATTACAGCAGCTCTTAGAAAAATGACCACTTAAAGTCAGACCTGAGACTTGACCTTACCATTGTGGTGTGGACAAGCTGCATTAGGTCAAGTGCAGCAGAAACCTTAACGGCCTGTTATATGGCAGCAATACAAAAGCTCTGTTCATTGTAGGACTTGTTAAAAAGTTCTAGAAGGGAGATAAATTATTATGTTGTTTTTTCTTTTAAATTTTTTAAATTTTTATTAATTACAGTTTATTCACTTTGTATTCCAGCTGTAGCCCCATGCCTCATCCCCTCCCAATCCCATTCTCCCTTTCTCCTCCTCTCCTACGCCCCTCCCCCAGTCTGATTCAGACACCTTTAAAGGAAGAACAATTTAGTTTCCATGAACAACACTTAGAAATTATCATTGAAATATTAAACATAAAGTATTCCAGAATTCTTTGAAACTGTATTTCCAGTGTTCTGATTTTAGTCATGATAGAATCAAAATATAGTCATTCAAGAAACTTATACTAGAGATAGCTGTTTTTAGGTCATAACATTTTGTTGGATACAATCAGAAAATGTGGTGTGGTTGACAAACCCTACATTGAGCTTGAAATTACTGTGTTACCAGTATGTTCCAATCAATGAGAACCTCTCAGCCATGAACTTTTATTGATTTGTATTCCTGAGAGTAATATAAATAGCTTTCCTTAAATCTTCCAATTTTACTATCGTTCTTTTTTCTGAATTCTAGGCTGGGAAAAGGATATCTATGTACTTATTCTCTCATGTTCCAAGTCAGACAGAATGGGAGTCAAGAATAGTGTTCTATGAACAAGTGTATGTGTGTGTGTATGCTATCAACAATTACATTAAGTACATTAATCAGAAGTTTTAAAAATCAAGTAAACTATATACAATTTCAAACAGAAAAAGACAAAATGCTTTAGGGATGCAGAGGCAGACGAATCTCTCGAAGTTTGAGGCCATCTTGGTCTACAAAGTGAGTCCAGGACAGCCAAGGCTACACTGAGAACCCCTGTCTTGAAAAAAAAAAAAACAAACCCAAAAACTGCAAAACCAAAACAAACAAACAAAAACAAAACAAGCAAAACAAACAAAAAACAAAGAAACCAACCAAACAATGCACACATGAACACACTACAAACAAACAAACAATAACCCAAACAACCAAACAACCAAATAAAAAAAAAAACAGAACAAAACAAAACAAAAATACAACAAAAACAAAACAAAGTATAAGTGGTCTCACATCAGATCATACCAGGAATGGCTTTACAGCTTCTTTTCACTTTTGAGAAATGCATGTGAAATCCAACTATCAAATCTTGGATATTAATGGATGCATTTAAAAATTTATTGCAAATATACAAGGTTAGTTTCTACACTTCCTAAAACAGTAGTCCAAATTACAATCAGTATTTTTAAAGCATTGTTAGTTTCATGGGCTCTCTAAGATGTTGACCGTTTTATGTGAACTCTGTTGTACGGTGCTCTGACTGTATGTTCAGATGGGAAAAGCTACTACCACTTTCTGCTGCTTCCAAAAACATGGGCAGAGTTTGTTTTTATCCTGTTTTCTATTCTTATAGTTAAAAATTTAGAAAATGTGACTAATATTGACAAGGCAGATACTGTAAGATAGATTTTAACTTCCTCACATGTAAATTGTATATTTATTTATTCATTTTACATCCTAATCTTAGCCCCATCCCTCCTCACCTCTCACTCCCACTCTCCCACTCTCTCCTCATCCCCCTATTTCTCAGAAATGGGGAACCCTCCTTCCCCTTCACCCCAGCTCATCAAGTTGTATCAGAGCTAAAATTTGTCATTGTTTCATGTGGATTGGCTAGTCCATCCCTTCAGGAGGAAGTAATTAAATTCTGGCAACAAAGTTCATGTCAGAGAGAGCTCCTGTTCCCCTTGTTAGGGGACCACATGAGACCTGAGCTGCCCATCAGCCACATCTTTGTAGGAGGCCTATATCCAATACATGCAAGGTCATTGATGGGTGCTTCAGTCACAGGAGGCCCCTCTAAGCCCTGGTTAGTTGGCTCTGTTGGTTTTCTTTTTTTTTTTTAATTCTTTATTAATTATACTTTATTCACTTTGTATCCTTCCTGTGGTTCTCTCCCTCCTCCTGTCCCAATCCCTCCCTTCCTCCACCCTCTGCATGCATGCCCCTCCCCAAGTCCACTGATAGCGGACTTTTCCTTCCTTCTGATCCTAGTCAATTAGGTTTCATCAGGTGTGGCTACACTGTCTTCTTCTGTGGCCTGGTAATGCTGCTTCCCCCTCTGGGGGAGGTAATTAAAGAGCAGGCCAATCAGTTCATGTCAGAGACAGTCCCTGTTTCTATTACAATGGAACCCACGTGGATACTGAACTGCGATGGGTTCCATCTGTGTAGGGGTCTTAGGTTATCTCCATGCATAGTCCTTGGTTGGAGTATCAGTCTCAGGAAAGACCACTGTGCTCAGATTTTTTGGTTCTGTTGCTCTCCTTGTGGAGTTCCTGTCCTCGCCAGATCTTACTATTTCCCACTTCTTTCATAAGATTTCCTGCACTCTGCCCAAAGGTTGCCCATAAGTCTCAGCATCTGCATTGATAGTCTGCAGGGCAGAACCTTTCAGAGGTCCTTTGTGTCAGGGTCCTGACTTGTTCCCTTTTTTCTCCTTATTCTGCTGTCCATCCTCTTTGCCTAAAAAACAAGGAAATCATGAAATTTGCAGGTAAATGGTGGGATCTGGAAAAGATCATCCTGAGTGAGCCATCCCAGAAGCAGAAAGATGCACAAGGTATATACTCACTCATATAGACATATAATATAGGATAAACCTACTAAAATCTGTACACCTAAAGAAACTAATCAAGAGGGAGGACTCTTGCTAAAATGCTCAATTTCTGTTGGTTTTCTTATGAAGCTCCTGTTACTTCCAGATCCTTTTCTCCTTCCCTTTACTTTTCCACCGGCTCGCTATGCCTCGCCCCATGTACAGCTATGAGTCTTAGCACAAGGCTATTCCTCGCCCCATGTACAGCTATGAGTCTCAGCACAAGGCTTTGCTAGTTAGATCCTCCCAGAGTACATGTGCATCTTTCTGAGTGCATTTTTCTTCATTTAGGATGATCTTTTATAGTTACATCCATTGCCTGAAAATTTATGATTTCTTTGTTTTTTAATAGCTGAGAACCTTTCCATTGTGCAAACATATCACAGTTTATTTATCTACTCTTTATTTGAGGGGCATCTAGGTTGTTTCCAGTTTCTGGCTATTATGAATAAAGCAACTGTGAACATACTTGAGCAAGTGTCCTTGTGGTATGGTGGATCATCTTTTGTATATATACCCAAGAGTGGTAAAGCTCGGTCTTGAGGTAGAGCTATCCTCAGTTTTCTGAGAAAGCACCAGATTGATTTCCAAAGTGGTTGTACTAGTTTGAATTTTGATCAGCAATGAAGGAGTGTTCCCCTTTCCCCACATCCTCACCAAAGATCTCAAAATAAAACCAGATACACTAAATTTATTAGAAGAAAAAGTGGGTAAAAGCTTTGAACTCATTGGCATAGGAGACAACTTCCTGAACAGAACACCAATAGCTCAGGCTCTAAAATCAACAATTTAAAATGGGACTTCTTGAAACTGAAAAGCTCTGTAAGCCCAAGGACACTGCCAATAGAATGAAATGACAGACTACAGATTTGGAAAAATAATCCTCATCAATCGTACATCCAAAAAGGACTAATATCCAAACTATATAAAGAACTCAAAACATTAAACACCAACAAACAAAATAACCCAAATAAAAAGTGGGATACAGAGCTAAACAGGGAACTCTCAACAGAGTAATATCAAATGGCCAGGGAGCACTTAAAGAAATGCTCAGTGTCCTTAGCAATAAGGGAAATGCCAATCAAAATGACTCTGAGATTCCCTCTTACACAATGGCTAAGAAAAACAAAAAAAACCTCAAGTGACATCACATGTAATTTGTAATTAAGTTTTTTTTTTCACATAATTATTCTGATCATGGTTTCCCCTTTCTCAACTCCTCCCAGATCCTCCATACCTTCCATCCACCCAAATCCACACCAGAAACTCTAAGACAATAAGTCTGAAAAATGCCCAAACAAAGCAATACCACCCTCCCCCCCCAAACAAACAAACAAACAAACAAAAAAACCAACAACAACAACAACAACAAAAAACCCAAAACAAAACAAAACAAAAAAACACCATGGAGTTCATTTGAGGTTGTCCATGTACTGCTTAGCATGGATCCTGTGTGATTAATAATGTGGGTGAGGCTTTGCTGGAGACAGATTCTTGGTTAGGAAAGTGAGCCTGTGTCTCCTTTTCCCTCTCAGAGCTGTTTTTGTGCATTCCTATGCATATTGGTCCTATTGTGTGGAAGGCCTTGTTTCTTGCTGTCACTCATCACCTATGGCTCTTAATCTTTCTGCCTGCTCTCCCTGATAGTTCCCTGAACCCTGAGAAGAGTTTAATTAAGAATTCTACTATGGCTGAGTTTTCCAAAATCTCTCATTCTCTGTACATCTTGACATGTTTTTGTAACTTTTATGTGTTGACCGTGGGAAAATGAAAATGAAAAGTCAAGAAGAACAACTTCAAACCTCAGTGACTTTTGAGTTATTAACTTTATGTACACATCTAAGCAATGAAATCGTGTTTAACCTTCCTTACAAATGTCTGTGAACTGTGTGACTTCTCACTGGCATTACAGCCAACACAGCCTATAATAAATATTATACCAAACTCTATAACATGCATATGAGGTCAGTCTCTCCTTCCTGATATAACAAAGCTACAGGAAACTAGTTGTAATGAAATAAAGACTGCTTACTTTATATGACTAGTTGCAATTTACTCGTGCAAAATGATAAAATCATTCAAAACTGAGTAAGTGGGTAAGAATGAAGTGGACAGTATCTCCTAACACTTTAAAACTGCCATGTAGACTAATGCTTGATTGATGCAACTGAAGCAGTTATGACTTGGACATCAAAAACAGAAAGTGAGATTGATTTATTGCTATATTTCTCAGGTTTAATCGTATTTCAAATGATTTGATTCTGAGAACTAAATAAAGGATTTCAGAGTCATTGTTAAATTTCAGATCTACTGCATTTTTTCCTTCAGAACAGTCAGAGTATTTACTGTTGGTTCAACAATTTAAATTGCATGAGAAGTGGGTTATTTTGAAGGTTTTTTCTTCTTCTTTTTCTTTTTTTATTTTAATTTTTATTAATTATACTTTATTTACTTTGTATCCCCCCATAAGCCCCTCTCTTCTCCCCTCCTAATCCCATCTTTCCTCCCCCTTCTCCAAGTTCGCTGATAGGGGAGGTCTTCCTCTCCTTCCTTCTGATCCTAGTCTATCAGATCTCATCAGGAGTGGCTGCACTGTCATCTTCTGTGGCTTGGTAAGATTGCCCCCCACCCCCATGGGGAGATGATCAAAGAGCAGGCCAATCAGTTCATGTCAGAGGCAGTTCTTGATTCCATTACTATGGAACCCACTTGGACACTGAACTGCTATGGGCTACATCTGTGCAGGGGTTCTAGGTTATCTCCATGCATAGTACTTGGTTGGAGTATGAATCTCTGGGAAGACCCCTGTGTTCAAATTTTTTGGTTCTGTTGTTCTCCTTGTGGAGTTCCTGTCCTTTCCAGATCTTACTATTTCCCACTTCTTTCATAGGATTCATTGCACTCTGCCCAACAGTTGGCCATAAGTCTCAGCATCTGCTTTGATAGTGTGCAGGGCTGAGCCTTTCAGAGGCCCTCTGTGGCAGGTTCCTAACTTGTTTCCTGTTTTCTTTTTCTTCTGATGTCCATCCTCTTTGCCTTTCTGGATGGAGATTGAGCATTTATCCAGAGTCCTCCCTCTTGATTAGTTTCTTTAGGTGTACAGATTTTAGTAGGTTAATCCTATATGACTGAGTATACACCATGTGTGTCTTTCTGCTTCCGGGATAGCTCACTCAGAATGATCCTTTCCAGTTTCCACATTCTCCACTTCATATGGAATAACAAGAAACCCAGAATTGCTAAAACAATCCTCTACAAAAAAAGATCTTCTGGATGTATCTCTGTCTCTGATCTCAAGCTGTGCAATAGAGCAACAGTAATAAAAACTGCATGGTACTGGCATAGAAGCAGAATGGTGGATCAATGGAACCAAACAGAAGACCCAGAAATAAACCCACACACTTATGGACACCTGATCTTTGACAAAGATGCCAAAACCATACAATGGAAAAAGATAGCATCTTCAACAAATGGTGCTGGTCTAACTGGATATCTACATGTAGAAAAATGCAAATAGTTTCATATTTATCACCCTGCACAAAACTAAAGTCCACATGGATCAAAGACCTCAACATAAAACCAGACACATTAAATCAGTTAGAAGAAAAAGTGGGGAATACCCTAGAACTCATTGGTACAGGAGACAACTTCCTGAACAGAACACCAACAGCACAGGCTCTAAGAGCAGCAATCAATATTTTGAAGTTTTTTGAACCTGATATTTAATTAAAGAGTTTAGATGCAACATCAAGTTTTAGATGTTGATGACCAAGGCCCCTTAATTTCATTGTACACTAACATAAATTATATAACATTCTAAAAATAGGGATTCCTGTAATATTATTAAGTAAATATTTGTGTTTCTAAATATTAATTTTAAATTTTATAGTTAAGGAAGAGTTAGTTAAATATCTAAGAGAATATCAGGGTGTAATAAGCTTGCAATTGAACCTATTTCAGGAAGTTTTATGGGAAATACTTATAGTTTTATAGATATAAGGAAATGGTATGCTCAAAATACTGTGTTGAAACTGGAGTTTTATTATTCAAGTAATTACTATTAAAGTCTATGCAGAAGAGTTGTCTTCAGGGGAAGCAAGAATTATTGCTAAGAATGGCATGAGACAGAAGTGAGTTCTGGCAGAAGAAGAGTTAAGAGGGGTATAGAGGGAGAGGAGGAAGAAAGGGTGTGATTGGAGTAGAAGAGGAAGAGGGCTACAGCTGGGATACAAAGTGAATAAATTGTAATAAATAATAGTAATTAAATTTTAAAAAAAAGAAAGATCAGGAACCCAGTGCAGATCCCTGACAGGAAAAAGAAGATAACCTCACTAAGCAACAACCATGGGGTTTGACCACTAGGGCAGCCTTGGACACTTTGAGGGCTAAAATCTTTTTTTTTTTTAACGTATTTTTTCATTTATTACAGTTCATTCACTTTGTATCCCAGCTGTAGCTCCTTCCATCTGCCCCTCCCATTCCCAGCTTCCTTCCCTCTTCTCCTCCCATGCCTCTTCCCCAGACCGCTGATAGGGAAGGTCCTCCTCCCGTTCCATCTGACCCTAGCCTACCAGGTCTTGTCAGGACTGGCTGCATTGTCTTCCTCTGTGGCCTGACAAGGCTTTTCTCCCCTCAGGTGGAGGTGATCAAAGAGCCAGCCACTGAGTTCATGTCAGAGAGAGCCCTTGTTCCCCTTACTAGGAAGCCAATTTGGAGACTGAGTTGCCATGGGCTACATCTGTGCAGGGGTCTAGGTTATCTCCATGAATGTGCTTGTGCTCAAGTATACAATAAGGATATTTGCTCAACCATGTTCATAGCAGCTTTATTCGTAATAGCTTGAATCTGGAAACAACCCAGATGCCCCTAAATTGAGGAATGGATAAAAAAAATTTGTGGTACATCTACGCAATGGAATACTACTCAGCAATTAAAAACAAGGAAATCACGAAATTTGCAGGCAAATAGTGGGAACAAGAAGAGATCATCCTGAGTGAGGTATCCCAGAAACAGAAAGACACACATGATATATACTTACTTACAAGTAGATATTAGACATATAATATAGGATAAACATACTAAAATCTGTACACCTAAAGAAGCTAAGCAAGAAGGAAGACCCTGGGTAAGATGATCAATCCTCATTCAGAAAGGCAAATGGGATGGACATCGGAAGAGGGAGAAAACAGGGAACAGGACATCAGCCTATCACAGAGGGCTCTGAAAGACTACCCAGCAAGGTATCAATACAGATGTTGATGCTCATAGCCAAACTTTGGGCAGAGCGCAAGGAATTTTATGAAAGAAGGGGGAGATAGGAAGACCTGGAGGAGATAAGCACTCCACAGGAGAGCAACAGAATCCAAAAATCTGGGCCCAGGGGTCTTTAATGAAACTGAAGACTAACGTTTTCGAGGAGGTAGTTAACATCAAACCCAGTCAAAATAATTGAAAACATCACGAGCTAAAGCCCCAGAGATAAGTTTTTCTTTAAAAACAACACGAATATGTGGGTCAGGAGTCAGAGGATTAGTGGGTCTTTGGGTCGTGTGCTTGTCCTCCTTTATGCGTGAGGACCTGGTGTGCTTCTGTGAGGCCCTAACAGAAGCGGGGAACTGCGCAGATGATCTCTGAGAGCATGGCCACACTTGTGGGGAATTCAGGAGGGCATGGCCTCAGAGAAGAAGTTGCGCATTTTCATTGTTAAAAACAAAGCACCGCAGCTATGTGCAGACATGTTTGATTCTCCAGCGATAATGTTAAACATTGGTCTTGTAGATTACGAATTTTTTTAAATTTTAATTTAATTTTATTTTTAATTACACTTTAATTTCATCCCTGGACAAAACCATGGTATTCAAAGAAAGAGAGGTTTACTGTTGTAGTCCACCATCTTGAAAAATAATGTAAAATGCCTTGGTTTAAGTTTGCATTTGTTATTTGATATCTCATTATTTCTCACTGCTGCAGTGCCATAAGCAAGAGATATGTTCCTTACCTTACCACTGAAATTTTAAATTTTGTGTTTTTAATATGTATTGTTCTCTAAACCTTGTGACATTCATGTTGCTGATTAGAAATGATAACAGTGCAATGTAGGTGTAGAGGAAGGATTTTGTTTGGAGGATTTTGGGTTTTTATTATTATTATTATTATTTTTACTTATGTGGTATCCTCAGTGATAAAGAAAATCTATTAAGAATTTTATGGCTCATAGGCCTGGAGAAATGGCTCACTGATTCTCAGAACTTACATGATAGCTCACAACCATATGTAATTTTGGTTTTAGAGAATCAAATACCTTCCTCTGGCCTCTGTCAATGCTGCACACACCTGATGTATATACATACATATAGGTAAAACATTCTACACATAAATTAAAGAAAAAAGAATTACATGACACTAAAATACTACCTTGTATTTTTTCACTCACTAAAGAAAAATAAAAATCAGTTTTCTGCTTTTTATATTAATTCTTAGATTTCTAAAGCAGAATAACTCCTAGTATACCATAGAGCAGGAAGTGCTTTGAGAAACACTTGCTCATTAGAAATGGAGTAGATAAAACCCCATCCTCAGTTTCTCTCTTCTCTGCAGGCCTTCTGTCTTCTCATCCTTGCTCTCCTCAGGTCTGATCTCCACCTTCTTAAGTCTCTATATCCCCTCTTTTACCCTGCTCCCTCTCTTCAGCCATTACCTCTGTGTATTCTATCTCTTCTTCCAAGTGAGATTTATGCCTCCTCACTTGGGTCCTCCTTGTTTCTTATCTTCTGTGGCTCTTATGCTTATCCTATATTATATGTCTAAAATCCACTTATAAGTGAGTATATACGTGTGTCTTTCTGGGTCTGGGTTATCTCACTCAGGATGATCTTTTAGAGACCATAGAGACTGAAGAGGACACTCTCTAACTAGACTAGTCTTCTAATAAAGGCAGGGGAACACCAACCCACCCACAAAAACTTCCGCCTAAAATTTTGAGATGTACAGGGATAAAGATAGAGCAGATTGAGCAGAGATTGCCTGGCCCAACCAAAGACCCACCCTATCAGAGAGTATCAGCCCTTGACACTATGAATGATACTCTGTTAAGCTTGCAGACAGAAACCTGACAGAGTTGTCTTCTGAGAGGCTCTACCCAGCAGTGCCTCAAACAGGTGCTGAGACTTGTCCTTTTCCCCAATGGCCTGGCAATTCAGTCCTACAGTGGAAAGTGATCTAGAAGGGAAGTGGGGACTGCAGCAGACAGGGACTCACTAGCCAGTTTTTAGATCACTTTCCACTGGTGGGACTGCATTGCCAGGCCATCGGGGAAAAGGACACGTTCAGTCCTGATGCAACTTGATGAGCTGGGGTGAATGGGAAAGGAAGCTCCCCTTTTCTGAAGAAAATGGAAGGGGTGGGAACTGGAGAGGGAAAGAGAGTGGGACTGGGTGGTAAGGAGAGATGGGGCTACAAGGATGTAATGTGAACAGAATGAATAAACGAGAAAAAATAATTTAAATAAAAACTACTTATACAAATGAGAGCATTTGTATGCTGAACCTTAGTTTATCAGTCCATAGTCTTATGTACAAGAGTGATGAATCATGTGATAGTATTTGAAGAATTAAAAAGTAAAGGAACTCATTCATCTTGAAGTCTTCTGAAATAATAAGTGGATATGTAGGGATAGCTTTTAACCTGATCGATAGAAATATAATTAAATATGTGTCATCCTTAGAAGCACATGGCATGGTACATACAGTATAGTTCGCTTGTGCTTAGTATGCATTGACCAAGCATGGATACATTCAGGGGACAATGAGCTCATTTGGCATCTTCACCCTGAGTCACATTCTCTGGAAACTGCAATAAAGATTTTCTTTGTATGCTTGGAATGACTTAAGAGTTTAGGATTTATCATACATAAAATACAGGGTAAATTAACATAGTTACCAGTACATTTGAGGGAAGTTTTTAGTTTTGTGCTTGAAAACAGTGTTTTAAAAGAACATGGCCTTGAAAACGCTATTCAAATTACTTGGTGTTCTGTTTGGACAGAACAAAAACAAAATCCAAGTTTGCCTAAATTAAAATATCTAGCAATGGAGTTTAATACTTCTAAATTTAGAAAACACGGATACATAAAATCCAAATTATTTTGGACTAGGTGTGAATAGCTTTAATGTTAATTATACTAACTTTAGTATAGTCTCATGCTTACATATTCAGATTATATTCCTTAATCATTTTCCATTAGATTTTTACATTTCTGAAATGTTTGCTTTTAGAACTACCTCTACTACTTTCATTTACATAGTAATGGAATGAGTGAGAGAAAATGCATTTGCCTGTTTCTACAGATAAAGCTTTTACTTGTCAATAAAAGGAAGCCTGCCTAAACTGTGTGTCAGAATGTTGAAAGAGTTTGACGTTCCAGTATGGCAGATAAGAAAAGAATTACATGAGAGAAGGCAAAACAATGGTGGAGAAACAAAACCGAACGGGAACCATGACTGCGCATCAATTGCTGAAGGACTCACTGAACGCGTAGTCTTTTGGAAATCCTGAAAGGAGCGTGGCAACCCTGCAGTCACTTCAGATCTCTTGGAAGCATCCTCCTCTCAAGGGATGGCAAGGTTCAGCTCTGTGTCTGTCACTGGGCTCTTCCAGCACTGACTTGCTGTTTTATGTGCCATGCATGGAGTGTTTTAAGAGAAGGTAGAAGATACCTGATAAAACAGGATCAGATGAATGGGGAGGAGGTTCCCCCTTTTAGTGGACTTGGCAAGGGGCAGTGTGGAGATGAGGGAGGGAGGGAGGGACTGGGAGGGAATGAGGGATCGGGACATGGCTGGGATACAGAGTTAATAAAATGTAACTGATAAGAAAAAAATAAAATTAAAAAAAATTAAAAAAAATAAGTACAAAAAAAGAAAAAAAAAAAAGAGAAGGTAGACCTGTAGAAATAGTTCACTGAAGTCAAATATGTAATAAGGACTTCTGCAATCCAGTTATCTTTACAGTTCACAAAGAAAATATAACCTATAGGAGCCGTGGAGATATTTGAGAAGATATCAAGTACAGGCATCCCTCTCTCTTTCCATGTCATTCTTATTTAGTGTAAAGAGAGAATGTATGCATGTGCTCTTTATTGTTTTGTCAAGCGGATGAAGCGAAGAGGGTGAGTTGGAAAGAAGAAGAGAGTCATCACAGGTGGAGGATGTGATAAGGGGATGGAGAAAGGGAATGTGATAACACACTGTATGCAACTAAGAACATCTCAAAATTGAACAATAAAATTTTGTATTTTGTGTATCGGGGGTCATGTGGAGGTCAGAAGACAACTTTCAGGATTTGGTTTTCCCTTCAACCCTGCATGTTTACCAGTGATCCAACTCATGTCATTAGGCTTGACAGCAAGTGCTAATCCCCAATGAGTCATCTTGCCTCTCCCAAAAAAATGAACCTGATTATATATAAAAAAAAAATCCTGCATATTCAACCCGAAGAGTTGTTACTCTGTGTATTGAAACCATACAGTATGTGCATAGCTTTGTTCATGCGCAAATGTATGCTCCCACGTAGTATATCTATGTGACAAAGCGATACATGTCATATACACTCAAGATTTCTTATTGTACCTGCATAGCATATTTAGTATCATCTGCTGTTTTGGGACATTTCCTGAAGGTACTTAAACAAATGCCTTCTACCTTCAAGAAAGATCACTAATGACAGTTCAGTGACATGTTTTCATACAAGTCTAGCTTCAGGAACCAGTGAGTTACTGGTGTTTGCACTGGCTGATTTTATGTATCAACTTGTCACAAGCTAAAGTCATCAAAGGGAAAGAGCCTCAGTCAAGGAAATGCCTCCATGAGATCCATCTATAGGCCATTATCTCAGTGATCAGTGGGGGAGGGCCCAGCGCTTTGTGGGTGATGTCATCCCTGGACTGGTAGTCCTGGATTCTATGGGCTGAGCAAGCCAGGAGAAGCAAGCCAGTAAACAGTATCCCTCATGGCCTCTGCATCAGCTCCTGACTCCATAATCCTGCCGTGTTGGACATTCTGTCCTGACTTCTTTTGGCAATAAACAACAATGTTGAAGAAGTTAAATAAATCTTTCCTCCTCAACTTGTTTTTTGATAGCAGCAATAGAAACCTCAATTAAGACAGAATCCGTGACAGCATCATGGGTGACCCAAAAGCATTTGTATCACAAAAAAAGGGCTTATGAGCATAGGTGAAAACTCATAAACCATCATCCTTGGAGCTCTCTGTAGGATTGTAGTCAGCTTCGTGGAGAATTATAAACCATCAGGAGGAACATCTTGTGTCTTGTAACTTTCATGACCTTCTGGACTTTTGTAGGTAGTTCAGTGTGCATCCTGTATTCTGAGCCAAGGAAATAGAAACATACTTACCCAGTGTCGACACCCGCTAAAGTGTTAGAGAATAAATACAGATATTCTATATATATCATAGCTTGTATGCTTCTCATTATGCTTTATTAATATTATTAGCATATATTAAGCATAGACAATATGTTGTAATTATACCTAGCACATAGTATTGATGAATACAATAGTCATGCCAAAACAACAACCAAAAACCAGAACAAAAACCAGATAGGGGCCAGTGAAACGGCTTGGTAGGTTCAAAGAGCTTGTTGCCAGGCATGGAGGCCTGCGTTCAATTCTCGGGAAATGCATAGTGAAAAGAGAGAACAGAGTTTCACAAGCTCTTTTCACCTCTACATGTAAGCCTTGGCACATAGGTGGACACACACACACACACACACACACACACACAATTTTATAAAATTCAAACTTCAAGTGATATTTTTTTAAAGGGCACAGAGATTAAAGGACCAAAAAGAAATAATGTTTTCACTTATAAAATCAGTACATAATTTTTAAAACACATAGTTGATATGAATTCATATAACATCAACTATTTTATATTTTGAGTTGTATTTAAACTTCATAATAGCTATTTTCTCTAACTTTTGGTTAAACGTCCTCATCTGTCAAATATTTGTTATAATATTTGCTGCTGTGTCCCCTTGTTTGATACTTCTGTGACACACAGAACATCTTTGAACCAAATACAATGAACACAGTGCAGATGGGTGACTGTCTCAGTTAGTTTCCATTGCTGTGAAGAGACAGCATGACCATGATCATAAAGGAAACTATTTAACTGGGGCTGTCTTACACTTTCAGAGATTTAGTCCCTTATTGTTATGGGAGGAGCCATGGTGGCACACAGGCAGATGTGGGCACTGGAGAGGTAGTGAGAGTTCTAGATCCCTGACTGGCAGGCACCAGAAACAGAGACTGTGAGCCCCTGGCCTGTTTTAAGCATCTGATTCCCAAAGCCTTCCTCCAGTGACACATTTCTGCCAGAAAATCCACACCTACTCCAGCAAGCCTACAACTTTTAATCATGCCACTCTGTGAGCCTAGAGGATCAATTTCTTTCAGACCACTACAGTGACTGGGATCCCACTTCTCCTCAGCTGTTCCTGTGCAGGCCTGTTGCAGATACTTTTATAGGCAAAGACTCCTTCACTCTCATGGGACCTTTACGTAGACAATAAATGTTATATTTCCCCTATATACTTTTAAATTGTTCATGTTCTCTGCATATTAAAAGCAGTTTTAATTTCCTTTTTATCGCCTTAGCATGTCGTAGTCAGAATTTTCCTATATTACTTTTTAAATAAATACTTTCAGTATGTGTATACTTCCTTGTAATAAATATCTCACAATTCATCCGAGCATACTTGAATTGTTTTTAATTCTTGCGAGGTAAAGCAATACGCTCTAGGCATCTTGTTCACATATATTGAATTCCTTTTTGTTGTATCATTCACCATGGTAAAGTTTAAATGATTGCATCAGATGTTTGCTATAATTTTGGTAATGACATGTCTTCAGCTGTGAAGAATGTCAAACTATAGTTTAATGAAGAAAAAGAAGGCAATGAAATAACCTAGCTCAGTGTTTTGCTGATAGTGCATTTCAGATTTGACAGTGCATAAAAGCCTGGGTTAATTCTGTCATTTGACCTTTGTTGCAGCATGCTTTTCTGTCTGGTACTGGCAGTGCTGTTCAGGTTTCTCATCTGCTTGCAATTCCTACACCATATCCAAGCTGTCATTTCGTGCTAATTTTCCATCAATTATCTAGCAAAAGCAAACCACTCAATAACAGAGAATGAATTAAGTGTATGCCCCTTTGACTTGCCATGGTAGGAGTCGGAGATCTCCTGTGGCTGAAGGAAAATATTCAACATGTCAGTGTGTCAAACATCAACTCTGAAATTTTCAGGTAATCTCAAGTCTCTCCCAGGCAGCTGCTGTGGGATCCGGGAGGTTTGCAGCATTGTTTTAAAGGAAATGGGAAATGTCAGACTTGTGTGTCTGCGGCGTGGTCTCCTGAGTAATGGCTCATATGAGTCCTATATTAGATACCCTTTTGTCTACATAAAGCAGAAGAGCTTGGTCTGTTTGGAATCTGTGTGCTTTCGTTTTAATCTGATTGGGCTTTGCAATTTCAGGTCTTCTCTTGGTTTGCACTTTCCCCAGGACCATCATAGTTATTAGTGTCACAAACCACATGCAGTTTTAATAGTAATTAGTATTTTACAGGACCTCAGATAGAGGTATGTTAAATGTAATACCATTTTTGTTTTAATCAAAATATCTAAAATTAAAAATTGAGGTTTTTAGAAAGTAGAAGATATTTTGTTAAAAAATATATGATATAAAATCCACAGCAGTAGCTCTTTGTAGTCACTGGATCTTGTTTGAGCATAGTATCAGTACAGGGTGTGCATGTTTCTATCACAACACTACTGAAACCTTTTGAACTCTTCCCTAACCTCTTTAACTTCTATTTGTTCTATAAACTGTGCATGTGTATAGGTTCATAGATAGGTACAGATGTAGGCTGATTGGCATATGTTGTGTTATATGAGAATCAATATTAGTGATTATAAATAGAATGAGATGGCCTTTGTTCATTTCCACTAGATTACTAGGTTACTGTAATTGAATCTGTAGTTGAATCTACTGAACCTTGTGAGTTTATTATAATTCTGAAAATTTTGGCATTGAAAGAAACAAACCTATTTATGTTTTGACATAGTGATCTGACAATATAGTCCACAGGTAATGTTTCTATAGGGTTAACCAAATATTTAAAAGTTGTATTTGTGGTACTTTTCATTGGTTTACAAATATATCATCTTTATTTAAGAGATCTCAGAAAATGAAAAGTTTTTTTCTCTGGATGAAATAACAGCCACTAGCTGGGCAGGGGTGGCAGACCTGAGAGGCAGAGGTAGTTGGATCCCTGTGAGACTGAGGCCAGCTTGGTCTTCAGAGTGATTTCTAGGATGGCCAAAGCTACACAGACAAACTTCATTTCAAACAAACAAACAAACAAACAAACAACAACAAAACAAAAGACAAAAGAAATTTAGGCACTGATTATCTCCTAAGATGTCTTTTGATAGACACACATACACACACGCACACACACTCACACACACACACACACACACACGCACACACACATACTGGCAATGCATGTGTTTGTTTTCCCTTACTACTCAGAGACAACATAAAAGTTATAGCACAATTCTTTTAGACATGAGACAGTGGTGAATTAAGTCAACATTGAGCTAAAGACAAGAATTAAAGATGCAGATCCAGACTTTGGGATGACTTATGATGCTGGGGCTGAACAGGCTTAGATTTTCCTGTGCAGTCATATCGTCTACACAGAGATACAAGTTTATTTTGGGGTAGAGTTGCCCAAACATTCTTGACCATTTTCATGTGTCACATGTGATCACATAGAGTTTTCTATAATTGAGATTAGTTTTTGAAACTGTCGTTGACCATTACTCTTATCTTATACAGACAGTATTGAAGTTTCTTTTGTGCCTTACTGCTGTCTTGAATAAAGTCAGAATAAAAGTAATTGATATCCTGAGATAATCATTTAACTCATGGTAAGGAATATCCTGTCATTACTTTGTTAGACTTATTATTTATGCTATTTTTAATTAAAATTTTATTATTTTATTATGGTTTTATTAAAATTAAAGTAGAAATACCTTAGTGTATTTCAGCTGCTAAAACAAACATCATTGAGTAAAATACAAACAGAGATTTATTTATCATTTTTAGAGGTAGAGAAGTCTAAGATAAAAGTGCCTGTAGGCTCATTGTTTTGAATGCTCCAGTCTTGCTTCTCAGATATCCAGCTTCTCTCAGTGATCTCACCAGGTCAAAAGGGCAAAGTGGTTCTCTGGAACCGAAAAGGCATCCATCAAATCCATGAAGGCTCTATTCACAGGGCAATCAGCTCTCAATACTCTGCCTTCTGATAGCATTCTTTTGGATTGATTTATTTTAAGAATATGAACTTGGAGAGGTAAAAGCATTTTATTTATAGCAGTAGGAGGCACATAATCTGGGTTGTTTGTTATTGAATGCTTTCTATTAACATATATTTCTTAGTAGAAAAATTATCTTTTATGCCTAAACTCAAATCTCAAATTTCAGGCTTAGATGGATTCTGATAAACTTAGTACTTGTAGAGACTTAAGCTTAAATACATATTTAGTTGTTGCTAAACAAAGGGTTCCTTTCTGCAAACTGACACTGTGGCCCTATTGTTGAGGGCAGCAGCCATACAACTCATTAAATATGACGAAGTTATGTGGCCTATATGGAGCCCTTCACCTCTATATCCCAATCCCTTTGTCTTGGCAACAGCCTGTGTTTTTGTTTGTTTGTTTTTCATTTGCTTCACATCATGGTTTAGCCCCATCCCTGCCCCCCCCAGTCCCACCTGCCCTCTCTCATTTCTCCCCACATCCTTATTCCTCAAATGGAGGTAACTCCCTTTCCCATTCACGCCAGCTCATCAAGTTGCATCAGGACTAAACTTGTACAGTTCCCCTGTGGCCTGGCAAGGCAGTCCCACCAGGGGGAAGTGGTCAAAAGTTGGCAGAAAAATCTCTTTCCAATTCGATCCCCACTTCCCTTACTAGAGAACCCAAATGAAACCTAAGCTGCCCTCTGCTACTTCTCTGTAGGGGCCTAGGTCCAGTTCATATATGGTCCTTGGTTGGTGCTTCGGTCTCAGCAAAACCTTCTGGTTTCCTGGCTCTGTTGGTCTTCATATGGAGCTCCTGTCCTTTTCCTTATAGAAGCTTCTCAGTTTCATGAGGTGCTCTTTATCCGTTATTGATTTTAGTGCCTGTGCTTTTGTGTTCTGTTCAAAAAGTCATCCTCTGTGCCAATGAGTTCATGGCCATCTTCTACTGTCTCATCTATCAGGTTTTGTGTACCTGGTTTTATGTTGAGGTGTTTGATACTCTAGGAATTGAGTTTTGAAAAAAATTCAATAAATGACAGTTAATGATACTCTTATATACTCACAGATGCCTTATTCAGTCATCAGAGAGGCTTCCTCTGTCAGCAAATGGGAAAGGATACAGAGACAAAGTGGAGGGAGAGTCTAAACTGGAGCTCCCCATCAAGTCCCTCCCCTCAGAGATCACAGAATCCCACAAAAGAGGATGAAGAATAATTATAAGATCCAGAGGGGATGGAGGACACCCACGAACAAGGTCCTTTGGCTCAATTAGGTGAGATGCATATGAGGTTGCGATAGACTATAGCAGCAGGCACAGGATCTTCATGGATCTGCAGCAGGTCCATGTATATAATTCTGTGTTTTTGTGAGACTCCTGACTGTGAGAACAAGTGGATCTCTTACTCTTACTCTTGTGCCTGCTTTTGGGATTCTTTTTCTCCTGCTGGATTGCCATGTCCAAATTCAATTTATTTATTTATTTATTTTTGCTTCATCTGATTACATTTTATTTTGTCATGTTTGGTTAGAATCCTTTTCTTTTCTAAGGAGAGACAGAACAGAAGTGGATCCCAAAAGGAGTGGGAATAGGGTGGAGTTGAGAAGAGTAGAGAGAGGGGAAAGATAATCAGGGTATATTGTCTGATAAAGAATGTTATCAATGAAGAAAAAATGAAAAAGAATTAAAAAACAAACAGAATTGTAAGGCGTGAGAAGAAACTGTGTTTAACATTGTCTCTTTCCTCAGCAGGTCTGTTGTCTTTGGGTAAGGAAGCTGCACTGCATTTAAGGTCATCAGGTCACACCTTAGCTTGTTGGCAGTGTAATTCCTTTGCCCTTTAGGTTCATCTTTAGCCTTGACTTAGGGGCCACCTGAGAAGCATATTCATTTATGAATGGCCAATGGTAGTTTCATTTTAATCCAGAGATGGAAGACCAGAGCTTGAAAGTGAGTCAGAGGCCACCTGGACAATTTCTATTATAGCACATGAAAGCTACCCCTTTAATAAATTTTAAATTCTCAACCTACCACACGGTATTACAAACTTCTAATTATACCATTATATGCACCAAATGGAGCTTGCATAGAATTGGCTTTCAGCAGCCCTTTCATTCCATGTCTTCCTACGCTTATATTTCCAATATTTTTCTTTGTAAGTAATGTAGTTGAATTCTTCACAGCCATATTCATGAACTTATTGGAGGGAAAACATTTTGTATCTGCAAGAGTTTTATGAAAATAATTTTTTTATTGAGAAAATAATACATATTTAAACAAATATAGTTATCCCAGCCTGGCCCTTCCCTTCCTCTCTGACTTCCTTTCTTTATTTCTTCCTTTGCTATTTCCTGTGTTGATTAATTTTGACAATTTGATAAATATGCATATAATAGTCTGATCATTTCCTTTCCTTAACTTTTCCTATCTCACCTATCCCCATCATCTGTTGCCCTTCTATTCCTGTGTTTCCTTTCTCCAGACTCATGTTTTCATAGCCCAGTAAGGTCAACCAAGGCCATCTTTATGACTGGAATGCTCCATTCTTTAATGGAGGGTTCTGGTGAGTATAGAACTCAAGGTAATAATTCCTCCATTCCCTAAATCTATCAGTGGGGAATCTTTTAATAAAAAGATTGTCAAACTATCCTACTTTAGGACCCTGTTTAAAACTATTACGCATGGAAATTAGGCATCAGATAGAAAACATTTGGGGAGAGGCTTGAGAAAGGTGAGAAGTCATGATGGGTCTAGTTCAAAAAGGGAAGAGAGAACACAGCATATTATAGAATACAAAGCTGTAAGAATCCTGTTACCTGATTCTTGGAATACCACCATGGAAGACAGAACAGTTTTGACACAGTGACGAAAGGAAGGCTCTTAGCAGACAACATTAGAGAAGGAAAATATGCGGATCAGTTTATGGAGTAAGCTCCTTACAGGCCATCGTGTGGTTTCAGGAGTTTCTCAATATGAGATGGGACCACTGAAGGGCTTTACACAGAAATTATTTAATGAAAATTATGTTAAGAGGTTTTTCACCACTGCTCTGGGAATAGCTGGAGATCAGTAGCAGAAGCTGAGAAATGAAGAGTTCTTTATAATAACCAGAAGAAGAAATGAGGAAGTGGGATGGTCATGTCAGCAGTCTGCTCTTCACCTTATGTAGAGAATAATGGAATTTTTTTAAAGGAATCTGATTTTACAGTATTCTAAAATTGGAAAAAAAATCTACTTTACTATATCAATTTTTATAACTTGTTTTAATGCTTGAATATTATTATAATTCTTAATATAACATGGCTAGGTTTTTATTTGCTTTCCTTGTACCACTATTTGGACAATGTCGCTGTGATAATAAACACAAAATATGTAGAACTAACTTCTCTTATAACTGAATCAATGCTCTCTTTCTAGGAATTTGGAACACGAACTCTTCAATTCTCAAATATTTGTGTTGCTACTTATAAAATTATACCCATATTGAGGGAAGTTTTAATCCATGGATAAACCGGAGCCATATTTGGTAAACAGAAGTCTTTCTTGAATGTAGAGTCAGATAAATTCGTGTGATTTCTAATGTTTAAGGACAAGCACACGCAGTTTATTAAGTATAATTGTAGCAGTTTCCTGTACTAGTGTGAGGTCTTGAAAACGAGTTGCCCCAAAACAGTTTTCGTGATTATAGTCTCACACTTTTAAAAGTTTCACACTTTTTATTCTCTATCGTTTAATTTTGATATTTATAGATTAGTTTGTTTATTAATCAAGTGTGCTGTTTTGAGACAAGACCATACGATGTAGCTCAGGGTAACCTTGAACTCTTGAATCCTTCTATGCTGAGGTCACAGTGTTAGAAATATAAGCCTGTTCTACCACTTCTGACTCCTAATAATTTAAACAGAATAGAAGCAAAGGAGTGATATATGCTTCACATAATTTGCTAATAAATAAACAGGTGTCCCCTGTCTATTCTCCCTGCCTTATGTCTTTGTTTGACATTTTCTTTGCTAGGGCTCGGGCTTTGTCTACTTTCTCCACCAGGGTCACTTTTTGCCGTTTCTTCTCCTGCCCTGATAGAACTTAGTAGTCTTTCTTATTCATAGTTTGGTTTCTGTTTCAAATATTGTCCTTCTTGTTTCTTTTTATATTACAAAAATTATTCTTGACTTGGAACTCTATCTCTGCAGCCTGTCTTGCCCTCACCTCTGTCATTATTCTGCAGTGCTCTTGCCCCACTGGGCTCTGATTCAATTACTGCCTGAACGTTCCTCTCTGGACTCCAGTGTGGATAGAAGACCTGCTCCTGCAGTTTTTTTTGTTTTTTTTTTTTTGGTTTCCTAGAAAACAAATTTGAGACATCCCTCACATTGTCATCCGGGCCTATTTGTCTTGGTTCCTTTCGTCCCAGGGTTCCTAAATGGTATGACCTTCTCCACATTGCTCAATTGCACAAAGTTAAACAGTTTACAGACAATCTCTAAATATGTGTTGTAATCAATCAGTGTTGTACTTCTTTGGACTGCTTCCGACCGGAGGTTTTCTTGTGCTCCTCCTCTTCTCTGTCTGAAGGGCGTTGAGTGCTGCTCTGCTTCTTTTTCTGTTTCTCTCCTATTCTATATAAAGACCAGTTTTTATTTAGCTGTTCTTTTACCTTTGAGAAGATGGCCTAATGGCTTTCTCTGCTCTCTGCTGTAGATAAGATTGATGTCTGGAGTTGCTCTGGGGAAGCAGCAAGCACTTGTGAGAACAGTGCAGCTGAGCCGATGTGTATACCTGTTGTATCCTGTCTGCCTCCGGGTACAATACATATTTCAATAATCATCATGCATGTGTAGGGAGAGTTAGAGGAGAAGGCAAGAACAAGTGGTTTATAAATTACACACTCAGCTGGTTTCTGGATAGAATTCTAAAAGAAGGCTACATTTTTAATTGATTTTTAAAATTATTTTTATTTTTATTAGTTACAGTTTATTCACTTTGTATCCCCCCGTACCTCACTTCTCCTCTCCCAATCCTACCTTCCTTCTTCTCCACCTGTGTCCCTCTCCCAGTCCACTGAAAAGGGAGGTCCTCCTCCCCTTCCCTCTGACCTTAATCTATCAGGTCTCAGCAGGAGTGGCTGCATTGTCTTCCTCTGTGGCCTGGTAAGGCTGCTCCCCCACTCAGGTGGAAGTGATCAAAGAACAGGCCAATCAGTTCATGTCAGAGACAGTCCCTGTCCCCATTACTATTAAATGACTAGTTTGTATGGTGTAAATGGCTTTGTTTATCAAAATAAAAAATGGTATTTTCTATTTTGCTCCATAATCCATCTCCATTTCCTCAGCTTCATTAAGATGAAGTCATGCTAACCTACAATACATAATATAGGAGGAAAATGGGAAAGAAAAAAAAAACCGAGTTCATTCAGTTTAGAGCAAGTAACAGAGGGTAGCAATTTCAGAAAGCTCTAGACTTGGGCTATCAGACTATAAGTTAAAGACCCTAGACTGTTCTTTTGCCTCCTCACAAGACTCTTCTTGAGCCCTAGACGTTCAATATGTCTCATTCTTTTATCTTTTAATTGTTGTCTGATTCTTTCTTTCTTTCTTTCTTTCTTTCTTTCTTTCTTTCTTTCTTTCCTTCTTTCTATCTCATCTATCAATCTAAGTAATCAATCACTCCGTCTATCTATCTAAAACTATCATCTATCATGATCATCTATCATCTCTCCCCTTTCTTCCTCATCCATCTCTCCCTCTTTTTCCCTCCCTCTTTTAAAAACAGATAAAAGCAATATACAGATTCAATGCAATTCCAATCAAAATACCAACATAATTCTTTACAGACAATGAAAGAACAATTCTCAACTTCATATGGAAAAACAAAAAAACTCAGAATTGCCAAAATGATCCTGTACAACAACAGATCATCTGGTGGTGTCTCCAGCCCTGATCTTAAGCTGTACTACAGAGCAATGGTATTAAAAATTGCATGGTACTGGCATAGAAACAGAATGGTTTATCAATGGAACCTAATAGAAGACCCAGAAATAAACCCATACACATACAGAAACTTGATTTTTGACAAAGAAGCCAAAACCATACAATGGGAAAAAGGCAGCATCATCAACAAATGGTTCTGGTCTAACAGGATGTCTACATGCAAAAAAATGCAAATAGATCCATACTTATTACACTGTACAAAAACCAAAGTCCAAGTGGATCAAAGACCTGAAACACAAAACTAGGTGCAATTTTAAAAGACTAAAGAAGAATCAGGCAAGAAAAGAGAGAGAAACAGAGAAACACAGGAAGAATGACTAAGGGGACTAATCTCTAACATGATTATTATGCATGGAGACAAGAACCTGTACACTCTAAGGATCCAGGACACTGCTTTACAGAACTGCAGGGAGAATGGGCAGAATGTGCCCTTAGTCAGATACCAGCCCAAGTCACCTGGTGTGAAATCACTAGGTCGTTGGGACCAGGCATATTCATCCCAATTGGGTTATTGTTTTCACTGTACCGTTTATGCTCTATTACTTAAAGATTCCCAAACATTTTTAGGAAATCAGCAGTTGACCAATTCATGGTTGCTAACACATGCTGCTGCTCTTTGTGGTAGGTAATTGGTAAGTAATATGATCTATTTGATTTCTGGTTTTCTTTCTGGCTTTCACCAACAAAACAGTTTATGCAGTGTTTTAGACTGAAGGCTACTGTCATTCTTCATCTAACTCCAGATATAATTTTCTTCCCTCTTCATTATTCTTTCATTTGCCTTTGTTTTATAGAGTTTTGTCTTTTATGAAAAGCTGTCTCTTATGCTTTCTGAAATACACAGCATACATGTACACAAAGATGAAATAAACATACTTCCTCAATTTGTTTTTAAGAGATGGCCGAGCTGAACTAAATGACCTTTAAGGTCTCTTCTACCTCAGAATTTATGTTGTTGTCACCAAAGACAGACAAAAGACATCTATTAGACGGTAGGTTAGGAGATGAATGCCAAGTACTGTCCTCTTTCTACAGGTGCATTTCTCCTTGAAGGCAGAGTGCCAGATACAGCCTGTTCTCCGTCCTCACACACTTGCAGTGACGAAACAGAAGCATTTGTTAAAAATACAAAATCTAAGTAAATACGCTATTTTATTCTTAAGAACAACTTTGTAAAAAAGACCTTAAATATATGTTTAGAGCCATTTATAAAATAGGGGGATCCAATGAATCTGACAGCTATGGCTAATTTTATGCAACTGATCAGATGTAAATATTCTCAAAGTTGCTATTGCTCTAACCTTAAGTGTGGCTAACATTAAATTTTTATGCTTATGTGAGTCTTCAAGGTAGTAAATGTTAGCATCATTGTAACAGCTAACCGTGCAGTGCTTTTAGGAAACTTGTATTCATATCTGGGCTTTTTGAAAAGAATGAACCTTTTTATTTCTTATTTTTTATGCTGTGCACAATACACAGAGCCTTGGGCATGCAGGCAAGTGCTTCATTGTGAGCACATAGCCCCACCATAACAATTCTGATTTTAAGGTATCATGCCTGTTTTGTGTATTAGATCACTGACATTATTTTCCATATGACTAATTTTCATTTGAAGTCATTGAAAATACAGAAGATCTAAATGTTCTCATTATGACAACAATTTTTAAACAAAATGTACTGTTTTCTTAAGGCATAGTGAATTTGATGGAAAAATTAAAATTACAGTTTATTTAATGCTTTGTGCAATATAAAAATTTATAGTCATAATTTTCAATGTGGAAGGAGAGAGTGTGGCTTTGATGAGACTCAAGGAGCACTTTATTGTTCATAGAGCTTCTAGATTTTTGTGGAGTAGCTGTGCAGTGAGTTCGAATGGAATACCTATGAAGGATTTGTAAAGCAGAGTCTGTGAGACTTCACTTAGAAATAACAAATTTTCAGATGTCACTGGGTTGATGTGAGCCATAAAAAGCATAACTTATCTTGGGGTAACTCTAAGCAAGCATGGGAAAGACGTGTATCTTCAAGTCTGTGAAGAAAGAAATAAGAAGATATCAGAAGATGGAAAGATATCCCATGCTCATTGTAGGATTAATATAATAAAAATGGCCATCTTACCAAAAGCTATCTACAGATTCAATGCAATTCTCATCAAAATACCAACACAATTATTTACAGACCTTGAAAGAACAATTCTCAACTTCATAAGAAAAAAAAATAATAAAAAACAACAAACCCAGAATAGCTAAAACAATCCTGCACAATAACAGATGTTCTGGCGGTATCTCCATCTCTGATATCAAGCTGCACCAGAAAGCAACACTAATAACTACCTGGTACGGGTATAGAAACAGAATGGTGGCTCAATGGAATCGAATAGAAGACTCAGAAATATACCCCCACACCTACAGAAACTTGATTTTTGACAAAGAAGACAAAACCATACAATGGAAAAAGATAGCATCTTCAACAAATGGTGCTGGTCTAACAGGATGTCTACATATAGAAAAATGCAAATAGATTCATATTCATCAACCTGTGCAAACTAAAGCCCAAGTGGATCAAAGACCTCAACATAAAACCAGACACACTAAACCTGTTAGAAGAAAGAATGGGGAAGAACCTTAAACACATCAGCACAGGACACAACTTCCTGAAGAGAATATGACAGACTCAGGCAGTAAATGGGACCTCATGAAACTAAAAAGCTTGTGTAAAGCAAAGGACAAAGTCAACAGAACAACATGGTAGCCTACAAACTTGGAAAAGATCTTCACCAACCCTACATCTGAGAGAGGGCTAATACCCAGAATGGATAATGAAATCAAGAACACCAACAAACCAAATAACTCAATTTCAAACATGGGGTACAGAGCTAAAAAGAGAATTCTAAAAAAAAAAAATATCGAATGGCAGAGAAACACTTAAAGAAATGCTAACATCTTTGTCATCAGGGAAACGGACTCTGAGATTCCATCTCACACCAGTCAGAATGGCTAAGATTAAAAACTCAAGAAACCTTTGACCCAAATGGAATTTAGTTTTGTGCAGGGTGATAAGTATGGAACTGTTTACATTTTTCTACATGTAGACATTCAGTTAGACCAGCACCATTTGTTGAAGATGCTGTCTTTTTTCCATTGTATGGTTTAGGCATCTTTGTCAAAATTCAGGTGTCCATAAGTGTGTGGGTTTATTTCTGGGTATTCTTTTCAATTCCATTGATCTACCATTCTGTTTCTATGCCAGTACCATGCAGTTTTTATTACTGTTGCTCTATAGTACAGCTTGAAATCAGGAATGGAGATACCTCCAGAAGATCTTTTATTGTACAGGAATATTTTAGAGATTCTGGGTTTGTTGTTTTTTCATATGAAGTTGAGAATTGTTCTTTCAAGGTCTGTAAAGAATCGTGTTGGTGGGAATTGCATTGAATCTGTAAACAGACACAGTAAACCTGTTAAAAGAAAAAGTGGGGAAGTGCTTGAATTCATTGGTACATGAGACAACTTCTTGAACAGAACACCAACAGCACAGGCTTTAAAATCAACAATCAATAAATGAGACCTCATGAAACTGAAAAGCAAAGGACACTGTTGTCAGAACAAAATGATAGCCTACAGACTGGGAAAGGATCTTCACCAACCCTATATCTGACAGAGGGATAATATCCAGAATATATAAAGAACTTAAGAAGTTAAACAGCAACAAATCAAGTAACCCAATTAAAAATGGGGTATAGAGCTAAACAGAATTATCAGTAGAGGAATATCGAATGGAAGAGAAACACTTAAAGAAATGCTCAACATTCTTGGTCAAAAGGGAAATGCAAATCAAAACGACCCTGAGATTTCACCTTACACCCATCAGAATGGCCAAGATCAAAACCTCAAGTGACAACACATGCTGGAGAGGATGTGGAGAAAGAGAAACCATCTCCATTCCTGAGGGGAATGTAAACTTGTATAACCACTTTGGAAATCAATTTGCTGATTTCTCAGACAATTAGGAATAGTGCTTCCTCAAGATCCAGCTATACCACTCCTAGGCATATATCCAAAATATGCTCAAGTATACAAGGACATTTGCTCAACCATGTTTGTAGCAGCTTTATTTATAATAGCCTGAAGCTGGAAATAACCTAGATTTCCCTCAACTGAGGAGTGGATACAGAAATTGTGGTACATTTACACAATGGAATATTACTCAGCAATTAAAAACAAAAAAATCATGAAATTTGCAGGCAAATGGTGGGATCTAGAAAAGATCATCCTGAGTGAGGTATCCCAGAAGCAGAAAGACACACACAGTATATGCTCACTTATAAGTGGATATTAGACATATAATATAATATACTCATATTAAAATCTGTACCCCTAAAGAAACTAATCAAGAAGGAGGACCCTGGGTATGATGCTCAATCTTCATTCAGTAAGACAAATGGGATAGACATCAGAAGAGGGAGAAAACAGGGAACAGGACAGGAGCCTATCACAGAGGGCCTCTGAATGATTCTATCCATCAGGGTATTAAAACATATGCTGAGACTCATTTCCAAACTTCGGGCAGAATGCAGAGAATCTTACGAAAGATTGAGGAGAGAGAAAGGCTTGGAGGGAACAGGAGCTCCACAAGGAGAGCAACAGAACCAAAAAATCTGGGCAAAGGGGTCTTTTCTGACACTGATACTCCAAACAAGGACCATGCATGAAGATAACCTAGAACCTCTGCAGAGAAGTAATCCATGGCAGCTTAGTGTCCAAAAGGGTTCCCTAGTGATTTGAACAAGGACTGTCTCTGACATGAACTGAGTGGCTGGCTCTTTGATCACCTCCCCATGAGGGGGAGCAGCCTTACCAGTCCACAGAGGAAGACAATGCAGCCACTCCTGATGAGACCTGATAAACTAGGTTCAGATGGAAGGGGAGGAGGACCTCCCCTATCATTGAAATTGGAAAGAGGCATAGGAAAAGAAGAGGGAGGGAGGATGGGATTGGGAGAAAATGGGGGAGGGGGCTACAGCTGGGGATACAGAGTGAATAAACTGTAATTAATAAAAATAAAATTAAAATAAAAAAAAAACCTCAAGAGAAAACTCATTCTGGAGAGGATGTGGAGAAAGGGGAATCATCCTCCATTGCTGGTGGGAATGTAAACTTGTACAAGCACTTTGGAAATCATTCTGATTTTTCCTCAGAAAACTGGGAATAGTGCTAACTCAAGACCCAGCTATACCACTCCCGGGCATATATCTGAAAGATGCTCAACCATACAACAATGATATTTCCTCAACTTTCATAGCAGCTTTATTCGTAATAGCCAGAATCTGAAAACAATCTAGATGTCCTTCAATGGAAAAACAAACACAGAAATTGTGGTGTATTTACACAATGGAATACTACTCAGCTATTAAAAACAAGAAAATCATGAAATTTGCAGGCAAATGGATGGAACTAGAAAAGATCATGCTGAGTGAGGTAATCCAGAAGCAGAAAGGCAGGCATGGTATACACTCACTTTTAAGTGGTTATTAGTCATATAATAGAGGCTAAACATGCTAAAATATACAGACCTAAAGAAGGTAAGCAACAAGGAGGACGCTAGGGAAGATGTTTAATTCTAGAGACCTGAAGCATTAGAGGAGAGGGAACAGGATGGGAGCCTACCACAGTTGTCCTTTAACAGACACCATCCAGCATGGGATTGAGATGCAGAGACTCAGCCAAACTTTGGACAGAGTGTACAGAGTCTTATGAATGAAGGGGGGTGCAGATGGACCTGGAGGGGACAGGAGCACCACAAAATGACAAACAATGCCAACAATTGCTGGGCCCAGGGGGAATGCAGAGACTGATATGTCAAGTAAAGAACTTGCATAAAGATGGCCTAGAACCCCTGCTCAGATGTCACCCAGAGACAGCTCAGTCTCCATGTGGGTCCTCTAGTAAGGGGAGAAAAGACAGTCTCTGACATGAACTTGGTTGCCTGCTCCTTGATCACTTCTCCCTAGTGGGGCAATCCAGCCAGCCCACAGTGGAAGAAACTCCCCACAGTCCTAATGGGACTTAATTTACTACAGTCTGACAGTAGGGGAGGAGGACTTCCCCTATCAGTGGACTAAGGGAGAGGGATCAGAGAGGAAGAGGGAGGGAGAGTGGGACTGGAAGGATATAAGAGAGAGCTACAACCGGATACAAAGTGAATAAATTGTAAATAATTATATCATACTCATAATAATCATGATAATTGTAACTTAAAAACGAAATTTAAAAGAATAGTTTGTTTCCCCAGTGAGACTCCGTTGGAAGAAACTAAATTTTCTTTTGTAAGTGGTTATTAATTGAATATCACTTCTGGTTAGAGATGGAGGCATGCAGCGCCTTCTTTCAGCGCTAGAACAGTGCCTGTTGCAAACCCATTCCGACCCTGTGCATGGTGCCTTGACTCTGAGTTCATGTGTGGAACGATCTTGTTGACTTAGAGGGCCTTCTTTTCTTGGAGTCTTCCGCCCCCTTTGCGTCTTACAGCCTTTCTACACGGCGTTGCCTGAGCTCTGTGGGATCCATTTCTTGGTGACATTCTGTTTAGGGCTGAGTGTTCCGAAGTGTCTCACTCTAAGGATAATGTTGGACCGTATCTGGTCTCAACATAATATCTCTGTGTTTGTTCCTATCTGCTGCAGCAGGAAGCTTCTCTGATGATGGCTGAGCAAGGCACTTGTTTGAGTAGAGCACTTTTTGTAGAGCAGTAGTATTGGTTTATACCCGAGGTTCATGGGCGACCTGGTCACCCTAGCAGTGTTAGGTATGTGTTCCATATAATGGCAGTAGGCTTTGAGTCAAATCAGATATGGGTTGGTTACGCCCACAAGCTTTACGCTATCATTGCAGCAGAATATCTTGCAGGCAGGACACCATTCAAAATCAAAGGGTTTAAGGCTGACTTGGTGTTTATGTTTCTCCTTTCATAGCAGGCAATGTACTCTGTACCAAAGACACTTGCCTATAGGCAAGAAGGCTCTATGTTGGCATCAGATCAACTTCTTAATGTTCCATGAGTTGAGTAGGTGTTGTCTTTAGCTCACTGTCATTTTGTGGAGAGCAACCTATAGTCTTGGCATCAACCTGAGATGTTTGGGGATTCCCATGGACCCCTTTGGCTAACACCCCAGTTTGCTGTACCCCAGTCTACTGGAAACTTCATTTGGTAACAATAGATGGCCATTTGGGGCTCTCTCTCCTCCAAAGTTCGGTGACTTAATTTAGGTTGCATCATATATGAATATATTTTTTTATGAAGCTTCTACTTTATTAGGTCCATACAACCCCTCAAATGTCCCCTAATTTTAGCTATCTCTCCCAGTGTTCCCTCTGTTGTCTTCTTTCCTCCCTTTCTCTAGTTCCTCTTGTTGCAGCCATCCATAACTATGTATTCTATTTTTCTTTCCTAAAGAAATCTATTTGTTCCCACCTAGTCACATACTGTATACCTAACCTCTGGGTTCTAGGCATTATAGCTTGGTTATTATTGGCTAAACAGCTAGTATCAACATAGAATAAAATACATGCCAGAGTTGTCTTTCTGTGTTTTGGTTCCTTCAATGACCTTTTTCTCTAGTTCTATCCATTTCCTTGTGAATTTCATTATTTTGTTTTTAATGGCTGAATAATATTCGATTGTATAAATGTAGTATATCCATTCATCTCTTTTTTAAATTTTATTTTTTTCTTATCAGTTACATTTTATTAATTCTGTATCCCAGCCATGTCCCACTCCCTTATTCCCTCCCAATCCCACCCTCTCTCCCTCATTTCCACCCTGCCCCTTTCCAAGTCCACTGATGGGGGGTGGCTCCTCCCCATTCATCTGATCCTGTTTTATCAGGTATCTTCAGGACTGGCTGCAAAGCCCTCCTCTGTGGCCTAACAGGACTGCTCCTCCCTTGGGGGGTGGGGAGGTCAAAGAGCCAGTCATTGAGTTCCTATTAGAAATAGTCCTTGTTCCCCTTACTATGGGAAACCAATTGGTTACTGAGCTACCACGGGCTACATCCGAGCAGAGGTTCTAGATTATATCCATACATGGTCCTTGGTCCATTCATCTCTTGAGGGAAATCTAGGTTGTTTCCAATTTTGGACTATTATGAGTAGAGTAGCAATGAACATGGATAAGCAAATGTCTTTGTGGTAGAATGAATCATCCTTTAGGTATATGACCAAGAGTGATGTGGCTGAATCTTGAGATAGATCTATTCCCTGCTTACTTATGAACTGCCATAGTGATTTCCATAATGGCTGTACAATTTTGTAATGAATGAGTGTTCTCACTATTTCATATACTTGCCAGCATGAGCTGTCACCAGTTTTATTGATCTTTGATACTCTAAATGTTGTAAGACGGAATCCCAGTTTTAATTTACATTTCCTTGATAACAAAAGGTGTTGAGTATTAAGTTTTCTCAGCCATTTGAGTTTCTTCTTTTGAGAATCTCTGTTTAGATCTATTACACATTTTTAATTGGGTTATTTGTTTTCTTGACATCTAGTTTTTAAAGCTCTCGATATATTTTAGATATTAACGCTCTATCAGACATGCATTTGATAAAAATCTTTTTCCATTCTGTAGGCAGTTGCTTTGTTCAAATGACAACATTTTGCTATGCAGAAGCCTTTCAATTTCCCATTTATTAATTATTGATCATAGTGTTTGTACTTATGATGTTCCTGAACTAACTGTGTATTGTTGAAAAGTCTTTTTCTTGTGCTTATCAGTTCAAGGATATTCTCCTTTCTCTTCTTTTTGGACTTTCTCTTCTATTAAGCTCAGTATATATATTTTTTTATTTTTTGTTGTTGAGGTCATTAATTCATTTGGAGTTGAGTTTTGTGCAAGGTGAGAAGTATGAATGTATTTGAATTCTTCTATATACAACTGACCAGTTTGGTCAGCACAATTTATTGAAGTTCTTTATTTTTTCCACTGTGTATTTATGTCTTCTTAATTAAAAAAAAATACATAGACATCAGTGGGTGTGAGGATTTATCTCTGTGTCTTCAATTTGGTGCCATTAAACAGTGTTTCTGTTTTGTGCCAATACCATGCTGTTTTTAAAGCTCTGCAGTACAACTTGAAATCAGGGATGATGGTACCTCCAACAGTTCTTTTATAATTCAGGATTGTTTTGGTTATCACGGTTGTTTGTGTTTCCAGGAGAAGCTGAAATTTTTCCTTTCAAGATCTATGAATAAGTTGTTGGAATTTTGATGAAGATTACATTGAATCTGTAGAGTACTTTGGGTAGGATGGTGAGCTTTTACCGTTAATCCTATTGATAGATGATCATGGGAGAGCTTTTCATATTCTGAGATCTTCTTTAATTTTTTTCTTCATAGTTTTTATTATACAAGCCTTTAGGCTGACTGGCTAAAGTTACCCCAAGATATTTATTTATTTTTTGAGGCTATTGTTAAAGGAATTATTTCTCTATTTCTTCCTCCATCCATCTGTCATTTGTATGTAGGAGGACTACTGATTTTAATGAGTTAATTTGTACCCAGATAGACATATGTGTCACCTGTAGAAATTTTCCAGTGGAATTTTTAAAGACACTTATGTATATCATATCATCTGCAAATAAAGATACTTTGACTGCTTCCTTTCAAATTTATATCCCTTTTCCTCCTTCAGTAGTCTTATTGCTCTAGATAAAATTTCTACTTCTTTATTGAGTATGTATGAAGAGAGGAGAAAACCTTATCTCGTGTCTGATTTTAGTGGAATTGTTTTGAGTTTCTTTATATTTAATTTTATGTTGGCTATGGGCTTGCTATAAACTGCCTTTATTTTTGTGAGATATGACCTTTGTATTCATGTTCTGTCCAGGACTTTTTTCATAAAGAAGTGTTGGAGTTTGTCAAAGGCCTTTTCTGTACCTAATCATGTGGTTTATGGTCAGCCTGTTTATGGAGGATTATTACATTTATCAATTTACATATGTTAAACAATCCCTGAATCTCTGGGATGAAGCTTACTTGATCATGTAGATGATCTTTTTGACATATTCTTGGTTCTGGCTTAAAAGAATTCTATTGAGAATTTTTACAAATATGGCTTAAAAGAAATTGCTCTATAATTCTATTTCTTTGTTAGGTGTTTATGTGGTTTATATATCAGCATGACTATGGCCTCATGGAAAAAACATTTCTCTGTTTCTATTTTGTGGAGTTTTTTTTTCTTTTTCTTTTTTTATTATTATTATTAATTACACTTTATTCATTTTGTATCCCCCCATAAGCCTCTCCCTCCTCCCCTCCCAATCCCACCCTACCTCCCCTTTCTGCATGCATGCTCCTCCCCAGGTCCACTGATAGGGGAGGTTCTCCTCTCCTTCCTTCTGATCTTAGTCTATCAGATCACATCAGGAATGGCTGAATTGTCTTCTTCTGTGGCCTGGTAAGGCTGCTCCCCCCTCAGGGGGAGGTGATCAAAGAGCAGGCCAATCAGATTATGTCAGAGGCAGTCCCTCTTCCCATCACTATGTAACCCACTTGGACACTAAACTGCCATGGGCTACATCTGTGCAGGGGTTCTAGGTTAGCTCCATGAATAGTCCTTGGTTGGAGTATGAGTCTCTGGGAAATTTTGACATTAAATTTTTTATTGAAAGTCTGGTATTATTTTGAGCTAAAACTATCTGGCCCTGGGGTTTTCTTGGGGGAAGGGGAAAGGATTAGGATACTTCATGGTTGTTTCTATTGCACTGGAGGGTTGTAGTTCTGTCTAAATTGATTATCTGATCTTGATTTAACTTTGGTAAGTTGTGGGTATTAAGAAAATGACCCGTTTATTTTAGATCTTTCAATTTAGTGGGGTACAGGTTTTAAAAGTATGTCCTTATGATTCTCTGGATTTACTCAGGGTCTCCTGATAGAGTTCCTTCTCAGCTCTACTTTGTTCATTTGAAAATTCTTTGAATGATGATGAAGGACATAGAACATTTCTTTAAGCGTTTCTCTGCCATTTGGTATTCTTTTGTTGAATTTTTATTTATTTTTTTATTTATTACACTTTATTCATTTTTTATCCCCCCATAAGCCCCTCCCTCTTCCCCTCCCGATCCCACCCTCCCTCCGGTTTTTGCATGCATGCCTCTCCCCAAGTCCACTGATAGGGGAGGTTCTCCTCTCCTTTCTGATCTTAGTCTATTGGTTCTCATCAAAAGTGGCTGCATTGTCCTCTTCTGTGGCCTGGTAGGGCTGCTCCCCCCTCAGGGGGAGGTGATCAAAGAGCAGGTCAATCGATTATGTCAGAGGCAGTCCCTTGTTTAGCTATGTACTTTATTTTTAATTGGATGATTTGGTTTGTTAGTGTTTAACTTCTTTAGTTGTGTATGTATACTGATATTAGCCCTCTGTCAGATGTAGGATTGGGGAAGATCTTTTCTTAATCTGTAGGTTGCTGTTTTGTTCTGATGATAGAGTCCTTTGCTTTACAGAAGCTTTTCAGTTTCATGAGGTCCCATTTATGGATTGTTGATTTCAGAGCCTGAGTTCTTTGTGTTCTGTTCAGGAAGTTGTCTCCTGTGACAATGAGTTAGAGTACCTTCCCCACTTTTTCTTCTAACAGATTTAGTGTGTCTGGTTTTATATTGAGGTTTTTGATCCACTTGGATTTTACATGTTTTCAGGGTGATAAATATATGCATTTTTCTACATGTACAAATCCAGTTAGACCAACACCATTTGTTGAAGATGCTATCTTTTTTCCATTGTATGGTTTTGGCTTCTTTGTCAAAAATCAAGTTTTTGTAGGTGTGTGGGTTTATTTCTGGGACTTTGACTTGATTCCATTGATCAAAACAACCCTGATATTTCACCCTACACCCATCAGAATGGCTAAGATAAAAAACTCAAGTGACAACACATGCTGGAGAGGTTGTGGAGAAAGGGGCACCCTCCTCCATTGCTGGTGGGAATGTAACCTGTACAACCACTTTGGAAATCAATCTAGTGCTTTCTCAGAAAAGTAATAATAATGCAACCTCAGCTAACCATTCCTGGACATATGTCTGAAAGATGCTTAACCATACAACAAGGGCATTTGTTCAAGTATGTTCATAGCACTTTTATTCATAATAGCGAGAATCTGGAAACAACCTAGATGTTACTCAACTGATGAATGGATACAGAAATTGTGGTACATTTACACAATGGAATACTTCTCAGGTATTAAAAACAAGAAAATTATGAAATTTGCAGGAAAAAGGTGGGTACCAGAAAAGAGTGAGTTAACCCAGAAGCCAAAAGATATATATGGTATATACTCATTTATAAGTGGATATTAGCCATATAATATAAAATAAACATACTAAAATCCATAGTTATAAAGAAGCTAAACAACATGGAGGATCCTTAGGGAAGAGGCTGAAACCTCACTCAGAAGGACAAACAGGATAGACATCGAAAGTAGGAGAAGACAAAATACAGGACAGGCACCTTCTACAGTGGGCCTGTAGGGTATCAAAGCAGATACTGAGAATAATAGCCAAACTTTGGGCAGAATGCAGGAAATTTTATGAAAGAAGAGGGAGATAGAAGGGAGATAAAAAGACCTGGAGAGAACAGGGGCTCCAAAAGGAGACCAACAGAGCCCCCCCAACAACAAAAAAAACAAACAAGACACAAAAAAAACCCAAAACCAAACCAACACAACAGCAACAAAAAAACCAAAAACAAACAAACAAAAAAACTGGGCCCAGAGGGGTGGGGCTTGCAGAGACCCATACTCCAACCAAGGACCATGCATGGAGAGGACCTAGATCCTTGTTCAGAGGAAGCTTAAAGGCTGCTCAGTTTCCAAGTGGGTTCCCTAGTAAGGGGAATAAGGGCTGTCTCTGACATGAACTCAGTGGCTGCCTATTTGATCACCTCTCCCTGTGGGGGTGCACTCTTGCCAGGCCACAGAGGAAGATGATGCAGCCAGTCCTGATGAGACCTGATAGGCTAGGGTCAGATAGAAGGAGAAGAGGACCTCCCCTATCAGTGAACTATGGAAGGTGCATAGGGGAAGAAGAGGAAGGATGGGTGGGACAAGGAGGAGATGAGGGATGGGGCTACAGCCATAATACAAAATGAATAAAGTGTAATAAGGAAATTAGTATATAAATAAATAAACAAATAAATAAATAAATAAATAAATAAATAAATAAATAAATTCAAATTTAAAAAAGAATGTATAAATAACACAGTAAAAACCTCACCTCCCCCTCGGGGGGGGGGGGAATTGCAGCCTTGCCAGGCAACATAAGAAGACAATGCAGCCAGCCCTGATGAGACCTGATAGGCTAGGGTCAGAGAGAAGGGGAGGAGGACCTCCCTTATCAGTGGACTAGGGGAGGGGCATGGGAGAGGGAGAGGGAGGAAGGGTAGGATTGGGATTAGATGAGGGAGGGGGCCATAGCAGGGATACAAATTGAATAAATTGTAATAAATAATAATAAAAAAGAAAAAAACTTGTAACAAAAAAGGAAAATTCTTTGTCTGTTATTTAGTTTGGGTATGGGCTTGTCAATCTTACTGATTTTCTTAAAGAAATAACTCTTGTTTTTTTTGTTTGTTTGTTTTGTTTTGTTTTTACTCTCAATAATAGGTTGGGAAGCTAAGTATTTTTTTCTTGTTGATTTCTTAAAAATTATTTAGAAATTTTATTTCTATTTTTTCTGTTTCAGACTTGACTTTAATTCTTGCTCTTTTTTGGCATGATTTCTTTGTTCTCTAGTGCTCTCAGTTGGTGTTAAGCTATTAGAGATTATTCTTTTTTTTTTAATTTAAATGTAGGCTCTTAGTGCCATGAACTTGCCGCTTAAAACTACCTTCATTGTGTTTCATAAATTTGGGTATGTTGTGTGTTCATTTTCATTAAAGTTGCAAACATTTTTAATTTTTTTCTTAATTCATATCTCGATTCACTTTTCATTTAGTCGTGAGTTGTTCAGTTTTCATGAGTCTGTAAGTATTCTGTCTTGACTAAATAACTTTAAAATATTTTATGTACGACATCAGTCTTTTATCTAAATTTGAACTATTTCTGATATAAATTACAATTTCAAAATATGCAAAAAGTAAAATTCTAACAATATTTAAAATTTTATGTTTCAGGTAAAAAATTGGTTATAGAATTGTACTATAGATCAATGGTAGAGCAGGCCTCCACTATCAGTGAGAGAGGCAGAGAGAGGTAGAGAGAGAAAGAGGTTGATTTTATGCTAAGAATAATTTGACTTTTCTTAAAATGTTTTAGAACCCCCATAATAATATGCATATAATAGCATATTTTCATATAGTAAATGAAATAGTGTAGTAAGAGTTAAATTTAATTGTGATTATTACCCATTGTAGATTAATTAAAGATAATTTTGGGGTTTTTGTCTGTTTTTGAAACAGTGTTTCTCTGTGTAGCCTTGGCTGTCCTGGCTTTGTAGACCAGGCTGGCCTCAAACTCACAGATCTCCCTGCCTCTGCCTCCCAAAATGCTGGGAATACAAGCAAGCATAATAGCATCTGGTGAAAGATAGTTTTAATTGCACAGTTTAATTTGATATTCATGGCCAGGAAATGTAAGTTGCTATAATATCTCAGTATTCAGAAATTATATTCAATAGATTGGAGCTAGAACAATTTTAAGTCTGGACAGTCACTTTGAATTGAAAGAATATAATTATAGATTAGAGCAAATATTTATTATAGCTTAATTTTTCTAACTAAAGTTGTGTATTCAAAAAGTTCATTTATATGTCAATGTATTACAACACTGTTTAATGTTTTCTGAATTATCAGCTTCCTTCTGAGTCCAAAGAGTGCAGGTGCTTCATGAAATATCTTCTCTCTGGTTCACACAGCTGCTTATTTTACAGACTGTTATAAAATTGCTTACCTGTGGTTCTCTTGGGCTAAACTGGCAAGCAGTGATGCATGCCTTGCCAAATAAAGTGAGGCTGAAGACTGAGTCATGTTTGTTTTTTAATGAGTTCAGGCTTTCTGAGTCTTTCTAATCACACCTTTTCTTAATTGCTTTATGCACTTCACTATAAGTAAAACATACATTGACTTTTAAAAATAATAATTTCTCCATCAAAAACACATTATAAAATATAATATCAACAACAGGAATAACTTATAAGTGATAACAATTCCAAAATATGATCTCAATTAATTATATTTATTTTGACATTAGAAAAATCAGAGATAAAATCTCATATTTAGATATGACATACATAATTATAAAGCAAATAAATGGTAGTAAGTAGTTTGAACATGATTATGAAGTGAAATTGTGAAATGATAAAAGCTTAAATATTGTAAATTGACTCTACATTGTCTTTATTCTTTAAAGCTCCTGTGAGCCTCAATCTACCATGAAAGGTTATTTCCATAAATCTGGCTCATAAAGTCAGTCATTAGAGTTCTTTCTAGTTTGAGGCTTCAAAATTAGGACTTTCATGTGGAGAAGAATATTGTGTGGATCGATTGTCCACAGAACAGCACTCAGCATTGGCGTTCAATCTAACCCAAGAGTATAAGATTCTCAAGCAAACTGCCAGTGTTTACATCATATTTGCTATGAGAAACAGAAAGGGAAGCCAAAGATCCTTTGAAAGTAATTTATTCTTTTATAAGAAACTCACTGATAAATTCCTACAGTGTATTTTATAGCCTGTATTTCCACTCAGATATGCAGAGAGCAACACGTTTAATGGAACAACTGTAAAACCTGAATTCTACCTTATAGCAATGTTGAGACCCAGGATTCTAGACGTGAAAGGAATTTTAGTATAAAACCACAAGATCAGTCACGCAAAAATTTGGTGGAAACACCAAAATAATAGCAACAATTAGATTTCCACTTATGATTTATTTATTTCTCATTTATTTTTTAAATTCACTTTATATCCTTGTAGCCTGTTCCCTCTTCCCTCCCAGTCCCAGTCCCAGTCCCACCATCTCTCCCTACCTCCTCCCCTCTTCCTGAGAAAAGAGGAGCTCACTTTCCCATCCACCTCAGCTCATCAAGTTACATCAGGACTGAACCTGTCTTCTTCCCCTGTGACCTGTCAATGCAGTCTGGCAGGGGAAAATAACCTAAAGCTAACAAGTGAGCCCTGTTAGATGTAGTCCCCACTTCCTTTACTAGAGTACCAACTTGAAACCTTAGCTGTACAACTGTAGACCTTTTGTAGAAGGCCTATGTCCAGTTCATTTGTGATCCTTGGTTGATGTTTCAGCCTCAGCAAAGCCCTCTGGGTCTGGTTAGTTGGTTATATTGTGTTTCTTAGGAAGCTCCAGGTCACTTCCAGGTCTTTTTCTCTTTCCTTCCACTATTCCCCCAAGACTCTATGCATCAACTAATGTTTGGTTGTGACTCTCAGCATCTGTTTTGGTGTACTGCTAGGAAGAACCTCACAGAGGACAATTACTTTTGTTGCTACTTCATAACTTTAATTTTGCTACCTTTATGAGTCATCATGTAAATATCTATGTTTTCTGATGGTCTTATGCAAACCCTGTGGAGGAGTGGGTTGACCTCAAAAGAGGTCTCTCCTTACAGGTTGAGAACTCTAGGTTCTAGGGTGTCTTTGAAGGTGGCACTTATAGTAACTTGTTACATATTTGATTGCTTTTCCAAATATAATAAATCAAAATCATAAAATATAATCCATATCATCCTTTATCTTAGCCTGTGAAACTTGTCACTCTTTTTTAATGTAGTTGTGTCTCATTTATTTTCATTGTTGTGCTGTTATTTTTTGTACCATTAATATTAGCACATACAAATAAAGCACCATAATAAGAATGAATGAATCACAACTACACTAGGGAAGGTTGACAAGAGCCACAGGGGAAGAGAGTTCCAGTCACCTTGTGCTCTTGCCAAGACTTGATAGCCCCCATATTACTTACATGAACAATTTTAATGTATACATTAAACAATTATGTCACACTCTTATTATTTTTACAGAATAAGAAAACAACTGTTTTCAATAAATCATATTTTGCTTTAAATTTCATTATTATTTGTAATATCTTACTATATTAATAATAATTAGAGGAGGTAACCTAAATATTTAATAATAGAGTAGCTGAATGTATGCTTCTTCTTCAGTTTTAATTCTGATATATATTTTTACCTGGACTTCTTTAATTAATGAACTATCATAAACTATGATAATAAAAATACCCCAAAGCAAGCAATTCCTCGGGTTAATACTGAGTATCATCAGTGTGTGTGAAAAAACTTCCTGCTCTGTGAACGAAGAGGAATGTGAGCTAATAAATAACTTCATTGAAATTGAGAATGAGCCTTGTTTCTGTTGCCTTCACTATGTTTGTGTTTCCAGAAAAAGTTCTAAAAATCTTTGGGCAGCCTTCCAGTGATGCCTGCTAGTTTTCTGTTTAGCTGAGAAACTTGAATGTTAACTGAGATTTATGAAGAAAATCATATATCCTTTTCAGTTATGAAATGGTAATTTTGAAAATGTTCTGATTAGAGCAAAAGAGCCATTGCCAAACTAAATGCGTCTTTAATGATGTTAGCAGGCTCCATAAAATCTCATGAACCATAACTTTGCGATTGTGTTTTAGAGCACACCTTCCCAGGGGCACTCGGTGCTCTGTTCACCTTATAAAGTGTTACTACCAAAAAAACTGCTTAAACTACAAAGATCCATACACTCCAGCCTGTAGTATAGCTATAATTATAACACAGACACATGAGATGTATCAAGCTGGTTACACAGAACAGGGTTTTAGTAGGATTTTCCTAGCGAGAGAAGTTGATTGGAAGCTGGGTAAGGCAGATTTTAACTCTGAAGCAGCTCTGATCCAGAGTCAGAGAGGAGAGGAAGGAGAGTGAGTACATTCTAGTAGAAGACAGTCTAAGGAAGACTTACCAAGGGCTCCAGGGGATTCTAGGCCAAATTTAGCCATTGGAGAAGGCCTGTGTCTCCTAATGTTGGACATGCCCTCCAAACTCTGCTTCCCTCAGTGCTTGACTGAAGGCCAGATATGGAAATAGTTTATTTAATTTTATTTTTATTATTATTCACTTTGCATTCCTATTGTAGCCTTCTCTCTCCTCTCCTCCAGGTCCTGCCCTCCCTCCTTCTTCCTTCCTATCCCCTACCCCTAGTCCTCAGAAAGGAAGAGCCCTCCTCCCCTACCATCAGACCTCAGCCTCTCATCAGGACAGGCTATATCCTCTTCCTCTATGGCCTGGCAAGGCCACTCCATCAAGGGGAAGTGATCAAAGAGCTGGCAGGAAAGTCCATGTCAGAGACAGTACCTGGGCCCCTTACTAGGAACCCACATGGAGACTGAGCTGCCTATGGGTACATCTGAGCAGGGGTTCTAGTGAAACAGCAGATAGCTTTATATTCCTAGGCTGCTGAGTCGTCTTCTTCTTCTTCTTCTTCTTCTTCTTCTTCTTCTTCTTCTTCTTC
>NW_026591086.1:53239413-53247710 GCF_907164565.1 Psammomys obesus
TCTTCTTCTTCTTCTTCTTCTTCTTCTTCTTCTTCTTCTTCTTCTTCTTCTTCTTTCTCCTCCTCTTCCTCCTCCTTCTTCCTCTTTTATTTTAGATGAATGAAGCCGAAATTCATTGTCACAAAAGACAGTTACAAAGGAGAATTGACAGCCTCCACATTTATTAACTAAAGAAATATATGAATCACAATTATTTTGCTATTTATTTTATTTACTGCTCTAGTTGGTGGTTGTACCAGGGAAAATAGAGCTGATAAATGAGGTGAAATTAAGTCTCATGCAATAGCCAACTTTATTCAGCGTATCAGACAGTTAATTCTTTGAAGGTTAAAAAAAGTGTACAATTATAAGGACAAATCCCATGTGGCAAAACATGCTTTTCCATAGAGGCATGTAAACAAAAAACAATATGAAGTATTAATCAATAATCTGAAGTAAACTCACTCCTATCTTATTCTCTATACCTGGGAGGGTCGTGAAAACAATTTGTGTTTTAAAGAACCAGGTCACCTCCCCACCTCCCAAGGGAGGAACAGTCCTGCTAGGCCACAGAGGAAGACTTTGCAGTTTGTATGACATGGAAAGGATAGGAGCTCCACAAGGACCAAATATATCCGGGCACAGGGGTCTTTTCTGAGACTGACACTCCACCAAGGACCATGTATGGATATAACCTAGAACCTCTGCTTGGATGTAGCCCATGGTAGCTCAGTAAACAATTGGTTTCCCATAGTAAGGGGAACAAGGACTATTTCTGACAGGAACTCAATGGCTGGCTCTTTGACCTTCCCACCCCCCAAGGGAGGAGCAGTCCTGCTAGGCCACAGAGGAGGACTTTGCAGCCAGTCCTGAAGATGCCTGATAAAACAGGATCAGATGAATGGGGAGGAGCCCCCCCCCCATCAGTGGACTTGGAAAGGGGCAGGGAGGAGATGAGGGAGGGAGGGTGGGATTGGGGAGGGAATGAGGGATCAGGATACAGCTGGGATACAGAGTTAATAAAATGTAACTAATAATAAAAATAAAAATAGAAAAAATGTTACATAAAAAAAGAATGATGAGGTCTGTAGCTATATTATTAATTGCTGTATCTGGGATGGAGTATCTGGGGCATGTTACTCACTGAGTAAATAGGCATTAACATTTAATGAAAAAGGATGATGTCCTTGGCTTAGTGACAAGTGTCTCAGAATTATATGATGAGGTTACTCCTGGAGAGCCAATGAGAATAATGTGATGTTGGGTTCAGAAATTTTGGTGACAAAATATTACCCGATCAAGGTGAATCACAGACTGGTACCCCACATTTTAGTTAACAGGGCCCTTAAAAGATGGAGTATAAGGCCCCTGGGTAGAAACTGAGTACAGTGGCTAGGCCTATTTTACATTCACCCTTGAGTTTTCTTGGTCTGAAAATAAAGCCTTCTCTTAAAAAAAAAAAAAAAAAAAAAAAAAAAAGAACCAGGTCACAAGACTTGTTTTCAAGTACTTTATTTATTTATATATTTACTTTACGAGCACTCAGAATTCTCCCAGGACTCCAGTCTAGATGACCATTTTTATTTACCCATATTAGCCATCATCTTTATTAATTCTCAGTGCTTTAATTAAGTAGCCAAATATGTAACGTGCTTGTAGCATGAGACAAATGATGTACACCATGGCAGCGCTGCAGAAGATCAAGATTAGTTTACTCCTTGGTAATGAAGAATGAGGAGCACTTGCAGCAGAAATGGACTCATTTGCCTTCTCCTATTTTATACTGGTATAAACTGCCCAATCCCTAATAGATACTAGGAAACCCACCTCTAAGTTCTGTTTTGGCTGCTTAAAGAAGTGAGTTCCAGATTATTTTAAAAATAAAAAAGATTCAAACAACTGCCTATCATGGATTTATTAATATTATCATTCTTTTTATATCAAGTTAATGTTACCAATGTCAAATTTCTATTTTTTAGAATTGTTTAATCTACATTTTGAAATGGATATTCTTTAAAGTTATTTCATATGATCATGCTTTTAAGAGCGGAACATTATTTCATTTTTTTTTCCCCAAAGATTTTGTTTTAACTCCAGTAGGAATTTTGTGGAGAAGGCATGTCAACAACTGTGACAGACAGTTCAAGGTGAAGGAAGGAAAACTACATTCAAATAAGTAAAGGCCACTGTGGGAAAGTTTCCATAGTTTAATTGTCATAGTATAAGGAAACAGGTTACCAGAGGAGAGTTTTACTCAGAGGGTAGAGTCTGCAGCTGTCACTGGATTCTCCACCTCATAGACAGTGGCCTTAGGGGACTTCCCTGTGTATATTGTTCATTTGCTTCTTCCATTTGTCTTTCAAGGATATTATCATTGTCAGGAATATAAGTAAAGTATCAGGGCTTGCTTTACTTATAAAGTGACTTTGTACTGCACGAAATACAAGTGTAGTTAAATGGCTGGATTCCACTACATAACTTTGAAATCTAGTAAAATGTAATGTGTGACTGTATCAATGAATGATTTAATTAGCATTGATATTTTATATTATCCGGTTTGTAATGAACATTGTGAGGACAAGGATTTTTACCTCCTTTTGTACCTAGTCTATTGGTAAAGAATATTGAATAGAATAGGTATTGGTACATTTTTGGGACTGATGAATGTCAATATGTTCATCAAAATTAAGTTGATATTATATCACTGTCATTGGGGGAAGGTAGCAGACCTTCTACTGCCTGTAAAATCATCCTATTACAAATGTTTGCATATTATTAAAGGAGATTCTTTCCTATATCTACAAAAGATTTTGTGGATTTTATTTCATTAGGAAGTGAATAATTTTGGCTTGTGGACAGAAACACATGTGTATATATATATGAGTGTGTGTGTGTGTGTGTGTGTGTGTGTGTGTGTGTGTGTGTGTGCCTGTGTACATATATATCTGAACTGGGGCTTATCTACATATCATGGAGAATAAATTGACACAGATGTGAGTGTAGATTAGTGTAATTCAGTCAGATATATAAACATCTCTCCTTTCTCTCTCTCTCTCTCTCACACACACACAACTCTCTCTCTCTCTTTCTCTATCATGTTGTTAAATACAGTTACAAGCCAAATATGTCTTTTGTTATTTCCACTATAACCATTTCAGCTCAATAGAACATTGTAGCACTTTATCCATCTATATTCTCAGAAGCACAGCCCTGGTGCCTGTTCACAGAAGATGAAATTCTGAACCCAGATGTCTCAAGCAGCTCTCAAGATGCTACTGACCAGGTCTTCAAGTCATGAATCTTTCTTTTTTACTCTGTTAGCTATGCTCAACGTGTGGTTGGAAATGGAATCAGAGCTCAATCTGGAAATCCTGAAGTCAGAGTCAGAGGATCTGACCCCGTGATAAATCAGATCATTGATAAACTGAAGCATGTTATCCAGGTAAGCCTTGGCTTTGTCTTTTCCTATTATATTGATTTTTATTTTATTATTAAATCGATTTTTATTTATTATCAACTTTAAATTGTATGTGAATACTTTCCAACATATTTGATTTCTTTGCTAAGTGTATCTAATATCCTACCTAAACTGATATTTTGAATGATTTATTTATATCTAGAGTTCCAGAAATACTTTGTTGAGTTATCATCATTTAAGGTCATTCCAATGGTATGGGTGAACAATCTGCATCTGTGAAAAGCAAGCATCCACTTTTTGCATTCAGTAATGAATCTCTTTGTACATTCATCCTCAGTGAAGAAGCTGTAAGCCTAGGAACAACTATGACCACTAAAGAGAACACACATCAGACTACAAAAGCCAGAATTACCTTTCATATAGCTACATAAACACTGTCATGAATGCTGTAGTAGCCTTAACCAAACTTAACTTACAAGTAAATAGTGTGCATTTCTGCTATTTTCTTATTTCACATTTTACATATTAAGTGTATAATCTTCCCAGTGTGTGTTCATTAAATACTTCTGCTTGACCTTTTATATAATAGACATTGTTTTTAACATCTAATATATGAAGCATATTCAGATAATTATCCAAAATAATATTTTATTGAAACCCATTAGTTGGAATAATTTATTGCATATTATAAATATATCCTCAGCACCATATCTAGTACTCCTTTGTGTTGGAAGAACATTTTTTTAGTTGAGGTCATTCTGTAACATTTTATGTATATATACATGTTAATTTTAATCAGAGCTTTTTGTTAATTGATCATCTTCAGTATGATGCTACAGAAAATCTAAATATTCTGAATTTTTAATTAAATGTTTCCTTTTTTTTAAAGATTTATGTATTTTGTTATGTATACAATGTTCTGCCTGCATGTACAACTGACCACGAGAAGAGGGCACCAGATATCATTACAGATGGTTGTGAACCACTGTGTGGTTGTTGGGAATTGAGCTCAGGACCTTTGGAAGAGCAAACAGCACTCTTAACCTCTGAGCCATTTCTCCTGCCCCAATAGTTCTGAATTTTATTTGCATGTAAAGTATATCTGAGTAACTTGTGGGACTTGTTTAAGTTTATCAGAGACAGTTACTTGGGCTTAGCTCATGAGTCTCTAACTGGCAACGAATCTCTGTGTTGGGTAACACTAAGGCTAGTGTGTAAAGGGATAATTTTTTTTTTTTGAGACAGTAACAGCTGCATTGCTCACCCAGTTGTATGCACTGTGACTCCTCAGCAATGCCTTTGTGTGGCAGAACAAGGGGCAAGGTCGTTTCAGAAAAAAAAAAAAAAAGTGTAACATGTAAAAAAAAAAAAAATGCTATGAGGACTATTTGAGAGCAAACCTACAGGTAAAGTCAAAACTGATTCCCTCAGAATCTAGGCTCCAAGCTGAAACATGAGGCTGTGCTGCCAATTAAGTAAATGCTCAGGTGTGTCTGGGGAAAGAGAACCTTGAGAATGTGTAAGGAGCTAAAGCAACAGGGAGGAAGGGGTAAACCGTGGGCACTTGAAAGGGGTAGCAGAGGTCACCCGGAGATCTGCTATCTTCAGAAGCAGGAGTTCTCACACTATCTTGTGACTAAGCCTTACACATTTGTCAGAAACTCTTTCTGCCAAATTTCCTCTAGATTTAAATTTTTATTCTCCATAGCATTGAGGTTTGCAGCTGAAATTGATCTAGACACAGTGAGAACCTAATGAGGCTTCACAAAAACTTAGGATATTATTTTATTTCCTGAGGTTCTGGTGGCTCAAAAATCAATATATTAGCACCTGCAGACACAGGCTGGATAGACTTTCATTATATGGTTCTGTACATTTCTCTTAGTTGGGCGGTCCCCAAGGAAAGGACTATGGAGGGAGGATTTGTGGTTGAGAGTCTCGGCAATCAGTTAGGGTACAGGAAGGCAAGACTCTGTAGAGGCATTAACAGAATTGTGCTGTAGTGTTCTGGTGCAAAACACAAGTCTCAGCTTGACCCAGCAACAGCTCAGGCTGGAAGACTCTGTCAGGTGGTCTGCATGAACTCTGCCAGGCAGATACTTGGTCCTTTGTATGCATCAGCTATGGCTTTTTGATACTGGATCAGCCATGCCAACTCAGCTCCAAGTCAACAACAAGCGAGACAATACTAGGACCTGCAGCTGTTGGAGGGATTACCTTGTCAAAGTGACACCTCAGAGAAATATCTAGTAAGTGGTTGGTTTGTAGGTGTATGTTTCGTGAAAGTATAGTGTACAACTATAACAAACCAGCATGGTGGTAACAATAGTCAGCTCACTGGACTGCGGGACTACAAAATCTTTAGTGACTTCTATAGTGGGTTACGAATAACCCAGTGAGTGTCCGAGGTGATCTTTGAGTGTCGAAGTAGAATCGCAATGATCTTATTTTGTTCTTCCCTTGATAAGTGTAGGAAGTTAAATTTGCCATCCATAGGAGCTGTGATAATTGAGTGTAGGAGGGTAAGATAAATATGCATTTAAAGGGGATTTGAAATCAAGCTGCTTCACGTCTATCATCTACCTATCATCTATCAGTCATCTATCGATCGATCTCTATCTATCTACCTATCAGTTATGAAATTTGTGTATATATGATGAAAACCTGCTGCCCCTAGTGTGTTTATAGCTCCTCTCTGTTATCTAGGTAAGTGCTCAGACATAAGAACGCAAAGAAATGGGTAGGTCTCCGGTCTCCAGAGGCTCAAAAAAGCCCTCTGGAGAAGGGCTTACTGCTCTTCTGCTCTGCACCATAGAGTGGCTAACTCATTGTTAGAAAATATATCAAAGCCACATCCTTTCCAAGGCAATGCAGGGAAATGGTTCCACTTTTTAAGCTCCTGTTTAGATTGTACCCTATTCTTTCATCTTTATGAGTATGCAGATCTTAAATTATTCAGGATTCGGTTTCATTACAGAATTACAAGAAAATATCAAATATACACTGCCTTTGAGGTCTGAATTTCAAGTCTGCTGGGATCATATGGCTGAAAATTAGGTTTTTGTAAAGGATCACAGGAAGTCATATCCTGAACAGGTGTCACTATAACATTAACCTTTCATGCCTCTGAATATACTGCCTTGTAGGCTGCCTTCACTGCGGATGAAGAAATAGGTTTTATTCTGCCAGACTTCTGACTCCTGATAATATACATGTGCCCGGCAAGGTGGTTGATCATGTGCAACAGCAAAGGACAGTTAACAGGATTCCTGATGTCATTTGTGAGAAAGGTTCGGGGAGGTTGTACTCTGGTGTGAGAATTCATTACTCTGGGAGTAATGTGTGCTAAGCTAGGGCATGGACACTGGGACATATTTCACAATCTAATCCATAGGTTTAGCTGCTCAAATATGTATTTGTATAAAAGTTGTTTTTATTATAATGGATGTTTGCTGCAGTTGTAACTGTTTGGAAAATGCTACATTTTGTAAGAAAGATTAATGTGCCCCTTACCTTTTTGTCTGTATATGAGCATACAAAATAATCCATCTATATTCTTTGCCAGGAAAATATTAGTAATAATTACCTCCATATGTTATTTCTAAAACACCTGTGTTTTGGGCCTGCTTGAGCTGTGACCTCATTTTCTCTGACTTGTGCAATTAATCACTAAGCAAGTAGATAGTGTTTTTATGTCGAATGTTTTCACAGTTATTTTATTAAATACATTTAACATACACTTTTCCAGTTCATAGTTTGAGGGTCTATTTATACAATAATGAGCCAAAGTAGATACATCTATTCTCAATGGGTTTTCAGTCCAAGAAAATGTAAATGAGCAAACATAACAATAGCTGGCAAGAATTATAAAGAAACACAACAGACCGAGAGAAGAACTGAGAAAGAGTGAGATCCTGGAAAAGGAATCAGGAAAAGTGGTGAGCAGTCTGAGAGAAAGTTTGTCATCTTCAGGATACAGCAAGCCTCAAGGCTGCTGCGGAATGAACAGTGGAGCCACACATAAAGCATGCTTGGAAGAATGTAACAGGGTCTAATCCTGTTTCATTCTGGGTGGAGGAGGTAGATGTTTACAGCAGTCAAGGGATGACTTGATTTCTGTTTCACAAAGAGATTTTTTTCCTACATTGTGGAACATGGACCTCATGGAGAGAGAGTCAAAGGAAGTCATTCATGTGGAAGATGATAGTGATGGGAACTGGATGATTAGCATAGGTAATTATGAGAAGTGGCTAGAGCCTGATAAATACTGTAATTGGAATTGGTTTGTGGGTAGATTGTCAATATTGGCAAGTAAAAGAATTAGATGGTGGATTAGATGGTTCAGTGGATAACTACACTTCCTGTCAATACTGAAAAACCGTATTCAAGGGGAAAACTGAGTTACATGAGAAACAAATGCCATGCAACAACTTTGCCTGTATCTTGAAGGGTTAGGTAGAAGGCTGGAAACGACCAGGAAATGCTATCAGTATGGACTATTTAGGGTGTTAGAGACCAAATCACAAGTCCTTTATCAAACTTAGCATGGGCAGGACATACCAGGAATATGTGCCTTAAAACCTTCCTCACCACCTCTTATGTTTTCTTTCTAGTTTGCCTTTCTGTGTGTTATACTGTACCCAGATGTATATTAGCTTAACTATATGTGTATATATTGTAGGCTAAGGTCTACATGAGTTATGAGAAAAGATATAAATCTTTGTTTTTCACATTTTCTTTTCCTTCCTTCCTTCCTTCCTTCCTTCCTTCCTTCCTTCCTTCCTTCCTCTTTCTTCCCTTCTTTCTTTCTTTCTTCCTTCCTTCCTTCCTTCCTTTCTTTCTTTCTTTCTTTCTTTCTTTCTTTCTTTCTTTCTTTCTTTCTTTCTTTCTTTCTTTCTTT
>NW_026591086.1:53247720-53409331 GCF_907164565.1 Psammomys obesus
TTTCTTTCTTTCTTTCTTTCTTTCTTTCTTTCTTTCTTTCTTTCTTTTCACTTTATAGTCTGATAGTAGCTCCCCTTCCCCTATCTTCCCAGTCCACCCTCACACTCCTCCCCACTTCTCCCATTCCCTTCCCCTCAGAAACAGGAGGTCTCAGCAGGATTAGGCACATCCTCTCCAACTCCAGACAAGGCAGCCCAGCTATGGGAAAGGGATCCAAAAGCAGTCAACAGAGTCAGAGACAGCCCCCACTCTCATTGTTAGGGGACTCACATGAAGAACAAGATGCTCATCTGCATATATGTATAGGGGGCCTAAGTCTAGCCTCTGCATGCTCTTTGGTTGGTGGTTCAGTCTCTGTGAGATCCTATGGGCCCAGGTTAGTTGAATTTGTAGGTCTTCTTGTAGTGTCCTTGATCTCTCTGGCTCCCTTAATTGTTCTGCCCACTTTCCTCAAGGCTCCAACTATTATTTGGCTGTGGGTCTCTGCATCTGTTTCCATTAGCTGCTGGATAAAGCTTCTTAGAAGACAGTTATACTAGGCACCTGTCTGCAAACAGAGCAGAGTGCCATTACTAGTGTCAGGGGTTGGCTTTCTCCTAGAGGGGCTCTCAAGTTGGGCTAGCCATTTGTTGGCCATACTTTTGATCTCTGCTCCATCTATCACTGCACTATTTGTAGGCAGGAAAAATTTAAGTCATAAGTTTTGTTGGTGTGTTTATGTCTCCCTCCCTTAACTGGAAGCCCCACCTGTCTACAGAAGGTGGCCTCTTCAGGGTCTGTAGTATTCCCCTCTGGTGTAAGTCTCAGCTAGGGTCACACCCATAGACTTCCTGATGGAAGTTCCTCCCTGACCTCTGTCCCAATTACCACTCACTGGTTTCTGTGTTCTCTCCCGGCCTTCCCCCTTCCTATTCCTGATCCCCACCCTCATTACTCTCCCTACCCCCTCTCCCATCCAGTTCCTTTCCTCCATCTACTTCAGATGTCTATTTTATTTCCCCTTCTGGGTGAGATTCAAGCATCCTCCTTTGGACCCTCCTTGTTACATGGCCTCTTTGGGTCTATGGATTGGTCATGGTTATCCTGTACTTTATGGCTAATATCCACTTATAAGTGAGTACATACACCATTCGTGTCCTTCTGGGTTTGGGTTACTTCACTCAGGTTGATACTTCCATCCATGTGCCTGAAATTTACATTATGTTATTTTTTAATACTCCATTGTCTAATACCCTGTGTTTTCTAATTTTTAAATCTATCATGAATTTTCTTTCCTTTTTGTGATAAAGATCGCATAAATTATAATTGTTACTGAAACTATGGAAATCCACTTTGAAGCTCTACAGCTTCAGAGTGGCTGTTCTAACTATTTAGAAAACTTCACTGAGCTGTACAGACTTTGGCATGGCTAATATTGCTGCATGGATTTTTTTTTTCAAAAAATAATTTGCAAATTCTTTACAATAAAAATTTAATTGTTTTTAATTTAAAATATTGTAATCAAAAGACTACAAAGTATGTCAAGGACTCCTAAAGACAAAGGTTTTATGCTGAATAATCCTGACTTGTTTTATCACTTAAGGCAAACCCTATTTCTAGGTTCTCTGCTTAGGTATATATTGATACGACTCAGTGATACTCATGGGCTGTGTGTCATAGCGTGTTCCTCACAGACCCTCAGGGCGTCTCACAGCTCCTCACCACTTGGAACCCCTTCTGCAATGTGAGGAGGAATCTTGGAGAATGAACATGTTTCCCACTCTTCCCCCAGCTGGGATTCTGATCACTGTCTCCTGATCCAGCCACAGCTTCACTCTTTCCAGAACTGTTCTTCAAGCCACCTTCCAAGGCCAATTCCTAAGGAGAGCAGTACTATGCCTTAACAGATTTCCCAGGGTGAACATAGCGTGGGGATTTCAGGAGAGCGAGTTAACATCCTCAGATGTCTGGCCCCCACTGAACGACCTTTGATAACAGTTTGGAAACAATGCTTCATTTCTCATAGCGAATCTTACAGGGGCAAAAATCTACAAACATTTGTTTTTTTCATTCAGATTCCCATTCCTAGAACTCCTTGTTTATAATGACTATTCTTTTCAGGTAAAGTTGTCAGCACAAACATTGTAGCTGTGTAACAAACTGTTAAGTTTAAACGCTAAATACTTAACGTTTTGAAAGAGAATGATGGCAGAAGCTAAAATTCTGTAAGACCATAACATTATTGAAAGTGTTGAAGTAAAGGAGAATTTTGTTTTCTCAAATCTAACCAACTCATTTAAGAGTGCTAGGTTTCAAATAAACATCTGTTTAACGTGGACTAAAACTTCCTCATGAAAATGTGTTTATGTGGTAAATAAGTTTGACTGTTTTAATGAAAAGGAAGAAATCATAACTGTTATTAGACTGTAAAATAGCTACACAAACACACACACACATACACACGATAGTTTATATCCCAGGAACTACACTGTGCTGCATTCAGCCAGGGATGACACTCTTATTTTATGTAGGGAACATCTTTGCGAAATAGACTGAATTTTTTCGCTTTTTCCTGAAATGCCAATATGATGAATAGTCACTTTAGAACCATGACAGACTGAAAGAGATTCTAATTTAAATCTCAATGAATAGTTATACCAAAAAAAAAAAAAAAGAAAAAAGAAAAAGAAAATGACAAGACTTTCTAAAGATATTGTTATTTCAAAGTTTCTGAATTTTGAGGACTTCTCAAGCTTTTCTCATTAAACTGTGCAATACACGTTAGAAATTTTCTACTTTTTTAAAAAAAACTGTGCTATGGAACCAGCCAGTCCCTAGAACTGGAATGTCAACAGGTTCTGAGAATTTACTTCCTTTTACCCAATCCTGTCCAGCTTCTGGGAAAGAGACCCTGTACCCTGACTCCTTTACACTTGATTCCATTACACACAGTTGTCATGGCCCCGGGCCTGTGGTACTGATATTCCTTATCAGACAGTTCTCCATTTGGAATCAACAATGCAGCAGCCATCACAATGTATTTAGTTAACTTAAGTTTGAGAAGAAAGTACTTGAAATGCACTCAATAAATTTGAATTGCTATCTAATCCAACAATTAGTTTGTTTGAGAAAATTCAATTGAAGGGTCCATTCTGGAGTAGGAGGTAGATGGATTATGACTCCACTACTGGCTGTTTCACTCTTCAAGAAAATCAATTGCTAGCATAAAAGCACCAATTCATTTAGTGTACAATCAACTGGAAACAGAATCCTAAGAACTCTCATTGAAAGTGATAAGATTAGGGTTCATCATTGTTGATTTATTTCTGATTATTTAAAGAGTATGTAATTGTCTTATGTTGACTGAAGGCTATTCTTTTACTGCTCTTATGTGCAAAGATAAGAAGTTCCAGCTAGATTTTCTTTTTGTACATATTTGAAAGAACCTTGATAATTAGAACTTTTATTTTTGATTATTTATTCTTGTATGATTCCATATACATATATAATGCTCTGTGATCAAGGTCCCCTCATATCCTCTCTGTTGTCCCTTTTCCCCACCACATCTCTTCTTTAACCCCCATCCGACTTCCACGTGCTTTATTTTGCGACCTCCTGTATTTAATTAGATTGGCTTACATGAGCAATGGTAGTTATTTGCTTAAGTGTGGGCAATGCAACTGTGCTGTACTTGTGAGGAACATGGTTCCTTCGGCCCTGACAACCTTAACTGTCTGCAGCCCCGCTGGGAGGAATGAGAACCTGAAATGCTGAGGAGCCCAGTCTCGTGCTGATCTATTGTTAGATTGTCACCAACACAGTGAGTTCATCAGTGCAACATCTATGTCAGAACAGAGCATTATCTAGCATTCCTTCTGGTTTGAATGAGAATGGCCTCCATCAATTCTTTTGTTTGTATGTTTGTTTGCAAATGGTAGAGTGCTGGGGAAGGGTTGCAAGGTGTGGCCTTGTTGGAGGAGGTGTGGTGGGTGAGCTTCAAGCCACTCCAGTTAGCTCTCTTTCCTCCAGTGGTTGTACCAACAGTACGCTCTTGGCTAAGGGCTCCAGCACCAGACTTGCTTGCCTGCTGCCATGTAGCCTGACATAATGATTCTGGACTCATGAACTGACAACAAGACCCCAAATTAAATGCTTGCTTTCATAAATTTCCTTGGCCATGGTGAGTAAATAAGTAAATAAGACACCTTTCCATTCTCTAATGCTCTTACTGACTTCTCTTCGGCGTTCTTCCCTGAACTTTGAGGGGCTATAAAGATGTCTCGTTGATAGCCGAGCACTTAGTAGGTACTTGTTCTCATCCCATTGACCATTTAAAATCTCTGATTTGGCCTTTTCCAGCCCCAAACAGAAGCTCCTTTTCCCATTGCTGAAAGCAGCAAAGATCTTGGTAGTAAGCGTTTATATTTTTATGTAGGTAACTAGGAATATCTATAAACATTGATAAAAATCTAAAAGTTTACACAATTTTGTTAAAAATGTGATGAAATATGATTTAAGGAAATGATATGATAATTTTTAAAAAATATTTTTAAAAAAGTTTTGTTCACTTTACATCCAGATTGCAGCACTCAATTATTTTCTCCCAGACTTCCCCTTGCATACCCTTCTCCCATTCTCTCTTTCGCAGAGATGTTAAAATTTCTTAAGAAATTAAATACAATGGGATTTAGATTTTTGCAGGAATTATGAAATACAGAAGTAATTATACATTGCATTATTGTAAGAGTTATATTTGTCGACTTGATTGGACTGAGGGATACCTCAGATATCAGCAATGTATGAATTAGTGAGGGTTTTTCCTTAGACCATAGAAGCTCTGACTTTGCCTATTGAGCTGAGCAGTTAAGGACACTCCTGCGAGGTTCTGGAACTGTAGAGGATGGAACATGGTTTAAGGAAATAGGTCATATGCTTTTGAAAGCTACATTTATCATATTTTACACTGCGTCCCTCAAGTTACCAATCTATTCTGCTTTCTGTCCATCATGATAAGAGTCACCCTGACATTCTGCCCAACCACAGAGGTCTGGAACCTCTGAATTTTAATCTGAATTTTTCCTCACCATAAAGTTTACTTATGTGTTCTTTAGTCACAAGGCAACTATATTAAATGATGCATGTAATGTTTTTAAGATAAGAAACAATCCAAACCCAAACTTTTTCTTCAATCTTCACAAAATAAAGCAACATACTAAAGAACAGAGCTACAGAATCGTCACAAAGCATGTGGCTGAATTCCAGATCATGACGTCTGCAATGACCTCAGCTAGCATACTTAAGCTGGGGTGTGCTTGCTGAAGACTTGCATTGGTGTTTTTTCAAATACTGTGCTTCTTCTAAGTTTGTCAGTTTTAACCATTTGTAGTCCTTCACTTAATGTTAGTGACTTGGCCCGCTGCAGTCTGAACGGGGGCCCCCATCATTCTCCTACAGTGTTCTTGCTATGCTGACTGCTTGTCTTTAGTTCAGCTAATATTCACCAGTGTCTTATTAGTCATTACCTCCCTTGGCTTAGGAACACTTACCTGTAAGATTATTTTCTCTCTTGGCTCCTCTTTACTGATTTCCTAGCAGACTTTCTGATTACTCTCATTATAAGAATTTTTCTTTTTCCTTTTTTAACTTTTTTAGAAGCTATTTGAGATGCCACCCAACCACCTTCTTATTCCTCCCTCTTCTGCCCTAGAGACTCATGCCTTCATGAAAATCAACTATTTATCTTATTCTAACATGTTTCCTCTGAGTCTCAGGTAACTTCAATTTGCTCTCTTCCTGGCAAGCAACACAGAGGTTCAAATTCAAGATGGCCAGAGAAACCAAATCCTAATTGATAGAGCCTCTTACTCTGCATCCTTCATGATCTTTCTCAGTTCCCTAAGCCTGTAACTTGGTTAGCAGTTTAATTATACCTTATGCTGGTGACCACACATCACTACAATCTTCAGTTTTCTTCCCATCTGTTTAACTTGTCTGTTTCCTTCATCTCATGATCATCATTCGAGCTGACACCACCACACTTGCCTATCTAGAACAAAACAAGTTTCTTATTGTTCCTAATGCTGTCTAGAAGACATCAATACAGCTGTCTATAGCGACTAACTCCAGCTCCTCTCCTACATTTTATGCAACTCGTTATGTTTGTCTCTGGTATCCTACATTGATCTTGAGAAGTCATTACTTATCTCTTGTGGTAAAATTCGATAAACAATGTCCAGTCGGTCAGCACACTGTATATGCTGCTAACTCTTTAAAAACATTCAGTAACTACCATGTGACTACGATAAAATCCAATCACATGGATCTTCTCTTTCTTTCTTTCTTTCTTTCTTTCTTTCTTTCTTTCTTTCTTTCTTTCTTGTCTAAAACAATAAGCTTGACAACATGGCATCTCTCTTCTAATGATATTCTAAAATGCAAATCACTGAACTGAATATGTTAACTCAAGGAAAAGGTCTAATACAATATTAAACATTAAAAACATGACATTCACATGCATGGGAAGTGTTGCAATCTACATGAATACAGAGAGTTTTATTAACAAAAAGTGAAGGTACTGTGTGCCTTAAGGTAGCAGGGAGAATGAAGAGGCTGGTAAAGTCTATGATGAAATGAATGCATTTTGCTGGACTTCTGCTAGAATTTAGAGATAAATTTCCACCAAAGTCCATTTGTGTTGCATATTTTATCCCAAGAATGGCAATATTTGAAGGATGTTGTGCTTTCAAGAGTTGTAGTATTATTGAGTGATTTTTTAGTTTATTAATAGAATCCCTGAAAAGGACATTCTAGTCTCTTGTTACTTGTGTACTTAGACACAGGATAAGCCTTTTTGCTCCACCATGCACTTTTTACACTCACATTACAATCTAGCACTCACACCGAAGTCTTAGGAGCAATGGACTCTCTTTATCATGAGCAGAAGCTACTAAAACCCAGAGGCTAAAAAAATCCTTTTCTCAGTAGGAATTTCTTATATAATTGGAAGATGACTTAACACAACTCCGAAAGTCAAGAAGATTGTATTCTAGAATACTCTATTTGTTATATTCCACCTACTGCATGGCTCAGGGAATGATCTATCAAGGATGACAGAAATGAAGAAATTACAGACATGTGTATTCAAAGTTTGGGGTCAGGTGAACCGTATGCTCTGATGGACACATGCCAACAGCAACTCTAGGAAACTCAGCACAATTGTTTCGTATATCAGAATTGAGGAGGAGGGCTTATTGTATACCGATGATTGAGAAGGCAATTCTATTACAAACAGCTGGACAAGGAAGCAGAAGTGTTGTTAAGCTGATCTCTGTGGGAGGTCTTTATGGAGACCTTCCTCAGGCTGTGAACATCCTGGAAGAAGCAGCTGTGGGCAACAGTTTACTTACACATTGTTAAGATCCACACAGGGGCCAGGGAAAGTTTTGCTTTTCTTCTGGGTCTGAGGTATTGGCGTTCTTGACACGGCTGTGTTCATAGGAAACACTGCTCATCCACTCATTTCCAGTTTGCTCCTAACAATTCACGCAGGACCTTCTCTGATCCCCTCAGCACATGTGTTATGTCCCAAATACCTAGCTTACGCAACCCTTATTGTTGGTGACCATACCATCTTCATCTTTAACGGTTTTCAATATGTGGAGTTCTGTCTCACGGCAGGTAACTTTCTGACTCTTCTTTGCTAATCTGCTTTTTTTTCAACCCCTTTTTCTCTATATGCTCTATACAAGTCTCATTAGCTGCATCTTTCCATTCACTGAAATTTCTAGTTCTATTACCCTTCTTTACACTGTAGCTTTGAAGGATCAAGACAGCCTATGGGCTCCCAAATCACCCACCCAAACAAACAAACAAAAAATGAAAAAACAGCCTGTAATGTCTACCTACATCTAATTGTATGTTAGAAGGAGGCACAGATTTTCCTGGAAAACTATCATAATTTGACTCCTCTTGCCTTAAGGTCTAGCATGCAAAAATTGTCTCACTAATGATCATTTTCAGCACTCCTTTGCCATATGTAGCTCTTGAATAGCTCACATGCACGTACATAATCTTAGCTCTCTGCAGGTAAATGATGACTCCATAATGCTTTACAGGTCCAATAAATTTACTCTAACCACTCAACAGCACTTTTATGAATATGCTTTGAAGATATAAGTCATCAGAGCAGAGCAGAGCTGGGATGCGTTCCTTGTGCTTCAGCAACAGTTACCCAGATGGCCTCCCACAGTTCAGGAGCTTTTAAAGTACCTCCAAAGAACGCTGACTTAGGAGAAGAGGTGGTTATGAGGAACCGGTTGGGATTTTTCTTAGGCATAGACTATTGAGTAAGAGAGATTACCACTGTGTAAGGATTCATTAGCAACTAGGTCATCTGAGAGTTCTGTCCACATTATAATACACATTAAAATATCTGTAAATACAGCAAGTCCTATGAACACAAGTTTTGTGTGTATTATGTATTTCCCACTGATGTGGTGGAACCTTAATCAGTTAATCATTAGATAGAGAACAAAACATGAATTTTATAACAGTGAGTTGGAGTAGGTATATCTTCATGGTGGGTCAGCAAGTACTTCTGAAAATTATAATTTTGAAATTTTGTAGTGTGAACTGTATTGTGAAACCAGACCTAAATCTCATTAAACAGATGGCAAAATCCTATTTAACTTCCTTTAATACTGCTTTTCTTTTCATTTTATAAAAATGAACTTGCCATGTGTTCAAATTTTCTGGTTCTTTTGCTCTCCTTGTGGGGTTCCTGTCCTCTCCAGATCTTACTATTTCCCACTTCTTACATAAGATTCCATGCACACTGCCTAACCATTGGCCATAAGTCTCATACTCCAACCAAGTACCATGCATGGAGATAGCCTAGAACCCCTGCACAGATATACCCCACGGCAGTTCAGTGTCCAAGTGGGTTCCATAGTAATGGGAAGAGGGACTGCCTCTGACATAATCTGATAGGCCTGCTCGTTGATCACCTCCCCCTGAGGTGGGAGCAGCCTTACCAGGCCACAGAAGATGACAATGCAGCCACTCCTGATGTGATCTGATAGACTAAGATCAGAAGGACGAAGAGGAGGATCTCCCCTATCAGTGGACTTGGGGAGAGGCATGCATGAAGAAGGAGGAAAGTGTACTTAATGAAATAAAATTAAATTAAAAAAATGAGTTTGCCAGCTTTTAACTGTGCCAGGCTAAACTTAATTCAGGAGATAGATATAGTAAAGCAAGATAACTTACTTTTACTCAGTCCTAGGCAATTCTTACTGTAAACTTCTACATTTAATTTAACAAGGAATGCTTTTCGAAGCTTTTCTACAACCAGGGAAGGTGGCTAAAATTTCTAGAAAATAAATATATATTTAAAGCATTTTATAAATATTGAAAAACATATTCTTAAGAGTTTAAAAATAATTTTGTGTATCCATTTAGACGTAGGCAGAATTTTAATTTCATAATATCACATCATAAAAATAAGCAAAATATAACTCAGATATATAAAAATAAGTTATTTGTACTTAGTTCTTGTTTAGGTAACCGTATATATTTAAAACAAACAAAAGGTTCACTTATTTTTATGTGTGTTAGTTTAGTACCACATAAATGTATGTATTTCCGTGCACCGCTTCTATGTTTGAATGCCAATAGAGAGCGTCAGATTCCTTGGACCTGGCTTACAAAGACTTGTCAGATACCCTATGGATGCTTAGAACTGAACTGACATCCTCTCTCTGATGAGCAAGTGCTCATAACTCCCAAACTACCTTCCTAGCACTACATGTGAATGTATTTACTGATGAGGATTCAGCATTAACATTAATTAATATAACCTAGAGTTCGGCATGTTTTAGTGTTAATTTCGGTGCTTGCTTCGTAAATATGCTAACAAATGTATAACTTGTGGTTTCTCACTGAGTTTATTCTTAAGAAGACTTCATTCTTTGATATTTTCAATTGCATTGCAGCCTTCAAGGTTTTTCAATTAAGATAAATCTATATGTGCAAGGCTACTGTGAAATCTTTAAGTAGAATCTCCATTTACCATAAAACATGAATGTTAAAATGGTGTGAATAAAGTTAATAATTAATTTGATCACTACTTATAAAGTTAAAAAAGAGGAAGGCAAATCTCCCCAAATATCACATGTTAATGATGACTATTTAAAATCGTTCTCATTATTATTGTAATCATTACATTCATTCATTATTATTATTATATTATCGTAATTATTTTTATTATTGTAATTAATATTGTATTATTGTAAATTACAATTCCTGGCAGATATTAACTTATTACTCTCGTGTTCTCAACAGTCTGATAAATACAAGGAATACAAAATTGAGAAAATAAAAACATTGATGAGGGTTATAGCATTTTAGAAATAATACCTATACAGTTTCAGAAATACATGGAATACAGAATTGAGAAAGTAAAAACATTGATGAGGGTTATATCATTATAGAAATGATGCCTATTTAATGATGAACTGCTTTGCTTCTGAGGCAATTGGTGAGGAAAGACAAAAACATTCTCTTTTTCAAGCTAATATATTTGAAGTTCTAGCATAAAACAAGAGCCCTCCTATGTATTTTAAGATGGATCAAGATCAGTTATGCCCCATTTCAAAACAGCATATAAACACAAAATGAGCAAAGGAGAAAACAAGTATTTACATAATAATCACAGAAATGAACAATCAGTTTTTTAGAGTTTATAGTAAGATTTCTCCTCCAGCTTCAGCAAATAGAGTTCCATGAACTCAGAAACTCTCATCCCAATTGAAATTTTAATTAATTACCAGAGGCTATTGAAATAAGGTGACATTTAATTGAAGTATATTAACAGTATGTTTGATATCATATTATGACTTGCTTATAGTGTGATAGATGGTTTAAAGAGATGGTGGACAATGGCATATTTTCACATTCTAGTATTGCTGATGTGCTTTATTGTTAGAAATCTTCTCAGAATTTGGTGGAGTTACTTCATTTCTGCTCATGTCCCTTTATGCCAAAGCACTCCAAACCATAAGGCACATCCTTTGCAAAGAAATGTCATTTGGACATAACCAAAGTCAAGCAGTAGATAATTCTATTCTTGCCAACAATAAAGGTAGGAGAGGGTTTCAATATTTTTTGAAGCATGTTCTAGTCTACCAAAATCCTCAATATTTTATCTCAAATCAGAAATGTTTTTGTTTGAAAGGTTCTGCCGAGACTGATACACCAACTAAGGACCTAGACCTCCTGCTTAGATTTAGCGCATATGTACCTCAGTCTCTATATGGGTTCCTGAGTAAGGGGAGTAGGGGCTGCCTATGTCGTGAACTTGGTTGCCTGCTTTTTGATCACTTCCCCTGATGATGAGGCCTTCCTAGGCAACAGAGGAAGAGTCCTGATGAGACTTGATAAGCTAGGGTCAGATGACAGGGGAGGAGAACTCTACCTTTCAGTGGACTAGGGGAAGGTGATGAAGGGGGAAGTGAAGAGGGAGAGTGGGAAGAGGAGAAGAGAGGAGATGAGGGAGGGGGCTATAATCAGGATATAAAACGAATAATTTTTTGAAAAAAAGAAAGAAAGAAAAGGTTCTGCACAAAAGGAGTGCAGGCCAAAACTATTGTTTAACAACCCTCTATAGTTATCAATGTGCTATGAGTTCCTAAGTGAATCTGTTATGAGACAGATTCTTATACAAATATGGAAACTGTATACAATGTACCAGACTCAAATATTCTGATCTGCTGAAATTGTCATAGAAGTAATACTTTTTCGTATTTTCATTGACAATCAAGTTACTGTGTTGATTGGAGGAAAAAAAAACACCGTCGGAATGAAAGACATGATTTCTAAGTTATACATTGTTTTATTTTAACAAATTAAAATTTAGACTAAATTACTTACAAAAATTACACTTGAAAATGAGTCTGAGCTACCAATGAAGTAAAGTTTTGATGGTAAAAATTTGGACAGTACTTGTATGTTTTTTTATGATTGGTTTATTAAAGCATGATTATAACATCAGCAGAAAGACATGTACTATGATTAAATCACTTAAATAATGATTTCTTGAGGTCTTAATATCCTGCCTTTCACACTTCATAGCAGTAGATAAGAGTTCTCTGTAAACACAATTCTTTATAGTACTTTACTCTTCTAAAATGCTAGAGAATTTAAAACTATACATTAGCATATTACATCTGCCCGATACAGATGTATTGTTTTTATTAATAACACAAGGCATACATGCTAAACAGAACATTTGCAATTATGGCAGCTATCTAGCAACTCTCTCTTTTTATTTTTTTGTAAAATACTGTAGATTTTATGAATGGTCTAGCTCAAGTTTCAAGCTAAGGATAAATACTTACATCCTTTGATTATAGTACAGCAATGTTTTAAAGTATTGATTGTTTATGTCTAATATTATACATTGTAGTTTGTTGATCTAAACAGAGTATTAAAACCACCGGTGTCTCAGAACTAGTGCTGGCATCAATGACCCCCTCTGCCCCTCCCCTACATGTCTCAACACAGGAAATTCATCACTGGAGAGGGGAAATGATAATGAAGCCTTTGGAAAGGTGGATTCTTTGCCAATCACCGTTTCTCATTAAAACTTGTTCAATAGATGATAAATTATTGAACTGTTTCAGGAAATATTCTTCAAGTATCTAAAATGCATGTTCACCCTAAGAAAATTATTAAATAGATTAGAGGAAGAGAAAATTTAATTCAGTGCTACTAATTTTTTTGTATGTCTCTCTCTCTGTATATGTGTGTGTGTGTAGGTATACATACCTACTTATCCATGCAGTTCCTCTCTGTGACTTCACCTTTGGACTGGTTAACCTGTTAAACTCTCAACAATAGCAGCAATGGTAAAAGTCCTGTCTGTTTGCATTCCTAACTCTCACATATCTGCATGTTCTTTGCCAACCTGACCCTGTTCATCTAGTTTCTAATTATCTGTTCCTTTCAGAGACTCTAGTCAATGTTGTAAATTACTTCAGTGAGTATTTACCTACATGCTTTTATGTTGCTTCAGTTTTAGTTATGGTTCCCATGAAAGCAGGCGAAAGAAAGGCATGAAATAGCTCTCCATTACCCCACAGAGTAAAGAAAGTATACTAGAGTTTAAAATGTGATCAGTTTCATGGTATCCCTCCTATAACTAACTACCCATGGATTACTTTATCATACAGCAGGCCTCAGTGGACATCCCTCAGTTTTTATTTGTTTTTGTAGCTAACAATTGGTCACATGGCACATTTCAAGGTTACATCAGTGCCTGGTGATGACACAAAAGCTGAACCAAGGGGACATTTAAATATGCTTAGATCATTAAAATGGGGCCCGAGTAGGAGTTGCAGAAATCAGCAATACCTGGAAGATGCATTTTTTGGAAAGTGGCGCATAGGGACCTCTGGAAATCTCTTCTCTCATTTACTACCCTGTACTTTCTGAAATATAAATCTGTTATCTTGTACTGAAATACTAGCCATGCTCAAAGCATTATGGACTCCATTTTTAAAACAAATTGTGCATATATTAAGTACCAAGAAAGACACTGTAATCAAAGGCTGCCTCAGACCAGACAGACGGAGGGAAGATGTTAAAGAATCCCAGAAACTGCTAATTTGAAGAATAGGCCATAAGGTAAGTGGTTTTACCACATTTACTGAAAACATACAGCATTGTTTCATAAACTATCTTCTGAACATCAATGTGATACATACAAAATATTTTTGGAAAGCTTTCTCTCACTTCTGTTTTCATGATAATAAAGTTGAGAATAGAACACTTGGTTTTAACATCTATCCTACCCAGGCTATGTCCAGTATCTGTAACTCCAAACACCAGAGTTGAGTAAAATGAACATTTCTTTCCCATTTTTTCTCAAACCTCATTTAGACCTAGTTCCAAACTCTACACTCAGTCACCTCAGCATTTTCTATTTTTAGGCTGTGAACACTATCATTGTTAATATTATTAGTGTGGTGAAAATATAAATGTTCTTGAACAACTCAGAGTTTATGTCATAGAGGGGTTATCTCTAAACTTTTGGGAAACATTAAGAATGCGAAGTTGAATAACCTTAAAGTAATAAAAACCTGCAGTTTTGAGTGGGGAAGCAGTAACATGCTATTGGTGTCAGGGAAGAGAATGTTCTGTAGGCCAAGGGCTTGCTTGCGTCGTCTGGCCTGTGCAGGGCTCTGCGTGGGCTAACCTTTCTTCTGTATATTGGATGAGTATGTATAGACTGCTTACCTACCTCCGAACTTTCAGCATATGCTTCTAGCAGAGCTCTTATTTCCTCATCCTGGAAACAGATGTGATTTTTATTCTTTTCCTTTCCATTGAACACCTCATTGGAGATTTTTTTCCACTTAATTTAATTTAACTCTTTAACAGTAGGTACATCTGTTGCTGTCTGTATCTGGTTGTCATTTTAATGGTTTGCCTAGAAGCTGAAACCATGATAGGCACATATTTTCCTACTGTTCTCTTTCCTTTGTTCTAGATGTATCTATTTTTAAGAAATTGGATTGGTGTATTATCACATTTTTTTTTTTTTTTGCCTTTCCAAGTTGTTTATCTATATTTATTTTCAGGCATACTTTTAGAGCATTTTTGATTAATTGATGTGTAAAATATCAGACTCTCCTTAGAAGTCTTTCAGTATTTCTCAGATGTATATTTGCAGTGATTCTTAATGGTTACCTCAAGATAGGCTTCAGAACAAAAGTTATTGTATGAGGACAATTCCCAAGTTCAAAACTTAGAGTGGTAAACTAGTCTTTAAAGGTCCAGAATTACCATGAATTATCATTTTAATTTTCATATAAATTTAAGAACATCATTCAATCAGCTCCAGCTACATTATCTTCAAGGTCAAAGGTAAAATGAAAATGAGTTACCCTGCTTAATTTCAGGATATCTACATGGGTCAAGCCCAGGCTGGCACTCTGTCAACGCAAGTACATCTCTGCCTAATTGGACTTTATATTAAGTTTGGTTGGCAGCAAATAAATCTTCAGTAGCTCTGTTTTATTTTCTTTTTTTGCGTTACATCCTTGTTGTAGCCCCATTACCCTCTTTACCCTGCCTACAAAATGTGCAGGGATAAAGATAGGTCAGATAGAGCAGAGACTGAGGGAATGCCCAACCAAGGTCTGACCCAACCAAAGGCCCACCCTATAGGAGAGTACCAACCCTTGACCCTATGAACGATGCTCTGCTAAACTTCAGTAGTTTTTTAAGTTGGATAGTTATCAAGCAGGTCATTAAGTTCAACACATCAACAATTCTTTCCCCTGACTCTTATTTGCCACTCAGAGTTTCCTGTTTCTATTTTGGATACCACCACCAGCCAATCACTTGGAATTAACATGTATTTGAAATGTTCATGTTGTATAAATTATATTTGCTGTGTATGTTATATTTTATGAAAATCCATGTAGGATTTAAGAAACATGAGTCAGCAATTGTATTAGTCAGATTTGTGCCTGCACTACTCTTGGGCAGGAGAGTATTTTCAATAAATGTGTTGTTTCAAATTTGAGAATATCTTTCATTATTTAAATACTAAAAGGATAAACATTACATGTACATAAAATTGTAAACCATTTATTTCAGGAAAACTATGATTTTAAAAACATGAACAACATCTGTTTTCCCAAAGTCGTTTTCTCTTAATTCCCACAGATCAAGTTTCTGGGAATTCTTCATTAACAGAATCAAATTCAAGTATATTTTATTGTTTCATGAAGATTTCTTACAGTAGGCTTAGTAGACATTCATGACTATTTTCCTTCTGTTTCTATCCATCCATGTTTATTCCTGGTCTATTTATTATGGATAAATCTCCCCTCCTCTTAGAAGCAATGACAGCGGCCTGTTTTTGCATAATGAAGTGTTTAATAATCTTTCCACAGAATTTTGTTTCCCACAGAAGGAAGATTTTTTTATCTCTATGGAAAATCCCCTCCATACAAAACTATAGATTAAAAGTTATTATAAAATAACAGTTATTATTTTATTTAAGCATGCCATTAATCTACAGAGAAAAACTTAAATAGACTCACTGTTTTACAGGTTAGAAAGTACTAAGACATGAAGGGTTGAAGCAGTGAGAGTTTTATCGCTGGTAACTGGGGAAGCTATGACTTGAACCTGGGCGCACTCTGCAGTTGCCTCTGTGGTGCACATTCTGTGGTTCATCACTTCATTTTTATTTCCATTTTAGTGCTCAAGGTCTTCTCCCCTGTACCACAGTCCTGCTGTTTTGTTCTGTGTCCCATTGTCCTACTTTGAGTCATCCTATTTCCATCCATGCATGCTGGACTTGCAGCACCACCAAGGAGCCATTTCCACTAGCATGCGAGCCTTGTGGGGTGAGATGCTGAATCACAGCAGCTGGACAGCTAGTATAGTAATTGCCTTGCATTGCTAAATATATGTTGATTTCAACCTGATCAAATCTGCTTATATCAGCCAGTTTTGTGGTACTGCTAGGTTTCTATGTAGTGCATTATAGATTATCTTCACTCAAATTCACCTTAGAATAATCCTGGGAACATGATGATAGATAACAAATTATAGGTGGCATTCGGAATGCCACCTATATGCTAAATCCAAAGCTTTAAGGCTGAAAAGTTAGTAGAAAAATTTACTTCACGCTCTAACTATAAAAACTTAATCTCTAGCAGTATACACAAAGTAAGATTTTTCAGTGGTTCTACCAACATGAAGAAATACAGAGTTTGAACGGGAGGTCAACAGAGACCAAGAGGCAGGATTTCTTAAACAGTTAATTGACAATGTGTTTCATAGGTGTCTTGCTCCAGGAGCACAAGTTAAGTACTCTTATGAAGCAGAAAAGTCTGGCACAAGTCTCCAACACGCTCTTCTCTGGAAAGCCCTGGCAGATGTGCTCTTAAGAGGGCACTCTAAATTAGTGTTTGACAATAACATTTGCTCCTAAATACAGTATCTAATGCAATGGTATTCTGTGACTGGCGTTGGCTCCCACACATCACTAAGAATAAGAATGCTTCATTTTAATCTTAAAAACTGGTGATCTTCCAAGGTCAACCTTGAGATTTAAGTTTCATTTCAGAGCTGACAGCCAACTAAGGTAGCTATACTACTGGGCAAACATAGCTGATAATTGATTCATAAACGCTAAGGGTGTCCTCATAATGGTTCAGATTATTAAGTGATAAATTTTATTCCAGTCACTCCCTAGTCAAAAAAAAAAAGAAATATAGACAAGAATCATATTATTCTTTCCAATGGCAAATGGAACCCAGATGTTCCCCATTCTATCAATTCTCAGGGGTCATACCACACTTCAAGCTATGAGAACAGAACTCAAAGCCCAGCAAGAACAGCCATGGGACATCACTTCTAATCTGCAGAAATGTTATGGAAAATATAGAAAAATAAATCACTGAATTAAAGATCTGTTCTGTTAGTTTTCTTCTGCTGTAATGATCTGTTACCACTGAAGAATACTTGATTCTGTGGGTTGTATATTACCATCTGAAAGCAAGCTTCCAGAATAATTTTGTTCTGGTTTCCTGGCTGTGTCTCAAGAAAAAAAAAAAAAAAAAAAAAAAAAAAAAAAAAAAAAAAAAAAAAAAAGGACTTTCTTGTAATTCTTCAAAGTAGATGGATTTAATGCTGGACCATAGCATGGTTATCACTTTCCTTGGAGTTCAGCTACACCCATGGAATGCTTCAGATGCTCAAGTTACTATTCCAAATATGGAAAGTATTTTCTCTCACTCTAATCTATGTCTATAAAAATTGCAGAAAGGAAATTTTAGCACCAGAATAAAAGATTTATATTAGTTGTTAGTAGATTTTTCCCATCACAAACCTTTTTATTTCTTAGTGAGTAATTTACCCCTTTGCGTGTGTATTTTACACATTCATTGATGTGGATTTTTCCACAAACAAAGGAGCAGACACTTACCTGCCTACCAGGTGCATTCATTTCAGAAAAACAAGTTAACTGACCATTATTTTGATACACGCTCTTGGAAATCAAAGGTGAGAAGACCCAGGGGTGGTCCTTTCCTGTCATGAAGCTTAGTTTGCTAGTGAAGACAGGGATTCATTAGAGGATGGTGTGTGCAATTGGTTACATTTTATAATATGAAAGATACAATAAGCTATAAAAATAAAACTTACCAAGGAGGTTATCGTGATATCTAAAAGATAATTAAGCATTTAATGGGCAATAGAGGTGTTGTTTAAAAACATGAGACAGAGCCATAGTCATTAAGATTGAATGAGAGAATAGATGCTGATAATACGTGAGAGAAATTTAAAACCTGAGCGAGTGTGTGGCTAAGCTGACAACAATGATGGCAAGTGGGAGGAGTTGACACTGAGAGTAGAAAGGTTTGGAACCACATGGCGCTTTGTAATGAAATAAATAGGTTGAAATGCACTGAAAAATATAAAGTCACATAAAGATTTTAAGTTATGACCTATGTGAGAGGACTTGTAAAAACAAATCAGGAGTTTGATTTCAGTATCGAGGTTAAATTGAATGGAGACTAAACCAATGTAGGTGGACTATTTGAGGTATTATACTAAAAATACATGATGGCACTATAGATTGGGAGGGAAAGTAGTTGGTGGATGTGAAAGCTATTTAAAAGGTCACTATGACGTGGGAAAGCTGGAAAGCTGGCTGTAAGGAGAGCAGAATATAATGTCATTTTAACATTAATGTTTGTGAACCCCTTCCCCCAGAATTCATATTTTGAGATGTTAGATTTTAAATGCTAGAATTTAAAGATACAGCCTTAGAGTGGTAAGTAGGCTGTGCGACCAGAGCCTTCATTGTTAGAATGAAAGCCTTTGTAAAGGAAATCCCAGACCAGGCTATTCTTTCTACTGTTTGGGACAAGTGGATATGAACCAGGAAAGTGGCCCTCGTCAGACATCTAATACACTGGCTCCCATGCATTAGATTTTTCTACTTCCAGCCCTGTAGGAAACAAATAGCTTTTGTGTGTAAAACGCATTGATTGTAGACTTCAGTTGCAAAATGTGGAATAGATTAGCAAGTAAACTGATAATGAAATTCCCCACTGTGGAAATTTCTGAACAGTATTCACACATTGGGAGGAATATCAGAGATGATAAAGATGCAATGCATCAATGCCAACTATAAAATAGACTTTGCAAGGTTTCTCTCAAAGGATAGTTCACAATAGAAGTACTCAGAGAGGAAACAAGTCTTAAAGGTGGGGATGAAATTTCCTTGTGAATTAACATTCAATGAAAGAAGTTTTATATCCAGAACTGAGTCCTGAAGGAAAAAAAAACTCTAACATATACTATGTATAGTTAATGGAGCAGGACGTTTTGCAGAGAAGAAAATGGAAACAGCAAACCAGCAGAAGACATTAAGATGTTCAACTCCGGAAAATGTCTGTTTTAGCTACCCTTGTACCATATAAGCAAATATTTATATTTTGTGTAGAGTGTTCTAGTTACTATTTAATGCACTTTATAAAACATTGCCTATTTGCTGCTGATATCTTCTCTCCATATTCCAAAACTATTTTTATCAAGGCATAAATATTATGTCATGAGTTTCATATTACCTTGGACAAAGTACTGTTAATAAATACATTGAAAATCACTGCATTTAGCTTATTAATCTGACCAACCCTGCCTTCTAATAAGGGCAGATCCTACAGGTCTCCCTGAAGGGCCCTTCAGGGACTGAAACATCTTTTATGTAGATGTTTATTTAGTCCTCTCCTGTTCAGGACAGGTGAGGACTAGGCAGAACATTTTAGTTGGATCTTCTTGGAGTACATGCACATTTTCTGCCCATTTTTTTTTAAATGAAAGCTAACAACTCAGCTATCTACAAAAAATATTGAAAAACGTGTTCTCAGTAGATGAAGAGAATGGAAAAACAAACAAAAACTTAGAGTTTGATGATCACTAATCATTTGTTTGCCCAGAAATCTAAGCTAATTTAAAGAGTCCTGTGACACTGTGTGGCTGTTTGTTATGTCTTACAGTCATCACTAGAGAATCCACTGTAACACCTAATGTTACAACCCGGCATGCTCCTTTTCCTACAGAAAATGTAAAGCAAAGATTCAACTTACCACTCTGGTAATTTTGCTATAGCATCTTTACTAATACCCTAGATACTTGTGTTGACATTAGTTCTGGGTCATAGACAATAGATAGATGGGAAGACATGTAAGCTAAGGAGTTTATTATTTGGAAAACCAAGCTCCCCTGATTAGTCTGCAGAGGCTATCTGCTGAACAACCTGGGGATAAATGCCACTGAGTTTTTCAAAATTTCCCAGGCATTGGCCCATTCTCTTCTTCCTACCACCAGAGCTCTGAGAGCCATGCTGATCTATTCATTCCACAGTGGGTTCCTCTAGAGCTGACAGGTGCAGAGCTGTGCCACAGTGTTCAGTTAAGGAAATGAGAAAACGTTCTGGAGAATCTGTTGCTCCAGTTTTGTCTACATGCACCCACAAGCAGAACAAACATGTTTCTTTGCCTTCCCTAACTAAAATTACATTTTTATCATGATGATAATCCTGTGCTCATCATGATGTTTCCATGTCTATTATCCTTAGCAAATACAGACAAGTAGGTCAATTACCACATAAGAACCATATCACATAAATATGCCCTCTTGTGTTAGTAGACTCTCTTGAGTTATGTTGATTCAGATGTTCTAAATTTGACCAAAGCTAATTTTTCGAAATGTTAAAAATAACAGAATATAATTTTGTATTTTTAGTGTACACTTTATCCTTAGATTTGGCTGTGTTTCTATGGAACAGCAAGTTGGAGATGGGAAAGTGAGCCAGTAAGTTAAAATCTATGGCACAATGTTGAAATCTCCACAGGTAAATGCCTTAATATTGATCTTTCCTATGGCTGGAGGAGCTGTCACAATGATCTATTGACTTATGTGCCTAGAGATGAAGGTTACAGATTCTTTTTCCAGACTGTATTTCCCCACACACAATTTCATAAAACTATAGCTAGACTTAGTCTGAAAGGCACATTATGAGAAAAATACATTCTCTGCAATTTGATATACAGATACATGGGGTTCAACTTTTTACTTTGTTTCAGATTGTATATGGGCTTGTTGAAACTGATAAAGACAAACAAATGTAAGTAGAAATTAGAAAGATGAACTTGCAGTTGGGAAAAGCCATGATTTGCAGCCGTTCCAGAGTTATATTATGTTTGAAAGAAACAATCTAAGCACATTTAATTTTTCTCCAGGATGAGAGAATGACAAACTTGTAAAAGAAGTACGTACAATCTACCTATGCTATATTGGTCAGAAAACTGCTGTGCATTGGAGTAGTATTTTATGAGCTTTGCCTTCCTGGGACACTTTGGTATATGGTGGAAATCTTTTGAGACTTTTGAAGCAAGTGGAATTTGCTACAGCCTATGGCTATGGGATTTCTTCTAAGATTGGATCCTTCCAGCTTAGAGCTTTGGTGATATTGCAATACACTCACAGCTGTTTTACAAAACAGGGGCCAAAGCTACTGCCAATACTTAAGGATTTTCCTGCACTAAGAAAGGTTAGGCATATAAAGTAATTCTGTAAGTAACTTACTTTGTGAAATGTAGAGTGCTTAATTCTTTCATGGTATATTTATTTATGTGATGTTTGAATTCAACTTATTTTACTGGTCAAAATGAAATTTATAGATACAGCCATACTGTAGTATCCAGATAAAACTGAAATATTTGTACAATTCTATCACAGTAAATAAAATAAGGACGATCCTTTAACATTATGTAAAATGTTATAGCAATGAAACTTCAAGTTTCTCTAATTGTTGCAGAAGATAATATATATATTGATTCCAGTTTTTATAAGTACACAGCTCTGCAGTTTCTGTGGCAGCTGACTCCTTTGAATTCTATTAACTATGATGATTTTTAAACTTAGGTGATGTTGTATTAGGAATTTAGAATAAAATATCACTATTATAAAATCTTTGCCTTTACTTCTTGCATTTATGCTAGCATCTAGCAGTTTGTACCTTTGTATTTATTATGTTGTTATTAAGGGAAGAATTTAAAAAATGCAAACAGAAGATTGTTAAAGAATGTTATCATACACAAGAAAAATTTATCTGTATTCATTATTTGCACAAACTAACTAGGTTTGTGAGATTATCTTTGTGTCTTATACTATTTACGTAACAAAAACTTACCACAATTGTGGCGTTAATGACCTGAGAGCCACCTCATAAAAACTATCTGCTTATCTTTGTAACATACAAAGAGAACAAGATTCATGGCTCCCTTCCGTGCTCTGAGAGCATCATTCTTATTTTTATGATTTACTTATTGGTTACTTGGCTAGTGTGTGTTTACATATATTCACATGTGTGTGTTTCTCTCTCTCTCTCTCTCTCTCTCTCTCTCTCTGTGTGTGTGTGTGTGTGTGTGTAGCTTTCATGACCCATGTGTAAAAGTCAGACAATAAGTGGCAGCTGATTCTTCTCTTTTCCGATGCAGGTTCCAGGATCAGATCCAGGTGACAAGATTGGCAGCAGGCACCTTTTCCAGTGAGCCTTCTATAGGCCTGGATAGTGTTATTTTAAAACAGGGCCAAGGAAGGCTAGAAAATACCTCTACCTTCAAAGCTCTGTTATTTTATATACAACCAAGGGAAATGAATCTTTTTGCCAGTTACTGGATTAAGTGTCATCATTTTTAAAACAGTCCTTTGAATTAAATGTTTACAGCTGTACTTTGATGTATGTATGTCTGTATGTGTTTGTGTGCACATGAGCAGGGGGTGAGAATACATAGGTATTTATGTGCATATGGAATCCAGATAATGATATCAAGGGTTCCTGAACTCCTCTCTACCGTATTTTTTTGGGATGTGGTCTCTCACAGAGCCCAAAACTTCCTTGACTTGGCTAGACTGACTGATCATTTAGTTGCAGGAATTCTTCCATTTTCTGCATTCCCAAGGATGAAATACAGACTGTAAATGGGCAGTGTGGATCAAACTCAGGTCATCCTGTTTTCTCAGAAAGCATTTTACAGACTAATCTGTTTCCCCAGGCTCCTTTTTACATTAAATACAGACTTGATCAGGAAAATTATCTTTAATAAAATTATATTATTAAATTTATATATTATAAAATGTACTCTGGAATTTTTTCTTTTTTATAAATACATTTTTTTATTTATTACAATTTATTCACTTTGGATCCCAGCTGTAGCCACACCTTCATCCCTCCCAATCCTGCCCACACTCTCTCCCATGCCCCTCTCCAAATCCACTGATATGGGAGGTCCTCCTCCCCTTCCATCTAACCCCAGCCAATCAAGTCTCATCAGGACTGTCTTTCATAGTCTTCCTCTGTGGTAAGGCTTCCTGGGTAAGGCTGCTCCCCTGACAGGGGGACAGCAGAAGGTGATCAAAGAGCCAGCTACTGAGTTCATGTCAGAGACAGCCACTGTTCCCCTTACTAAGAAGCTCATTTGGAGACTGAGCTGCCATGGGCTACCTCTGTGCAGATATTCTATGTTATCTCCATGAATGGTCCTTGGTTGGAGTATCAGTCTCAGAAAAGACCCTAGGCCCATATTTTTTGGTTCAGTTGCTCTCCTTGTGGAGCTCCTGTCCCCTCCAGGTCTTTCTATCACTCCCTTCTTTCATAAGATTCCCTGCACTATGCCCAAAGTTTGGCTATGAGTCTCAGCATCTGCTTTAAAACCCTGCTGGATACAGTCTTTCAGAGTGTCCTGTAGTAGGTCCCTGTTTTGTTCCTTGTTTTCACCTTCTTCCAATATCTATCTCATTTGCCTTTCTGAATGAAGATTAAACATCTTACCCAGGGTCCTCCTTCTTCCTTAGCTTCTTTAGGTGTACAGATTTTAGTATGTTTATCCTATATTATTTGTCTAATATCCACTTGTAAGTGAGTACATACCATGTGTGTCTTTCTGCTTCTGGCATACCTCACTCAGGAAGATCTTTTCTAGTCCCATCCATTTGCCTTCAAATTTCATGATTTCCTTGTTTTTAATTGTTGAGTAGTATTACATTGTGTAGATATACCACAGTTTCTTTATCTATTCCTCAGTTGAGGGACATCTGGGTTGTTTCCAGATTCTAGCTATTATGAATAAAGCTGCTACAAACATGGTTGAGCAAATGTCCTTGTTGTATACTTGAGCATCTTTTGGATATATGCCTAGGAGTGGTATAGCTGGATCTTTAGGTTTGTTCTGGAATTTTAAAGAGGAAGTGAAATTGTTGATAGAAAGGCTCTAGATAATACACAGAATAAATACTGAGATAACACGAGGGCACAAAACATGACTTGACACTATAATGAAGAAAGGAGTGATGGACACAGGGCTGTTGTACTGAATTAGTGACTTATAGGTCAACACAAGGAAGCCAGTACTACTCTATCCCAGAAGCCATAAATCTCATCTTTTTAGCTCATTCACATGTTCTAACCACATCCAAAATTGGGTCCCAGTTAGACAAGACATACTCTACCTCAGTGTTGAAAAGGCCTGATGTTTTCATCTGGCTTAGATACCATGCCCTATCACTTAAGAGTGTCGTGAGTTTCTTGGCCACTGTCTGGCATTTCACTACCTAGAAAAGCTTTTCTCTATTCATTCACAAAGCTGAGTCTGGACTCCTAGGATGTCTTGGAAAAAGTATGATAGTATGTGGTATTCCACTTCTGTTCCACCTGAGCTCCCTGACTCCTTCCACTTTCTTTTTTCCTTTCATGGTATGATCCTTTCCTGTTGTCTGAAGTAGCTCACATACCTCTTCATGGATGTTTCTTCTGCAGTGGACGTTATACAGCGTTTTGTTTATGCAGTGTATCATCAAAGCTTTCAATGTACTTTATTCAGCTATTTATTGTCCTCTGTTCATAATATCTCCATCTTGGATGGCAGGAAGACTGTTGAATCTTCATGGCTGTGTTAGCATCTCTTAGATGCAGTCCAGGTCTGCTTATCTCAGAGTTCAGTTTTTCTAGGCAATTGTAGCATTACAGGTGGCCTGAGGATCTTATTGCTCCTGTTGATAATGATCTTGAATGTTATGATATGACCATATGGGTTGTGATTATAGTATGTGGGAAGGAATTATGTTTTATTTAGCTTAACATAGAGTTATCAGGTACCATGTGCTATCGGGGTCTCTAAAACTTTTCTAAATCACTTGAACAAAGAAATGAATAATTGGCAGTTGCAAAACTGTAAGGTATTGCATGCAATTTGATTGACAATTAAGGCAATTTGTAGGCATATTTTCTGAAACATCTGTTCTTTTCAGGAAGACAAAGTTAAATTATGTTCTCTATTTTTTCCTTTGCTGAGTTGAAATATAAAAATAAGAATTGTGGTTATGAAGGCCTACTGCCTTTTGTTTGATATTTATACATTGTTAAACAATCAGTAATCTTATGTTGATTAAGATCTTTATATAATTTTTCCTATTAAATGCCTATATACTTATTTGGTGATATGAACACTGAATATCTATCTTTGGAGTCAATTTTAAGTCTTCAATATGGTATATTACATCATCAGGGGATCATGCTCTTAATATAACTTATAAGTGTTGTCTTATTATTTTCTATTGAAATTAAGCATTTGCCTGGCTAAAATGTACAGATCCTGCTCAGAATTTTGTGAGGTGAAATTTAGTCCTTATCTTTAATTTGTGAATGGATTTTATTTTCCTACATCTTTACTTACTTCCTCTCATATTCTAGTCATTTTATCATTCAACATGGCAAAGGCAGTCCATCAGGTCTCTAACAAGAGAACAATGACACAAAAAAGGGAAATCTATACTATGAACAGGTCTTATATCAACCCTTTCAGATTAATTCTCCCTCTGTTCTCCATGTCTCACCCATCTTGACTGAATCAATCAAAAAGCTATTACTTTCATACTTGGAAGTGTTGCTTTCAGAATCAATAAAAACACAGCTCATTTTTAATATGCAATATATTAGAAGGATGAAAATTCCCATTGACTTGAAGTGGAAATTTAACAAAGAGAGTTCAGTATATAGCATATATATATATATTATATATATATATATTTATATTTATATATGATGTATATATAGCATGAAAATTTATCACGGCTTTGTGGTTCATCTCCTGTGAACATTGTATATGTAGAAAATAATTTAAAGAAAATAGTGAATTGTTGCTGCATCGAGAATTATTGCTTGTTCCATGCATCTGAATCATGCAAAGATAAATTAGTATATTTTTTAAAGTTCTAACCACAACTGGTAATTCTTTATTAAAAATCACATTGTCCATCTAAGCATGTCTAGAAAGCATTGGATATAATTCTTGATAGAAACGGTAAAGATATCAAGCTTCGTAACGTTAAAATCATTTTAAAAGCCAGTAAGTAGAAGCTATGGCTTCTATTGGCAGATGATTAATTGGATTGAACATCTGCATGGAGAAATATCTATTTTCTGTCATTCCTTAATCACTGCTCATCTTCACTCCTACTGCAGTTACACATGCTTCTAAATGTGAAAGTTGCAAAAATGATTAAGATCAAGTTGTGTATAAGATTTGCTTACACATTTCTTTTTATTTGAATATATGTAATGGGAGAGCTGAATAAATGGCCAGTAGATAAATCATCTGTGAGAGAAAGCGTACGGGAATTAGGATCCCTAGAACCCGTATAGCATTTCTGCCACCATGGACACTTCCTCTAATCCCAGCACACAGGGAGCATAGACATGTCATTCTGGAACAAACTCCTAAGTTAGACTAGCTGGAATTAACAAGTTCGGTGCTCAGTGAAAGGCCCAACCCCAACAAAAACAAAGTAGAGAATGATCTGAAAAGTTCCCCAAGTCAACTTCATGCCATCACGAAGTTGTGATGTGTACTCATGTGAACATCCACCCTTCTCTTATGCATTGCATCCAAAACATGTGCACATGCATATAACACTCATGCATGCCACATACATAAACACATGAAAAAAGAAATCTATGTTGCTAATACGATATGTATGTAATCATGCATGAAATAAGATGTTCTTTTGGCAGGATGCCTTAGCATGATGTTCCGACAGTCAAATGAGTGTTGAGTTGGGAATATCACTATCTTGGTTAATTTTTACATTGTCACCGAAGTTCTTTTTACTGATCATCCATGAACTTTCTGTATTGTTTCCTTGAATGTTGTCATGTGGTCATGGAAGAAAAGTTTTAGGTCATTTGAAGTTGACAGTTCTCGGTGGAGTGTGTGTGCTTCACCGTAAGATAGAATTGGGTTTGGTCCATGGATGATAGATGAATTTTATTGTATGATGGATAGCTGCTCGTTCTGTTAATGGCATTTCATGTATCAAGTGTTTTGATATGGTTTATCACAGGATGTTGCCAACTCAATTTGGGGGATTATAACAAAGATGGAAGTGACATGGGTTTGAAGTTTCACTAATACGTATTTTCCTCTATTGCGAGGAGGATGGCTTATGTTATTTGTTTAGACACCTTTCCACCTGTGCACTTAACTGCCAACCTTCTCGTCCTCTCAACCATATCTGATCAGTATTAGCTGAAATAAAGACTTAGGTTTTTAGGTGATTTTTCCATGTCAGGGAAAATTTATGACATAACTTTCCATTCCTTCTGGAAAGTTACAAGTAACAAATAACTTTGTTAAGAAAATGAGATGGATTTCTTGTCCTTTCTTGGTTAAGAAAGCTCCCTGTTGCCTATCTGTCATACTGACGTAATTAATAAGTTGAAATTTTCAAAAAAAAAAAACAAGGAAACTAAAAATAAACAGTAGTAAAATGCTAAAGAATAGTGAAGAGATAGAGAGGCATTTACACTGCTCTGAATTTCTATTTTATTTTTTTCAGCCAATATAGAACAATATCAACAAAACAAAACTCATAGTCATTTAACTCTGAAGAAAAATCAGTACGAGGGCAAAATTAGAATCAAATGGTTAGGATTATCATAAAAATACTGTGACAAAAATATGAGACAAAATATGAAAAACATAAGCAAATAAGATCACATAAAACACCAGAAACCCTGCAGGGTAGAGCCTTTCAGAAGCCCTCTGTGGTAGGCTCCTTGGCCAGTGTACAGGGAATCTTATGAAAGAAGTGGGAGATAGTAAGACCTGGAGAGGACAGCAGCTTTACAAGGACAATGACAGATCCTAAAAGTCTAGGCACAGGGGTCTTTTCTGAAACTGATACTCCAGCAAAGGACTACTCATGGAGATAACCTAGAACCCCTGCACAGAGGTAGCCTATGGCAACTCAATATCCAAGTGGCTTCCACAGTAATGGGGACAGGGACTGTCTCTGACAGGAACTGATTGGCCTGCTCTTTGATCACCTCCCCCAGAGGGGGCAGCAGCCTTACCAGGCCACAGAAGAAGACAATGCAGCCACTCCTGATGAGACCCAATAGACTAGGATCAGAGGGAAGGGGAGGAGGATCTCCTTTTTTAGTTGACTGGGAGAGGGATACAGGTGGGGAAGAGGGAGGGGAGGATTGGGAGGGGAGGAGGAAGGGGGGTACAAGGGGGATACAATGTGAATAAACTGTAATTAATAAAAAGAAAAAGAAAAAATCCCCATTGGATAACTCACTTGTAGGAATCTGTTAGTATTGTGTTCTTAAAGATTTGAATTCTTTTGATTGTGATATATTTCATATTTCTGTTTATATGTAGAAAATATATTATTAATTTATAGAGCTAATATATATTTATAATTGTCATTTTTATAGTTTATTCCACTTTTAAATGTCCTCACGTTTAGATGATATTTAGAGCTGTGACATTAGACAATATCTCAGGCTGATTGGACCTGCAATAAAATTAGAGTCTGTGCCATTTCTAATTTCTTCACTCATTTTGTGCTATTTGATTTGGTAATAGGATAGTTCTTAGTATTTGTTTTAGCACTAGTTAATATATTTGAGAATTCTAAAAATAACCTGCCATTTTCCCCTGTTACAGAGCTGGCAATCAGGTAGCTAATTCTTTCTTACTTTCTTTAGTTATCTTTCTTCCAAATGTTCATGGTTGAATTACTTGTACATTTTATATTTATTTTACTTTTTTTTTTTTTTTTACAATTTATTCACTTCATTTCCTCATTGTAGCCCCATCCCTCATCTCCTCCTGGTCCCACTACCCCTCCCTCCCTCTTTTCCCCCATCCCCTTCCCCTAGTCCACTGAAAAGGGGGAGTCCTCCTCCCCTACTATCTGCCCATAGCCAATTAGTTATCATCAGGACTGCCTGGGTCCTCTTCTTCTGGAGAATGGTAAGGCCTTGCTGCCAGGGGGAAGTGATCAAAGAGCATGCAACTGAGTTTATGTCAGAGACTCCTCCTGCTCCCTTTACTAGGGATCCACTTAAAGACTGAGCTACCTATGGTCTGCATCTGAGCAGGGGGTGTCTAGTGAGGGAACCCAGAAGTGAAAATACATGCATGGTATATTCTCATAAGTGGATATTAGACATACAATTATCCTATAATATAGGATAAACATACTAAAATCTATACTCCTAAAGAAGCTAAACAACAAGGATGACCCTAGGGAAGATGTTTAATCCTCATTCAGGATAGACATAGAAAGTGGGAGAAGAAAAGGAACAGGACATGAGCCTACCACAGAGGACCTCTGAAAGACTCAGCAGGGTATCAAAGCAGATGCTGAGACTCTCAGACAAACTTTGGCAGAGTGCAGAAAATCTTATGGAAGAAAGGGAGATAGAAAGACCTGGAGAGGACAAGAGTTCCACAAGGAGACCATCAGAGCTAAAACTCTGGCCCCAGGGGGTACTTCAGAGACAGATGCTCCCACCAAGGACTATGCATGGTGAGTTGTGTTTCTTGCATGCAGCAGAACGTTGGATCCTGTTTCCACAATCATTCTGTGTCTTTTATTGGAGAGTTTAGTCCATTGATCTTGAGAGAGATTAGTGACCAATGAATGTTACTTCTTTTTTTTTGTGGTGTTGGTGGTATAATGTGTTTGTGTGCTTGTTTTCTTTTGATGTTTTTGTTGTGATGTTCTCTATATCCTGTGTTTTCTTGAGTCTACTTGATCTTGTTGGGTTGGAGTTTTCTTTCTAGTATCTTCTGTAGGGCTGTCTTGTTGCATAGATATTGTTTAAATTTAGTTTTGTAATGGAAAATCTTGCTTTTTCCAACTATTTTGATTGAAAGTTTTGCTGGGTATAGTAGTCTGGGTTGGCATCTGTGGTGTCTTGGTTTCTGCATGACATCTGCCCAGGCACTTCTGGCTTTCATAGTCTCTGTTAAGAAGTCAGGTGTGATTTTGATAGGTATACCTTTATATGCTACTTGGCCTCTTTCATTTGCTGCTTTTAATGTATTTTTTTGTTGTTCTTCTGTAAATTTAGTGTTTTGATTATTATGTGGCAGGAGGAATTCCTTTTCTGGTTTAGTCTATTTGGTGCTCTGTTAGCCTCTTGTATGTTTAAGAGCATCTCCTTCCTAAGGTTGAGGAAATTTTCTTCTATGATTTTCTTGAAAATGTTTTCTTGAACTTGGGTTCTGGAATCTTCTTTTTCATCTATTTCTATTTCTATTTTTTTTTTTTTGTCCTTGAGTTCTTGGATGTTTTGCATCAGGAACTTTTCTGTTTTTGTATTTTCTTTGAGAGATGTATTGGTTTCTTCTATTGTATCTTTAATCTTAAGATTCTCTCTTCCATCTCTTGTATTCTGTTAGTGATGCTTACCTCTGTGGTTTCTGCTCTCTAAGTTTTCTATCTCCAGGGTTTTCTCAGTATTTGTTTGTTTTATTGATTCTAATTCCATTTTCATGTTTTGAACAATTTTATTCATTTCCTTCACCTGTTTGATTATGATTTCCTGTCTGTCTATGATGGTCTCTCTCTTTTTTGGTTGTATTTTCCTAAATTTCTTTGAGAGATTTGATCATTTCCTCTTTATATGCCTCAAATAACTTCATAAGCATAGATTTAAGGTCATTTTTTTTTCTGTGCCTCAGTTGCATTAGAATATTCATCATCTTTGGGGGATTCTGGTGGAGCCATGATGTCCTGGTTTTTGTTGGTTGTGTTCTTATGCTGGTCTTTAGCCATCTGGTTGTCTGTAGTGTTGGCTGTTTGTTCCTGGAAACTCTACTGTGAGTCTGGATCTGCCCGGCCTGTCTTTGGAATGTGCAGTTGTCTTCAAGAAGACAAGAGAGGTCCAGGGCCTCAGGAATGGGTGCTGGTGAGTCAGATGGGAGTATCTTGAAGGGTGGGGCATAGTCCCAGGTGAGGATGCTGGCAGGCAAGTTAGTTGAAGGTCATGCATGGGACCCAGGAAGGGCTGGGTGCAGCCATGGGTGGTAGTGGGGCTGGTGCAGGTGCAGGTGCCCAAAGACCTCTGGGTGTGCACAGTGGGTGCCTCAGAAGGGAGCTGTGCTGTGGCTTACAGCACCTGGTACTCAGGTTCATCTGGGCTTGGGCATCTTCCATACGGGATCAGTGTGATTCTATTGGTCACCTTGTCTCCACATGGTGACCAGCAGAACAGTGACTTAGAGTCTGGGATGCTGTCCTAGAAACCTGACACTGCCCTCAGGGAAGCTACAGGAATCTGATGGCTGTGTGTTAGAGCAGAGGGTCCCTGGATCTGGAGTATACGAAAGAGCAGGGGCTCACAATTTGCTACTCCTGGACTCAGGTGATGGCCATGGGAGCCTACATCCAATCAAGCCCGATTCCTGGGATGTCCCCTCCAGCCTGGGAAGTCCCACAGTCAATGCTCTGGATCTAGATGCCTGTCCATTCACCAGGCTTGGAGTCTCCAATCCTTTGCCCCTCATATGGTGCACATTGGTCACTGCCATCTTGGATTCCACAGTATAAATAGCTTCAAATTTTCTATTACATACTTTCCTTAGCTCTACAGAAAAATATATTTGCTGTCTCTTGGCTTGCTTTAAAAATGGCACCTTTTGGACCTTAGGCTGATGTGATTATTAGTCTTAGATGCCATCTTGATAGCATCTGCAGTTACCTGAAAGACTAAGTAGCTTCATGCATGTCTGTGAGTGTATATGTTGAATATATAAGTTAATGAGGGACTTGCTGCTCTGGACTGCTCCGTTTTCTAGCAAGGATCCTGGACTACAAAAATGGAAAGATAGAACTGAACAATGGCATATGGTCAGCTTGCTATGTCAGCTCGATTGTGGCTGTAATGTGAGGGCTGCCCTCTGGATCCTGATGGTCTACATTTTCTGCCATGATGGATTTTACCCTTGAGTTGTGACCCCACATAAACCCTCTCTCTGCTAGGTTGCTTTTGTCAGAGTATTTTATCAAAGTAACAGGAAATGAAACTAAGACACCTGACTAACATCTGTCCTAGCTAGATCCCTCAAGAAGTCCTTACTGAAAAGTGTTTCCTGAATGTATACTTGGTTATAGCTATAGATCTTAGAGTTGATGGATATCATGTAGTGATAAAGATAAATCCGGGGCTTTTTCATCTCTTTTCTTCATTGGCTTGCAGGCATTTCCCTCTTCTTATTTATTTTACTGTGGAAAACAGTTGCCAATTTGATTTTCATTTTTGTAAGGAAATTGTCCTCATTGACTAAGCTCTGCAATAATACTTTCTTAATTTGATTTCTTTTTTTAAATATAGTTAGTATAAAATCCAATTGTTATATAATGATATTCTTTTTCAGGTGAACATTTTAATCATATACATATATTCCTAAGATATATTAAAATACGTAATCAATTTAACTTATTGTAGACAATACCATTCAGCTACTTCTGTATTATCTCCTACATTGCATTTTTGTTTTGTTTCTGTTTGTGCTTTTGAGACAGGATCTCACTGTGTGTAGAAGGCTTCCATCAACTTGTAACCCTCTTCTTTTGCCTTCTGAGTGCTAGGATTACAAGCATGTCAGATTTATATGCCTTCTTTTTCTTTTCCTCCTCTCTCTCTTCTTCCTTTTTTTCTCGTCTTCTAGAAGATTTATTTTTTCTTTCATTTACCCTTGTAATTGCCATTTTGCTTTTTAATTCTCAAGCTTTGTCTTTGACTCTATTTAAAAAAATTGCTGTTCGATGCATGCGTGCTAGAGTACACTGTATGTGCAGGGTTGCACTTCTGAAGGTCATAGGTCAACTTTTGGGAGGGACTTGTCCTCTTGCACCATGTGGAAGGTGGATTTCTCTTGTCTCCGATGATGATTTGCTCTGTACTCCAGGCTAGCTGGAGGGCAAGTTTCTGAAAATTCTCCTGTCTCTGCCTCTCACCTTGCTCTAGGAATGTTGAGAATATGAATGGACACCCTGTTTCTGGATTTTTATCTGGGTTATCAGGGTTCAAACTTGGGTTCTTAAGCTCTCATAATTTTGCTTTTACCTACTGAGCCATCTCTCCAGTCCTGCTCTCTTTATTATTTATTATTTAGTAAAATAAATTTTTTCTCTTAAGTTTTATTTCCTCCATGAATTCAACATTATTTTTTATTTCCCATTATTTCATGTTGCATCAAGCTCTATTTATATTTTATTATATCCCTAAATTTTATGACAGAATGCCCCAAATTTCTCATCTGTTTCATAATAGCATATCTCTGGTGTTTAAAAGTTGTTGTGCCCCTATTTGTATTGTTTTACATAATGTTTACATGGCTGCTAAGCAAACTCCTCCATGCCAGTTAGTTGTAATGAGTGGCTGTCCTTACCAACTGGAACCCAGGGGGTTTCTCTTTGAAGGAAGAAGGCAGTCAGAGCTTGAGGCCACTCTCAGAATTTGCTACCATGTGATTGTTGTCTCTTTATTGAACACTGTGGACCTGCATTTGTTCTGCTTCCCGAAACCCTCTCTGGTTCAGGAGAATTTGATCCCACGCCTTTTCCTGACCTCCTTACCACCGTTCTGCATTCAAGGGAGACAATCCTTGCCTTCCCTTGATTCCAGAATTCTTGTTTTACAAATATGTTCTCAGGTTTACAATTTGGCAGGGTGTCCTTTGTTACCCCATGCCAGTTCTTGTCACACTTCGGTCTGACTTAGCATTTCTTACGGAGTGTGGGGATTTGTACCTTGTCCATAGATTTGTTTGTAAATTCCCAATGTTGTATAACCACCTGGACTCCTTTTCATTTTTTATTGCTGATAAGATCTAACCTCCCTTTTACTGCCAGCTCAGTTTAGTACTTTTTGTAACAGAATATTTTATAACTTGATGCTAGGAATCATTTCTCCTGGTTTCCATGAAAACAATGCTTATAGTTTAGCAGGCTGATTTATTTTTTCCCCATTCTGGGAGATGACTCAGAACAAAGGTGCTACCATGGAAATATACAAATTCTTGCATATATTTGAATAATGGAAGTGCAGTATTTCAATTCACCAAAACCCCATATGTTTCTACATCTACTTCTGCTCAGAAATTTTAGATTGTTTTTTTTTTTGGGGGGGGATGTTATCTTAAAAAAAAACATATGCAAAGCATAACTTCAATAATAATAAAATAGTCTAGGGCTTTTTAAAGGCAGAGTATCAAAGCTTACCAACTTCAAATCTTTAGGTTTTTCCTCCTTATTTCTGAGTGTTTCTGTCTACAGTAAATGTGGCTGACATGATAGTTAACCTTATCACTGTTCTTCAGGGCATATGGCTGCATTCTAGTCTCTGTAAGCCTAGTAAACGGACAGCAGATGTCACTGTTGGATGAAACGAGCCTTTTCTGTCAATCCCGTTGTCTCCAGTCTGAAATGCATTCCCAGAATTCAAACCATGGAGTTTAGTGATAGAGGCGGGAAAAAACTAAGATTAAACTCAAAACCTCAAATCTCTGAATCAGTTCACAACTTGGCTGGCTATCTTAGAGCATGGATATAAGCCAGCTTTGCAATTATCTGGAATTTTCACATGAAATTAAAACATCATTTTTTTTTTTCACTTTACTCTGTATAATGGTATGCCAGATCTAAGCGTTGAAGATGCTGCTGCTCAGTTGAATGGATCAAATGCAACGGGTTCAATTGGACCTTGAAGTATCAGGCCCAGATGGCAGCACTGAATAGCCACAGGCAAGGTGATAGTTACTGTAACTGGCAGCACAGCAAAGCGGTGTCCGTAATGGGCCCGGCCGTAACTGGAAACACAGAAAGGTGCATTTTATGGTGATGCGTGTGGACCTTTGGTACTGGCTAACCAGTCATAGCGGATCCAAGCATGAAATGGACAAGAGTCTGGTGCGTTTTCGTTTGCTTAGTATAAGTAGAAAAAAAAATCACAAATAAATAATAGAAAGTGGATAGTGGCAAAAATTGGCCCATGAACCAGTTTCCAGACTTGCTTTTCAGAGCCAAAAACCCTTTCATTAAGGGAAGCTCAGGTGTCCCTGAGGAAGGACTTTGCTAAAATGCGAAGAGGTTTTACTGTTAGCCTTTCTCCTTGAGTTCAAAGTTTTGTACTAGTTAAGGTTACTTTAGCTATGAAAAAAAAACACCATGACTAAAAGGAAGTTGGGAGGCAAGAGTTTATTCAGCTTACACTTCTGCTCTGCATTGTAGTCCATCACGGAAGGGAAGGAAGTGAGGACAGGAACTCAAACAGGGCAGGAACCTGGAGGCTGGAACCGAGGCAGAGGCCATTGGTGGGTGCTCCTCATAGTTTTCTCAGCCTGTTTCTTTGCAGATCCCTGAACCCACAATGGGCTGGGTCCTTAACCTATCTATCACTAATTAAGAAAATGCCGTAGAATTTACAGTGGCAATTTCTCAATTGAGTTTCCCTCTTTTGGATAACTCTACCTTGGGCCAAGTGGACACACACTAGCCAGCACGGACGGGAATAAATTTTGGCGGGAATAACAGCTTCGTTTCTCTTGTCTTTCTGTGGTTTTGTTTCTGATCTGTAAGCATACACTTGGTGGTTTAGCTCTAGCACCACGCCATCTGTCCACACTCTTGCAGCTGGGAGAACAATGATGCTGTTGCTCAAGGATGACTCAGTTAATATCAAAATGCAAGTATAAGCAAGTTCACAATATTCTCTCTTAGCATAACTGTATCTTAATTTTTCAGCTGCTAATATATTTTACTATATACAGTTGCAGTTTTTAGTGATCAGAGCTCAGTCCTTATTCATACTGAGGATTCAAATCTGGAAACTTAAAAATTTCAGATACTTTTGCCTCCATTTTCTAAAAAGAAATGATAAGACCATTTCTTGATATTACTATAATACTCAAAATCTCATTTGATGATACCTCCTGCTAATTATCTCTGGTGAGTTTCAAAGTGATTTTGAACTTTCTTTATCTCAAAATCTTCTAGGTTAGAGCTTATTTCCAATTGGTATGCCATGACTAGTCTGTTCTGCTTCATTTTTATTTTCAGTTTCTTACTCCATAATTTATTAGTATTCAACTATTTTTAATTTTGCTCCACAACCCTTTTGAAAGAAGCACTGATTGAAATAATATGGTATTTCTGCCTTCATCCATCATCTCTGCATAGACAAACTCACAGAATTCTTCCTTATAATTGCCACCGCTGTAATCGTGAGAATGACAAAAGTGACAGATAAAAACTTGGAACACTTCAGCTACAATTAAGTTGATATTTTGTTTTATTAAAATAAGATCCAACTCATTCCTGTCACAGTTTTGGTCCCAATTACACATTTACATTTTGTTCTTCAGGAGTGGGTGGGTGGGTTTTGTTTTCCTTGACAGTGCAGAGTTGAACACAGAGCTGCTCTTGGAGAAGGATTAAGCAAATCTCAACTATATCAAAAGACAATTGAATTGATCTAGAATAATTTTAATTTCATTTCTACTATTATTAGCTGAGGATGACATGTAACATGTCAAAGTAGAATTTTAAAAAGAAACTGCATTAATCGAGAAACTGTGGTAGGTAGCCATTCATTCATTAAATGGATATCCATTGAACATCTCTATTCTAGGCATTACTTCAGTTTGATGCTGCATCTGTGACTCAGACTGAGTTTACAAGCCTTTGTGGCAGTCGTTTGATTTTTAACTTAACTTTTACATAATAAATATCAAGTGGCTAAATTATTTCTCCAAAATAGGTATTTGTAAAATTATAAAACACCTCCAAAATTATAAAATATATACTACACAAAAATAAACAGCATTTTAATATTAGGGAACAAAGTATTTAAGTTGATAATATGTCTTTCTTATTTAAGCCTTGGTCAATATTATCAGACCACACTGGTGAATCTATATTAAAACAAACTAGGATAATACTGCATTTACAAATGTGTAAGAAAATAAATGACACTTCAGAATCAATAAAAATTATCCATGTCATGGTAAAGAGGCAATCTGAGTGTATCTTGTTAGTACACATGGCAGTTATGGTTTGGTTCTTTCTTTTAATGAGTTATTCCCATCTAAGAGAGACATATGGTATGTCAATGGTACTGCTTATTAAGGTGTTTGAGGAAGAAATATTAAGAAGGAGCACCAGATGGTGCTGAGCTCCTTAAGAGCACAAATGATTGCCAGGTACATGCTACCGCATTTTATTCTTAGTACACACTCACCTGACACAAAGTTTATAAGCAAAGAACATTTTGAAGATGTATTTTATTTTTATTCACCTTTTATTACTTTTATGTATGTGTGTGGGTATATCTTAGTATCTTTGTGAGTACATGCCATGTGGAAGGGAGTGCACAAAGAAGCTGGAAGAGGTTTCCTGATGACCCTGGAGCTGAAGTAACAGACACCTAAAGTGAGTCACCTCAAGTGAACACTAGAAAATCAACTGAGGTCTCGTGGTGGAAGAACTGAGCCATAGGCACAACCACTATTTATTTGTTTTTGAAAATTATATGTATGTGTCTATAAATGTGAGGAAGAAGGGGGAGGCTTTATGCAAATGTGAACACAGGTGCCCTCAGATTCACCACAGGGTGCCTGATTTCCTGAGCTAAGGTGCTGTGCGCCTTCCAGGATGAGTACTGAGAACCAAACTTGAGTCTTCCGGGAGAATGGCCTCAATGTTAACTAAACATTTTAGATGTTAATGTTCTAACTTTTAAATTTCAATGTATCCTACGGCTCATTATTTTGATATTGACTGATTGCTTTTCTTCCCTTTGGCAACTTTAATTGTAAAATTGAAAAACAAACAAAAACAATTCCTTGTTTTTTAAGAATTGGAATGGAAAAAAGTCACGCATGATTCATACTTTTTTCCATTTCTAACTAAGTGAATTTTCTCCATCAGTTCTGCATGTACTCCCCAGGAAACTCTTTTGTTCCATTGTCTTTGCTTAGCACTTGTTTTTCAGTACAAGCATTCAGTTGACTGACCAGAAGCCAGGCTGCATGTAAACTACTGTGTAAACTTGGGATAACTCACTAATGTCTTTGAACCTCCATTTCCTTTATTTTCCCAATTAAATGTTTTTTCCTTATTTTTTGTTTGTTTTCTAAACTTATTTTTGTTTTTTAAAATTATTATCATATATTACAATTTATTCACTTTGCATCCTGGCTGTGGCCCCCTCCCTTGTCTCCTCCCAACATCACCCTCCTTTCTTCCTTCTTCTCCTCCTATGCCCCTCTCTTAGTCCACTGATAGGGGAGGTCCTCCTCCCCTTCCAGCTGACCCTAGTCTATCAGGTCTCATCAGGAGTGGGTGTACCCCCCAGGGTGAGGTGATCAGAGAGCCAGCCACTGAATCCATGACAGAGACAGCCTCTGCTCCCCTTACTAGGGTACCCACTTGGAGACTGAATTGATGGACTCCATCTGAACAGGTGAACCTCCAACTCTTTTCTTCAAAATTACAAGGAGCATGCATGGAGAGGGCCTAAAACCCTAGCTCAGATGCTCATGCTGGAAAAAGGGAAACTCTCCACTATTGCTGTTGGGAAGACAAACATTTGCAGCCATTATGGAAATCAATATAGTGGTTCCTCAGAAAGCTGGGGGTCTTTTTAATCTCAGGACCCAAGGCATGCAGCATCCTTCCGCAGGCACAGCTGTTCGAACATGTTCATTATGTCTTTATTCATAACAGTCTTATAAATTAACGCATATGTAAGTATTATTTATGTACAGATGGAATGAACAAGAATACAAAGTAGAAATGCAGATGAATGATCATCACTTTCAAAGTATATTGACAACTTTAATTCTCTCAATTAATTTAGTTAATTTCAGCATGTATAAAAAAAAAAAAACTGTACCTGAAGTAGCAAACTTTGCATTCCTAGGTGTGATTTTGATGATATTTTAAAACTATTTTTTAAATTAATTAATTAACTTTACATCCCAATTGCAGCTTCTTCTCCCTCCTCTCCTCCCAGACCTTCCTTCTCTCCTTCCCTCCCACTCTCCTCCTTTCTTCTCTTTGCCTCCCTTGGATATCAACCAGGATTGGCATAAGGAGTTGCAGTAGGATTAGGCCCATCCTCTTCTACTGCGGCCAGACAGCCTGATAAGAGGAAAGGAATACAAAGGCAGGCAACAGCATCAGAGACAGCCCTTTCTCCTGCTGTTAGAGGTCCCACATGAGGACCAAACTGTATATCTGTTACATATATGAGGGGAGGGAGCACGAGATCTGTCCCATGCATGCTCTCTGTTTTGGTGGTTCAGTGTCTGTGGGCCTCTGTGAGCCCAGGTTGAATTCATATGTTTTCTTGCAGTGTCCTTGACCCCTCTGTCTCCTTCCTTATTTCTCCACCTCTTGCATAGGATTCCCTAAGCTTCACTTAAGGTTTGGCTGCGAGTCTCTGCATCAGTTTCCATCAGTTTCAAGGCAGAGCCTCTCTGATGACAGCTATGCTTGGCTCCTTTCTGCAAGTATAGCAGAACATCACTTAATGTCGGGGGTGCGCTGCCTCTCATGGTATGCCTCTAAAGCTGGGCCAGTTGTCCATTGGCCACTCCCTCAAAGTCTGCTCTAGCTTTTACCCCTGAACATCTCGCAGGCAGGACAAATTGTGAGTCTGAAGTTTTGTGGCTGGGTTAATGTCCTCATCCCTCCATTAGCAGTCTTTTCTGGTTACAGGTGATGACCTTTTTAGGCTCCATAGCCTCCACTGGTGGGAGTCTTAGCTAGGGTCATCCTCATAGATTCCTGAAAGTTTACATTGTCCTAAGTTTCTAGCTCCTACCGGAGATGCACCACCCGAAGATTCCAGTTCCCTCTCCCAGCACTGTTCTCCTGACCCTCCCTCTCATTTTAAAACTGTTAATGACAGGAAGCAGCATTCTTTCAGGTATTAGTTTTCTGACAAAAAAAAAAAAAACAAAAAAAAACATTTTTTACAAAATTAATATGATTTCCATAGAGAGGGGCCACACAGTTGATGACAACACAATTAAATGATGGATAAATTTAGCTTCATGTTATTAAATCAGAAGAAAAGATGAACATTGTAAATAATAGAAAACCAAGTCATTTTTGACTTGGTTTCTCAGTAAAATTTCAAGTTATGTTAACATTTTATTTACCTAAGTAGAATTTGGTGCTACATATTTACTTTTTTTGAATGGGAGATTTTTTCCAAAATGCTTCTTTCATAGAAGTTATAAGTGTTGAAGGTGAGTAAAAGTTGTTTTTTAAATGAAGAGAGATTCTTTTCTAATTGAAAATATTGCCAAACGGTTCAATTTGAATTACTATTGCCTGTTGTAGGCAATTATGCAGTTGAGAACTGTAAGCCCTACGTCATGTCCTCTACTAAGTAGTACCAATGCAGTTATCTCTTATTGTGTATTTTGGCTATTTTAAGGAAGTGTGCCCTCATGAGTATGCTCTCTCTCTCTATATATTTTTTTTTCATTATTTTGATGGACATTTTACACAACACTGAATATTATCAAATTCATCATCATACTAATGCAGGGGGCCTCTGAAAGACTCTACCTAGCTGTGTATAAAAGCAGATGCTAAGACTCATAACCAAACTTTGGGCAGAGTTCAGGGAATCATATGAAAGATGGGGAGTTAGTATGACCTGGAGAGGACAGGAACTCCATAAGGACCAAATATATCAGGGCACAGGGGTCTTCTATGAGACTGTTTCTCCAACCAAGGACAATGTATGGATATAACCTAGAACCCCTGCTTGCATGTAGCCCATGGTTGCTCAGTATCCAAGTGGGTACCCTAGTAAGGGGGACAGGGACTATTTCTGACATGCACTCAATAGCTAGCTCTTTGACCTCCCTCCCACCCCGAAGGAAGAACAGCCTTGCTTAGGCCACGGAGGAGGACATTGCAGCCAGTCCTGAAGATACCTGATAAACCAGATGTAAGGGGAGGAGGATCTCCCGTATCAGTGGACTTGGAAAGGGGCAGGGAGGAGATGAGGGAGGGAGGGTGGGATGGGGAGGGAATGAGAGAGAGGGCTATGGCTGGGATACAAAGTAAATAACCTGTGATTAATATAAAAAATAAAAATTATAAAAAATTAATCAAATTCTATTGCTATTTCGATGATGGGAAAATCTGCAGAATAGTGATATAAAATATCACATAAAATATAAATTATGTCTAGGAAGATGAGCAGGTTGCTAATGTGCCTTTCATGCAAGCATAAGGACCTGCTTTGGAATTCTTAGCATCCCCTACAGAAAGATGAGTGATGCGTCAGGTGTCAGAGACAGACAAATCCTCAAACTTCATAGGACAACATAGAGTTTTGGGTTCAGTGATGAAAACTGTTTGAGAAAATATAGGAACTGCCTCCACACCAGTGTGGACTCTCAGTAGAGGTATGTGAGACAGTAAAATTTACAAAGGTTAATGTGAGTGGTCAAGGGAAAGGAGAGCATGATGAAAACAATGTTGCTTCCCATTCATACATGTCCATCTGTTGGATCAACAGAATCTTGATGAAGGCCTCAGCTAAGTATAGTAAAAAGCTTTGCTGACAGAGATAACAATCTTTTTTTCCACAATTGCCCCATATACAGTTTTCCATACTGGTGTCAAAAACTAGTTTATATAAGTATTCAGTTGGTGGTGATGACTGAATTACTCTATTCTTGCTGTAATTCACCATATTCAGAGTATAGGACTGGAGGACTTGTGTGGTTAACTCCTGAACTGGTGATTTTCTGGGGTGGAAGCCATGTCAACATGAGAAAGAATAAGAAACTTCCCTCCTTTTTTTTGGAGAATGCACATCAGCCGGTGGAAGATGGAAAGAAAAAAAGAAAAGTTGAACAAGGCTTACCCTGATTTATCTAGTGGTTATATGGTCATTTTGAAACCACATTACCAAATGGAAGCAAATGTTTCCTTCTTACTCGCATGAACTTATCATGCACTAGATGACTATTACCCAATTAATTGAGTTTTCACTTATTGAACATGAACTTTGTGCATCTTATTCTCAGGTTTCAAATTATGAGGATTGCAAGAATACCGTTAGCATTCATCTTTCTTCCATGTCAATGCTTCATAATGTTTTCTTTGGTGAATTATTTTATCCTAGATCTACAAGTGGGATAATTCTTAGGATGCTGCACACTGTCTATTCTGGCTGAGAACGAAGATGTGGAGTACAGTCTCTTTAGTGCGCAGCTGTAAATCAGTACTGAAGGTGCACCGTGGATAAACTCCTTATCTCTCTCCCTTACTCAAACGGACATAGCAGGGTCACGCTGCTTACACAGCTGAAGAGAATCCTGGCTGACAAGGTGGATCCAGCAAGGCCAGTTCCTCTGAAAGGCTAGTAGCTCAATGGGAGAGTTCTCAGATTCTACTTGGAGTGGAAGGGCCAGTCGCTAACAATATTCCATAGAAGATCACAGTGCCAAATTCTTCTTTTTGCTTAATGTGCACATTTTCTTAAAGGCAGATTGAATTTTATATACATTTGGGGTACAGAGCTCTGAAAGATCTAAGTGCCAATCATAAATTACTGGTGCATTAATAATTTTGTATAGTCAAATAGTGCTTGAAACAAATTACATTATAACCTGCCTTCATTTGGGTTTTTTTCTTTTGTTCAGATTTAATTTACAATCTAGAGAATGGTTAACATGGATCAGATACTCAAAAAAAAAAAACAAAAATAGATGTGTGAGAGCAAAATTCTGTGAGAGGTTTCCTTGAGACCACAGCATGAAAATTTGGGTTAGTTGCACGTGCATAAGGGCAAGGCCTGGTGAGTGCAACCAACAGGAGCAGCATACGTCCTGTCCTTTGCATCTCATCTTGGAAAAACCATGTGTCTTCTCACTGTCCCGTATGGACTAATAGGCTCAGTTTGCATGCTTTGAACATATAGCGAACCGTGCTATTGCAGCAACTAGCCCGTTGCGTAGCGCACGTTTGATGGGCAGAGCTTTATGAAGGTAAGTGAGCACAGTGCAGAAGCCATCTGTGCCATCCAGGGAAGCCAGCTGACACGGGATCACATACACTGTTGCTGGCAAACTAATAACGTGATGCAAACTTGATTTTCTTAAACCTCAGTCTGAAGTAATGATTGCCAATGACAGTACTCATCTTTGAAAGTGTTAGGAATGTGCTAACAACATGCTGGGTTTTCAATAATGTTTAATAGCCATTTTCAACATAACTCCACATGACTGTTTGGTTTCAGTCAGCATTGATACTGTGAAATCCCCAGCACATTGTCTTGTTGTCTTGAAATTATGGTGTCTACAATATTAGGAGAAGATCTTTGTTATAACTAATTTGAATGTTTATATTTTCCTTTTAAATTTTCTTCATTTTTATGTTTAAATGTATATATATATATATATATATATATATATATATTTAAGTGTGTATTTCACCTTCTCTTTCTTCCCTCCAACACATGCCATGCCTTTTTTACAAATTCATGGTCTCTTTTTACTTGTTACTGCTATATGTTCTCTCTCTCTCTCTCTCTCTCTCACTCACACACACACACACACATATACAGATATCACAATTATATGAAAATGAATGTAGCACAAATATATATTTGGATAAATACATTTTATATATTTGTAAAATATAAAAATATATAGATACAACTTGCTGTATTTGTTTACTGTTGATTTCACACACACACACACACACACACACACACTCTCAGACAAATTTCAGAGCTGGCCACTTGGTACCAATACCAATATTCAGTAATGACCACTTGGTCCAATAACCAATTATGGTGCTTTTGACACTGGATTGTAATATCTCTTAATCGTATGTAATAGTAGTGGAATAGGAAACTCTACCCAAATCATAAGGATCCCTCAGAACTTTCACGAACTGTTTAGTTGATTGTGTGTTACTTTAGGAGACTCAGAAAGTGACTTCTTGCAAATATCGTCTTACATAGTGTAACAATTCTAGTCATGTGAGTAGGGACATTCTCACAGGGAACATAAATGAAAATGCTGCAATATTTCATATAACCATTTCTCCAAAAACCCATTTTTGGATACCATGATTTGACAGTTAATTCTTGTTAATTTCTTGGTACTGTTTGTTACTAAGACAAATATATGGTTTTAATATTCCACAAGTTCCATTTTACTATTAATGGTTTGAAATTAGATAAAGAAACTACATTGATATTAAATAAAAACACATGCCATTTATTACAAAATATACATATTCTAGACAAATAAATAAAAACATGCATTGTATATGTTATAGTATATATAGTAAATAAAAACATGGTAAAACAAGGAAGGAGCAATAGTGGAAGAAATACAACATTGACATGTGGCTTTCACATGAAAAAATACCTATGTACATGAGCACACACACATACATGTTTTATATTTTATGCTTGTACATTTATTTAAAAAGGAAATATAATACTATATATACATGATTTCATCTTAGAATGTGTGTATACATAAAACCACGCAAACTTTTATATATAAAACACACACATACACACAAAGTGATAAAATAATATTTTCAAACATCCTCTGTGTCAGGCTCCTGACTTGTTCCCTCTTTTCTCCTTATTCTGATGTCCATCCTCTTTGCCTTTCTGGTTAGGAATTGAGCATTTTAGCAAGAGTCCTCCCTCTTGATTAGTTTCTTTAGGTGTACAGATTTTAGTAGGTTTATCCTATATTATAGGTCTATATGAGTGAGTATATACCATGTCTTTCTGCTTCTGGGATATCTCACTCAGGATGATCTTTTCCAGATCCCACCATTTACCTGCAAATTTCATGATTTCCTTGTTTTTTATTGCTGAATAATATTCCATTGTGTAGATGTATCACAATCTCTGTATCCATTCCTCCACTGAGGGGCATCTGGGCTGTTTCCAGCTTCTGTCTATTACAAATAAAGCTGCTACAAACATGGTTGAGAAATGTCCTTATTGTGTACTTGAGCCTCTTCTGGGTATATGCCTAGGAGTGGTATGGCTGAATCTTGAGGAAGCACTATTCCTAGTTGTGTGAGGAAGTGCCTGATTGATTTCCAGAGTGGTTGTACAAGTTTTCATTCCCACCAGCAGTGGAGAAGGGTTCCCCTTTCTTCACAACCTCTCCAGCATGTGTTGTCACTTGAGTTTTTGATCTTAGCCATTCTGATGGGTAAAAGGTGAAATCTTAGGGTCGGTCTGATTTGCATTTCCCTTATGACTAAGGATGTTGAACATTTCTGTAAGTGTTTCTCTGCCATTCGATAGTCTTCTATTGAGAATTCTCTGTTTAGCTCTGTACTCCATTTTTTAATTGGATTACTTGATTTGTTGCTGTTTAACTTCTTGAGTTCTTTATATACACTGGATATTAGTTCTCTGTCAGATATAGGGTTGGTGAAGATCCTTTCTCAATCTGTAGGCAGTGGTTTTCTTCTGAGGACAGTGTCCTTTGCTTTACAGAAGCTTTTCAGTTTCATGAGGTCCCATTTATTGATTGTTGCTCTTAGAGCCTGTGCTGTTGGTGTTCTGTTCAGGAAGTTGTCTCCTGTGCCAATGAGTTCAAGGCTCTTCCCCACTTTTTCTTTTAAGCGGTTTAGTGTGTCCGGTTTTATGTTGAGGTCTTTGATCCAGTTGGACATTACTTTTGTGCAGGGTGATAAGTATGGACCTATTTGCATTTTTCTACATGTAGACATCAAGTTAGACCAGCACCATTTGTTAAAGATGCTATCTTTTTTCCATTGAATGCTTTTGGCATCTTTGTCAAAAATCAGGTGTCCATAAGTGTGTGGATTTATGTCAGGGCTTTCTATTTGATTCCGTTGATCCACCAGTCTGTTTCTATGCAGTACCATGCAGTTTTTAGTATTGTTGCTCTATAGTACAGCTTAAGATCAGGGATGGAGATACCTCCTGAAGATCTTTTACTGTAAAGAATTGTTAAAATCTGCTCTCTAGGAATTTTTAACCCTGAAACATGGTTGCTCTGATCATATCCAAAGACCTTTTAGGTCTGTGTGATCTGGCTTGAATACAGACACACCCTTGTACATACCATTGATCCCAAACAATAATGTTTAATTGTGGGATAGACAAAACAACAAAGCAGAGAAAGATTTGGCATAATAGGATATGCCCAAATCTCACAGGAAGCTCTCGAAAGAGAGGACATTGAAGAGAGTGCAGGCAGTGGCCATTCATTTGAGTTGAGCTGAGGTCAGTTGGTAATCAGTCAGTGGGTAGTAGTTGAAAAGCAGTGCAGTGACAGCTCAGTTCATGGCAGTACAGATTCAGTTCACTTGAGTGCAGTTGAGTTTGGTGCAGCTGAGTTAGTGTGGTGTAGTTGAGTTGGTTTGTAAGTTTTTGCAGAGGCAGTTGAAGCCAGAAAATAAGAAATAAAAAGAGGCTACCTTGCCAGCCCACAGGGGAAATCCTGGTCTAGTTGATATGCTGGGGTTGGTGGGTATGGCTTCCCTTCTTTGAGAAGTAAGGGAGGGGAGATGGGGAGAATAGGGAGCAGGAGGAAAGGAGGGATGGAGCTAAGACCAGGATGTAAAGTGAATAAAGAAATGAAAATTTAAAAGTGTAAAAAACTAACATAATGAAGAGAGAAGAAGAAGAAGAAGAAGAAGAAGAAGAAGAAGAAGAAGAAGAAGAAGAAGAAGAAGAAGAAGAAGAAAAAGAAGAATAGAAGAGATCAGAATATTAAAACATATTGCCAGAGTTAGTCTGAGGCCAAGTAGAGCAATTCAATGAGGAGCCCAGAGAAGACATTTTGAATCAGATTGCTTAGAGAGGAATTTTGAGCCAAAACAGCTGAATTGAACCAGCCGGCCAGAGTTCAGAAAGAACTAAAAACGTTGAGCTTATTCAGCAGTGAGCTTCTGAGATGAAAATTACATCAGGCAAATAAAAGTTCCTTTTACAAGTTGCCGTGGTTATTGTGTTTTTTCACAGCAACTCAAATGTGTAAGAAACATAGTAAGAATTAAACAAGTGAACACTTGAAAAAGCACCTAAACTTTTCAGTACCCAGCACATAAATACACAATAATGCTGAGATATGTATTCTCTTACATAACTTGCTTAGCTCCAGGGGGTTCTGTAGAGGTCTGTGCTTCTTTTGGAAAAGTAGTTTAACCTCAAATTGCTTTCTCATCTATTTTACTTTGGTATCGATAAATGAATGATTAAACACAGATAACATCCCTCTTTTTTTACTGTTCTTACTTAGCCAGTTCATCTTTCCTAGGAGTTATCAAACTTCAGACAGTAACATATAATTATATAGAGAGTCAAATGCATTTCAAGAAGAAAATGACACATTTGCCAAGTTCACAACGGATTTTAGCCAAAGTAAATGAATGAATGGGTTTTAATTCACAAGGGTTCAGATTCATTTAGGCCTGTCATATCCTACAAAAGAAAATCATCAACCAGAAAAAAGTAGTCAGGCATGATATTAAACAGCTGAGCATGTCAAAATAATCACCCCGTGGCTATGGACTTCCATTCACTATATTCGTGCTCAAGCTGCTGCCTCTGGGTCCGATTTCCACTGTTCCTGATAAATTGATTTGTTTTTCCTAATCTAATTATCATAAAGTTTTCTTTGAAATGCAAATGTGAATTGAATAACTCCATGAAGTTATAATTCTTTGAATATTTGAGTTAAACATTAAGTAAATTTAATTTGTAAAGTAGGGTTCCAGATGGGAGAAACACTATTTTTTGCTATTTATTTGCACAGGGTAGGATTGGATGTACTTTCTACAAAATAGCAGTTTGCTTCATAACTTCCTGGATTTCTAAATAGAAATACTGAGAGAACTAAAAGATAATTTTTTTGTACATACATGTAAAAGCCAGTATTTATGAATTTAGTTTTTAAGGTGAGAAATATGTTACCAGAAAGGTTGATTTTTGGGGTCATACAGCAACCTGACACCAGTGAATTGAAAAGTTCCCTAAATTAGTAACAAGAAAAAACTTACTTCAATATTTCCCTTTAGAGTTAGAATGTAGAGAAAGCAGAGACAAGAGCTTTAAGATATATCCTATAATCAAAAATGTGATGATTAGAAAAAAAGGCTGCATTTAATCACCTTTTATCAATGACTGGGAATTATTTTGCTTCAGTTGGTGAGAGACTACTATGTAAGCAACAAATAGCTTGTCTCAATATTAAGCAAAAGACAGAAGACTAGCACGAAGAAAGTTGAAAATATTCAGTTACCATGTTTGTGTATAAATTATCTCTTTTTTCTTGATGTTCCCTTGCAATTTAAGTATGTGTATTGTTTGTTTACTGATACTTACCAATCACAAAATTAAATCTATTATCTAGGTAGTGTATGTTCATAAGTTTGTGGTCCTTGGATGACCTGTTATGCACAAAGAATATTTGTTAAAAGGCTTGATTTATGTAATAATGGATACTGATCTTTTTAAGGGGGAAGAAAAAAAACCATAGAAAATACAGAAGAGCACCATTTGCACTTGAGACATTAAATAAAGACCACCTTTACAGTCTGACTATACAGGAAACGATGGATTCCACAAATTACAATAGCTAGCAATGAAATATTCTAAACAAAATCTGTTTCCTTTACATGAAAGGTGCTCTACATGAAAGGAGAAATGGCTCAGTATGCAAAATACTTACCATACAAACATAAAGATTCAGAGTCAATCCCCAAACACCCATGTAAAGCAGCCATGGCAAGGGCCCGTAAGCACAACATTTTGGGGGGTGAGGGGAGGCTTGATATCCAACCAATCTATCTGAATTTGTATGCTATGGGTTTCAGGAGAAACAAAGTGGAGAATGACCAAGAAAGAACTTAGTGTTAACTCTGGATTGAGAGGAATGCACACATACAAACACATCTAAAAACACAAAGTCAGTATAATTTCCTACTCCACTCTCCCTGTTTTGTACATTCTTTGATTTTATGCTTTATAACATTTTAATATTTACTATATTATAAAATATACTCATGGACTACAATGAAATTTTAAAGGCAAGCATGAAGATATCAAAATGACCCATAATTTAAGAACTTATTTCATAGTTAATACTCCATTATATACTAAAATTTGCTTAGACAGTAGACACTACAACAAATAATAATGTGTGTGGTAATAGGTATGATTATCTTGTCATTATCTCTATGTATATCACATTATTATATTCTGTTTATTACATAAATGTTCCATATATGTGTGTATAGATTAGTTGCTTCTGCCTCATTGATATATCAACATTTTTTCATAATTAAAACTAGGAAATATAGAGTAAAATTTCAGAAACCTAATACCAAAACCATTGTGAAAAAAAGAAAACTTAAATAGTAATATCTATAAATAGGCATGACATGTTTCTAAGGAGACAAGAAGGAAAAATGGAAGGTTTATTTGAGACATCCTTGTATGTTACCGTATTTTCATAACCTATAATTTTATTCCCACATACTATTTAAATCATGCGGTAAAATCAATTCTTAGTGGTGAACACAATTTATAATATTAACCATTCCTTCAACTTCTAAAGAAAAAGGCGTTTATTATAATGAACAATCAAGGAAGCACCATTTTGATTTTGAGAGTAATATTTTAGTAGCATTTCCTGCAATACGCTTTAATCATATTTGCCCTCCTCTCAACTCCTCCCAGAGCCGCCGCTCCCCTACCCACTCAAAATTGTACAATTTCTTTGTCTCCTTCCACACCTATCAAGTTCACTTTGTGCTTTCCATACACTCTTGGCGTTCCACTTCATCTTGGTGTCTTACCAGGAATTACACAGTTTTACAAATCCTCTTTTTTTTTTTTTTAAATGGGAAGGGAAATGCTGTAATGTTATATTTTTAATTGTTTTTATTTTTATTATTTATAGTTTATTCACTTTTTATCCCCCCCTGTAGCTCCCTCCCACCTACCCTTCCAATCCTATCCTCCCTCCCTCTTCCCCAACTGTGCCCCTCCCCCAGTCCACTGATAAGGGAGGTCCTCCTCCACTTCCCTCTGACCCTAGTCTATCAGGTCTCATGAGGAGTGGCTTCAGTGTCATCTTCTGTGGCCTGGTAAGGCTGCTGCCCCCTCAGGGGGAGGTGATCAAAGAGCAGGTCAATCAGTTCCTGTCAGAGTCAGTCCCTGTCCCCATTACTATGAATCCACTTAGACACTGAACTGCATGGGCTACATCAGAGGTTCTAGGTTATCTCCATGAGTGGTCCTTGGTTGGAGTATCAGTTTCAGAAAAGATCCCTGTGCCCAGATTTTTTGTATCTCTTGCTCGCCTTGTGGAGCTCCTATTATCCCCAGGTCTTACTATCTCCCCCTTCTTTCATAAGATTCTCTGCATTCTACCCAAAGTTTGGCTATCAGTCTCAGCATCTACCTTGATATCCTGCAGGGTAGAGCATTTCAGAGACCCTCTCTGGTAAGCTTCTGTCCTGTTCCCTGTTTTCTCCCTCTTCAGTTTCCATCCTCTTTGCCTTTCTGAATGGGGATTGAGCATCTTCATCAGAGTCCTCCTTCTTGATTAGCTTCCTTAGGTGTACAGATTGTAGTATGTTTATCCTATATTATATGTCTAATATCTACTTATGAGTGAGTATATACCCTGTGTGTCTTTCTGCTTCTGGGATACCTCACTCAGGATGATCTTTTCCAGTTTATTCTATATCTGACAGAGGGCTAATATCCAGTATATATAAAGGACTCAAAAAGTTAAACAGCAACAAATCAAGTAATCCAATTAAAAAATGGGGAACAGAGCTAAACAGAGAATTCTCAATAGAGGGATATCGAGTGGCTGAAAAACACTTAAAGAAATGCTCAATGTCCTTAGTCATCAGGGAAATGCAAATCAGACCGACCCTGAGATTTCACCTTACATCCATCAGAATGGCTAAGATCAAAAACTCAAGTGAAGACACATGCTGGAGAGGTTGTGGAGAAAGGTGAACCCTCCTCCACTGCTGGTGGGAATGTAAACTTGTACAACCACTTTGGAAATCAGACCATTAGGAATAGTGCGTCTTCAAGATCCAGCTATACCACTGCGAGGCATATACCCAAAAGAGGCTCAAGTACACAATAAGGACATTTGCTCAACCATGTTTGTAACAGCTTTATTTGTAATAGCCAGAAGCTGGAAACAGCCCAGATGCCCCTCAGTTGAGGAGTGGATGCACAAATTGTGGTACATCTATACAATGGAATATTACTCAATGATAAACAAACAAACAAACAAACAAACAAACAAGGAAATCATGAAATTTGCAGGTAAAAAAAAATTTCTTACACATTACATCCCAACCATGGTTTCTCCTCCCTCCACTTCCCTCATACCCTGCCAACCTCCTATCTCCCCAGATTGACTCCTCCTCCATTTCCCTTCAGAAAAGAGCAGGCCTCCCAGGGAGATCAAGGAAACAGCATAACAAATTATAGTAAGACTAGGCAGGAGCCCTCATATCAGGGCTGGACCAGGCAAACCAGTAAGAAGAAAAAGGTCCAAAATCAGTAAAAAAATTGCCCCCATTCCCACTCTTAGGAGTCCCACAAGAATGCCAAGCTATACAATCATAACATGCATGCAGAGGACCTAGCTCAAATCCATACAGGCTCTGTGACAGCTACTCTAGTCTCTGAGTCCCTATGAGCCCTGCTTATTTGATTATGTGGGCTGTACTCTCATGCTGGCCTCAACCCCTCTGCCTCCCTAATAACTTACTCTTCTAACAGGTATATAATATATAATTATGTATATATTATACATAACATATAAATATATATACATAATATATACATATATTTATTTATATATACTATACATATATATGTATTTATACATATACATACTTATACATAATATATACGTAAAATACATAAATTTATATTATATTACACATAATATAATATCCCTATTATGTTATGTGTAATATAATTTATATTATATATAATATGTTATATATATGTAATATGCTTTTTATAATATAATCCAAATTATGTATAACATATATGTGATTATATATATTCATTAATGGCAGAGCATTCTATAGTCTTTTATTCACTGTATCATGGCCAGTTTTGGATCTCTGTGTTAAATCTTAACACAGATAATAATTAACATTAATATATACTGAAAATTGAATATTCTTAGATGACAGTTGAGAGATGAATTGATCTCTTGGCATAATGATAAGGCCGTTTAATGCTTTGTCCATGTAACAGAATGATAACGATAGGCTATCAGTATAGTCTATCACCTGTGTAGTGACAGGTTTTTGTCCTGATATTTTTGCCAGGTATGGGTTTCATTGTGTGGCGTAGTCTCCCGTTAGAGAGTGGTTGGTTATTATCATGATTTTCATACCACTTTTTCTGTCTTGCCAAACCGGTCATTATTGTAACTCACAGGGTTCACTGCGGAGTAATACTAATGATTACTTTTCTCCTCTGGTAATAAGCATAGCAGCTTCTAGCACTATGAAAGCCAGCCAGTAGGAACAAAGATTCAGTACAACCCTAATGCTTCCAACTTCTATGACTCAGTCATGTAGTCTTTCCAGTAATGATGTCTGTCCATCAATTTTTAAAGGTAATAAACAGCATTGGCAATCAAAGGATTATCACATTTGGGGATTGGAGAATTCATTTTTAAACTGTATTTTATTTGGGGTTCCTTAAAGCCTTTCCCTTCCACAAGCCCTTGTGTGTAGTAGGAATCTTCTATAGTAGTAGACATGACTAAAATATTATGTTCCTTCCTGTAGCCTGGCCTCCCATTCCCCCAATTTAAATCCTCTTTCCTATTATCCCCATTTAAGCCTATATTCCATTACTGTATTCCATTACCCACCACTTAAATGCCCTTAACATAGAATGTTGGTAATTCTCTGACCTTTATGGACATTTCAGATAAAGTACACACTTGGGAAAATTCAAATCAGGATGAGAGTAAACATACAGTGTCTTCTGGGTTAGCGTTGCACAACTCGGAATGATTGTTTCAAGCTCCATCCATTTACCTTCCAATTTCATTTGTTTAAATAGGTGAATACCACATTATGCAAATATACCTCATTTTCAACACTTCTCCATCAATTGTTGGATGTCTGTATGTGTATATTTTCTGGCTATTGAGAATAGAACAGCAATGGTTGTGTATGAGTGGGCAGCTCTACAGTAGAATAGAGTCATTTGGGTTTGTGCTCAGAAGTGGCATAGATGGTTGGGATGGCAGATCTAGGTCTAGCTTTATAAACAACTTCCCAGGTCATATTCTTAGTGACTGTACCAGGTCGCACACTCAGTGCAATGTATGAGTGTAGCACTTTCTGCACATGGATGCCAGCATTTTTCATCATTTTTAATCTTAGCCACCCTAACAAGGGTATGACAAAATTTCAAAATACTTTAAATTAAATTTCTTTATTGATAAGAATGTTGCACATTAAAAAAATGTTTCTCAGGCATTTGTATTTCATTTTTTAAAGTATTTATTCTTTAGTTTCATGCCATGCTTTTTAATTACGTGTTTGTTTTCTGGGTATTAATTTATTTTAATTACACACACACACACATATATATGCTAAAGTTCTGGGAGATAAATAGATGGTGCATAGTTTTTAATATCTCATCCTTCAGGCTGTTTGTTCATGGCAGAGTTGATTTTCTTGTGTACAGAATATTTCTAATTCCATGCTATCCCATTAAATGCTTGTTTGCCTTAATGCCTCTGCTGATGGGGTCTTGTTCAGAAAGTCCTTTAGTGTGCCAATGTGTTCAAGCATTTCCCCTGTTTTCTCCTCCTCTATTCAGATGGAAGGGGAGGAGGACCTCCCCAATCAGTGGAGTTAGAGAGGGGCATGGGAGGAGATGAGGGAGGGAGGGTGGGATTGGGAGGGAATGAGGGAGGGGCTACAGCTGGGCTATGAAGCAAATAAAATGTAATTAATGTAAAAAAATAAAAAGTTAATTAAAAAAGATTAAGGGTATCAGGTCTTACATTGAGGGCCTTGATTCATTTGGAATTGAGTTTTGTGCAGAGTGAGAGATAAGTATCAAGTTTCATTCTTCTGTAGGAACACATTTTAAATATAGATGCTCCGATTTCTAGTCAGCTCCTTCTTGTGAAAATACTTAATATGTTAGATTTTAAAATGCCCTATTGTTAATATGAAGATATCTTTAAATATTGTCTTTCAACATGGAGATTATTTTGAACTAGAAGGCACAGAAGCCATTAATAAGAACATATCAATTCTTGTTTCTTCCTGAAATAAGAGGGAGAGAAAAACAAAATTAAGAACAGCAACAACAACAAAACCTTTTTGAACATTTTTTTTTCTTCGTAAAATGAAACACGTTATTGGTCATAGGGCATGACCAAATGAATTGTGCTCAGACAAACATTTTTTTAAATTACCATTGTCATCATTTGTCTTTCCTACGTAATGTATTTTCTGATCCTTGGGTGCCACTTTTTACACTGTGATATGAAAATGTGTTTTACTTGTTCTTAGTGTCGGCCTTAAGAGATTCCTACGTCATACAAAGTTATTTAATCCAGTTATGATTTTGCATTCATTTTATCGAATTTGTATACTTTATTCTTGTTCATCTGTTTTATTTCGAGATAACTCTCAGGGCTATCTGAAAAACTCCAGAAAGTACAGGTAAAGTTTTATTTTCTCTATATCAATATGCTCTGTTTGTATTTTTTCAAAAAGCCTTATCAGATGTTCACTTTTACTTTGAACATTTAGTCTCCATTCATCTATTTGTTCTTTGTATTGTGTATTTTTCTAATGTCTTATATGCACCTAGAGCATTGAAAGTATTAGGGAAGGTAGATAATATATTAATGAGGTCACTGCTAGTCCTGCCAAGCATTGAGCTAGATCTAATGAAGAGACATGTCATTTGTGTTTGTCTGTGTTTGTCTCTCTCTGTCCATGTGTGTTGTGTATGTTTAACCCAGCGTCATGGAAGTAAGTCTACCATAGATAAGGTGAGGGAAGACCTTTGTAACTGGCATTTGATTTGTAACGATGAGGCTCCAGGAAAAAACACTTCATTTCTCTGAAATAGAGACTTCAACTAGAATTTTGTGGCTGATGGGATAAGTTTTGGTTTGACTTTGAATGGATTAAGCACTTCTGAAAGGCTGTTAAGAAAAGGAAACCCATTATTTAGGGAAAATGGTTTCCTGTATCAGCTTTGTAGAAAATAAATTGAATAGTACAGGTGACCATGATTGATTCCTCTAAGATATAATGATGGAAACAATGAAAGCATATTATGACTAGATACGGACTGTTTGAGGGAGATCTATGATCTGTTTTGACAGAAAAAGGTGGATAAAATGAATCAAACAAGTGAAAGAGGTAGGCCAGGTGGTTCTTCCTGCTTGTTGTGCTGCCTGGACGGTATTACGTAATTGAGAAAGGCAAGGAGAGGGGCAAACATGGGTAAAGCTAAACAGCAACTTTTGTTTTTGTTATAGAAGATTAAAGGTCTGTCCACAAGCACATGTAAGCATGGAGTTGCATGCTTTATTGACTCAGAAGATAGACAGAGACTAAAAACAAACCAGGAGCACAATAATGATTTTTAAAATAGCTTCCACTGTTTCATCAAGTAGTTTCCAAGGTCATGTGCTTATAACTGGTTTTGGTAGAAGTATTTTGTAAATGATATGAATTGAAATAACGGTTTGTTACAATAGCAACATTTTATTGATCCAGGTTATACATAGTTTACATTAAAGTATCTTTTCCACATTTCCTGGATGTCTCCGCAGTCTTGCATCTACACATGTATTAACTTTTTTGTTGCTGTGTTGTTACTTTTTTGTATACACGGCATAGTCATAAACAATGTGCTGTATCAATCTCTCATATAAGGCAACAATTTCTATAGTATTGGTATCCTTCCTCCAGACTCTGTGATGACTTCATATCTCAGCTCTGGGTGAATTCACACTTGAATAGGATTATGTTTAATATGACTAAGTAACCATTGTCACAATTTCTTAATTGACTGTCTTTTCCAATAAATAGCTTAATATTTCCTTCCTCAGTAATCTTAGCACCTGTGAATCAGAAATTATTACAGATGAAGAACTGAAGGTAAATAAGAACAGTAAAGGCTTTGGGAAGCCTACTTAGTAAAATGAATGATTGAGTTCTAAGCTTTAGAACAAATCTTTAGGAATAAAACTGAATGAAGAGAAAGAATATACATTATATAAAGGTACATAGTACTAACAAGAAATGCTTATAAAATAACGATTAACAAATATGCACCTCAGGCCTGTTTCATAGTTATATTTTCTTCATGTCCTTGGAATATATTTACTATTCCAGACAGGTCAGTATTTTTCTATCTGTAAATGAAGAAGAAATGGACTATATTTCAGTATTTATTTATTCAGCTAACAAATGTTGTGGTAATAAGGATAAAGAAACAAGTATAGAAGACAAATTGACTACAAACGGTTATGGTTGGTTCTGTGAGAAATGCGTACAATGATGATATAGGGACTCAAAGGTGCAGCAGGTAATCTTGATTCACTTATTCATTTATTGGTTTAAACGTGGTTTGGATGTTTTTGTTTCTAATGTTATACTGGAAATACAATGGTGAATAGAAAATAAAGGAAATGATAAGAGTTAGCTGAGGAAAAAAGAAGTGATTCAAGCCTAAAACAAGCTATGTTAGTCCCCAAAAGGCTTTTGTAAAAACCAGTTGGCAAGAGATGAGCTGGAAAGTAGTTAGGGGCTGTAAAAGGTCCTAAGACAACACACTAAGTTGTAAAATTCACGGAAAACTGGAAAGGAAGTAGAAAGAGACATGTATGGTCAGACCCCTGAATTAAACAGCTACCCTGGCACTCCAGTCAGATGCAGACCCCCTGCTCAGGAAGCTTACTGACTGCAGGTCTTCGGAGGGTTACTGACAATCTCCAAAATAGTAGAAAACACTCCCTTGCTTAGATGAACTCATTTAACTTCTAGGCTAAATATATTTTAACGTTTCAGAGGTGTCATATTATTTCAAATAACAAATGACAGTTAAACTTGTTTTTGGTGCTATTTAGTGATTAATACTTGCAGAAATACTGTATTATATGGTTTTAAAAATACTTTGTACATGAATATATAGCAAAAAGGAATCTCAAGATGGACCACTAACATTATGTGCAAAAGGGTAAATTAGGGGTCATTAATGGAAGATTTTCAGCAGCCAGTCATGAACCCTCATAATGCTCTATGAGATGTGCTTGGGCAGGAAAAGCTGGTCTGACAATAGCCCAGAAATGATCCCATGGGGCAAAAGGCACCAGGAAACATGTAGGTAGTTACAAAATAGTTTTCCTGGTCAATGAGATACTTTAGAAAGCAGGGGATTGACCCAATCCTGACTTTTCCACTGAGCTAACTTGAAATAACACAGCCTGTTCTCTGCTAACTCTCTAAAATGGGAAAGAACTAACTTAACTTCCACAGTATCCAGAATTGTCTCTCCAGAATTCACATCTGTTACACGAAAGATTCTTAAGCAGAGTCCATTAAGTCTCCACAGTCTTAAATGATTGCAAATTGCAATAATTTTCCAACTCTTGTTATTGAGTGTGGTATGAGAACATTCTGTTGACCTCTATCCAGGGTATAATGGATGTTCTGGGCATCTGCCTTTCTATAGGTAGGCTGTAGAGTAGGAAGGAAACTCTTCCTTGATTCCATACCAATGCTCTGATACCAATATAACTGGATTCGTGCACAAAAGTTCCTCCACACCCTACCCTTCATTGCATCTAATAGTCCCATGATGAGCCAACAAAGTGACCTTTTGTTTTCAAAGACACTTTGTGTGTAATAAGGGTCGCTGAACAGCAGTTCCTTGGGAGATACCCAGATTTGTCTACTGCATGAACAGAATGCTATTCTCTCACAAGTCTAATCTGATTACTTTTAGTTTTTTTCTACATCATGGTGAAATTCATGACACTTGTTTCAAATACTATAATTGGGAAATAAGGTTGTGCTAGTTTACAGGTATGTGCTAATTACCTGCCTGTCTGTCATCCCTCTATATAGTCTCTTCCTATTATTTTCCTAATATTGTGTGCTGACAAGCATATTTAGACACAAAAAAAGGTGAGTTAATGAATAAATTTTTGTGTTTGTTTCCATCTCATTGGTCATAGACAGTCATAGTAAAAGAACATAGCAAACACTCTTTACATTTGATAGAATGCTACATTTGTCTATCATGATACCTTAAAAGAGGCAACGAATGGCATTGATCTGAGTTTTCAGAGAAGTCTTTGTCCTAAAGTGGACGTGGCTCAGGTGGCTGTAGCACCCATGCTTAGAAGACATAAGTGGGGATGCTTGTCTGTAAGCACACCCATATGCTCATGACTCCACAACACATTGCCTCTGTGCTTAACTCATCGTGTTTGTTCCTGTATGGTGGTTGCCTCTTAATTTTAGCTAGTTAGTGGTGTTTAGTGTTATCTAATTGTGGTCTTTACATTTTGTGATAGTCAATGCAGGCTTTAAGGATTTAGATATCTGTTTTTATTTTTTTGCTTTGTTTTGTCTGATTTTGATTTAATGTTTTAATCTCATTTTAAATTAAAGTGTCTAGACATAATTTGGAATTTGTTCATTTTCTCTTTATCTTTGCAGTGTTTACTTCAATCTTAAATATTTTCTGGTCAGAGAACATTTTTCCTAGGACATTTAAATGTGATATTAAATTGTTGCTGTATGATGCAGAATGAGGGTCTCTGTGGCATATCCTATGCAGGTATTCTATCAAGAGAACCTCAATCCTCCTCCCTCATGCCTACATTTGTTTGCTGAGGTTAAGTTAAGTTAACTGAGGTCCTACTAGAAAATTGTACTCCTCATGAATACTTCCGTCATTAATATTCTGTATCTCATCACTAAATACAGAGTACACTGGTATATTTTTATGGTTATTGATTTGCCTGTAGAATTTATTTTGTTAATCTATTTTCCTCCATGTTTGATTCTCTCTTCCTTTCCTCTGTCTGCCCTTACTCCTGCTTCCCTTTCTTTCCCCTTCCCTTTTTCCCTGGTGAGAAGTATTCAATGTAACTCTAGGTAGTGGCTTCAAGCTAGCATTCCTCCCCCTCAGCCTCCAGAGATCTGGATTGCAGCTGTGCACCATGACACGAAGGCGCATAGGTTGAGGCTTTATTTCTTGATGCACATTTATGGCTGCTTTATGTTTTAAATAAAATATTTGTTTTTTAATATGAATCAAAATTATGTACTTTGATTTTCTTCAACTGTACTTTGACCAAATTTGATATGGTGTTTTTTTTCCTGTGTAATGTTTGTTGTATCTTTTGTCATTGTTTCTCTGTTTCTTATGTTTGTAAATGAGAAGTTTGCCTATATAGTATAAATTACCTGTTTTGTTTTTTCAAAAACATTATGGGAATCTTTGCCCTTAATTCTTTTGCCATTTACAAATTTTTATTTATTGTATGAGCAGAGTTGGAGTGTCACTTACGAAGGTCAGAGGCCAGCTTGCATCAGTAGGCACTATCCTTCCTTCCATCCTGTGAATTTAGGAAAATTAACTCAGGTTATAAGGCTGTGGGTCAGGTTTCTTTCCCTGTCTAACCTTCGTGACGGCATTTGCTTTCTTCATCTTAATAGATAACTTACATTTGAAGATCTCACTCTTTTCTTAAAGTGCAGGTTCATTGTTTTACTATATAATTTTATATTTGATTTACCAGTTTGTTTATCCTTTTTCAATTTTAAGCTTTTTTGTGCTAATTCTTACAATTTATTCTCTTCTTTTTTAAACTTTTATTAATTACATTTTATTCACTTTGTATCCCCTCATAAGCCCCTCTCTTCTCCCCTCCTAATCCCACCCTCCCTCCCCCTTCTTCACATGCTCCTCCCCAAGTACACTGATAGGGGAGATCCTCCTCTCCTTCCTTCTGATCCTAGTCTATCAGATCTCATCAGGAATGGCTACATTGTCATCTTCTGTGGCCTGGCAAGGCTGCTCCCCCCTCAGGGGGAGGTGATCAAAGAGCAGGCCAATCAGATTATGTCAGAGGCAGTCCATGTTTCCATTACTATAGAACCAACTTGGAAACTGAACTGCCATGGGCTACATCTGTGCAGGGGTTCTAGGTTATCTCCATGCATGGTACTTGGTTGGAGTATGAGTCTCTGGAAAGACTCCTGTGTTCCAACTTTTTTGTTTCTGTTGCTCTCCTTGTGGGATTCCTGTCCTCTCCAGCTCTTACTATTTCCCACTTCTTTCATAAGATTACATGCAGTCTGCCCAACAGTTGGCCCTAAGACTCAGCATCTGCTTTGATAGTCTACAGGGCAGAGCCTTTCAGAGGCCCTCTGTGGCAGGTTCCTAACTTGTTTCCTGTTTTCTTCTTCTTCTGATGTCCATCCTCTTTGCCTTTCAGGATGGGACTATTCTCTTCTTTTTAATGGCTTTTTGCTATACATTTTCATTATTTAGTAGTTAGATTTGTTTTAAGATACAACGTTGATTTATTATATCCAATTTAAAAAATCAAATGAAGCGGTAAGTTTACTGCTTTTCAAACCATCTAAGAAACTTTCTACTATATAACTTTTTTTGCTATCCCTCCAGCCTGTTGTGCTATTTTGTCATATATTTTATTTCTACATATGTTATAATCCCTACAGGGGAAGCACAGCTTGCAATGATTTAAAAAAGCACATATTTTAACTCATTTAAGATAACTTAGGAAAGCTGCATCCTGAAATTTCGTAGAAGATACTTCCAAGAAGATAAAAACAAAAATACATATTGTCACTTTCCAGTTTGTGCGTGCAGGCATATGGAGCTCTATCCTGGCAACTTTCTCAATTGTGTGGAAGAAATTTACTGCCTTAGTCACCAAGACTGTTGAAAATGAGTTCATCTAATGTAATTTCCCAAATTTTAAGACTTTAAGTATTGTGATGGGGCACTATGGCTATCCTTTTTGATGAAACAGACTTGCCTACTTTCCTGCCCTTGTTTTTGGCTGCTTCCTGTTCCTAGATTTAAGTTTTCACCTGCTTCAATTGTAGTGTGACTTCAACTCTCTGCTCTTGTTCTAATATCTCTAGCAAGCTCAGTCAGACTCTGAAGGTGTACCTGTCACAGTAGCTCTATCACATTGTTTTCCCAATCATCACTTTACATAATAGCTACATAGCCATGGCCATAATCTTACTCTGTAGACGTTCGTCCTAACACTCCACCGAGATATTTTATATGTTTTCAACATTATCAGTCACAGTGTACTTATAAAGTGAAGTCACAGAGCCATCAATTGATGTATCGACGCTGTGTGTATACTATATACACGAGGAAAACATTAGTGTTGCCACAGCACTTTTCAGGAAAGCTCCTTCGCAACACTGTTTTGTCAATGGATTCTTACATAGACACAAGGTGACTGTTGCTGAATGCTTCATTAAGCAATGGGGGTTGAGTGCCATGGGCAATAGATCAGGGAATAATTGTCAGTTGGTAAGCAAATTAGGTAGCAATCAAGGTTACACAAAAATTACACTATCTGAAGGATAAATGTTAGCTGGGAAGTCATAAATGAACAGATAATCAGGTGGGAAGACATTATGGCAAATGAATGTTTCCTTAAACAACTTTTATAACAAACACAATTTTAATAAGATATTACCCTGCTTCCTAGTCAATAAAATTTCACTGAAAAGTAATGAAAGCTGCAAAGGTGATTGCTGCCATCCTGCAGCTACTGACAGCGGCTCCGTGGGAGGCCTGCCCATGTTTCCTACCTCCCTCTTTTTCCTGTTTACCAACATAATTAAAATGAAAATGAACAGTCTGCTTGGCTGCAACAGTGAGACCTGAGAGGAGACTATGTTTGGCATGCTCAGGGTGACCTTTGTGACTCTCACTGTGGTTAGGAAGCCAGCCAGGGCAGAAGACATTCTCAGGCATTCAGAAAACATTGAGTACCGTTTCCTTCTTTCTTTTTCTTTTTTTTTGGGGGGGGTGCGATGAGAGGGTGAGTGGGAGTGGACAGTTAATTTTTAGATTTAAAAAGCTTTTGTTGATTGTTGTATACTTATGACAAATTATAGGTCCCTAGGAGTTGTTGACAAAAATCCTGGTCTATTTATTGCTTAGCTATTTCTTAGGTGACCAGTAACCATCTAGATTGTTGTTGTTCTTCAACATATTTAAAGCTTTAAGTTTTAAAGCTTTTAGATACATATTTTGGTTTTATTGCTGTGCTAGCATTAGAAAAATATGTGGGAGCCTTCACAGTTCAACCCAGGAACAAACATTAATTTTCTTCTAAAACAAAAGCATCATGTTATCATGCATATCTAATGAAAACATCATTTGGATTGTTATGAATGATCCAGTATTATGAGAAAACTTGAAGTTCAAGAGCTGCACGGAGTGGCTGGGGCTGGTCACAATGTTTGCTTGGATTTGGAATGTTGGTTTTGTCCAAAGATTTCTGCATAAGGAAGCAGAGAAGCCTTCCATCTGAAGGTCTCTTTTGAAGACCCTAAGGGCTTTCCATGTATAATCAAAACCATATTATCCACCCAGGATTCTAAACAACAGGTAATCCCATTTCTCAGAAAAAAGAAGATTAGAATGAGATGGAGAGGCAGGCTGTCACAGCAGACCAGACACTAAGAAGGAAAATCACAACTCACGTTACAGCACAGGACAGTTACTGATTGTTTCAAGATCACAGTTATCACAGGAAGCTTAAAATACATTCAATAAGCCAGAGAAAGAGAAAACATGGACTTGTGACAGTTGTTAATTCAAGATTCTGATTTTGTGTTCTATAACTGTGTTAGGTAGCGTGTTCTCATGAGCCTGAACAGGTGTTTCTTTCTTTCCTTGAATGATGCTTCATGCTCCAAACATCAATGCTGGACTTTTTTTTTTTTTTTTTTTTTTTTTTTTTTTAATGCCGTTGAAGTAGACAGACGGGCAAAACCTCCTTTGAGAACTGCAGTAATCCTAGCTGACATGTTAGATATGTCTAAAGCCGTTTTACAGTTAGGATAATTAGCATTCAAAATAGAAAGTTACTTTCTTAATTTCGCAAAACAGTAAGAAAAAAGCAAAAATGAACTCCAGGCTACAGTTTTCCAGTCCTCCTTTTACATACCCTGGCTCGCTGTCTTCATTTGGAAGCTGCAATTGGAGAGGCTCATGGCCATATGCCTTCTTGTCAGAATATGAATACCAGCCCTACCAGGAAGTTTGAGAAAATAAGTCTCCACGTGGCTTTCTGAAACCTTTCACATGCAAAGAAAAAAGGACCTGTTAATGCAGTATTACGGAAAATAAACATACCCTTTTGATTCTAGCGTTCTTGGATGCCTTACATGTGACTTGCAGCGTTCTAGACAGGGAAGAAAAACACACTTGTACTTGATTGCCACGACAATGGTGCGAGCAGAAGAACGATAGGAATTAATGACACCTGTATCCAAATAGTATTAGTCTTATGTGGAAATAATGCAATGCTTGTCAGTAAATGGTGACTTTGAATGCTATACATGAAACATTCTTTTTCATATTAATTTTTATTTTTTTTAATATTAATCAGGTTATTTACTTTGTATCCCAACTGTAGTCCCCTCCTTCATTCCCTCCCAATTACACCCTCCCTCCCTCATCTCCTCCCTGTCCCTTTCCAAGTCCACTGCTAGGGGAGGTCCTCCTCCCCTTCCCTCTGACCCTAGCTTATCAGGTCTCTTCAGGACTGGCTGCAATGTCCTCCTCTGTGGCCTAGCCAGGCTGTTCCTCCCTCAGGGGGTGGGGGAGAAGGTAAAGGAGCCACTCATTGAGTTCATGTTAGAAATAGTTCCTGTTTCCCTTATTAGGGAACCCACTTGGATACTGAGCTACCAAGGGCTACATCCAAGCAGAGGTTCTAGGTTATATCTGTACATGGTCCTTGGTTGGAGAAACAGTCTGTCTCATAGAGGACTCCCGTTCCCTGATATATTTTGTCCTTGTGGAGCTCCTGTCCTCTCCCGGTCATACTAACTCCCCGTTTTATCATATGATTCTCTGTACTCTATTGAAGGTTTGGTTATGTGTCTCAGCATCTGCTTTGATAAGCTGTAGGTAGAGTCTCTCAGAGGCCCTCTGAGGTAGGCTTCTGTCCTGTTTCTTGTTTTCTCCTACTTCCCATGTCCATCTCATTTGTCTTTCTAAGTGATGATTGATCATCTTACCGCGGGTCCTCATTCTTGTTTATCTTCTTTAGGTGCACAGATTTTAGTATATTTATCCTATCTTATAGGACTATATAAGTGGGTATATACCATGTGTGTCTTTCTGCTCCTGGGATACCTCACTCGGGATAATCTTTTCTAGATCCCACCACTCGCCTGCAAATTTACATGAAACATTCTTACGGTCTTTTAGTGAATATATGACTTTTGGTTTGGGAAAAATTTTTGCATTCAAGGATTATTTGCAAATGAGTGTCTTTGAGAACCTATTACCTATCATGTACTACAAATAGTATAGATGCAATAAAAGGCATTTTGTCTATTTTTTCCGTGCTGTAAACATCATGTCCTGATTCATTAATCTTGTGATATTAACAGTTATCATTAACATAGAATATTATTTAAATATCACTCTGTGAGAATTATTATTATTATTTCCCAACATGCTATCATTATTGTAAATACTCTACAGTTGTTCATGTCTTATTTTATTGGTATAAAATTAATGTTAATGTCAAATATGCAAAATTGTCATAGTTTTCCTTATCTATGTGGTGAACTTAACAACATACACCAAAAAAGTGAGAATGAGCTGAAAAAAGAGGTCCATATTTTCATCTTCTTTATAGAATGCATGATGATTAAACAAAGTTATTCCTATTTATAACTGTAGCAGGTTAAAAATTCTTGAGTTTCACACAGCATCTTTTTTCAAAGGGATCTCAACATAATGCCAAGTTTCCATCTATGCTCTGACAATATAGATAATAATTTGGTGCCCTAATTTTGTATGATTGGGTTTTTAGAGAAGTATATGGAGTACTAACCTATGGCTTTGTACTTATATACTAATCTACAATTGCATCAGACAAGATTTATTTAAACTCTTTTGTTCCTAAAATAGCCATCATTTTTTTAAATTGGAGAAAAATGAAAAAAATACCAGGAGAGGCAATACTGTATATCAAAAATTAAATGGATATTCGAAACAACCTCAAGATTCTACAGCTCTATAATCATTTTGGTTATATTATGTGAACCACAATTTAGTCATTTATGACAGGGATGGCTCTAAGGGTAAAGAGCATGTCTGCAAAGGCAGGTGCGGTGTGACATGGAGCAAGGCACTAAGTGGTTTCACTGATACAGCAAACTTCTGAAATCTGAGGTGGCGTTTTCTTTCATTTTTCTTTCCTCTTTTAAAAGGTTTATTTATTTATAATGTGGTGTGTGTGTGTGTGTGTGTGTGTGTGTGTGTGTGTGTGAATGCTTTGTCTTCATGCACACCAGAAGAAGAAATCAGATCCCATTATAGATCATTGTGAGGCACCCTGTGGTTGCTGGGAATTGAACTCAGGACCTCTGGAAGAGCAACCAGTGCTCTTAACTGCAGAACCATCTCTCCAGCCCCAAGTTTTATTTTACTTTAAGATTTGATTCCATGTCTTGAATCTTAAGCACCAGCCAGGTACTGTGGATAATAACTTACCCATAATGCAGATAGGCAACAATTACATTATGAAGTTATTATGTTTCCTTTTATATGTCATGATAAACTGAAGAATGTAGCAGCAAAGTGATTTTCCTGGGAAGACAGAAACTAAAACCATTATTAAAAAAAACACAAACAGAAAAGATTTATATGATTTGGTTAATTCATCCTGCAAGTAATTTTATATGTTTAACACAGCTTACAATGACATTTAGGAGGCAGTCCCTTGGTCAGCACTTACTGGGATGTAGTGCCATGCACTCAGAAGGGTCCTACATATATAAAGAGGGTGCAGCTGTCTCTCTCCCTGCCGGGCATTGTCCTTGACTGACCAGCAGTACCACTGTGCCCATTTGGAAAAAGACTTCTGCGAATGAAGTGAGTGAACATGAAACTTAAATTTCAAATTTCTCACCATCAAACTGTACTCATGAATGTGTGAAACCTTACCTAACTCTAGCATGCTTAATATGATTCATATTTAGGAGAATATGGTTATTATTTATTATATTTTTATTACTTAGTTATTATCTTATCATTTCTATATTTTTATTTAGCCATGATTTTTTAAAAGTATTATATGAGTATGTGTTCATACAGAAGAAAATGTCTCAACTTCTCAGTTGTATACACAATTTATATTTCAAAAATCGAAAGCAAACATGACATTTTAATATCAACAGCTCTAGTGCATAATGAGCAGGTGTTTATAATGATCAAGACAATAGCTTTCAGGGCTATGTATTCTATAACATTATATTTGTAAATTTCCCCACCTTTCTCATCCTTCCTACCAGTTGTATTGTTTGTTTGTTTGTTTGGGGCTCCATTATATCTGAAGAGAAAGAGTGAGTTAGAGAATTATCCTGTTGCAATTGTTGTCTCGGAGGCTTACTGCCTCTGTCTGCTAACCTAGGCCATGCCTGGAAGCTTCTAGCCTCTGTACAATCTAACCTAGGCCTAGAACGTTTTCAGCCTCTGAGACTTACTTGCTTAATAAGCTCACCTTGTGTGTGTGTGTGTGTGTGTGTGTGTGTGTGTGTGTGTGTGTGTGTATTTTCTGAGCTCTTAGCTGGCTGGTTCAATTTAGTTGTTCTGGCCCAAACTCCTCTCCTAGGTAAGTTATTCAACCTGACTTTCATCTTGGCCTCTGAATTTCTTTGCTTGACCTCAAACTAACTCCACAATATGCTCTAATTTCCTGGTTCCTTCTCATTCTCTGGCTCATTTGGTCTTTAACTGAGTCTAGTTTATTCTCTCCCTGGAACCTGTTCCTCTGTTACTGTCCTGGTAAAACTGCCTCCTATCTCTCTCTCTTTCTCTCTCTGCATTGCCCCTTAAGTAGCTTCCCTTTCCTCTCTCTTCTCATAAGAGCTGGGCATATCCTGTTCTGTCAAATCTTTCTCTGACTTGTCATTTTCTCCCACTCAATTAGGCATCACTTTCAAACATCGATGCTTCCTTCTACAAACTATTTTTACCTTCATGTTTTGGGATTAAAGGAATGTACCACCATGCCTGGACCTAAGCTTTTCTTTACTTGAAACTTACTATATACCAGGCTGGTCTTTAACTCAGAGATCTGCTTGTCTGTCTCCTGGGATTAAAGGCATGTCTGTATTTTAGCTAGATCACATTGATCTAGAAGGCCTTTGGATGTGATCTCTTGCCAGAACAGCCATGTTCTGAATTAAAATTCCTCTGTAGGTGATCACCCCAAACCAAACCTTATCTTGTCTGAAAATTTGCCATGGCATGTTGATCTGAGAGACAACCTGTTCACTTTCTCTTTTCATAGTTCACAATACTTGGCAAATAACGGATACATGATATTTAACATATTTAATTGTAGTCATACTTAATAATTAGTATCATTTGGATTGGCTCATTTGAATGTGAAAGATTATTTTTTGATATTTTGTAAAAGATCTTAGTTTGGTGCATGTTAAATGCAAAGACTCAAAGTAATAAATGTGTCTTTGAATAATTCTAACCAAGGAAGTAAAAGACTCATACAGTGAACACGTTAAGACATACTAGGTAAGAACTGAGGAAGATACCTGAAGATAGAAAGACCTTTTATGCTCATGGATTGATCAGATTAATATTGTGAAAATGACCACCTTATCAAAAGCAGTCTACAGACTGAATGCAACCCCAGTCAATATTCCAACACAATTTTTCACAAAAAAATTTATAACCTTAAATTTAACTTGGAAACAAAAAGACCCAGGACATACCCAACAATTCTGAACAAGAACAGCAGTACTGTAGGTATCACCTTCAGACATCGTTATTAAGTTGTTTACTTTTTGGTAAAATTCAGCACAATTCCTTGGATGTAAACTGTTAAACATGTCTCTGCTTTTTCAGTTTCCTCAGAACAACCACAGCAACATTTCAAGCCAAGAGGCTGTGGATAGCAGTTCTATGAAGGTGCCACAAAACAAACAAACAAACAAAAAAACCAAAACCCAAAACCCAAAAAACAAAACCCCACAACCAGCCCAGCCAATGCTGAATAATGGAGAGAATAGGGTGAGATATCCTGGTCTGGAGGGGAGAAAAAAGTGAGTGGGGGAAGAGATCCGAGAAGAGGGGACCAGGGAAGATCAGGAGCGATGAACCAGACCTAAGATATGACTGAAAAGCAAGTATAATGTGGGAAATCTGAATGGGAGAAAGCTATATGGGCTTGGAGGTTTAGATTGGAGTAATTATTGACCAGCATTGTGCTCCAGGTTAATTAAATACATTCTACTTTCTGTGTTATGATTTGGGTATACAGCTGGTTTAGGAAGAACTGTTGGTCAACTAAAAGATAAACAATTATTAAATATTAATAATCATCAACACATAAGTTATTTTTCTTTTTACCTATAGCAAAACACCTCCAGATGAAAACAACTTGGGATGAGAAAGTTTATCCTAACTCACACTTTCAGGGTAAGTCCATCATGGATGAAAAGGCAGGAGGCAGCCCATCACTTTGCTTCTGAAGTGAGGTTCCAAGCTATGTGGATGCTTTCAGCTCATTTACTCAGTTCTATTCAGTCCTGAACCACAGCCAGAACTGTGCCATCTACCCTTAACGTGAGCCTTGCTGCCTCAAGTAGACTAACCTACAGGCACCTTCAAGATGTACATAGATGCTTAACTAATTTAAAGAAATTCTCATGGGGTTGGCTCCCTTGCTCAATGAGTTTAATCTCCAGCACAACAAAATAGGAACATGTTCCTTCTACTTCTCTTTACAGTGCCTTCATCTTAATTTAAAAATCTAAGCCAAATAAAAATTAATTAGTTGTTCTTAACTGTCAGATAAAGATACGTTATCCATTGGTCTTTTGTCTTTAAACCTGGAATAGGAACGATCTATGAGGCTCAGTGAGTCTCCTTTCAAGAATGCATTAAAGTAGGAGGGGAACAGGGTGAGAAGTTTGGAGGAGGGTGGAAGACGATAAAAGGAAATGATGAGTGAAAACAACTAAATTTCATACACATGTGAAATTGTCCCAGAAAAAACAAATCAAGAAAACAGTCTCAGTTTTCTTCACCCGCTTTTCTCTGCTTCCCATTGCACTGGTTCTTCCAGCTGTCACTACCCTTCTTTCTCTTAGTATGTGTGTACCGTGAGTGCTAACGTTATCCAAAAGAAAGATGTGGTTTCTGCATGTTTGTTTGTTTGTTTGTTTTGGCAATCCTTCTAAATTATATCTTTTGATTGAGAATCGGATACAGGGTTTATTGTGATTTGAAGTTGCTCATTTATAATCATTTATGGACTCGAAAGAATGCTGTGTATGGTAATTTATTAACACTTGTGAGTGCATCGTTTCAAACCTATTTTCTCTGCATCTTAATTTTATCACCTATTGCTGTGGTTAAAGATTGTGCATAGAAGCAACCTGGGTAAGAAAGGGTTTATATTTCCTTACCAGTTATAATCACATCAAGGGCAGCCAAGTGCAAGGAAATTGGAGGAAGGAAGTGAACCGGAAGCCACTGAGGTGTGCTGTGTATTGTCTTGCTCAGCAACTTTTATGTTCAGGCCAGGTCCACCTGCCAAGGGAGACATGGCCAAGGTGGGCTGGGCCATCTAACATCACTTAGCAGTGAAGAAATAATGCTCCCCAAATACTTACATGTTAGGCTGGTAGAGGCGATTTCTCCATTGAGTCTACTTCTTCCCATATGTGCATAGGTCTTTGTCAACTTAAAAAATATCCAATGCACTCAGGTAAATTCTCCATTCAGTTGGTCATGTTCTAAGGGGAACTAAGTGTGTGACTATTCTATGTGTGTGTGTGTGTGTGTGTGCATGTGTATGTGAGCAAGTACAACCTTTACACATGTGTGGCAATGCATGGCAATGATGCCTTGGTGTTTATCTAATAACTGAATCTTATTTTCATAAAGGGGAATTCCGTTTACCTAGGTGAAAGCCTGGTTCTTTTCTCTCTGACCTGATCTCAAAGCATCTCATATACTTGATAGGATGTCTCCATTGTGCCTGAAAATGTCGGTTGCAGTGCAGGACCTCCACAGTCCAGTCACCTGAGCTTGTAGCTAAGATATAAAACAATGGCCAGGTTGTCCATAACAATCATGTATTGAGTGGCAGTTGATACAGGATGAAGTGCAAAAACAGTAAGGAATGAGAAGACCAAACAAGGAAATGTAATAAAGAAGGACAGAGAAATGTGATGACAGAAATCTCAGAAGCAATTTTATAGTCAGTATGTGTTTTACACAGAAACCAGAACAACTGCTAAAGCTGTGAATGTTCTCCTGAATTTCTCAACAGTGTGTGTCACTTTGACCATGTTGTGGAGATGTTACTCATGAATCTGTGGTAGGTTTAAAGTAAAAAAATCAAAAGTGGGGAAAAGCTGCTGTCTGCAGAGTGGAAAAGTAAAACTAAGTGTATCTTTATGTCTTAATAGAGAAAAAAAAAACATTTTCACATGAATTTCAACTGGAAAAAATGTTAGAGCATCCAACACTTCTTCTTTTCCCAATTTCACGTATGCAGAAAGTATCTGACACAGTACTAATGCATGATTTGTTTATACATACACATGATATTCAGAGCACAGTTAGAGTCCCACAAATCTCTATTGATTGCTCTAATGCACTGAGTTAAAAAAAGAACTCAAAATGTTTAGTGCTTTCAATTATTTATTCATAATTAAATCCAAACGCTATCTTTCAGTCATATAACTCCACCAGCCATTCTTCTATCAAACTCACCATCTCACCTACCCCAAAATATACAGTGAAAAATCGGATATCACCCAAGTCCTGATGCATATTCTAGTTTTTTTTTCCCTCTCAGATCTCCTGAGATTTCCAGAGCAACAGAACAGAGTACTTAGCATACTGAAGCTTACCAGTTCCATTTTTAATTACACAAAAGTCATCTGTTTAAAAATCTGTTTCAGACTTTTGTCTGGAATCAACCTGGGACCCTGTTTTAGTAACTGCCTCTTCTCTATATTTAAAAGAGCCTACTTTTGTGTATTCTAGAACTTCTTTCTGTCCACTAATTAGATGTCCAGATTTATGAACTTATCCATTCTTGAATTTGTGTCCTTATTTAGTTGGCAGTGTTTTTATTTGAAAGCCTCTCTTCCTATTCCCATGAATGACTTGCACAATATTTTACAATTTTCTTTTTCTTTTTAATTATTTTTATTAATTACATTTTATTCACTTTGTATCCCCCCTGTACCTCCCTTCCTCTTCCCCTCCCAATCCCACCCTCCCACTTCCCCACCCATGTCCCTCTCCCAGTCTATTGAAAATGGAGGTCCTCCTCCCCTTCCCTCAGACCCTAGTCTATCAGGTCTCATGAGGAGTGGCTGCAGTGTCTTCTTTTATGGCCTGGTAAGGCTGCTCCCCCCTCAGGGGAATGTGATCAAAGGGCAGTTCATGTCAGAGACAGTCCCTATCCCCATTATTATAGAGGCCACTTGGATATTGAACTGCCATAGGCGACCTCTGTGCAGGGGTTCCAGGCCATCTCCATGAGTGGTCCTTGGCTGGAGTATCAGTTTCAGAAAAGACCCCTGTGCCCAGACTTTTTGGATCTGTTGCTCTATTTGTGGAGCTCCTGTCCTCTCCAGGTCTTACTATCTCCCACTTCTTTCATAAGATTCCCTGTACTCTGTCCAAAGTTTAGCTATGAGTCTTTCACATTCAGGATCATTTTCTCAGGGTATCAACTGATAACTGATAACTGCCAAACTGATAACTGTTTATTTCTGCCCCTGGATGGTATTTTCTTACCATGGACACCCATCATTACGGTGAGGTATCTAAGACACTACTAACCAGTTCTGCTGAGGGAGATCTATATTTTATGTTCTCTTTGTCACTGGATGTCATTTTTTTTAAATTATAAAAACCTAGAATATGTTTTTAACCCATATAGAGTTTGTGAAATTTTATAACTCTCGAGCTTGATGCTTAAAGAGTTTGCTAAAGCTAAGAGCTTTATCTTTCCAAGGTTTCCCTCTGCCAGATTTCCTCATTTGTCTTCCAAAAGTTTAAGTGTATGTGTCAACTCTCTCAGACTCCCCTGGATGACTTTCCTCTGTTTTCTTCCAATTATTTTCCTCTGCTGTGCTTTGTTTTGCATGTTTCCTTCACATTTATCTAACAGGTCAATAGTTTTTTATTCAGCAGTGTCTCATCAATATCAAAGCAATCCATCAGTCACTTCACTCTGCTAAGTGGGCGTTTCCATGCCAGACTTGCTTTACAATCGACGTTTTATCTCTTAAAAAATTCTATTCTTTGAAAGTTACATACATTTATATGGTTTACATGGGTCATTTCTTTTTTCCATTTTATTTTAATTATTCTTTCTTTTTAGAACATTTTTATTAATTACACTTTATTCCCTTTGTATCCCTCCATAAACCCGTCCTACCTCCTAATCCCACCATCCCTCCCCCTTCTCACGCATGCCCCTCCCCCAAGTCCACTGATAGGGGAGGTCCCCCTCTCCTTCCTTCTGATCTTAGTCTATCAGATCTCATCAGAAGTGGCTGCATTGTCTTCCTCTGTGGCCTGGTAAGGCTGCTCCCCCCTCAGGGGGAGGTGATCAAAGAGCAGGCCAATCAGATTATGTCAGAGGCAGTCCCTCTTCCCATTACTATGTAACCCACTTGGACAGACACTGAACTGCCATGGGCTACATCTGTGCAGGTGTTCTAGGTTATCTCCATGCATGGTACCTGGCTGGAGTATGAGTCTCTGGAAAGAACCCTGTGTTCAAATTTTCTGGTTCTGTTGCTCTCCTTGTGGAGTTCCTGTCCTCTCCAGATCTTACTATTTCCCACTTCTTTCATAGGATTCCATGCACTATGCCCTACAGTTGGCCCTAAGACTCAGCATCTGCTTTGATAGTCTACAGGGCTGAGCCTTTCAGAGGCCCTCTGTGGCAGGTTCCTAGCTTGTTTCCTGTTTTCTTCTTCTTATGATGTCCATCCTCTTTGCCTTTTGGGATGGGGATTGAGCATTTTAGTCAGGGTCCTCCCTCTTAGTTAGTTTTTAGATATACAGATTTTAGTAGGTTTATTATTTTTTAGATGTACAGATTTTAGTAGGTTTATCCTATGTTATATGTCTATATGAGTGAGTATATACCATGTGCATCTTTCTGCTTCTGGGACAGCTCACTCAGGATGATCCTTTCCAGTTCCCACCATTTACCTGCAAATTTCATGATTTCCTTATTTTTCATTGCTGAGTAATATTCCATTGTGTAGATGTACCACAATTTCTGTATCCATTCTTCAGTTGAGGGGCATCTGGGCTATTTCCAGCTTCTGGCTATTACAAATAAAGCTGCTACAAATATGGTTGAGGAAATGTCCTTATTGTGTACTTGAGGTTCTTTTGGGTATATGCCTAGGAGTGGAATGGAAGCGCTTTTCCTGGTTGTCTGAGAAAGTACCAGATGGATTTCCAGAGTGGTTGTACAATTTTACATTCCCACCAGCAGTGGAGGAGAGTTCCCTTTTCTCCACAACCTCTCCAGCATGTGTTGTCACTTGAGTTTTTTGATCTTGGCCATTCTGATGGGTGTAAGGTGAAATCTTAGGGTCATTTTGATTTGCATTTCCCTGGTAGCTAATGAGGTTGAGCATTTCTTTATTCGATATTCCTCTATTGAGAATTCTGTTTAGCTCTGTTCCCATTTTTTAATTGGATTACTTGGTTTGCTGCTTTTCAGCTTCTTTAGTTCTTTGTATATACTCGATATTAGCCCTCTGTCAGATAAAGGGTTGGTGAAAATTCTTTCCCAATCCATAGGCATTGGTTTTGTTTTGATGACGGTGTCCTTTTCTTTACAGAAACTTTTCAGTTTCATGAGGTACCATTTATTGATTGTTGCTCTTAGAGCCTGTGCTGTTGGTGTTCTCTTCAGGAAGTTGTCTCCTGTACCAATGAGTTCCAGGGTCTTCCCCACTTTTTCTTCTAACCGATTTAATGTGTCTGGTTTTATGTTGAGGTCTTTGATCCACTTGGACTTTAGATTTGTGTAGGGTGATAAATATGGATCTATTTGCATTTTTCTACATGTAGACATCAAGTTAGACCAGCACCATTTGTTGAAGATGCTATCTTTTTTCCATTGTCTGATTTTGCCATCTTTGTCAAAGGTCAGGTGTCCATAAGTGTGTGGGTTTATTTCTGGGTCTTCTGTTTGGTTCCATTGATCCACCATTCTGTTTTTATGCCAGTACCATGCAGTTTTTATTATTTTTGCTCTATAGTACAGCTTGAGATCAGGGATGGAGATACCTCCAGATCTTTTATTGTAGAGGATTGTTTTAGCAATTCTGAGTTTCTTGTTATTCCATATGAAGTTGAGAATTTTTCTTTCAAGGTCTATAAAGAATTACATTGGTACTTTGATGAGAATTGCATTGAATCTGTAGACTGCTTTTGGTAAGATGGCCATTTTTACTATGTTAATCCTGCCATGCCATGAGCTTGGGAGATCTTTCCATCTTCTGATATCTTCTTCTAATTCTTTCTTCAGAGACTTGAAATTTTTTTCATACAAGTCTTTGACTTGCTTGGTTAGGTTCACAACAAGGTACTTTATGTCATTTGTGGCTATTGTAAAGGGTGTTGTTTCCCTAATTTCTTTCTCAGACCTTTTGTCTTAATTATATTTTATTTTAAAATTAATTTGCATTATAATTTGATTGCAGTTCCCCCTTCCTTCTGCCTGGCTATTCCTGCTCCCAATCTCTAATCCCTACACTCTTCCCCTCCCCCTTCTTTCCTCTTCAGATAAGGTTAAGCCTCCCATGGGCATCAACCAGTTCTGGCATGTCAAATTGTGGTAAGTCTAGGCACATCTTTTTCTATTAATCCTAGACAAGATAGTCCAGCAGGAGGAAAAGGTCCCCCAAAAAAGGCAACAGAATCAGAGACAGCTCCTTCTCTGTTTTGTGATTTTGTTGAAAATCTTTTCTAGACCTTTGAGTTCGCAATCTTCTTTTTTCTGTTATTTTTAGATCCAGTTTTGCATAGTGTCCCAGATTTTCTAGATGTTTGTGTCAGGAACTCTTTAGAGTTAACGTTTTCTCTGACTGATGTATTGATTTCTTCTACTGAATCTTCTACACCTGAGATTATCTCTTCCATCTCTTGTTTATGATGTTTGCATCTGTAGTTCCTGTTTGCTTACCTAGAGTTTTCATCTTCTGAATCCCCAGTTTGTGTTTTCTTTATTGTTTTGCTTTCATTTTTAGGTCTTGAGCAGTTTTATTCACTTTCTTCACCTATCTGATTGTATTTTCATGTATTTCTTAAAGGAATTTGTTCATTTCCTCTTTAAAGATTTCTATCATTTTCATGTGATTAGATTTACAAGCTTTTTTTTTTTTGAGTCTTATGCTGGCCTCTAGTCATCTAGGTTTTGAGGTTATTATAGGTTTAGGTGCTGATTTCAGAGTTTATATTTGTTAGATAGGTAGGTTTTGAATGTTTCCCCCACCCCTTGGTTCCTCTTTCCATCTGGTCTTCTGGCCAGAGCAGCTTGGGATTCTGGTGACCAGTGAGTCTTAAGGTGCAATAGGATGTCTCTGCTGGGCTGTTTGTGACCTGTGTGTCCTCTGAGGCTTCAGATGCCAACACGGCCTCTGGGATTCCTAAAACCAGCATGGCCTCCAGGAAAGCAGAGATCTGCCAAAACTGTGGGCCAGAATATGAAGTTTCAGGGATGGAGTGCAGCTTATGGCTGTTAGGTGTGCTTTAAGGAGTGTTGGTGGGCATAAAACATAGGGTGGGGTCTTATCTGGGGTCTCTGGTGCTAGCATGGCCTCAGGAAAAGGAGGCAAAGTTGTGGGCTAGAAAATGGAACCCAAGAGATGGCATCTTTCTATCTCATTTCAGTTTTCTGTGACCTACCAAGAGGTGTGATCTTTTATCTATTCTTAATCTCAGGTGTAGTTGTGTTCATCTCTGAGCCTGACAACTGTGTTATGTGAAGTCACTCTTAGGCTGCTTCTTCTGCCATTTCTGTCTTCCTTTTTCTTTTTATGGCTGGCATTTTGAAACTCATTATTAATTGAAGAAATTATTATTAAGTATTTAAGTTACTTATTCACTTTACATCCTGGTCTTAGCCCCAACCTTTCTCACCTCTAGTCCCACCTATCTTTCCTTCCTCTCCCTAATCCTCCTCTTTATTCCTCAGCTGAGTGGATGATAACACCTTCACTATTAGAAATTTTGAACTTTAAGGTTCTCCTACCCTTTCTTTTTTAATTTTTTATATTAATTACAGTTTATTTACTTTGTATCCCAGCTGTAGCCCCCTCCCTCATTTCCTTCCAATCCCACCCTCCCTTCCTCATCTCCTCCCATATCCCTCCCCAAGTCCACTGATAAGGGAGGTCCTCCTCCCCTTCCATCTGACCCTAGCCTATCAGGTCTCATCAGGATTGACTGCATTGTCTTCCTCTGTGGCCTAGTTAGGCTGCTCCCCCCTCATGGGGATTGTGTGGCAAGATGGGATTGTCAACTAAGCATCAGGGTGGCCTCTTTCCCCAGAACAACCACAGACCTCAATTTCAGGCTTTTAGGAACCAACAAAATGTCCTCAGATATATTTGAATTTTTGTTTCCTTTTTTGTTTTGTTATTGTTGTTTTTTATTTTAGCTGTTTTTTTTTTTTCACCATGACTACATTTTAACTTTCAATGCTACTTAGGAAAGGAGAGAATTATGACATAATGTTTTTAAGTTGTATTTTATTCTCCATAAACTTTTGAAAACTGGAGAGACAACTCAGTGGTTAAGAGAATGTGTTGCTCTTGGAGAGGACCTGGGTTCAATTCTAAGCACTTATTGACTTACAACCTCTATAACTCCAGTTTTAGGGAACCCAGTGCTCTCTTTTGACTGATGTTTCTACCAGGCATGTGTCTGGTGCACAGATATGCATGCAACCAAAACACTAATGCATGTAAAATAAACGAATAAATACATCTGTAAAAATAAAATGTTATTTGCTTATGTTTTGTCTTACGATATGTTCACATTTTATGTTTATATTTTGGCTCAAATATGCTATTTTCCTTCAATCTCTGATGGTTTTCACCTTAAATACCTTAGATATACTCTCAAAATTCCAAAGCAAAATGAAAACTAAACCATATAATAAAACTATTGAATCTCCTTTGTATCTAAGGCTTGACATCACCTTAAAATGTCACCATATGTTTCAAGATCCACTTAGAACATCTTAATTGCATTTTCCATACATTTATAAATGAAATCACATTATCATAGACTAACACTGTGGGTTAAACACCTCCACGGATTCCACTGTATCAACACTGGAATTCCTACAACTTTTATAAATCTCCCTTTTATAGTTTAAGATTGGTATAAAAAGTCAAGTAGTTATATTAAATTCCAAATGGCCGGGATCATTGATTAATGCAAGAAACTGCAAGATTATGTTCATGTTATTTTGTGGAACTAAGATCCAGTTAGTTATCTGTGTGAAACAGGCTCAATTATCAAGAGCTTCTATTCTTCATGATAAAATCGGATCTAACAGTTTCAAGAATATAATCCATGAGTAAATCCTTTAAAGACAGTAATAAGAGCCATCTGTTTCAACCTACTGAAGTGCCTCATTCCTATGTACTCATTTTTGTTTCTCTTATTTCCCACGGTAAATGTTTTCCAGCAAGTGCTTCTGTGAAAGGTGAGGTTTTTAGAGCTACTGAACAGAAACTCTGTGTGCATCTATCACTTTTAAAAGCCAGTACCACATTCAAGTGTAGAAAACAGTTACTTGAAAACCAGGAAAATACTGTGACTTTATGAGATTCAGCTATTAGTCAAATTAATAGATACGAAGTCTTTAAGCTGAGAGGCATTAAGGTAAAATATATTACAATGTATTATTGTTTTGTTTACATAAAATTGTAATTATCATCTGAAAGACTGTAGGAAACTCAGTGTTTTGTTGGCATTCTGTTTGCTTACACCTTAACTGCCTTTAGGTGTGGATTAATTTTTAAGATATTATTTCATTGTCCTTGAATCACTAACATTCATTTTGTCTCAGGGCCCTGTGCATGCCCAGATTCTCCAGAAACCACATTGTTTGTTACTAAGGAAAATAGAGCTTGACCAACTGATAGGTAGCAAATGCCTGACAGCTGAGTTTTCTGGAACCTCCCATGAAATTCAGAGGAACCTTATTCCTAAGGTTCATAATTTCAAACTTGAACAAGGGACAATGGGAAACTGTTTATGGCTAGGCAGTGTTCCATTCTGTGCCAGTTCTGAAGGGTGCAAGTTTATCAGTATCTTGTTCCCACCACTGAGGGAGCGTGACCACACCACACAGTAAGAAGCAGAGAAAGAAGCAGCCTCTGTTAGCCTGAAGTGCTCACCACACCCAGCATGGTGCCAGCTACACATTATAATTTTTGCAAATGTGCTTCCTTGAGTATCAAAATAGAACTTCTATTTTATCATGTGCAGCCTCACACTTTCCAAACTAATAGTGTGTTAGCTTTTTTTTTTTTAATTTTAAGAATTTGGAAGTGAAATTGTTGGTGATATTACATATTTGATGTGTTCCCCCAGTGAAATAATTCCTTCACTATGCTCAGCTTAGTTCCATGGTAGCGGTTGCGATCAATGCCGGTAACATTATTGTTCAAAAAATCTGGGCCTAGGGGTCTCTTCTGAGACAAATACTCCAACCAAGGACCATGCATGAAGATAACCTAGACCCCCTGCACAGATATAGCTCATGGCAGCTCAGTCTCCAAGTGAGTTCTGTAGTAATGGGGACAGGGACTGTCTCTGACATGAACTCAGTGGCTGTCTCTTTGATCACCTCCCCCTAAGGGGGAAACAGCCTTAACAGGCCACAGAGGAATCCAATGTAGCCACTTCTTATGAGATCTGATAGACTAAGATCAGAAGGAAGGAGAGGAGGACCTCCCCTATCAGTGGACTGGTAGAGGGGCAGAGGGAGAGAAGAGGGAGGAATTGGGGAATTGGTAAGGGATGAGGAAGGGAGAAAAAATAAAATTAAAATTAAAATGAATTCGTAATGTTAAAACCTGTCTGAAGGATCACCTGGCTATCTCAGTGTGAGAGTGCTGCTTTCATGCAAGCTTTAGATTGCAGATTAAGTATTCCTTCCTACACATTGAGCACCTTAACCCACATATGCAAAAATCTACAAAGCTCCAAAAGCAGAAAAATGCTTTAGTGCCAATAAGGCCAATAGAAAATTCACACGTTATCTTATATGTGAGACTTTGTTTTATGCACAAAATAAAATGTAATATGTGTGAAATTACCTTCACACTATGTATATGTGAAGACATTCATAGATTTTGTGTTTAGTCTTAGATACACCCCTAAGACATTTTATTATACGTATGAAAGTATGAAGAAAATCTGAAAATGTGACAAGTTTTTATAGGTTTTAACTTCAAGCATTTCCGATAAAGGAGACCCAGCTTGCACTATTGTTTTCCAATAGTGTCCTATTCAGGTATATTCTTTGCCTATTATGAAAAGTTATACTATTACACACTAGCTGATATGAACAAAGGGATTATATTAAGATTGCTTGTATAACACTGAGAAATACAATTCATACTAAATTTCTAGAGGAAAAAAATGGTCATATAGTAATTAAAGGCAAAAACCTTTACATTTAGCATTAAAAAGATAAAGTTAATGTAAAATGTGTTATAAAAATTAATTTAGATTTTTATATGGTATAGTTTTACCCTCATAAAATCATATTTGTGTGGTATTTTAAAATAATTATTTATTTTAATAATAAGCATATAGAAATAACATTTATATGGACATTTAGAAACTGAATTATTTTGATGACTTCCTTTTTAGTAAAGTTGTTTGGCAGAGTTGCTTAGATTCAGGCAAGGTCATGAAAAGCTTGTGTTTACATGGTCTGCATGATGATCAGACTTTGAGATACACGTGCTGAACGGGACTGCCTCCAGGGATGTGCATCAGGCAATGGCAGGATCAATTTAGAGAATGTGCCAGTAGGTAATTTCACCTGTGTGTATATCATACTGTATGTTCACAAGTCAGCAATGGGAACTTGGTACCTTAGATGTAGTCTTGTAGTAGCTACTATTCTACACACAGCTGAAATATCACTATGTGGCATTTGCCACAACTTATCTGTCGCTACACACATGAGTTCATACCTCGGAGTGTAAGAAACTCAATAGTCACAGGGTGGTAACTGAATGATATACAGTGCAACACTTGTAGTACATCAGGGAAGCGTTGGGGATATGAGCATAACTCCCCGAACAGTGTCTGCCTGAACAGAGCAGCAGAGAGATTTGATTCGGAGAACAATTTATATCCATCACCAGCTGTAGAAACGAGTACATTCTCCAGCATGCTTACTTTAAGATCTCACTTCTTTTGTTCAAATTGATATGCAGGGATGACCCCTTGGAAGACACTGTAGCATTATGACTTACAGAGGGAAGCTCACTGTTGCTCATCTGTAGACTGACATGGCGATTTAGGTCCTGACAGGTGTCTCTGGCAGACTGACTGAGAAGCTAAACACACAAATAGAATAATTCTAAGAAATGTTAACAGTTCTTTCACAGTCAGCAACTCTCTTCCAAGGATAGGATCATGACCACAAAAGTTGCTGCCTAGCAGATGACACTTCCAACGTCACTTAATGAGGTGGCAATTATCTTTGTCTTCCTAGTTTTTAGTGTTGGCATCTATTTTATATTTTTGAGAAATTCGGAATGTGATTAATAGATTTTTGCATAGCTGAAAATATGGTAGAGTATCCCAAAATTATTGTAAACAATAGAGTAAGTAATTTTGCTCTCCTGCACCTGCTTTCTCCATAAAACCTCTTGCATATCCACATCTAGAACATCACATACGTTGGCACAACAACAACAAAATAAGCAGTTCTGCTGCCCTCAGCTATTTAATGCACTTTTACCTTGAATCCCAGAAAAAAAATTAATCTTCTCTGAAAAGGAAATAAATGTCTTTTTTTTTTTTTTTTTTTTTTTTTTTTTTTTTTAATACTCAACTCAGAGTAGAACACAGGATTTATAGTGAGCACCGATCTGGAAGCCACAAAGGCTTACAAAGTCAAATTAACACTTAACTGAATTAATAAGCCAAGCAGACATTAAGAATATTTTGCTGGATATTTTAAAGGAGAAAACACGTTTAACAGTAGTATGTCACAAAAGGAAAACAGAAAGTTAAATCAAAATAGGCACAAATAAATGAGAGAGTAGGAATAGATACAAAGAATGAGAAAGTATCTATTCCAGTAGTCAAGTTTTCCTTTGAGGTCAACAAAAAAGGTGATAGGAAGGGGCATGTAAAAATGTATCAAAAGCTTTCTTCAAAGAGTGAAGACAAGGAATACCACCTACTGGTAGCTCCTTCCACCAACAAAAGGAAGAAAAGGAAAATAACAAGACTTGTTCTCTCTTCAGTAAGTATAAGCTCAAAATGCCTGTGGAGTGGATCAGAGTAGTTGCGTGGAATGATGTCTCCACTGCAATAGCCTGCTATGCTAATGCTTAGGAACAAAGAACAAAACATCCAAGTGTGCCAAGATCACTGCGGGAAATATGCAGTGTTTAATACTATTTAAAAGTTGCAGAAATAAAATTGCTGAGTTTAGTATGGAAGATAGCTACTAACTAATGTGGGGAATAAATGTCAGAAATTTACAGTCTGATACCCAGAATTTATTCCATGTAAGTTGTTTTTTTTCAATTAAAAGAAATGGAGTGATATTCTATATACAACATATGTGTCCAAACTAACAACCAGTTTTATCTGATCAGCATAATAAGCCTACTTAGAAAAAACTGTATGTAAGTTGAGCATGTAGAAAAGCTCGCTAAATATTTATTTAATTCTTTAGTTTGACTCTATTAATACAAACCAACTGTTTTTAATCCCCTTTACCTGTATTCCAGTTGCCTCCTTTCCTTAATAAACAAGCCTGGAAATAAAGAAACAACAGATAGTTTATAGTGCACCATCTTGATCCATATTGATGAAATGTTACACCTCAGCGTTTAGTCAGCGCAGCCACAGAGTGAGAGAAAATTAAAGCATTGCCTGTGCTCTGCTAGAAGATTAAAAGACGCCTCTTGCAATCTCTCTCCTGTTGGAAGTATATTAAGAAATTAAAAGGTCCGCCTTCTCCCCCACCTCCAGGAGTTCCCAGAAGTGCATCCCTGCATCATCACTAGAATTTGATGCAACAAGCTGTCGGGATAATCTGTCTCCACACAGAGTGAATGCATCTCAGACGGTCATTCATAGAAGAGCAGATTTAACTTCATTTTCTCAAAACGTTGATTCTTTTGTTTTGAACTTAGTAGTGACAGGGCGACTTCTGCAGATGTGGGTCCACCCCTGAAGTCATTTCCGCAGTTATGTAGCAAGGAGTGTAAACAAGGACACATTAGAAGGATGGAGTCACAGACTGGCACTGACTCCAAGCTGCAATGGGGAAGATTTTCCCTTCCTGCCTTCTGTGCCTGTGTCTAGTGGAGTGAAAAGTGAGCCTATGAAAAAAATATGATTTTTCTTGTATCTGTAGCAATACAATATTGATATCAAATAATTCTACAATGGAATGATTTTATATCATCTTAAGGAGAAAAAAGAACTCACACAACTCTTCTCCTTCGAACAATTAAAAAATGCTTACTCTTTCTAAATTGGTCAGTTTAATAAATGCACTCAATAATTCATCCATCATGTCTAATTCCTACTGTATGAATATGGTCAATGGAACTGAAAAAGCAAGCATGTCTTTCAAAATTACAGCCTCAAAAAATAACACATGCTGCATTATTTTGGAATACAAAATAGTTCTTACTACTTCAATATGTTGAAATTTAAATTCACATGCCTACCCATACACATACTCCAAAAACAAACTACAAAAAAAAAAAAATGAAACTCATTAGCCTTATATCCTCCTTTTTGACTCATGTTCTTTTGTCTAAACTTCCTGTTTCCTCATCATTTAATATTACCTTGTCTTGGTCTCTTTTATTTTTAGACTTTGTCCGCACTTAGACATGTTGACCTGTGTACCTGTATACACTATAGTTTAGGTTTCATATACCACAGAGAAGATACTTGGAACATGCCCATACAAAAAGCATGGATAATCAAGATGTGGCACATATAAAAAATACAATATCATTCATCTGCAAAGTAAAATGGAATAATTAACTTTGCAGGAAAATGGATGCAATTGGAAAGTATAAAATTAAGCAGTGTGACCAGTACACAGCAAGGGGTAACTTCAGGTTCTCACTTAATTATTATTTTTTTAATATTAAAATCTGACTAAACCTTGATTAGTGTTCCTTTCCCTCTGTACCCTTCCCAGGTCCTCCCTAATTCCCCTCCCATCCAGGTACACTTCCTTCCTGTATCTCAGTAGAAAAGAACATGCTTCTAAGAGACAAAACTAAAATTAACAAGATAAAATAAACTAAGATAAAACAATAAAAAACAGTACATTAAAGTTGCACAAGGCAAGCCGACAGAAGCAAAAGAGCGCAAGAATCAGAGACGCATTAATTCAGATAATCAGTAATCCCATGAGAACACCGTGCTGAGGACCTAGTCCAGACCTATGTTGGCTTTCTGTTTGCTGATTCCATCTTTGTGAGTTCACATGGCCTTTCCTCAGTTGATTTAGAGGCTCTTATACTTCTGGTGTCCCTCTGGCTTTCATACTTTTTTTTTTCCTGGTTTCCTGAACTCTAGGGGGAAGAATTTGATAGAGACATCCATTTAGAACTGTGTGTTCCAAGATCTCTCTCTCTCTCTCTCCTCGCCTCTCTTTTCTCTCTCTTTCTATGTGTGTATGTGTGTGTGTGCATGTGTGCGTGCGTGTGTGTGTGTGTGTGTGTGAGTGTGTGTGTGTGTGTAATGTGTGGCTGTGGATCTCTGTATCTGTTCCCATCTGCTATAGGACGATGCTTCCCTGATGGCTCTACTGAATAAGAAACTGACCTGTGAGTGTAGCGGGATATTTTATAGTATTTGGCTCTACCTGGGTTTCTGGATCATGGAGTCTCTGGTTCTTTGTCACTCAGACAGTATGGGTTCCACCTGGTGGAGTGGACTGTTAGACAAACCAGACATTGCTTTGTTGTTCCAACAGCTTTGTGCCACCATTGCCTTAGCATAATCTGCAGATAGGACAAGAGTATGTATCAATGGTTTTGTGGCTTGGTAGGTGATTGTTTCTCTTTTGGTAGAAAGAGTACCTTTCCATATCAAAGACAGGAGAACACAGGGGTGAAGGTCCTATGTAGGAACCAGCTTAAACTCTCCATGTTCCATGAGTTATATGGGTGCTGTGTTCAGCAATGTGGCCTTACTGCCAGTTTGTGGAGAAAAGCCTATTGTATTGACAACAGTCAGGATTGTTTTGGAATTTCCATGGGACCACTTTGGCCAACAGCTCAACTGGATTCAACCCAGTTCATGAATTGGAAGCATCATTTGGTGACAGGAGATGGCATTGGGATCACCTTCACATATTTTAGGAAGTTTCCACTGCACTAGGATTTCATAATACACCTCAAATTCCCTTCCTTCCTCTATACCTAACATCCCTGGGTCTACAGCTTTTAGCTTGGCTATCATTTTTTTTTTTTTTAATGGGCAATATCCTCACATAAGCAGACACATTCAACAGTTATCTTTCTGGGTTTGTACTACCTTACTCAGTTCTAGTTCTATCCATTTGTTTGCAAATTTTATGATGTAAAATTTTAAACAGCTGAGTAATACTTTATTGTGTAAAGGTACCACATTTATTTACCCAATCTTCTGTTGATGGGCATCTAGACTGTTTCCAGTGTCTTTCTTCTGTAAGTAGAGCAGCAATTAACAGAGTTGAACATGTTCCCTTGTGGTAGTATGGAGTGTCCTTTGGATATATGCCCAAGAGTGGTATTGCTCTTGGGTCTTGGATATTGAGGTCAATGGAGTCCCACCTTTCTGAGGAACAACCACATTGATTTCCATAATGGCCGTACAAGTTTTCCCCACTCACCAACAATGGTTGAGTATTTCCTTTACTCTATATCATCTCCAGAGAGAAATATCACTTCTTTTAAGCTAGGAATTCAAAATTCACTCTTCAACAAATTTTCTCCATCTACATCATTTCCTTGGTTTCTACTTCCTTTCTGTCTAGAGCCTTCTTGATTTCATTGGTGTGTGTGTGTGTATGTGTGTGTGCGCGTGTGCTACATACGTCTAGGTTTTTACACCACCATTGCATTTTCAGTGATGTTTGTAGTAGATGTTGGTAGACACATGCTGCCTTCCCTTTTCAATGTGCTGCACCCTTGTCCTCCATCTCACTTTACACACACACATGAACCTACATGAACCTATAGACGTATATATGTATCTATTCTGATTATCTTTATATAATCACTAGAATGTAATCTCAAAGAAAAAAGAATTGAGACTGTGTTTTCTGTTGTGTCTCCTGCACTTGGAATAGCATCTAAACTACAATTGGTGATTTACAAGTATTGTTAAACAATTGATTGAATGATGGTGCTGGAATGTAAGTTTTCTTCACCCTTAGAACTAAATAATTTCAAATGTACTAGATTAATTATGAATAGAGAAAAAAAAACTCTTTAAATGTAGGAGATCCTGGTGGATTTTTTGTTCTTTTTGTTTTTGTTTTGTTTTGCTTTGCTTTGTTCTGTTTTTTTTTGAAAGTCACAAGTAGCCTAATCAACAATTATATAAGTATGGATGGCAATAAAAGATCTTCCCTGAGCAGCTAGCCCGTGGTTTCAATGAAAGGTGTTTTCTAATGTTTCCATAAAAAGAAATACCTAGTCCAGTTAAACCTGCTAAAGAGCTCACCCTAACAAGCACATATGTATTACGATGACAACATATTCAAGGCTTCTAGGAGAAATGGACAACATAAGTATTCTCTGCCTTCTGAAGCAATCAGAAGAAGATGACAATGAAAAGAGTCAATGACTAAACTTCACCATTTCTGTGAAATGTGAGGGCGAATTGTCTGCACAGACTCAGGTTATCTGGACACTGTAGTTCTATCATAAGCAACTAACACTCACGGGGACTGAGATATTGTGTGTTCTTACAAAATAAATAAATATTGATTTAGTCTGGCTTGAAAAGTTTTTGAAATTGTGTCTAGCAAAACAGTGATTCATGCTTACTTTTGTCTTATACTGGGTCCAGTTTCTCTCCTAATGTAGATACATAGCCTAGGAAACTCATAATCTTGGTTCAAATGTACTGGAAAACATTTTCATTTAGGGTATTTCCAGAAGGTACAACTCTTGAGGTACCAAAGTATTATTACCAAAGATGACTGTGTTAGTGCATATTCTGTTTTCAGATTAAAACAATGATGATTGAAACACTCTCCTCAAACACGTATGCTCAGAAATCTAGTAGAGATGTGTTCTTTAATTACTTTTGCAAGTTTCATAGATTATAGACGGGAAGAAAGTCAAGTTGTCTGACTTTTCATGGTCTGCTCACTTGTTAATTAAGTTTGCTTTTATCACATAGTCCATTTTTGTAATACTGCGGCAGACATAATTTTGAAGGTTATATATTATGCATTGATAAATTGAATTTATTCATATTGCTTAATCAAGTATTCATAATTAAATATGTCTTATAGATCATTTTCTTATGACACTTAATATAAAAAGTGCACCATAAAAATTAAGTTCGGCAATATGTATACCTTTTATTCTAACAAAAATAACTTCAGTAGTTTCATGGTCTGAATATTAATGTATGAAAGGATTTCTATTTATTTACATGTCACATAATGACTGAAACAGTTGCCTATTTTAAATGAAATACCAAGTGAGACTACCTATGTATTTAAAACTGTGTCTTTATTTGCCTCATAAATAATCATAGTAATCAAACCTTTACAGATTTATGAAAGATAGAATTTATCTTAAAATAATATTTTATAAATATTTTGAGAATTTCGTACAGTGAATTTTTATCACATTCACATTCCAGCTCCTCCTGAGTCCAGTCTTGCCATCTTAGATGCTCTGCTCCCCTCTGCTCTTTAAAACCCAGGCAGTCCTGTGTTGTGCACAAATTGGTGGTGTGTCCGCTCTTAGGAGTAGCGTCTTGCTCTTGAGTGTGGTAGAGCTGTCAGGGTTCACAATACGTAAGCAAACTTAATCTTTCTTTCCCAGTAGCAAAACTGTAAGTAGCTCTTTAGTCAGTGGTGAAATTTCATTTATACCTCCTCCTGTCGCACTGTCCCTGCTGGGACTCCGTCTGTCCCGAGATTGTGTGGATGTTATACATGCTGTCATAATCACTGTAGGTTTATATGTGCAGCACCCTCTTGTGTTCCCAAAACACAGTTTCCTTGAACATCTATCACCTGTGGCTTGTGGACTCTTTCTAGCTCTCTTCCTCCAAGGCCCTTGGTCCTTTTATGGAGAGGATTCTATGTGTAGATTATTTTAGGGCTGAGCACGCCATAATCTTTTCTTCTCTACAGGTCTATCAGCCATGTCATTCTGTGTTAATCACCATCAATGTAGACGAAGCTTCTCTAGTGAGCAGTGATATATGTGAACAACAGTAAGTCATTAGGACTCATTTTAATACTGAGTCTATTTAGGAGAATAGTAGTTCTCCCCTTTGCCCTATGATCATACATTCTTGTTTGAAGTAATGGTGTGGGTATGGGCTCCCACTCACGGATAAGGCTTAAATCCAGCCATTAGTGGCTGGTAGCATCTGTACTATTCTTGCACAGATGGGCATATCTTGTCATGTGTTCTGCTAGTGTTGAGGAGCGTGTTTAGTCAATGTCCCTGAAACTAGGGCTATTGTAATATTATTTTATTTTGTGTGTGTTAATCAACAATTTTCTATCAATTAATGAGAGGAAAATATCTTGAAGTGTCTAGTTAGCATTATGGTTTAGTCTGCTCTTGATTCCATTTATCAGTGTTCATTCCATACATTCCATGTATGAGTATTTGGTCCCTATCTATTTATAGCCATTGTGTCTCTACCCTTTACCGTTCTTAAGAATCTCCATTCCTCATCATGCCTTGAGTTTTGATGGATGCTTTTTTCAGGGGAATAATTCCACTGTCCTTGTGATGAGGTTGTTGTGAACAGTCTGCTAATGCCATCAGCATTAATGTTAAATTTGTTCATCTCAATCTTAGAGGTTTTTGCTTTTTAGCTAATACAGGATTCATTATTTCTAAAATAAAATTTGCCACTCTCTGCTTTTTAGAGCTCTTATTCCATTAATTTTTAAAAGATTAAATTTCAGCTGTATGTAAGGCATAATCCCATTTGTTTTTTTTCTTTCTTTCTTGTCTGTTCTTTGTTTTCTCCTATTTTTTCACTATTTGCCTATTTTTGAACAAAATGTCTTCATATGTCTTATCTAGTTTAATGAGTGTTTGTGATTATTATAGTCTACCAATTAAGATCTTACTTCTGCATATACTCCACAGCCTTATATTTGCAATTACATTTCCAACCCTTCCTGTTGTTCTTACTATGCAATTTCTTTGTTTGCATGCAATACATCTTGTAATACATTATTTTCTATTTTTCTGTAGTAGTGCATTTTCTGTTAAAAAACAGAACAAAGAGAACAAAATGTTTTGTGGTTTCCTGTAGATTTTCAGTTATCACGATTTGTTCTTCCGTGAAGTTTGCTTTCTATGTCAGATCATTGTCCTTCCTCTTGAGAAACCTTCCATCATTATTTCTCTGAACTTATATGATGGAAATAATTATATTTTTTCTAAAGTCAATATTTTAGTAAATTTGTGCTAGCATAAAATTTTATAGTTTCATTTTCTTCTAGCTTGCTTCTAAGAACAAAGTCAGCAGTAATTACTATTTTTGCTTCAATTTGACTAACATGAGTCATTGAAAGTAGAGGGTTTTTTTTGTTTTTGTTTTTGTTTCTATGTTTTGCACGTTGATGGTAATTTTATTTGATTAGAGTTTTTAAAAGTGTATCTATAGTATTTTTCTGCCCTTCTCTACCTCTTTAAAACAATAGAGCCACAATGTTCATAAGTGAGGTTGGTCTGAAGTTATCCTTCTTTATTGGGTCTTTGGGCAGTTTAGGTATCAAGGTGACTGTGGCCTTAGAGGATGATAATGTTTGGTAATTTTCCTTCTGTTTCTGTTTTGTGGAGAAGTTTAAAGAGTACTGGTAGTAGCTCTTCTTTGGAGGACTAGTAGAATTTTGCTCTGAAACAGTCTGGCCTGTTTTTTGTTTGTTTGTTTTTGTTTTTGGAAGTGAGACTTTTGATGACAGCTCCTATTTCCTTAAGGAATAGAAAACTAACTTATTTACCTCAGTTTTGGTAAATAGAATCTATCAAGAAAATTGTACGTTTCGTTTAGATTTTCAAATTTTGTTGCATATAGGCTTTTGAAGTAAGGCCTAATGATTCTTTGGATTTCCTCAGTGTCTGTTGTTATGTTTCCTTTTCACTTCTGATTTTGTTGATTTGGATAGTGTCTCTGCCTTTTTGTTAGTATGGCTAAAGGTTTGTCCATCTTGTTGATTTTCTCAAAGAACCAGCTCTTGATTACGTTGATTCTTTGAATTGTTCTTTGTTTCTAACATATTGATTTCAGCTCTGAGTTTGATTATTTCCAGCCATCTATTCCTCTTGGATGTGTCTGCTTCCTCTTCTTTTTTTTCTAGTGCTTTCAGGTATGCCATTTAGTTGCTTACCTGAGAGGTCTCAGATATTTATTTATTTATTACAGTTTAAATATGTTTAAGTGCCTCACTTGTGAAAACTTACTTCACTATTCTGTTTGAGATTTTATCCACTTCCATTATTACCTTTTGTACTTTAAAATATAAGTAAATAAACTGTAATTAATATAAAAGATAAAAATTTACTAGAAAAAAGATGTTGGATTGATGTTGAAGTGTGATTTAAGCTTTAATAAAGGTTCTTTTACAAATGCAGGAGCATTTTTACTTTTACAAATGCAGGAACATAGTACTATATAGTGCTTCTATAAGTACTATTTATCAGCATTTAACTTGGAATATGTATTTTATATATTTATGTTTATGCATTTTACTTTTAACTTTTATTTTTCATGGTTCTGGAAATTTCACTCATAGCTTTGTATCCTTCAGTATTGTAGGTAAATGCTCTACCACTGAGCGAAATATTCAGCTCTCTTTTAATTTTTTGTTTTGAGACCTTTTTATACGAACTTTTATAGCTGTAGTGTAGACTGACTTTGAATAAATGATCCACCTGTCTCTGCATTTGCAGTATTTGAGATGGTTTGAGCCACAGACCTGTAAATTTAAATTTCTAAACTCCTCTTTCTTTTAGATTAAAGCTAGTTAAACATGTAGTTTTACCCTTTATCTATTTATTATGTTCTGATACATTAGCTGGTCAATAATACACAATGTGCTTTGAATAAATATTAGTTATTAATTAAAGAAATATAAACATAAGTTTTTCATTTTGAAGGGAAATAAAGTCACATAATTGGGAAGCATTTTTTTTTTGAATTGTGCTTCTGTATCAATCTTCCAAGACTTCTGTTGTCGCCTAATATCTACTAGTTGAAACACTGTTTCCCAAAATGCCTTTAGTAGGAGATGGGACTGCACATGACAGGCAGGGCTTGTGGACAGGTAAAAGAAGAAATGAATATTTTCATGTTTTAGAATTTATGTGTAGTGTCTACTATTTGCTTGGCATTTTTCTATATGTCAAGCATAATGTTTTTAAGTTTTATGCATAACTCATGAGTAAATCTTAGAAACTGGAAGCCTTTTATTGTTCAGGTAAAATGGAAAACCTTCTAAAACAAAGCATGTTGCCCAGATACACAACTAGACTCGAGTGTGAAGTTCGTAGCTGTTAGCCCAGTGGTAGGGAGGCTGAGAAAGGAAGTGGTGAATTGAGTCAGCCAGTCAAAACAAAATGAAATCAGCCAAGCAACCAGAGAGCCATATTGAGTTTTAGTTTTATCTAAATCTACTGTGGTCATTAAAACTTTTATTTAGGGTGGACAACCTTGAATTACCTGTTATAATTTGTTTAATTTTGAAGCTCTCAGATTTCCTATCTGTAAATGGAAATAATGCTGATGACATAATGTAAAAACGTTATAGTACTTATTAAGTACCCATGAAGCATACTATTAGCCAAATAGTAGTTGAGTCTTGGTTTTAAAAGCTGTAATTCTTGGTATTCAAAAACTCACTGAGCTATAAAAATCACAGGGTGACATTTAAAATAAATGGCTTAGTAAGTAGAAAATAGTCCCATGAGTGATACAAACTCAGCATTCAATGTACATTAGCAACAGCATATGAATAACATTTAGAATTAACTAGCACTTATTCTGCAACTGTAGAAATGCCCAGTGCTCACAAACATCTGAACATTTTTAGTTGTAGAAACAACTTTGTTGTTGTTTTTGTTGTTTTTTTGTTTGTTTGTTTTGTTTTTGTTTTTTTTTTGTTTTTGTTTTTGTTTTTACTGTTTTGGTTCTTTTGTTACATTTCCTTTTTTAATTTTATTTTATTAATTATAGTTTATTAACTTTGTATCCCAACTGTAGCCCCCTCCCCCATTCCCTCTCAATCCCCCCTCCCTCCCTCTTCTTCTCCTATGCCCCTCCCCCAGTCCAATGTTTAGGGAAGGTCCTTTTCCCCTTTCATCAGACCCTAGTCTATCAGGTCAGGATTGGTTTCTTTGTCTTCCTCTGTGGACTGGTAAGGCTGCTTCCCCTCAGGTGGAGATGATCAAAGAACCAGCCCATGGGTTCATGTCAGAGATAGTCCCTGTTCCTATTATTGGGGAACCATCTGGGACACTGAGCTGCCATGGGCTATTTCTGTGTAGGGGTTCTAAGTTATCTCCATGTATGGTCCTTGTTTGTAGTATCAGTCTCAGAAAAGACCCCTGTGTCCAGATTTTTTTGGGTCTGTTGCTGTCCTTGTAGAGCTCCTGTTTCATAAACCAGGTTAATTTGCAGAGACCATTTTTTTTTTTTGGCTCAGATTAAATTAATTGAATCCAGTTGATTTTATATAGCTATTGATTACTGAGAAAACCTCTTGGATTTAGTTTCCTGAAAATTGTTATATTTGGTTCACTTTCCTTCAATTTCCAGTTTTATACACACACCTCAGGGAACACATTTATGATTTTCTTGGTAATATGTGGTCTGTTAGTGTCTGTTTCATTCTTGACAATGAAAGCTACTAATATTGCTATAAGTAACTCAGTCCAATTATGCTTCTTTAAAAATCTATTTCACTCATTGCCTTCTATTTCTTTTCTGATTTTAATTTCTAATTACAATTTCTTTTCTTCCACTCATGGATTCATTTTGCTTTTCTTTGCTGGGGGGGATTTCGAGCAGGATCCTAGTGGCTTAACACTTTCCATTTTCCTGTAAACATTTCATGGTATTACCTATCATTACTAGCGTAACCGAATGTTACATTTTTATTTTAACTGTGACTTTGTCTATTATTTCACCCATTCCTTATTTTCCTGTGTAGTTGTAGATTTTCTAGGTGAATGGTATTTGCACTTGATACTTCTTTTTTTAATGTATAGTTCATTTTAAGTATGTTTTGCACTATGTGGTTTCCATGTTTTTGAAGAGTCTCCTGATATGTTTATTTCATCTATTAAATTCCAGCTTGATTTTATTGTGGTTGAAGAAAAGATTATTGTGAATTCAATTATTTTAGATGTGTAGCTTATTTATATCTTAGGATCTAATGTATCTTAAAAGATGTATAAAGAGCACTTGAAAAACTATTGGCCCTGCAGTTTCTAGATGTTATTCATTTATGGTGCTATTAAGTAGTAATGGGCATACTGAAGACGCCATTTATAACTACAGATTTGTCTATATTTTTTTAGTTGTTTCAGTTTTTTTTATATCTTATTTTTAATATTTTCTGAGTGTGAGTGCTGTTGTCAGAGGCCAGCATATCAATTCTCACTGAAGCTGTAGTTAAGGTGGATATAGTATGACCAAGGTAGGTTTAGAACCAAACTCGGCACCAATGCAAGAGCAGTGCTGCTTTTTATTTTTTGATCACAGAATAATCCTTTTTTTATCTTTGTATCCCAGCTGTAGCCCCTCCCCTTTTCCCTCCCAATCCTGTCCTCCATCCCTCTTCTCCTCCCATGCCCCTTCTCCAGTCCAGTGATAGGGGAGGTCCTCCTTTCCTTCCATCTGACCCTAATCTATCAGGTCTAATCAAGACTTCCTCTGTGGCCTGGCAAGGCTGCTTCCCCCTCATGGGGAGGTGATCAAAGAGCCAACTACTGAGTTCATGCCATAGACAGCCCCTGCTCCCCTTACTAGGGTACCCACTTTGGACACTGAGCTGCCGTGGGCTACATTTGTGCTGGGTTCTAGGTTATATCCGTGAATCATCCTTGGTTGGAATATCAGCGTCAGAAAAGACCCCTGGGCACAGATTTTTTAGTTCTGTTGCTCTCCTTGTGGATCTCCAGTCCCCTCCAGGTCTTTCTATCTCCCTCTTCTTTTATAAGATATGCTGCACTCTGCCCAAAGTTTGGCTATGAGTCTCAGCATCTACTTTAATACCTTGCTGGGCAGAGTCTTTCAGAGGCACTCTGTGGTAGGCTCCTGTCTTGTTTCTTGTTTCACCCTCTTCCAATGTCTATACCCTTTGCCTTTCTGAATGAGGATTGATCGTCTTACCCAGGATCCTTCTTCTTGTTTAGCTTCTTTAGGTGTACAGATTTTAGTATGAGCATCCTGTATTATATGTCTAATATCCACATATAAGTGAGTATACACCATGTATGTCTTTCTGTTTCTGGGATACCTCATTCGGGATGATCTTTTCTAGTTCTCACTATTTGCCTGCAAATTTAATGATTTCCTCGTTTTTAATTGCTGAGTAGTATTCCATTGTGTAAATGTACCACAACTTCTGTATGCATTCCTTTTCTTTCAGTGTCTCTATGCCATTCAATATGCCTCTGTTGAGAAGTCTCTGTTTAGCTCTGAACCCCATTTTTTAATTAGATTATTTGGTTTGTTGGTATTTAGTGTCTTGAGTTCTCATAATTTCTACATCATTAAAAGGAAAAGATAAATGTAAAATGTACATCTTTTAATGGGATGTTTAATTTGGTAACTTTCTATAAATATGCACAGTATTTTGGAAGGTATATTATTATATTAGGTTGAAGAAGAAAAAAATAAGACAATTTAGTATCATTTGAACCCCTATTCTAGACCCAAACTTGGCAAAGAGCTGGCTCCTGAAATTATGTCTTATACTTGTGTATAGAATCTCTGTTATCCCCTCAATGTGCTCCCTGTCACTGTGCTTGAGTCATGTATCAAACGGGAATATGGGACAAGATAACAAATTCAAATATTTTATGTTTCTGATCATTTCCAAGCTTTGAGTTGGGTCAATTTATGTCATGTATTTAGATGGAGCTTAAGAAAGAAAAGGCTAGTGTGTTGAACATTTTCAAATGCTGTCATAAAAAACATGCAATAAATATCAAAGCTTTCAAGTTCTTATGTATGTGTGATGTATAGTTATTAATGTTGTAACATAACTGTTTTAATTCTTAGTCATAATCATAAGTAATCAATAAGAATCTGAAAAGCTCTGCCCTGCAGACTATCAATGTAGATGCTGAGACTTATGGGAAACCTTTGGGCAGAGTGCAGGGAATCTTAGGAAAGAAATGGGAAACAGTAAGATCTGGAGAGGACAGGAACTCCACAAGGAGAGCAACAGAACCAAAAAATCTGAGCACAGGGGTCTTTCCTGAGATTGATACTCCAACCAAGGACCATGCATGGAGATAACCTAGGACCCCTGCACAGATGTAGCCCATGGCAGTTCAGTTTCCAACTGGGTTCGATTGTAATAGGAACAGGGACTGTCTCTGACATGAACTGATTGGCCGGCTCTTTAATTACCTCCCCCTGAGGGGGAAGCAGCATTACCAGGCCACAGAAGAAGACAACTCAGCCATTTCTGATAAGACCTAATTGACTAGGATCAGAAGGAAGGAAAAGAAGTCCTTCCCTATCAGTGGACTTGGGGAAGGGCATGCATGCAGAGGGTAGAGGAAGGGAGGGATTGGGATGGGAGGAGGGAGGGAACCACGGGGGGGGGGGTGTACAAAGTGAATAAAGTGTAATTAATAAAGAAAAAGGTGTTCCCAAGGGGGGGAAAACACACCTGTTCAAAAGTAAAAAAAAAAAAAAAAAGGAATTTGTAAGATATTTCAACTCTACACTCAAATATCTTTCTTTAATATACTACCTAAAATTACTGATTTGGTCAAATATAGACTAATAATGGTTTTAGTAGTATTTTCTAAGTATTGTTTTATTTTTGGTGCTCAACCAAAATGAAATACTGGTCTGTTTAACTTTACATATATCTAAAGAAAAAAATGTCAATCAAATTATAATTACTCATTAATTTTATTAAAATGTGCATCTATACAAGTAGAAAACCCTGTAATTTAAGGCATTTAAAAGGGTATATATTGAATATATACTTCTAAACATTTTACTACTGTCTCTGTATAAATTACGTCTGGAGGAGGAGAGATGTTTTAGTCAGTTAAGCATTTGTGTCATGGCTGTAAGGACCAGAGTTCAGAGTCTCAGAAGCCATGGGAAAGTGTTGACTGCTGACGTGGAGCTCTAGTCTCCGCTGTGCAAGCGCACCTCTGGGCGATCACCAGCCAGCATGTCTAGCTTTGTTGGCACCGTCTCATGCTTCTAATAACCCATCTCAAACAAAAGATGTAAGGCATCTGAGAATTGTTATCCATGTTTCCTCCTGACCACTACATGCATTCAAACACGTGTAGATGTGGACAGACCACACTATGGTACACCTCACAAACACACAAAAATAACTTTGTATACATGTCAAGAGAAATTTCAGAACTGGACAAGCAAACTCAAATATTTTAGGACTCTCCTTTCTCCACCCTCTCCTTCTCTCTCTTTTTCTCTGTGTTTTAAGTTGCAAATTATGTTCAGTATTTCAGCTAAGAGCATTGCTAAAGTGCTGGTTTTAATGTTTTTGTGTTGTGTTTTTATGTAGGGAGTTACAAATTGCACACTCACATTTTCACATACAAAGAAAAATACATCAAAGTCACTTCTGTCAATTTCTTGTTTGGGGGCTGTTTGCATCATAATTTGTTCTAATCATAAAAGTTACTTGAATCCAGGCTCAGTGGTGCACACCTGTAATCCCAGCACTTTAGAAGGCAGATGCCAGCATGGTCTACAAAGTGAGTCTAGGACAGTCAAAGCTATTCAGAGAAACCATGCCTCAGAAAACCAAAAGAAAAAAATTAAAAAAGAAAAGTTAATCGATAAAATACTGGTTATGGTACAGATAGTGTTTCCATACCATGTCAAAGAGGAAGCATAAGAAAACTCTTCTCTTAAATAAATTAATAAAGCAGCAAGGCTGATCTTCAGTGGACCTTTTCTTTATACATTCTGAATATTTATTTCTAATCGTTGACATATTATTAACCCTAAACCAGTGGAGCTTGAAGCCCTATGACACTTATTCTTATGGTGTCCTAATTCAAGATAGAATTGGAATACATTGTTCGTGAAACTCCACAAGAGCCTCTGTGGGGCAGATTGAGTCCCCCCCACACACACACACCTGTCACTAATGTGCAGTTTGGTCCTCATGTGAGACCTCTAGCAGCAGGAGAGGGCTTGTCTCTGACTCTGTTGCATGCCTTTGCATCCCTTTCCCCTAACTGGACAGCCTTGTCTAGTCTCAGAAGAAGATATGTCCAGTCCTACTTGATATCCCAAGGTGCGTTGATATCCGTGAGATGTCTCCCCTGCTCTCAGAAGAAAGGGAGGGGGCACAGGAAGAGAGGAGGGGAGGGGAGAGAGAGGGTCTAGGAGGAGAGGACTAGGGGAAGTCCCGACCAGGATATAAATTAAACAAATAAATTAATTCACAAAGAAAGTTCATCTCCACAAAAACATGATAGGGGTAGCCAACATTGGTGGCTTCCTCTGTGGATAACTAGGCTTGTAGAAGTGAAATCATAAAGCTCTCGTGAATTTAAAACAAAGATTCTTTTCACTAATACATTATACTGTATGTCCCAACGGTTCAGATGGCCAAGTATCATTTGCTTGAATTCCAGCTACACACCATAATTCTGAGAACTTTGTGAGAATGTTCATAGTTGGGGTATCTATTTGAGATCTCGGTGCATACGTAGCCTGGCACTCCTCAGAGCTGGCTCTGGGCTTCTCAGTGATGGAAAAGAAGTAAATTAAAATTGAGAGCAGGCCTTTGTTGAGTTGAGCTCACAGAAGACTCAGCGAACATGAGCGTCATATGGGTCACCACACCTATTGCTAATATGTACACAGGAAAAGTAAAATAAGAGATTTATGGAGTTTTAAATGAAAGAGGAAACTTTCAGGTTGCTTCCGTTCTACTGATACCACTTTCCACACAGAGGGTAAGCTGGTGGCTTTCTTCAGACATTGGTCACAGCACAGTGTTACTGTATAAGGATTTCCCAGACATTTTACTGTTTTATCAAATTTCATTTTCAAAATATTTCTGTAGTGATGGATGAGAATTGTTTTATCTCTAAGTTACGGATCTTAATTTCAGTATTGCTTAGTCATTTCTTCCCTAATAATGACTCCACAACTTCCCATTCTCTTCTGAAAGGAATTCTTTGCACAATATCTTATGGTCTAGAGCTGAACTGTTTCAATTGCTCAGCCCTCTAACAAATAAATGGGGGCTTTAGATAGATGCCCCTCAATAAACAGATGAAGTAGGAGGCCTGAAACCAGATACATGAGTGTCCTCAAGCCAGAGAAAAGGCCACCTCCTCCTCCCCAAAAAAGCCTCCTAATATTCATACCTCTTCTCACCTAAAATACTGGTACCCAAAGGAATTTTTAACAACATGGATAAGCCCAGTGAAACTTGAACGAATGAATTCTACCAATTTCTTTTCAAATATGGATATGAGTTAGAAGACAATGCTCATGTGATAGATGCTGGTGCAAAAAGGAAAACATTTAATTGTGGCTGGCAACTTCACGATGGTAACTTGTGCTGGAGACCCTGTGCGCATCGTCAGCATGTTCAAATCCTCGAAGAACCACGATGATTAACACCTTCAACATAGTGCATGCCTGCTCTATCGAGTGGAGTGAGCTCCCTGGGGGCAGGAGAACAAATTTCCTAGGATTCATTAAATCAATGGCACTACAATAAATCATAGGCCTGTTAAAAGGAAATAGTTTAATACAGACAGACCAGGTCCAGCTGTTTCAAAATCATATAGCATATGGAGCTTATTAATTGGACTCAAATGATACCTGTTAAATCATTTACACCAGCGTGTGGCGTTAGACTTCCATAGGAAAGGACAAAATAATTCTTACGTTGTTGTTAGGGTGAGAAATATGCTTTAAACTACAGGTGAATGCTTGCCAAATTAACATCCAATTGTTAGTTTCTATGGAGTTCCTTTAAAGTAGAACCTAAATCATGTTCTGGAACATTTCATGGTATCATTTATTTTATTACTTGTTCAGTTTTGCATTAACAGTTTTTCCTGTTTTTATTGTTTATATTTGTTTGCTTATTATTTTAAAAATGAAAAGATTTCTGCTTTCAAACAAAGTTCACTTAGAAATACAACCTTGTCACCATGTGAATGTCTGTGGTAAGGAAAATATAGGGGTAAAACAAGGCAAAACCGTTTCGTTTTAATATCCTTATAAAAGAGAAGCAGAATTAGCTATCAAGAATACGTGTTTCCTGTCCCCGGGGATGTGAGGTATCCATCAACCAAGTAGAAGGAACTGCAGTGCCTTACCTCACACTTAGTATCATGTGAAGCAGAAAAGACCCTACTATGAGCGGACATGTTCTTTGAATATGGATTCCCTATAACTGTTCACTGGAGAAATCACTTGCTCTAATTTCAATTTTAAGTGAGACCTATGGGCCTCAGTCTGTACTCTTATTTTAGTGGTTTGTGGTGGAATGGGGTAGTGTTGGGTGTGTGGAGTAACCTGTGGGGTATGTGGCGTGAATCCTCTGTAAGCTTTGGATCCACACTCCTTCGGGAAGCAAGAAGAGAGCGCAGACTGGCCGTGCTGCTGTGGTTCTGTGGGCTCACTCTCAGAAGTTATTAAAAGCTTGGAACTTGCTTCTGGCACCTACCATTATTTTCCCCGTTCTCAGGGAGAGTCCGTTCTTCTGTCTTTAACCTCTAAGTCGACTCACTCTCTGCTCTCTGCTCTTTGTTTTTCCCAGTTTTTCTTTTACCTGTATAACCAGTTCCCCCGGTTAAATTCCCTTCACTTCAGACACTTAGGATAGTTTCTGTTTGTGTAGATGGATCCTGACGTGTGCAATCTCAAGCATCAGCGTGATGTTTCCAGAGGGATACAGTGAAGCAGGTGAGGCATGCCTGTTCTCCTCACGTTACGTTTGTGACAGTGTAGAGACTCTAATGCAGTCTACTGAAAATTAACCAGGAATCCATCCATTGCTTGCTGAAGGAAATTGAAAGAAAAAGTACCGGGAAATTTTGTTGGAATCATAATGATTACATAACACATGGCAGAACGGGAAATGAAGCACAGCTCCTGAGATCGTCTCTGCAAGGGGAAGCCCCTCCACTTCAGCTCCGTGGTGAGCCCACAGCACAGCTCAGCTGTCAGTGTAAAGCACAGAAAGAGGAGCAGAACAGAGTTTCTCCCTTTAGGTGCTTGTTTGGTTTCTCTGAGAAAGGGACTCTGTATTCCAGTCGGTTTCAAACTTGCTTCAGCCTCCCATGTCCTAGAAGCCATCACACCCTGCTACAGATGGATGAGTTAAAGATAGTTTTAGGTCTTTGATTCGTGATAAAGAATTTTCAGAACTTTCTGTCCATTGCTTTCGACCAGAGAACAATAGTCTTCGGATCTTCCTGTTGGAGTAGTGAGTTCTCAGCCGTGCTTCCCTCCTTCAGCTCCGCTGCCCTGGTTAATAGAATTTATCCTTGTTTCCCAAGCCTCATTTAAATCACATCAACATCTTAATAGTAATTTTACCATTTTTCCAAACTATAGACACATCTTGTTCCTCCTCTGCATCCTAGCCTGGTCATAGCTATGCCGCTTCTTCCAGTCAGAGCTTCTGAAGTGTTCTCTGTAAGTTTTATTTCCTTCTCTCCTGCTCCTACATATTCCACATCCCCAAACAACCGGACTTCTTTTGATCATTACCCTAAAACCATCCTCGGGAAGATCCCTTGCTTATGGTCAAGTTCAGTGGGCACATTAAGCTTTTGTAGTTCATATCTTCTCAAAAGCTTTTGATTCCTTTTTAAAATTTTTGAGATTATAATCTAATCATATAATTTTTACATCAGTCGTTTCCATTCAAACCCTCCTCTGCACCTTCTATCTTTTAAGAGCATGTCCTATTTTCTTAATTCTTCTCTCATGTATTACAACCTGACTACAAATTCCCATCCCTCCAGTCTCTCCCCACCAGCCCCTCCAGATCTACCCCACATCCACCTCCCCCCAGAAAAGAGACATCAACTAAACCAGGCATAAGAAGCCAGGAACATACCATCACATCAAGGCTAGTCCAGGCAGAAGAAGATTCCCACAAGCAGGTGAGAGAATCAGAGATGGTCCTCACTGCCACTGTTCAGAACTCTACAAGACAACCGAGGTTCTCAGCCATAACATATATGCAGACGTGGCCCATGCTGGTAGGATTTGCAGAAGGAGACAAAGGCAAGAGGACGACAAGTTCACAACCTATTTTTTAAATTGTGTATATACATATACATATGCACACACACACGTATATGTATTCTTAAATACAGAAATACAACCTGCTCAGTCCATATAATGTTATCGGTGTACATGTTTTTCGGGATTAATTGGTACTGGATAACCAGTTGTTATGTTCTTTCTTCTCTGAGGAAGACTATTTCTCCTGCTCTCAGGTTTCTTTCTCTTTTTAATTACATTTTTATTTTTTATATTTATTAGTTCATTCACTTTGTTTCCTAGCTGTAGCCCCCTCCTTTATCCCCTCCCAATCATTACCTCCCTCCCTCATCTCTTCCTATGCCCCGTCAGATTTCTTTAGTTGTCTATAGTTCTTTGTTTAGACGTGAGGGCCCATAAGCTTTCCTACTTCCATGTTGTTATGTCTGTTCAAGTCATGTTCAAGTCGTGTTTAAGTAGCTATGTTATTGAAATTTCATGGTGTAACTTCGGAGCCTTTTCAAGAGCCACACTCTCACAGCAAACTTCTGTTTCTCTGTCTCTTACAATATTTCTGCCTATCTGCTTTTCCACAATGAAAAATGGTCATATTTTTGTCATGAGGTTCAGGAGCTATATTCTCCTTTTCATTCTCTGCCATCTGTATGTTCATTCATCAGCTCCTTGATCATGAAAAGGTCCACAGGTATGTATGTCTATGTGGACTCTTTCTCACTCCACTAGCCACTGTTTCTTTTCTATGCTTAACTCAAATCATGCTTTGAACTAACCCAACAACTCTTTCTTTGGGGCTCTGTATAATGATTTGAGCCTTATTAATTTCCTGTATATACTCATTAGTATAATATGAGTGTTTCATGTGTCTTTAACCCAAAGCCTATCAATTTTATGAAAGCAATTTTTATCTTTTTTAAAAATTTATTTATTAATTACACTTTATTTACTTTGTATCCCCCTGTGTGAAAGCAATTTTTTAAAATCTGGTTTTGTTCAACATCATTATTTGGTATATTCCAGAGTACCTGGTATACAAAAGAATCTGAGTAATTATTTGAAAAACAAAGGATAAACTTTAGAGATTTAAAAAAAATGTTGTCAGAGCTCTAATCTTAATGTCAGTGTCATGAGGGCCAGTAAACCCAAAAAATCTGATCAAATCCAGTAAAATACTTCCATTATACTGTGCTGTAAGCTAGAAAAATGACCACAGATGTTTTCCAATGAAATAAATAGATGTGCCATGTCATTACCATAAAATACTTGAACAATTTCATGCTTAGAGTTTAATACTATATCTCTATGTTGCATTTCACCTAATTTTCTGATATGTATACATGTATTGTATACATATATAGATATACACAGTTATATATATATGGTATGTATACACACATATATGTATATTAGTTTTCTACACATTCTATGCTTTCTCCTGTATACTTCTTATAGCCATATAAACAGAATATTCTGAGTTCTAAATTACAGACTTTAAAAGGGAATGACTAATTTGCCTGTCTTTAATTGAGAAGAGACCGTGTACCTTCCTCTGTTGATACTTATGATATTCTGCTGGAGTTATTTGCTGTCACAAAACATTACAAGTAAAGTTAATCATAGTGGTAGAAACCACCTTCACTTTGCAGACATAAAAAGGGGGTTCATCTCAACAGTGCTACTAATGTTTACCAATGCTGCTCTCAATCTGTACATTGAAAAATGAAGGAACTATTTTGTGAAGCCATGGATTTTATTCAGTATATTGTCAATTTATTGATTTACAAATTAACAAATTTAGTTTCATGAAATAGCTTTCCATATGACGAACAATACAAAGAAAGTACAATGATAAACGTTTATAATTCTATATTTATAATGCTAAGTTTAAGAGATCAAGAAAACTTATCTGGAGAGCTAGATCAGGCATTGAGAACAATTTCTGTTCTTGCAGATGATCTGAGTTCAGTTGCCAGCACTTATGCCAAGCAGTTCACAATACCTGTAGTTCAGTTTCGAGACTGTACTAAATTGTTTAAAGTCACCTTCACACAAGCTAGAGCTATCAGAGAGAAAGGAGCTTCAGTTGAGAAAATGCCTCCATAAAGACCGTTCTAGGGAAGCCTGTAGGCCACTTTCCTAATTAGTGATTGATGGAGGACGGTCCAGCCTCCATCAATGTGGTGCCATCCCTGGTCTGGTGGTCCTGGGTTGTATGGAAAAGCAAGCCAGGATATAAAGTGAATAAAGTGTAATAAATAATAATAAATAAATAAATAAAGCTGAGCAAGCCGTGAGGAACAAGCCAGTAAGCAGCACTCCTCCATGACCTCTTCATCAGCTCCAACCTCCAGGTTCCTGCCCCGTTTGAGTTCCTGTCCTGACTTCCTTCAATAATGAACAGTGATGTGAAAGTAAAAGACAAATAAACCATTACCTTCTCAATGTACTTTTTGGTCCTGGTGTTTCATCTCAGCAATAGAAACCCTAACAAAAGATAGAACATCAGAGGTAACTTCTGCTTGCCAGAGACACCAGTGCATATTTGTGTGTACATAAACACAGACACATACACAAAATTGAAAATAAGATAAATGTGAGAAGATGAAGAGAGAAAATATTATGTATAATATAAACTGTATATGGCAATACTGAACTATAGTAATTTAAGAATATATACATGTGTATCAAAAAAATGAAAGCAACTAATTTTTCATTAAAATTAAGATATAAGATTCCCTGCACTCTGCCCAAAGTTTGGCTATGAGTCTCAGCATCTGCGTTGATACCCTGCTGGGTAGAGTCTTTCAGAGGCCCTCTGTAGTAGGCTCCTGTCCTTCCTCTGATGTCTATCGAGTTTGCCTTTCTGAATGAGAACTGAGCATCTTACCCAGGGTCCTCCTTCATACTTAGATTTTGAATTTTTTTTATTTTAGTATGTTAATCTAACATACTAAAACAGAGGATATGTTTTATGTCTTGTATCCACTTATAAGTGTGTATATGCCATGTGTGTCTTTCTGAAGAAAGGGAGATAGAAAGACCTTTAGGGGACAGGACTCTTCAAGGAGAACAACAGAACCAAAAAACCTGGGCCTAGGGTTCTTTTTTGAGACTGATACCCTAACCAAGGTCCGTGCAATGGAGATAACCTAGAAACCATGCTCAGTTGTAACCCATGGCAGCTCAGTGTCCAAGTGGGTGCCCTAGTAAAGGGAACAGGGACTGTTTCTGACATGAACTCAGTGACTGGCTCTTTTATCACCTCCCCCTGAGGGGGAGCAGCCTTACCAGGCCTCAGAGGAAGACAGTGTAGCCAGTCCTGATGACACCTGATAGGCTAAGGTCAGATGGAAGGGAAAGAGGAGCTCCCCTATCAGTGGACTTGGAGAGGGGTATGGGAGAAGATGAGGAAGGGAGAGTGGGATTAGGAGGGGGCAAGGAAGGAGCTACAGCTGGGATACAAAGTGAATAAATTATAATATATAAAAGAAATAAATAAAAAGGAAAAATTTAGCTATAATTAAGATTATTAAATAATAACTTTTGGGGTTTTTTGGGTTTTTCATTTATAATTTTTATTTTTTATATTAATCAAAGGTTATTCACTTTGTATTCCAGTGGTAGTCCCCTCCCTTATTCCCCCCCTCTGTCAGTCCCTCTCAATCCCACCCACCCTCCCTCATCTCCTCCCTGCCCCTTTCCAAGTCCACTGATAAGGGAGGTCCTCCTTCCCTACCATCTGACTCTAGCTTATCAGGTATGTTCAAGACTGGCTGCAGTGCCCTCCTCTGTGGCCTAGCAAGGCTGCTCCTCCCTCGGAAGGGAGGAAGGAGGTCAAAGAGCCAGTCATTGAGTTCATGTCAGAAATAGTCTTTGTTCCCCTTAGTAGGGTACCCACTTGAATACTGAGCTACATGGGCTACATCTGAGCAGGGGTTCTAGGTTATATCCATTCATGGTTTTGGTTGGAGAAACAGTCTCATAAAAGACCCCTGTGCCCAGATATATTTGGTCCTTGTGGAGCTCCTGTCCTCTCCAGGCCATACTAACTCCCACTTCTTTCATAGGATTACCTGTACTCTGCCGAAGGTTTGGTTATGAGTCTCAGCATCTGCTTTGACACACTGCTAGGTAGAGTCTTTCAGATGCCCTCTGTGGTAGGCTTTTGTCCCGTTACTTGTTTTCTCCTACTTCCAATGTGTGTCCCATTTATCTTTCTAAGTGAGGATTGATCATCTTACCCAGGGTCCTTTTTCTTGTTTATCTTCTTTAGGTATACAGATTTTAGTATGTTTATCCTATCTTATAGGTCTAGTACCCACTTATAAGTGAGTATATACCATGTGTGTCTTTCTGCTCCTGGGATACCTCACTCAGGATGAAACTAAAGTCCAAGTGGATCAAAAACTTCAACATAAAACCAGATACACTAAATCAACTGCAAGAAAAAGTGGGAAAGAGCCTAGAGCTCATTGGCACAGGAGACAACTTCCTGAACAGAACATCAACAGCACAGGCTCTAAGAGCAACAATCAATAAATGGAACCTCATGAAACTGAAAAGCTTCTGCAAAGCAAAGGACACTGTCATCAGAACAAAATGACAGCCTACAGACTGGGAAAGGATCTTCACCAACCCTATATCTGACAGAGGGCTCATATCCAGAATATATAAAGAACTAAAAAAAGTTAAAAGGTAATAAATCAAGCAATCCAATTAAAAAGTGGGGTATGGAGCTAAACAGAGAATTCTCTGTAGAAGAATATAGAATGGCATAGAAACATTTAAAGAGATGCTCAACATCCTTAGCCATCAGGGAGATGTAAATCAAAATGACCCTGAGATTTCAGCTTATACCCACCAGAATGGCTAAGGTCAAATAATACCGTTTGAAAGGAATGTGTATGAGTTTAGTGTCTGCTTTGAAACACTGCTAGGTAGAGTCTTTCAGATGCCTTTAGTGGTAGACTCCTGTCATAAGTTCAATGCACATCCCATTTGTCTTTCTAGATGAGGATTAATCACCTTCGCCTGTGTCCACTTTCTTGATTATCTTCTTTAGGTGTGTAGATTTCATTATGTTTATCATATCTTGTAGGTCTATATAAGCGAGTATATACCAAGTTTGTCTTTCTCATAACCAAACCCTCGGCAGAGTGCAGGGAATCATATGAAAGAAGGGAAGTTAATATGATATGGAAAGGATAGGAGCTCTACAAGGACCAAATATATCTGGGCACAGGGTCTTTTCTGAGACTGACACTCAACCAAGGACCATCTATAGATATAACCTAGAACTTCTGCTCAGATGTGGCCCGTGGTAGCTCAGTAACCAAGTAGTTTTCCAAAGTAAGGGGAACACAGACTATTTCTAACAGGATCTCAAGGGCAGGCTGTTTGACCCCGCCCCCCAGGGGAGGAGCAGTCTGTTAGGCCACAGAGGAGGACTTTGCAGCCAGCCCTGAAGATACCTGATAAAACAGGGTCAGATGAAAGGGGAGGAGGTCCTCCCCTATCAGTGGACTTGGAAAGGGGCAGGGAGGAGACCAGGGAGGGAGTGTGGGGTTGGGGAGGGAATGAGGGAGCGGGATACAGCTGGGACACAGAGTTAACAAAATGTAACTAAAAAGAAAAAATAAAAATAAAAATAAAAATAAAGTTCAGACAGTTCAAAAAAAAAAAAGAAAGAAAGAAAGGAATGTGCAGCAAGTGTTTGCAGGGCCAGGTTTATGGGCTGAGGGTGGTTCTGAAAGGCGCACCTTGCTTGTTGTGTTATGTACATTTGTCTTTTGTACCTTAATGCATATTTTATCTGTCATGAAGGACTTCCAGCTTTCTCAGGCCCGACCCTCTTGTTATTATTCACACTGTCAGTTTTACTCAGCTTCTTTGGGGGATTATATGTATAGATTTTTGGTTCATTGCTAATTTGTTAAGTACTTTAGACGAGAAGATGTTTCATTCGGCTACACTTTTATTTGGGCCAATCTATCTTTTCTATTAATTGATATTGTTATTGTGTTTTACTTTTTGAGTATATCATCTGTTTAAACTTTTGTATAAATCATGTCATCTGGGAAATTTTAAAACTTTAAAGAAAATCCCATTTATTTAGATTTGTTTTTCAACATTGGGTAAAAAGTCGAAGTCAAAGGATTAAGCAGCATTCAAATATATTTCTAAATTTACCTTTATCACGGCAGATGTTGCTTTCAGAAGAAATTTTGAATGCAATATTCTCTGAAGCTACCTGATTTAGCAGGGAGCTTTTGTCTTCCCTGCAGAGATCTGAGCTAAAATCCTTCATTCAGTTTTTAATCTTACAGCATTTATTCTCTTTCAAGACTTTCCAATTTGCCAATTCATTGGATTTTTGTTTATCACCTTTCTACAAAAGCTCATTTGTTCATTGACAGTTGCATTCTAAGTTAAATCCAAAGTAGGGCAAATTAATGAATATTCAAACTGGCCCCAAGGATTCATGTTAGTTTGATAGTTCTATCACACCAACCATATGTAAAATCTATCTGCTAGTTAAATGTGACTGTTTTTTCTGTCAGACATTATTTATTAGTCTCTTTTATTAGTCATGATTAAGAGGAACTGTTTGATCAAGCAAGCACTTCTCATCTACAAACTTATACATCAAATAATCTTTTGCGGTCATTTTGATACCCCAAAAGTTTTATAAAATTGCTATGTATTTGTTTCACATTTCTTGTATCATTAGAAACGATATAAATGAGACAGAGCTAAGCAAATTGAAGACAGTATTATACTTTTTTTTCTGCATATTCAGAGGGTGCTTTGATGTTCAACTATTGGCGAGAATGTATAGTGTGCCCCAGTCTTGTTACAACAAATAAGGAAGAGTTTCCTCCCTCTTCTATCTTCATTGTAGAATCACATGCCATAAAGGCAGACACTGAGTTCATGCTGTTTGGATCAAGGTGTGAGAAGAAAATTAAGCCAAGTTAGGCAGGCCGGGAAAAAGATTGTTCCCAACTTCATTCCATTCTCCACATGCTGTGTTTAGCAATCATTCTGCTACGGTTCTTCTTAGCATGAGAGTCATCATAGAAGCTTTTGGGCCTTTCAAATACGATTCCTGAAATTCTACTTGTTTGCCACTACTCTACTCTTAAAAAGATTTGATTTTTATAGAATTTCTAGAAACACAAATAGTTAAGAGGCAGAGTAACATCTCAAAATTTTAGTACAAATTTAACTATTTTACAAATACTATTTTATATTTCTAGTTTACCTAAAAATATTACAAATGTGACTTATTGCTTCCTATCTATAAATGGGAAGCCAGCATGTGTCTTACGGATTTATCAGCAATATGATGATATGTTGTTGAAGAATTCCAATTTGTCAGTATTCAAACATATGACATACACCTTCCATGGTTCATCTTGAAAGCCAACTGGATTGTATTAGGATGATGTATAGTTAATGACTACGAGGACATTTATGTAGGGTGACTATATTAGGAGGAAGTATAGTCAGTGATGCTGAGGACCCTCACATAGGGTGACTATTAAGAGTGCTACACTGATGGATGAGACATTTGGACAGATTGTTAAAAGTTTGTGTGTGGTATAATGTTCTTGCGGAATGTATACAATTTACCCTTGTTCAGTCAAATGCTATTATCTCTACTCCACTATCTGGTTTCATTCAGGACTTTGCATTGTGATGTTTATTCTAAGCATCTTCTGTCTCATGTTTGTGTAAACATGCTGCCATTTGTTCTGTATTTTCAATTAAACAATCAGCCAGTGCTGTGCACTGGAGAGAATAGGGTGGGATATCCTGGTCCAGAGGGGAGGAGAAGGAAGCGAGTGGAGGAGTAGGAGAGCAGAGATCAGCAGGAGAGGCCTTGGAACCATGAGGAGAGATGAACCAGACTTAAGGTATGACTAAAAGCAAGTATAATGTGGGAAATCTGATGAGGGGAAACTATGCAGGCTTGGAGGTTTAGAGTGGAGTAACTATTGCCCAGCATTGTGCTCTAGGTTAATTAAATAAATCCTAGTCTATGTGTGGTGATTTGGGTATAGAGTTGGTTCAAGAATAACCACTGTTTAACTAAGAGATAAATCAATAATAAATATTAATCATCCACATATTTGTGGAATTGTCTAGTTAGAAGAAGCAAGTTACAGGGACTATGTTTTTTTTTTTTTGTTTTTGTTTTTGTTTTCTGGATGACATGGTAAACAGCTTTACTTAGCCTTCCTCTTACTCCATGTCTCCATTTTGTCAGCAACTTAAGAAGAAGACAAGCAGAGTCTGAATCCTTTGTGACTGTGACCAACACAATTCTTTCCACCTTTGAATTATTTCTCAGTATACTGCCAAAATGACAAAAAAATCTCACACCTCTATAATCCTGAACTGCTCTGATTTCTAAATCTGAGATACAGTCTGTAATATCTCTAAAGAGGATATGGATGTCATAATTTGCCTCCCTGGGCCTCAACTCAGGAGAAACAGCTTACAAAATGGTGAAGGTTTTCCTTACATTTGTGAAGAAATAAAAACATGATTTTTTAATTTAATTTAATTTTTTATTATTAGTTACATTTTATTAACTCTGTATCCCAGCTGTACCCCACGGCCTTAGTCCCTCCCAATCCCACCCTCCCTCCCACATCTCCTCCCTGCCCCTTTCCAAGTCCACTGATAGGGGAGGACCTCTTCCCCTTTCATTTGACCCTGTTTTATCAGGTATCTTCAGGACTGGCTGCAAAGCCCTCCTCTGTGGCCTAACAGGACTGCTCCTCCCTTAGGGGGTGGGGAGGTAAAAGAGCCTGCCATTGAGTTCCTGTCAGAAATAGTCTCTCTTCCCCTTACTATGGGAAACCAATTGGTTACTGAGCTACCATGGGCTACATCTGAGCAGAGGTTCTAGGTTATATCCATACATGGTCCTTGGTCGAGTGTCAGTCTCAGAAAAGACCCCTGTGCCCAGATATATTTGGTCCTTGTGGAGCTCCTATCCTTTCCACGTCATACTAACTCCCCCTTCTTTCATATGATTCCCTGAACTATCACGAAGGTTTGGTTATGAGTCTTTGTATCTGCTTTGAAACACTGCTAGGTAGAGTCTTTCAGATGCCTTCTGCAGTAGACTCCTGTCATACGTTCAATGCACATCCCATTTGTCTTTCTAAGTGAGGATTGATCATCTTCACCCATGTCTGCTTTCTTGTTTATCTTCTTTAGGTGTATAGATTTCATTATATTTATCATATCTTGTAGGTCTATATAAGTGAGTATATACAATGTTTGTCTTTCTCCTTCTGGGATACTTCACTCAGAATGATCTTTTCTAGATCCCACCATTTACCTGCAAATTTCATGATTTCCTTATTTTTGATTGCTGAGGAAAATGCAAATCAAATCGACCCTGAGATTTCACCTTATACCCATCAGAATGGCCAAGATGAAAAAGTCAAGTGACAACACATGCTGGAGAGGTTGTGGTGAAAGGGGAACCCTTCTCCACTGCTGGTGGGAATGTAAACTGGTACAACCACTTTGGAAGTCAATCTGGAGCTTTCTCAGAAAACTAGGAATAGCGCTTCCTCAAGATCCAGCTATACCACTGCTAGGCATATATCCAAAATTTGCTCAAGTACACAACAAGGACATTTGCTCAACCATGTTTATAGCAGCTTTATTTGTAATAGCCAGAACCTGGAAACAACCCAGATGTCTATCAACGGAGGAATGGGTATAGAAATTGTGGTATTTTTTATACAATGGAAAAACATGATTTTTTAAGATGATAGAAAACACAGCTGCATTTTTAAAATCATTTTTGGAAAATATGCATATATAGGAGAAGATCTGGAAAACTTGTTTATTAAGTGTAGTCATGTATATAGACCATCTGCTCAGTCCTGTTTCCCTCCTGGCAACCTACTGCAGAACACTCATCTGCAAGCACCAGGAAGAACACCAGGATTCAGTAGCTAAAGCTGTCTTGGATTTTTGTCTTTCTGCTTCTTCCTCCTCTGCTGTTGACCAGCTGACTCCTTTGAAAGTCTTCTTAAATTAAGTCAATAAAGAAGGAAGTGATGAAATGCAGTTTTAAGGTAGCCTTTCCGATTACAAAGCCATGTTCCCCCAAACTCATCTATTACAGTCCTGCCTCTCAGTATGACGAAACACGAACTGAGTGACTGCAGGAAGCTGATAAAGGCTAAGAGCAATAAGGATGCAACTGTCACCCTAGCAGGCTTCTGCCTGTGCGTTAAGTGCACCAGAACCTTCTCATTTCCTCTAGACAAGGCCAGATAAAGACAATCACCTGCAAGAGAGTGCGTCTGCTAAAGCCACTGTTCTGTGATGTTGTGTCAATCTAAGTAGCCAAGTGCATTATGCTGTGTGCAAAGCTGTCTCATGCGTAGACACCTCCTTAGGAATGAAGTGGCCGTCTCCACTTTCTCTCGGGGTCTTTTCCTGGTCACTACAAGACATGGAACCCTGACTTCCTTTCCTTGCTCAGTTAGCCAAGCAACTCTCTACAAGGTTTGACTTGGCTGAAGTGAGCTCATCAGAGTAGCGTGCACCTAAGGAGTCATATTTTTGGGAGGTATCAACTCTTCTGCTCTAATTCAAATCTGTTATCGATGGACACCCCAGAAGCTTCAGAATCCTGCTACTTGTTAGCTGAGCGCTCGGTTGAGAATTCCTGCTTCCTGCCAGCTTCTCCAGTTTCCAGCCACAGATCCTGACCCAGGAAGCCCCTGCATTCTAATCTCCACCACAAAGACAACTTCTGCTATACGAAATTTTACAAAATGGCATTGTAGATTTTGTTTGTATGGGTATGGAAGGGGTCCTAAACTCAGCATATATTATATTCTAACTTTCCCATCTGTCTATAATTCCTTTTACTTTTCATGAGATGCTGAAGGCCACAAATGCCTTACATACATGACTGTCCACACCATTTAGGATTACATGAAATAATCATAGCTTTGACAAATGTTTCCTGATTAAGCTATAGTTATTGCATCGTGTCTCCATAGGATAGATAAATTCTAAATTAAAAATTATCAAAATTTCGATTGGCTCCATGCATGGTACTTGGTTGGACTATCAGTCTCAGAAAAGACCCCTGGGCCCAGATTTCTTGGTTCTCTTGCTCTCTTTGTAGAGCTCCTGTTCCCTCCAGGTTTTTCAGTCTCACTCTTCTTTCATAAGATTCCCTGCACTCTGCCCAAAGTTTGGCTATGAGTCTAAGTATCTGCTTTGATATCCTGCTGGGTAGAGTCTTTCAGAAGCCCTCTGTGGCAGGCTCCTGTCCTGTTCCCTGTTTTATCCCTCTTCTGATGTCTATCCCATTTGCCTATCTGAGTGAGGATTAATCATCTTACCCAGGATTCACGTTCATGCTTAGCTTCTTTAGGTATACAGATTTTAGTATGTTTATCCTATATTATATGTCTAATATCCACTTATAAGAGAGTGTATACCATGTGTGTCTTTTTGCTTCTGGGATACCTCACTCAGGATGATTTTTTTCTAGACCCCACCATTTGCCTGCAAATTTCATGATTTCCTTGTTTTTAATTGCTGAGTAGTTTTCCATTGTATAAATTTACCACAAATTCTGTATCCATTCCTCAGCTGAGGGGCATCTGGATAGAACCCCTGCATAGATGTAGCCCCATGGCAGCTCACTATCACAATGGCATAAACCAGACTAATAAATTAACACATAAAACAACCATACATTAATCTTTCATTTTTTCAATAATGAAAGATTTGCAAAGGAAATGCTTCATTGGCTCACTGAAGGTTTCTTTACATTTTGGCGGTTTGCTCTCTCTTATGTACAGATGCACATGGCGGCTTCCCATAATGTCTAGACTCCCCCCATTAGCAGTGGGATTGTGCTAATGGTGATGATGTCTGTGCATGACATTCTATGCTTTATTATAAAGTGAGCTTAAATACTGCCCACAGAAGTTTTTTTTCCTAAAATCTATTTTGTTGATTTCAAATGCATCAGTTCAGTCTTTCTTATGCTTGGTAAAATAACAAAGCAGAGAGTAACAGTAAAACATATAACACTGAATTGTATCTTTCTTTCTGGTGGAATATAAGTAATATGTTGCAAATAGAATCATTATCTACTATCAGTTTCTCAATTTTATTATTTATTTATTCATTCATTCATTTGCTTGTTTGTTTATGTATGTTATGATGCCATGTAGCTCAAATTCCTAGATTCGAAGAACTCTCTTGCTTTAGTCATCAAGTACCTGGAGCCACAGGCAGGCCTAGGTTGTGGAGATGCCATTCTGCTTTAGTGAATGCATTAATTAATAGGGAAGCTCTATTTCATATAGAAAGAATGATTAATTTCTAAAATGCACAGGGCTATTGTCAGTGGGACGTTAAATTTCAGGTGGAAGTATCAGTAGGGCTAAGAATTTTTTTTAATTTAATTTAATTTTTTATTATCAGTTACATTTTATTAACTCTGTATCCCAGCGGTATCCCACTCCCTTATTTCCTCCCAATCCCACCCTCCCTCATCTCCTCCCTGCCCCTTTCCAAGTCCACTGATTGGGGAGGACCTCCTCCCCTTTCATCTGGCCCTGTTTTATCAGGTATCTTCAGGACTGGCTGCAAAGTCCTCCTCTGTGGCCTAGCAGGACTGCTCCTTGAGATTTCACCTTACACCCATCAGAATAGCCAAGATCAAAAACTCAAGTGATAACACATGCTGGATGTGGAGAAAGGGGAACCCTCCTCCACTGCAGGTGGGCATGTAAACTGGTACAACCACTCTGGAAGTCAATCTGGCGCTTTCTCAGACAACTAGGAATAGTGCTTCCTCAAAAGCTATAACACTGAATATCTTGACACTAGAGTGAATAGTTATTAACTAAATATTAATATAAATATTAATCATTTAATCTCTAGCCAAGACGCCAGTAAAAATTTTAGATTAAAACAATTACAGTTTGTTGTGTACTTGAGCAAATTTTGGGTATATACCTAGCAGTGATATAACAGGGCTAAGAATGTAATAGTGCACGAAGCAGAAAGAGGACTGTGTGGATGCTTAAGAAGGAAGTGTAGGCCAAGGGATCGAGAACAAACTTTCAAAGGCTGGGGATGACATCAACATTTTTAAAAGGTTTAAGACATGGTGTAATTGATAGACTGAGTGGAGAGGAATGAGATCAGAAATTAGAGCTAGAGTTAGTGGTGTCACATTTTAAGAGGTGTCATCTAATAGTCACATGGCTATCACAAAGGACATAGAGGTGGGAAAGAAATGGCTAGTGAGGAGGCTCACGATCGTTCAAGATAAATTGCCAATGGGCTCTGGATCTGCATCATTCCAACCTATCCACAGTCTTTGAAGTTCTAGTCAAGTCATGACCATAGCAGAAAGCTCAGTGGAAGATGTCGCTTTCACTCGCAATAACAAAAAATGACGGACCATGTAATTAACAAACAAATTATCACAGCTCAGTCAGCTAGAAGTGTGAGATGAAGAGGGGGCGGCTGTAAGGCCTCTCTTTAGAGTACAGGAGCTGTTCTTCACAATGTCCTCCACAAGGTCTTCCCTCCATGCAGACAGATGTCTGTAAATTTTTCTTTTAATGGCGCCAGACCCATCTGGTCCAGGCCAATACATATGACATAACTGTGTCCCAATACAGTTATATTCCTGAGTCAGGGCTGGATTTAAACATATGGGAGGATACAAAGTGTATAAAGTGTAATTAATAAAAGAAAAATGAGTTAACATAGAAAACAAAATTCAACCATCAGACAAAGTATATCAGCATGACCTACTTCAGTGGTTTTTGAGGCTCCTGAATTCATCTGAACTGAAACAGAGAGAAGCACATGTAGGAGCATGTTGACAAAACTGAAGATGTTGCTGAGGAGTAATTGGAGCCATCCTCTTAGCCTTGATGGAGAAAAACTTCTGGAAAACCCGAAGCGTTATCTTAGTGGTCCATGGTTGTTGTGAAAGGTGTGACCATGAAGCACCCTCAAGGATATACATCAAACAATGGGATCAAAAATTAATGTCTCGTATATAACATCTCATCTACAAATGGTCTTGGATAACTCAACAGTAACCCCCAATCATAAAAAAAATTAAAATGGGGAAAATAATCTGAGTAGGAACATACACGAGAGGCTGCATATTATGCGGAAGAGTAGGTTTCCAGGGATAGAGTCAACTAAACCATTAATCAAATATGCAAGAGACCAAGAAGACAAGAGCAAGCAACTCTGAAGGGAATGACTCAAGCAGCTGTCCGTGGAAATGAAAGTCACTAAACCTCCTTCGTTTATTTGTTCATTTAATTGCTCTACAACCTGATCCAAGCCCCTTCCCCCCTCTCCTACCAGCCTGTCCTCCAACCCACTTCTCCTATTGTCCCCACTTCTTCTCAGAGAAGGGGAGGTCCACAAGGTAGCAACCCATGCTGGCAGCTCAAGTCTCAGCAGAACCAAGTGCATCCTCTCCCACTGAGGCCAGACAAGGCAGCCCAGCTGGGGGAAAAGGATCCAAAGGGAGGCAAGAGGGTAGGAGACAGCCCCTACTCCAGATGTTAGGGGACCCACAGGAAGAACAAGCTGCACATTTGCTACATATGTGTAGAGGATCTAGGAACAGCTCATGTGTGCTTTTTTGTTGGTGGTTCCATCTCTGTGAGCCCACATGGGCCCAGATTAGTTTCCTCTATAATTGTTCCTGTGGTGTCCTTGATCCTCTGGCTGCCTCGATCCTTTTCCCCACTTTTCCACAAAAGTCTCCAAGCTCGGCCTATTGTTTGGTTGTGGGTCTCTGCATCTGTTTCCATCAGCTGGTGGATAAAGCCTTTTAGAGGACTGTTATGCCAGAATCCTGTCTGCAAGTGTAACAAAGTATCATTAGTAGTATCAGGGGTGGGCTCTCTCCCATGGGGTGGATCTCAGGTTGGGCCAGTCATCGGTTTGCTGTTTCCTGAATCCCTGATCTATCTTTATCCCTACAATTCTTGTAGGTAAGGAAAATTTGGGTCAAAAGTTTTATAGGTGGGTTTTATAGGTAGGTTGGTATTTGCCTCCCTCAACTAGAAGTCCCACCTGGCTACAGGGGATGGTCAGCTCAGGCTCCATATTCCCCACTGCTAGGATACTCAACTCATATAGAATCTCAGGAGCCTCCCCTGCCCAGAAATACCCGCCCTGAGTTAGTTAACACACTGGTTAGGCCTGAGTGAAGTTACAATATATAAATAAATATATATAAAGTTACAATTTATATAATATATAAACATATATTATGAATTATATAACACTATGTATTATAAATTTATAATATATTATATAAATTATATATGTACATGCACACTGGGATGAAGAGGTGTCTCAACAGTTAACAGTGAGAGTGCATATTGTTCTTGCAGAAGACTAGGTTTGATTCCCAGCACCCAGGTTGGATGGCTTAAAATTGTGACTACAATTCTAAGGGCTCTTCTGCCTTCTTCATAAACCTGTCTTCATGTACACAAACACACACAAACTTTAATTTGTGAAAAACAAATAATGTATATGTACACAAAACTTGCCAAAAGTTAAATGTAGTATAACAATGGGCAAAAGGAAAGTGAAGGAGAAAATGGGGTTGCTGAGAAATCTTGGGAAAGAGTAGCCATGGACACTGGTACTTTTCCTTGCATAAGACAATAATTGAGTGCCAGGCACATCAGATTATTGAATGTTCTGTTTCCTGATAATCATGTGCTTAATATTTGACCTAATCTGCTGTTACTATAATTCCTACTTTATATTAAAATGTAGGACCCGATTTGATAACCAAGAGTCAGGGTCAGCACTGGCTCTTAGTTCATCTCCATTCACCTCTGACTTCCCATAATTATGTGGACATTTGTTTTAGTTCTGTTCTATATGTCATTTGCTACCCTTGTTAAGCATATATTTATAATCTGACATTTTTCTTGAATTATTTTTTAATATCTATTACAGACACAAGAAACTTCATTCCGCTGGGCATGGTGGCACATGATTTCTTAGCCAGTGCAAGGCAGAGGCAGGTGGATCTCTGAGTTTTAGCCCAACCTCATCTATAGAGTGAGTTCCATTTCAGCCAGAGGTACACATGGAAACCCTGTCTCAAAATAAACAAAAACAAAACCAGTCTAACAAACAAGCAAATAGAAACTTCACTAGATCGCATTAGACATATTTTTTGAGCCTATAGTGATTAGGCTCAAACCACCACAGAGCACATTAGGTTTCTTCTGTGCACATTGGAATGACAACTTGTGTTGACACTGTTCAAATATTTTTAAGGTGAACACTTGTCTCACAGAAAGACTGGAGCAGAGCATCTGAATGCAGTCACAGTAGACAGAACTAGGCTCTATGTTCTAGGATCTTTGAGCAAAGCTACCATTGTGTCATGCCTCAGAAGCTAGTCTGGAAGGTGTTAAATCAGAAATCTGGACAGCTCTGCCATGACACAAGACATCTTTCACCTTGCTGACTACATAGTTATGTAGAGGGAGGAAACTGAGAGTGTATCTCATACATTAGCATCAGGAATTTCCAGAATTGTCTATATTTTGTCTATTCCTTACATGCTAGAAAAATTAACACATATGTTGAGTGCGTGACTGTTATCTACATGGATTATTATTTGAGCCTTTACTATATATTAAAATAGAGTAAGATGATTAAACACACTAACAAAACTTGATAGTGCTCAGAATCTTATCTTCCGAATCCACAAGAAACTTCATGCGTCAATTCACAGCATCAGCCTAAGGAAGTTTTAAATAGAAAAATCTTCTTGGAAGATGTCTGCTTCCTCCAGAAAAGTAAAACTTTGGCTTTCCCAATTAAAAAGAGTGATTTTTTTTTTTACCATGATCACTATCGTTGCTTTATTTAACTCATAAACCACTCTAACTTATTACCTCACGATTCTGAATGTGTACAGATCTGTTTATCAGAATAAATTGAGAAGTCATCTTCCTTCTAGGCACAATGCTAGCAAGTTCATCCTTGATTAAAAACAAAACCTTTTTTCTGAAACTGTTTCTCCAACCAAGGACCATGTATGGATATAACCTAGAATCTTTACTCGGATGAAGCTCGTGGTAGCTCAATAACCAATTGGTTTCCCATAGTAGGGGGAACAGGGACTATCTCTGACAGGAACTCAATGGCAGGCTCTTTGACTCCCCACCCCCCAAGGGAGGAGCAGTTCTGCTAGGCCACAGAGGAAGACTTTGCAGCCAGCCCTGAAGATACCTGATAAAACAGGGCCAGACGAAAGGGGAGGAGGTCCTCCCCAGTCCATGGACTTGGAAAGGGGCAGGGAGAAGCTGAGGGAGTGAAGGTGAGATTGGGAGGGAATGGGGGAGCGGGATGCAGCTGGGATGCAGAGTTGATAAAATGTAAATAATAACAAACAATAAAAAAATAAAAAATAAAAAAACCTTTCCTATTTCTTTTATACAGCTTGTATACAGACACCCCTAGCATAGTAGCTGTACAAATGATTTCTTTCCTGCACAAGTTATAGATTCTTCTGTTTGGTTGCTGTAAAGAAAAATGCCAATTCAAGGAGACTTTCAGGGATCACAGGCAGGGAGTTTATAAAAAAGAATGTCAAATGGAAAATGGATTTAAAAGTGAAGAAAGATATGATTCTCTCTCTCTCTGAGTGTGTGTGTGTGTGTGTGTGTGTGTGTGTGTGTGTGTGTGTGTGTGTAGGGCACCAGCCTCCCCAGCTGAGGAAGCTAAGCAAATAGATGTTGGTTATACTGCCTCTTTCATCAGGTTATTCCTACCTTAAAGAAGAAGAAGAAGAAGAAGAAGAAGAAGAAGAAGAGGAGGAGGAGGAGGAGGAGGAGGAGGAGGAGGAGGAGGAGGAGGAGGAGGAGGAGGAGGAGTAAGGGTGGGATTGTCTTCCTAAAAGGTTTTCTGAGATATATTATGGGCTCCTCAAAGATTTGGGAAGGAGCACAGTCTTCCACAGTGATACCTCCAGAACCATGTTCATTGTGAGGTCCTCAGCATGACCATTGTGAGTCACCTAGCACTTGCAGAGATGTCAAATGCTTTAGAGCACTATTGTGGGATTCAAGTACCAGATTGTTTTAACAGAGAAGTCTGAGGAGGATGTAGAACTAATTGATAGAGAAGATATTATAATATTGGTAAGAATACAGTATTGTATTATCAGGAAGAACAGAAATCCAGCACATGTGAATGAGTGAAGGAGGCTTTATGAAGGTAGATAAAACTGTGAATGTTGACGGAATTGATGCAGGGGCTGAGTGTAGTTCTAATACAGGTATGAGAGGCAGAAAAATCAAATTTACCTCCTACTGTAAATGTTTATTTTAAAATTTCATCACTTGAAGAAATGGACTATTTCTGACAGGAACTCAATGGCTGGCTCTTTGACCCCACCCCCTCCCCCAAGGGAGGAGCAGCCCTGCTAGGCCACAGAGGAGGACTTTGTGGCCAGTCCTGAAGAGACCTGATAATCTAGGGTCAGATGGAAGAAGAGGAGGTCCTCCCCAATCTGTGAACTAGGAAAGGGGCAGGGAGGAGATAAGAGAGAAAGGGTGGGGGTTGGGAGGGAATGAGGGAGTGGTCTACAGCTGGGATACAAAGTTAATATACTGTAACTAATATTTAAAATATAAAATAAAATATTCTCAAAAAAAAAAAAAGAAATAAGACTTGTCTGTTAAAAGAAGTAATTCCTAGTTACCTATTTACAACTGTAGATGCCCACTCTTCAAATATCTTCTTAGGATAGACTCTTTTCTCCATTGTTTTCTTCAAAAACATTCCGTCAAACCTATTCCAGTTTCAAGACAAAGTTGTATATGAATACCTCATCATGATTTTATGTTTTCTAAACAACCTCTACAATCTTGGCCTTAGATCGAATGCTTTTTTTTTTTTTTGGTTTTTAAGTTTCAGTTGGATACTAAATAATATTCTTTTTCTAGGCAGTCATGAAGATAAAATGGAGTTTGTTTACCTGACAGGAAACAAATGCTCTCACATTGAGGCAGGTTATCAAGCAGCAAGAGTCCACACAGAGGATTAATCTTTTCTTTTCTTTCATGATTCCCCCAAAAGAACTTTTTTACTTTAATCTTTATTAAGAGCAATATGATATATTATGTTAATTAATAATATTTTTGTAGATCATATTAGAAAATTCTACAAATTTATAGACAATCACGTAATTAACAGTGATGGAGTTTCTCATTATTGGAAAGGATGGTGGAAAACAAAACAAGGTGTAACAGGAAGAAATCTGCTGCCTCTTAAATAAATGTGTCTATTTGTTACATGGATGTTATCATATCTCATTTTGTATTTTATTAACATTCAATATTTTTAAATCACTTTTATAAAACAATGAATAATTTTCAAAAATATGTGGATCTATTTTTCTATGTTGAATGCAATGAATTAAATGATTTCAAAAAAAATTATTTCATCTTATTCCCTGGTATAAGTGGTATTCAGTTTTAAAACAAGAACATATAATGATAGTAAAAATATTTTTGCAATATTTTCTTTTGCCTTCTTTTTCTCCAGTTATGGATTCTGGTTTTATCTATGTTTTCTTTCTTTCTTTTTCTTTGCTATTTGAGGACTCTCTTTTGATATGAGCTACCTAATTAATTACAGCCAAATTAGGTGATCTGTGATGATAATTTTTGTAGAAATAGATTATATTATTTAATTAAATAATCTCGGATATCAGATGGCTCCACAGAAAACAGACCAATGCCAGTGAACCAGTACCCAAAGTGCACCAGAATAAGGACACATTCCTTCATCTCTCCACAATTCTCCATTTCCTTTCAACATTCTTTCCACACCCCACACCGTAGGACTTAGTATTGTTCTTTCTGCTGGCTCCAGTTTTTTATTAAGACTTTACTTTTCATATATTGTGCCACAATTGCAATGACAATTCTTCCTCCTCCTTCTCTCTATTCTCTCCCTTATTCTCCCTTCCTTCTTATCTTCCTTTTTATCTTCATGATGCCAAGAAATCAACAAAAGACTTAGGTAACATATATCAATACTTTTGGATATAATTTTATTTTAAATCTTTAACTATTAATATAAATAATTTATAGTATATTGGATTTTTAATCAATGAACATTAATAAAAACATTAATATATACACTTTTCATGAGCATTTTAACAATCTAAACAATGTATTCTACAATAAAATTTAGAATGAAAGACTTCTAAATATAACATGAGTTTACTAACTTGAATTAAAAGTTCAGAAGAAAAGTTATAAAATAACATCATCATTAACAACAACAAAACCCAGGGATACTGAGTGATATGCCTAAGGCTATGAAATGAATTACTGTCAAGAAGAATGGAGGCCCAGACTTATGACAGATGTCCTAATCCAGTTAAACATGGAAATGATATGATTTATTATCAAAAAATCATGGAAAGTACTTAAAATATAGTTGTGGGTGAATCTAACAAGTGATTCTCAGCTACAATCTGAATATGAATAAGAATATAGAGACATGGAGAATCATAAGCAGTTTAAGAATACAGGCAAGCAAGCACATATAATTTAGCCCATTATATTTAGCCTATTATTGTTATTTTATAATTATTTTACTTTATATAAATATGCTACATGATATGTCAGTAAATTATTTATTCATTTTTATTTTTATTCATTAACATAGTTCATAACGAATCTTTAAAATAATAATTCTGGTAAATAATGTAGAAACCATAATGTATAGAGTGTCAAAAATAAGTAATAGTAGAGTGCTGACCCCTAATTGGGACAGTTACATCATCCCCTTCAAAGGCCAGGAAACATAATGGGAAAGGCAGCAGAAAGAATGTAAGGGCCAGAGGGCAGGTTGTTGTGCAGGACAAAAAGTCTCCTCGACCTACCTAATAGTTGCTTCCATTGTGAACTCATGAAGCTGCAGTTATATGCACTTTCATCATGGGTAGGAGAGGAGCCCATGAGGATGAACCATTTTGATCCATCCTACTAAGCATTACAGAAGAACTGGAACAAAATATGTTGGCAGAGCGTCTTCACAGGGACAGTGGGTGGCTGACACTTTCCTGTAGGCTTTGAACAGAATTTCACTAGCCTTTAGTTGGAAGAATTTCTGTTTGATGTGATAACTGTTACATTCTTATACTCTATATGTTATAACCTCTACTGTATTCAATTTTAAGACATTAATTCCATATATTAACATGTTCTGTGAGCAGATGAATAAGCACATTAAAATGTGATTTATTGTGGATTTCTACAGGAAATCAATCGCCCATTATGATTTTGACCCAATTTTATCATCACATTATCCAATATTTTGCTTGTAATATAGACAACATATCTAACAAAACCATTTTGTGAATGTTAGGATGTTTTTATCCTTCCCTTATCTGACATCACATACATTTATTTTTAGCTAATATCTGAAATGCATAGAAAAAGCAAGAAATTAGACACCAACAAACTAAATAACCCAATTAAAACATGGGATATAGAGCTAAACAGAAAATTCTCAACAGAAGAATCTCAAATGTTCAAGAAACACTTAATGAAATGTTCAGCATCCTTAGCCATCAGACAAATACAACGTCCCTGAGATTCCATCTTACACCCTTCAGAATGGCTAAAATCAAAACCTCAATGGACACAACATGCTGGAGAGGATGTGGAGAAAGGCTACACTCCTCAGTTGCTAGTGGGAGTGCAAACTTGTACAACCATTTTGGAAATCAATCTGATAGTTTCTCAGAAAATTGGGAATAGTTCTACCACTCCTGGGCATATAAACAAAAGATGCTCCACCATACCACAAGGATACTTGCTCAACTATCTTTACAGCTTATTTATTTATTTATTTATTTATTTATTTATTTATTTATTTATTTATTTAGTAATAGCCAGAATCTGGAAACAACCTAGATACCCCTCAACTGAAGAGTGGATAAAAAAAAAAGTCATACATTTATACAGTGGAATCTATTCAGCTATTAAAAGCAAGGAAATCATGAAATTTGCAGAAAAAAAATGGATGAAACTAGCAAATATAATCCTGAGTGAGGTAACCTAAACTCTAAAACACATGCATGGTGTGTATCCATTTATAAGTGGACATTACACATAAAGTGCAGAATAACCACGCCAAGATCCACAGACCCAAAGAATCTAGGTTACAAGGAGGGCCCAAGGGAGGAGGCTTGAATCTCAGAAGGGGAACTAATGTAGGCATTGGAGGTGGATGGATGGAGGGAACAATGTAGGGAAGGGGATGGGATGGGCAGCAAGGGTAGGAGATTAGGAGTAGGGAGAGCCAGGGAGAGAGGGTCTGGTTAGAGAAAGGAAATCAGAGGTGAGACCTGGGATAAAGGAGGCCCCCAGGAAGTATATTGGGTCACCCTAGCTGAGAGTCCTAGCACTGGGGACATGGAGCTAAAATGGTCATCTGCTGTAGCCAGTCAGGCCTTCCAGTGGAGAGATAAGGATACTAACCCACCCACAAAACCTTTGACTCCAAATATGTCCTGCCTACAAGATGTGTAGTGACAAAGACTGAGCAAAGACAGAGAGAGTGACCAAACCCTGGGCCTACTTGATACCCTGCTATGCTTGCGGACAGGAGCCTAACATAACTGTCTTCTGAGAGGCCTCATCCAGCAGCTTATGAACACACCCACAGCCAAACATTAGACAGAGTTCAGGGAGTCCTATGGAAAAGTTGGGGGAATGATTAAGGGAGCGGGAGGAATCAAGGAATCCACAGAAGACATACGGAGTCAAATAACCTAGGCTTTTGGGAGCTTACAGAAACTGAACCATCAGCCAAAGAGCTTACATGGACTGGCCCTAGGCCTCCTGTACATATGTAGCAGACACGCAACTTGGTCTTCATGTGATTCCCTCAACAACAGGAGCAGGGCCCCTCTCTGACTCTGATGCCTCCTTTGGATACAGTCCCCCTAACTGGGCCGCCTTTTCTGGTCTCAGTGAGGGAGGATGTGTCTAGCCCTACAAAACTTAATATGCCAGGGGGAGTTGGTACCCATGGGGGACCTTCCCTTTCTCTGAGAATAAGGAGAGGGGAGACTGGAGAGGGGTGTGCATGGGTGAGATTGATAGGAGAGGAAGGAGGGCCGCAATGAGGATGTAAACTGAACAAATAGATAAATTTTAAAAACTTAAAAAAAGCCCCTAACTTTGAAAACAGAAAGTGGCATTTCAAATTCATGAGATGGGTCTCCTGTAATAAATAGGAATGAAAGGAGAGTGAAAGAAGCATTGTCTGAGACTCTGCTCTCCAAATAAAAAGGTGCAAGGGAAACAAAAACTGCAAGTGAGCTCCTTTGCACCATCTGCTCTGCTTAGGTTGTTTTCATGGAGAATTATTTGTGGTAATGTTCCTTGATGCTTCTGTGAGGAGAAGACAGGAGAAAAGCTGCAGTAGAACTCTTTGTGGGTGTAAAACTTGACTTCCCGGGCTGTGGAAAATATCAATTTATTTAAGTAATAAAAACTAAGAGGGAAAGACAGAGCACCTGGTGAAGATACGAGCATAGAAGGAAATGTGAACAGATCACTAAAATGTTCTTTTTTCTCATGTCTGTGATTTCTGCATCCAACTCTGATAAAAGCCTGCCAGCCTGGCAGTGTTCTGTTTGAAGACAACAGAGACGTCTGTTAGACAGAACATGCCTGAAAATGAGAACCACATATAAGCTAGTCATTCTTAAGTGAAGTATTTTGAAGACCAGTGTTTCTCTACTTAAACAACAGCAACAGGAAGTGGCATACCACTACGCTCCCCCATTTTTAGGTAGTACTTGGCTGAGGGTAGTTCTCACAGAGTGATATAGTGGAGGAATGTGAAATAGGGAAAAGGAAAGGATGACACACTTCTTTGATAAGGAGCAAAAAGAGACATGTGAATATGGCAAGGGATGCGGAGTTTCCACTCAATTACCAGGTCCTCACCCCACAGGCAGGATGAGGTCCATGAGTCTGAGGCAGAAATGAAAGAGAACATGCAAACATTTCCTTTTTTTTCACTTTAACTTTGAGAGACTAACATTTTACTTCACACAAATACTATTTACAACATATAACTTCAAACCTCAAACACATGGTTTCCTCAGCTATTTTAAAAAGGGTTACAGAAAAAAGGAATTAATCAGTTCTGTAAAAGTTTAGACATTATTTTCCAGTCTACTGTTTAATATCACCAGCTTTCAAGAGATGTTAGTGTATTACCCAAAGGAAATACAGCTTCAAGGTCCAATAGATTGGAGAAATGCTGAGTGGGTTTTTTTATTCTTTTGGGGTACAATACTTAATGGGACTCAGTAATCTTAAGATAGGAAGTTGGTATGACTCAGCCTTTTATAAAATGCATTTGGTTATAAAACCCATTTATCATGCAGTATCATTTTGTTGGTATATATTTTGCAGGGAGCATAGTTTGGGAAATGATTTGAAGACATCATTATTATTATACCCCTACTGCAGTGCTTCTCAACCATCGGTATCCTGTGAGCCTCCTAGGAAACTTACTGAAGCAGGAGCTAGTGCAATGTCTGAGCACTGGCTCTCTGGTGGTGCAGGTTGCTGCGCTGGAACCCACAGCAAGAGCCATGCAGTGCTCTGACACTAACACTCTGCAGTATAGTAGAACATGTCCAAGTAGAGGCTGGAAAATCCTTTTGCATCAGCAACTTCAGCTGCTCACGCTGATGAAGGGAAACAAATCCCTACAGTGAAGCCCTTCTCTGCCAGCCTGGACTGACATTGGAATAATAATAAAAGTCAAGTTCAGATGAAAAACAAGTCTTTCTCATTTACAATTAACAAAATTGAGTACAAGAGAATATTCCACAACTCCAAACCCCTACATAAGGCAGATCTACGAAAACTGATCAGATGTGGAGGAGATTGCAGCTGGGACTCCGGCTGGGAGAGAGCTGATATGTTGTTCTGCAGTCTTTTCGAGCAGGAAGTAGGGAAAGGTCTGCATAGTTGCAAGCTTAGTGCCTGGGTCCAAAATAGAAATCATTAATCTTGAAGTGAATTACCTGAGGTCAGAGCACACTGAGAGCTCAATAGCTGATTCAGTTTTAGGAATACTAAAGGAAAATGGATACTATGTCTGACCCATATGGAACTTCCTTCTAGAGGACAACCTAGTAAAATGGCCCATGCTACCAGACTCTGTTGGCATTAGCGGTATTTGTGGCTTTGGTTCGAGTTCGTTTAGGAGTGTCATAATCACATGACAAAAAGCCTCAGCAGAAGAGTAGGGTTATAGATGACTGTTGAAGCCAAGCTCGAGGTTAGCACAAAACGAGTGAGCACACATGCCAGTGTCTGAGGCAAGATACTGCAGAGAGAAGCAGCTTGTGGGATGCTTTGGGAGTCCGGCAAGGTCCAATTACCAGCTCTCCCCCAATATCTTTTTGTGAGCTTGGAGTATATAGAGTGGGAAATCAAGCTCATCCAGTACATCATTATGCTGCTGCTTCATAAGCTCCAGGTGGACCACTGTTTTCTCAGTCTAACTTCAATCTGTTCTCAGAGTTCATATTATTTTATTATTAGATTTTATTCATTATTTTATTTATTAGATTATTATTATTATTTATATTATTTTTTTAAGACAAGACTTCTGTCGGTAGCTTTGGCTTTCCTGCACTCACCTTGTAGACCAGGTTGGCCTTGAACTCACAGAGCTCCGCCTGCCTCTGCCTCCCTAAGTGCTGGGATTACAGGCATTTTCTACAGCACCAGCACCAGGTTATATTCAAATTTTAAACTGCCACTGTAATAATTATAGGGTTCTCCCTCTTCTAAGTAGAGACATGGAAAGCTGCATTCCTGTGAGAGTCTATGTTTATGCTTGGAGTTAGGAATGTCTGTGTCTTCACAGAGATTAAGGACAAGATCATCCTCCCCCTACTGATGTCTGCAGCCACTTTTCTCTGTGGGCAGCCTCTAGTCCTTCCCTCTAATGTGCATAGTATAATCAACACAAATGATTATGTCCATCAGAGAAGCTCGGTGAGTGTTAGAAGGCCCCTGTGTAAAATTAATTATTTTTTTCAAAAGAAGAGGTTCCTAAGCAGACAATTCACTTTTGTGCACATTTTTCTTTTCCTCTTCTTTCCTTTTCCTTTTTAAACTTGGGATTTGTCATCACTATTATTATTGTTACTATTCTTTTTGCGATGTTAAATTGTATTTAATAACATTATTTATAAAAAAGACTGCACATACACAAAGCTAAATACAAATACAATATATGTAAAATATATCACTGAAAATTTTGTGTCATTGTTGTAATTCTTCCTTGCTTTCTGGAACTGTAAGGCACCAGAGTTAACTCAAGGAAAGAAGAGCAAAGACAGCACAGTAGCAATCACATGGTTTGCAGTTTATTTAGTCATGTGTAGGCTCTATCATTAAGTCCTAAACAAACCCTTTTTATTAAGCACATACAAGAAGAGTAACAAAGGTAGACTAAAGTATGATATCCTGTTTATTTAGTGCTGCATGGCCATTTCTGTCTCTACCACTTGACCTGTTCATGCACTGAAAAAAATGTTCATTCTGTTTGATTGCTTGAAATATCACCTGTCACTTACAGGTATTTTATCGTGATTCAGCAACTGTGTGGATATTTTATACATATGTATGTTAGCTTGGATGTTTAAAGGATATTCATATATGTACAGTTAAATCCTCAGGATGTCAATGCATGCAGAGGTCATCTCGTACAGAGTGAAGGGCAAACAGATGCTGAGCCCAGCAAACTTCACAAGCAGACATATGACAAAGTAGAATATAAACATTTGATGTCTACATGGAGTCCACTGTGTGCCACAGTGAAATGCAAATTCTGTGATGTTTTTTTCTATTTACAATGCTATTACAAGGATTGTACTGTTATTTTTATCTTTTGCCAGTTATTTACAATAAATGAAATTTAATATCTCAAGAGGTATCATTAAACTATACAGACTCCCCAAGATTAAAAGGAAATATGCTATGATTTTATTTCTAATTCTTTCTGGAGAATGGGAATTTGAACTACCTTGAGTTTTATGGGTCTCCCATATATGTACATAAAGTTAATTCTCTGTCCCGAGAGTAACACAGACATAAAAAGGCCAATTACAATTTTATGAATAGGAAATATAAGATCTGGGGTTTCGATTTCTCTATTGCTGTGTTCTAAATAACAGCATGATTTCCAGGGAGCACTTTCATCCTTTCTGATACAGAACAGCTAGCAAATTTCAAAAGAGAAAGTCCAGCCAGAAGCAGTGTGCGGCCTGATATAGTGCAAGAAATGTGACGATAGAGTCCAAGCTGGTGCCTTGTTTTGATGAAAACTCAGAAGACAATTTGAAGGCGGCTTTTGAGACTCTAGAGACAGAGAGGCAGATGGAGCTCTGAATTAAGTGACTGTGTATTCTGAGATTTGAAATGAGCCCTACTCCCAACTGTATATTTTTAGTGATTATAGACTAATTGGATATGGTAATTGATTATTAAAGGACCTGTATGCTTAAAGTTTTAAAGTTCTTAGATTATAATTTAAACATTGCTTATAAAATTCAAGATGTAAACTCCATTTCTTGCAAGTTCCAAGTGGATAGGACTGCAGGAAACACATTTTGCCTTTGTAAATTAGAAGATGCTTTGGACTAATATGTTTTCTGAGAAGCCAGAGAAAAGTACTTAAGATGTCAAACATTCACATATTTTAATTTCTGTGGTTGTTAAAGCAATGAAAATCATCGCTACTATCCAAGCACATTAGACATAGTTTGTAGTGAAACACCAATTTTCCCTTCTTCATTCAAACACATTTGTTAAATTTAGTTATTTAGAACAAAGAGTGTGTATTAACACTATATATATATATATATATATATATATATATATATATATATATATTCACTATATGGAATATAGATATATGTTCCTATCAGCTCACTTTCTCTCAAGAATACATTTGCATGCTTCAATCAACTTTATTACTTAAAAATCAGTGTTTGTTAACCTCTTAATGTAAATAGTAATAGTCCAGTCTCTTGTTATACTCTGAGTTTAATTTTCCTAAATGGTTGATTGATTTTATATTAGTTGCCATTAAAAGTAAATAATTGTACATTCATTTTCAAAATTTGAATAGTTTTTGTTTTTACTTGGGTCCTCTAGAAAATTACTGCAAGTTTATTATTGTGATAAGTTAGCATACAGAGCTGCAGGTAAGGAGTCTGAAGTGAGTCTTTGGGGGCTGAGATGAAACAGTGCATTTTCTGGAGAGTTCAAGAAAGACTCCTCCCCCACCTTTTGCTGTTACTGTTGCCTTCTTACATTTTTTTCACTTGTGGTCGAAAAAAAAAAAAAGGTGACTCATATCTTCCCTCCTGAATTTGAATTGACTTAGTGAAGGAGAAGTTAAATTACTGTAGATTTAAATTATTTCAAATGATTCTAGGCATCAAGAAACTTGTCACTTCCTTCTTCTCTCTTCTTGGACCACTTGTGTCTTAGAAACTGTCCACCACATAAAAAGTATCAGTGCCTTGAGAGCTTCACATACAGGGATCACAGAAAGGCCAAACTGAGAGAAATGCTGTGAAGTAAAAGAATGGTATGAAGAGACTGCAGGGCCCACAGCTATGGCAAGCACACAACTGCCTGGCATCTGATGGGTAACACCCCCCCCCCATCTGATGCTGTATGGAATCAGGATGGCAATCCACCTGAGACTGGTCCACATTCCTAAGCTGCAGCATCATGTGAAATTAAACAGCGTTCCTAAAGCCAAAGTTGGGCTGTTGGTTTTTTTCAGTAGCAAGTAAGTAAACATTAGCTCTGTTTAATAAATTTTAATGATCTGGTACTTCATCAAGAAATAGATTGCAGTTTTTTTCACAGCTGTTTTGAAATGTCCATCTTAATATCTCCCAGAAGCACAAAGGCCCTTCCTTTCTATAGATATGTATCATGGTCAGCTGAAAGCTGTGTGCTTGTTTAATATGGATTTAAGATTCTGATATAGTAGTTCTGTAGGAAACAAGAGTCTCACTCTCGAATAATGAATTCAAGAGACTGCTGAAAGCAAAGTGGTTTCTAAAATATATCATTCCACAGAAAGGGACACAACATAGCAAAAAGCCAAAAATGGCTGCTGTGCTTATTTCACACAAAAGAATATTTTTCAAAGTCTTGATCACAAATAATTCTTATCCTCTTTCCTTCACAGGATGTACTTTAGAGAGTTACAATTGTCGTGATCTTCTAACATAGTCCCTTCCCTGTTTCCCATCCTGTTGGCTCAGGATGCCAAGCCTTCTCTAATTATTACTCTGGGGCTTCATAATCCCCCCTTCTGATCACAGAAGCACCCAGTTGCCACTCTGTAATCAGAGTTCTGCCTCCAGCTAGGGCAAAGAGGGTCCCAGCATGCCTAACTTATCTGTGCTGCTTCGATCACCTCTAAGCACAGCTCATGCTAAAAATGGATTATAGTGTTTCATTTCTCATAGACTAGTTTTACCTTTTATTCATGTTAGCAGTAGTAGTAACAATAGATTTGAAATTTTAAAAAGCTTATACCGCTTAACAATGTTTTTATAGCTGAACTTTATTTTATTGGGGTAAAGAAAGGGGTAAGAAAATAATATAGGTGTGTCATTTCTTTCTCTATCTCTGCAGTATCAAGTTAGTCAAGAACACAGAGGACTATTGTCCATAAGTCCTTTAGATAGTAAACATGACAAGGCAACCAAATAGGGCTTTTGTCGACTGTAAATTTTAAGGAGGCATGAAGGAAGAGCTCATTCTGAAGGGAGAGCTCATTCTCTGTTGGTTCTTTTCTGAACTTTTTCATTTTCAGAAATGAATTGAGTCACAGAAACAGTCTCCCCTACCCACACACACACATCTTCCCCCTCCATTAATTTCTACTCAAGAGATGTACATTTGGTTTTTTTAAATAATTTATTTTATTTTATTTTATGTGTATTAGTGTGAAGGTGTCATATCCCTTAGAATCAGCATTACAGATGGTTGTGAGCTGCCTTGTGGGTGCTAGGAATGAACCCGGGTCCTTTGGAAGAGCATATACAGTGCTCTTAACCACTGGGCCATCTCTCCAGCCCAGGAGGTGCATTTGTTTCCCATAGGTGAATCTACATCGCTACATCATTATTATCCAAATGTTCAGGCCTCTCTGTGAACAGTAGAAATACAATGATTCTGGAAGTTTGCAATCTTTTCATATATATTATATATTTCTTAAAAATATTTTCAACTCTCTTTGTGTTGCTTTAAAAATTTTGACTTTTTTTTTTCGCCAAAACCATCTGGCTTATGTAAGAATACTTAGCCTATAAAATATGTTTACTATTGAATTGCATTCTACTGCTTTCTTAATGCAGCTTTAAGAAACATTCACAAGAGTTTCACTTATTATTTGGATATAAATTCCTAGCTTTGCTTTTATTTTTTCGATTAAAATGATTCAATATTGGAGACACAGAGAGTCTTTACAATAAGATAATAACCAAAGGTTAAGCAAAAATATTCAGAATCATTGCAGAAAGACCGTTAGTATTATTAATAATTTAGCTAATGTCTTCGTTAACTTTATACTGTTGTGATAAAAAAGCAACATCAGAAGGAAAGAGTTTATTTCATCTTAAAGCTTATAGCCCATCATCAAGGGAAGCTGGAGCAGAAACTCAGGGAGGGAACCTAGAAGCTGGAACTCATGTGGATGTCATTAAGGAGTTCTGCTCTCCATGGCTTGTTTCCAGAATTCTTAGAGCACCTGGTACTACCGACTTGCATTGAGTCAGCTAAGATTCCTTCTTCCCAAATGCCCCTGGCTTGTGACATGTTAACATAAACCTACCCAGAACACACACAAACACACACACACACACACACACACACACACACACACCACACACACCCCTTTGTGTCTATATGCTATAATATGGTGCTGTACAGAGAGACAATATGACATGGTTTTGCATGCAAACCTTTGTTGATTACGTGGAATAATAACATTTTTTTGAGATAGATTAAGGGATCTACCTCTGCTTAACCACTAGGCCGATGGCAAGCACTGTTATCATCTGTATAAACAGGTGATCATGGTAAGTTCTTTAAGTTGTTATTAAAATCATCTCTTCTGATATCCATTTAACTGAAAATAAGCAGAAATGGTGGGGGAACAATTAATCTTCTTAATTCAGATATCTCCTTAATTTATCTCCTTAATTCAAGGTATCACTGCTCTGGATACCTTGAACAAAATGACTGCTAGCCTGCCCCCATCCTTAGGATTTCTTGGAAGTTTTGTGATCGCTGCATAAGGTTTGCAGTTGCTCTTGAAGGCACAGCCTCGGCTAAGGCCACTCAAAATGTTTGCTGCAGAGTTTTTATTAACATGCCTCCACAAATTGAAGATTCTCATGAAGGAAACAACTCTTACCACAAAGGAATAAAATACATGGTTTATTCTGGAGCAAAAAATGTTTTACCATGTCCTGGAAACACATGTTTAGGACACCTCAGATATCATGTTCCAACGATATATTTTAAATTTGTAGGAACTGAGCAATGAAATAAGTTACTCAAGAAACTTTTTTATCTTTTTTATTTTTTATTAATTACAGTTTATTCACTTTGTATCCCCCCCCATAAGCCCCTCCCTCCTCCCCTCCCAGCCCCATCGTCCCTCCCCCTTCTTCTCTCTTGTCCCTCCCAAGTCTATGGATAGGGGAGGTCCTCCTCTCCTTCCTTCTGATCTTAGTCTATCAGATTCCATCAGGAATGGCCTTTAAAATACATTGTAATAATATCAACAAGCTGAGGAGAACTCCACTGTAGGCCTTGGCTGGTATCTGACAATGTTCTTAGTCCTCTGATTGGTAGAAAACTAGACTTATGTTAAGCTAGTACATCCTAAAAGGCTTTTTTATCAGTTTGTCAGGATGTCGAATCTGGCTGGTTGGCAAAATATTAGTTCTCACATAGACCTAGTCAAGACATGGCTATGTAGTAGGCTAAAGGTCTTCCAAGATAAATTGTAATGAGGCCCTGGAACAGCAACATTTAATCAATTGACCATTGCAAACAGAGCATCTTTCTAGGAATTCTTGTTCACAGATATGAGTGTATTGTCTGTTTTGGGTGGGGTAAGTTATTAAGGAGAACACTGAGATGTGTTATTCATTACCAAGGAGTTCATTAGAAGAGGTGTTCATGATATGTGCAGATAGGCAGAGGAGCAACAGCTGTCAGAGATCCAAAGGAGAGTTCAAGTCCTAGCGCCAGAGAGAAAGGATGGCCAGGGAAAACTGTCTGAAGAGCATCATAGCATAGGTAGAGAGGGAGGGAACTTTTTCGATAACTTTTGAGGAAGAAGTGGCTGTCATATCAAGTGCCTGCAGTCGGACCTCTGATTCCCCAGGGGGAGGCAGGGAAGAGGGTTGGGCAGCAGGGTGTGGGACTCCTAGGGTGAGATATGCTCACACTAGCCAGCCTGGTCTGTAGGGGCTCGTGGTGTCCCAGTACCTGCCTGCCAGACTCTGAGAAAAGGCCCAAGAGGAGGCTCTATCCCAACATCACCCTTACATGAAAGACCTCGTGAAGTTTCTGTGCAACACTTGCTAAGACTAGCATTGTGGTTGGTGTCAACACAACCATTGATTTGCATATTAGTCAAGCTGAGATTGGGAACTCACCCTTCCCCTGGCTCTGTCAGTCATCTGCTCAGGCTCACTTAGTAAACCAGCCAGAGGACACTCCAGTGCTACTGCCAAATAAACACTTCTCTCCTGCGACCTTTACTTGGATGTGTTTATTGTGGAGCTAGTTAACAGGAAGAAGCAAGCACAGAGGCAGCAGTGGTGTGTGAGCTGGGAACATAGGAAAATAGCTGTTGTTGACAACTGAAGGTATTGTGTTAAGCTAAAAATTGAAATAAAAAAAAAGAATAAAACAGAACAAAACCAGGAAATACTAACCAAGTCAAAAAGCACCCAGGCAAAAGGAAAAAGGAAAGAAACAGAGAGAGCAAGAGAGGACATAAAAAGCAGAGACAAAGGGACAGAGGCAAAAGGAAGCCAGAAAACAGAAGGCGCAGGCCCTGGTTCCATGGAAACTTCTTGTGTGCTGCCAAGGAGCCCCATGTCCCTGAGGCTCTGCAAGGCCTGTAACGCCTTCAGAGCTGTGGAGTCTAGCAAGCGAGACCTGCACAGGACTGGACCTGCGAAGGCGGCTAGCCGCTGCTCACTACTCGCCTCTGTAAACACAGGATGATACAAAAGTTGCTTTTCGGTGCACAAGAGCATCTCTCTCTGGGTGGAAGGGACCCCAGCTGGATAGTTGGTCAGCAGCTGTCATCTGTAAAGGACAGTGTAGTTCTCCTTTGCAATGGTGTACCTTCTCTTTTTAATCCACAATTAGCTTAAAAAAAGAGTATGCAATGTAAATGCTGCCATTTATGATAAATAGATTTATACTTTAAAATAAAATTTCTGGTAAAAACAATTTTTATTTCAATAAAAATATTTCCACTTTAAAAAAAATTGGCTGTTAAAATATTTCTAACTATTATTGTAACTAATATTTAGATGAATATCTTCTGGATTATCTTTCTACTACTGACATATATGTGTGTGTGTGTGTGTGTGTAAAATGTATTTATTTTACCATAGATTGTTATGTATACAGCTACAGAGATTTTTAAAGTTCATTTGAATGTCTTATTTCACAAAAATAGGTTTTCTTATTTCTATAACATTGTGTTAATTTACTAATATTACAACTACTTTAAATATAAATAAACAAAAAGTTATCCTGTGATTTTTTTTTCACATAAAATGTAGAGTCCTTAATTTTGTTGTATGTAGCCTTTTAAAGTCAACACAAAGACATTTGCAATAACAAGATGTATTATCTGGTGTAATTTATGTAAATTTAAGTGCTTGTTAGTGTTGACGACATACTCAGTGGTAGAGCACTTTCTTAATATGTATTAATCTAGTCATTAGTATCACCAAAAAGTTCATGAAAATAAATATTTGAAGTATAGCTACTTTAGTTACATTACATGCCTTTGGAAATTTGAAATATATCCTGATATAGATTTTATTTTTCTGAAATTGTTTCAATTCTGTGTTTTTACAGACAAACTAAAAATGATGCTTTTTAACTCAACTACCAATTATTTAATTTTTGTCATTTTTCGGATATAAAGGAAAATACCATTTTAGCAATATTTTTAAAGTTCCTTAATTCAACACTTAATCCAAATTATCATGACTAATCGAAAAACTAATAATGGTCAAGTTTCTCTTTCACTTGACAATAAAAGTGATTAAAAAACAGATTTACCAAAATACTGTTTTTATGTGGGTAGAGTGGAAGAAAAGAATTGTGGGTCTGTACAGCTTTACTGTGACTCGGTAGCCATTGCACACGCACTTTGTGCAAGGATAAACACACACAGTCCTGGCTAAACTGCCAGTCTCTGCGTTAAAGGATGGATTGCACTTTATGAATGGACATTATTAAAGAAGCCCGAGCTTTTTTATCTCCTAAAACATTTGACATCAGAACCAACTCTCTTTAATTGTCATCATGTTCTGAAAAGCTTCAGGATGGCCATCATGGTCAATCCATTCTTTGTAGTTATCCATGGTCACTGGAGGCTAACCACAGCCTCCGGTTTAATTACGTTAAAATTATAAGACATTGATCACACTGTGTATAAATCATAAAAGATGCATTTATTTTTTTTCCCTAGAATTAATTCTAGGAATTAATACGGTGACTTGTATAGGTCTTTCTTTGTGATAGGGTTTCTATTCAGGTAATGTGCAGAACTTCAGTCAAGAGAAAATGGCAGAACCTTTTACTTTGGGGATATAACTTCTCCAGAACGGAGATGATAAATCACAATTATATAGGCCTAGAGAAGGCATAACGCACGTAGAGTCTTCACAATAATAATCAGCGCAAGAGGAGCCCATTGCATTTGCAAGATTAGAGCTAATAGTTTTTGCAGGGAGTGCAATAAATCAATTTTGAAAATGTCAAGTCAAATCAGGTGTGGTAAGCTATTAACTAGTATTTGGTTTACAACAAAACCAGAAATTGAGTTATAGAATTTATTCCAGACACCTTCATTTGCAGAACACATAGGAATGTATAAGCCTCATTTACATACACAAGCATCTCATGCAATGATAGGAAAGGAATTCAAAGTATAATGCAAAGTAATCCTGTTCCTGCTTTACAGGAATTGAATCAATCCATGGAATTAAGACATAAATGTTAATCACCATCCCTTTATGGGATTGTGGAAAGATCCCTTTATAGGATTTGGAAAGATTATGTAAAAATAATTTTATCTTCAGCATGTTGTGCATAGTTTTTACAAAAGTCAGATATTTTATTTGCTTCTGCTTTAGGCCTTGCCCAGCCTTGATAAGAGTGTTTGTATCTAGTCTCATTGCATGTTGTTATGTCATGTTTGTTTGATATTCCTGGGGGGCCTGCTCTTTTCTGATGGGAAATGAAGGAACAGTGGATATGGGGGAGAAGAGAGATGATGGATACTGAGAAGAGTAAGAGGCAGGGAGTCTGTGATAGGGATTACTATATGAGAGAAGAATAAATCAAAAGAAAAATAAAGAAACAAATTATTAGAAAATTAAAGTGTTTGGCATATGAATTCTGCAGCCAAGTTTAAATGAATTAATCAATAAAATGGAGGTAAGTTTAGAGAAGAAATCAAAATCAAATTTTCCATGATTCTCTTCTGAGATACATAACATTCTCTCACAAAGCATTCCCTCAACTAATAATCTAATATGGCGCAAAGATCTTTTAGGTAACATAGAGGAAGCAAAAAAAAAAAAAAAAAAAAAAGTGTTATACTCAAATTCAGGTAAATTGTTTTTGAGATGAGATTCCATTAACAAATTGCTCTGAATAAATGGCATTACTATTTACCCAGATGTTACTAATTCTTTACTATTTAACTGTGTTTTATGTTTAGGTGCAAATTTCACTGAGAATGGCCATATTTAAACCAAAAATAAAAGAGTGTGTTCCAACTTTGAGTTAAATATATTAAAAATGCTTTATCATGAGCTGATGGTTTAAAGGTTAAGTCACCAGGACAAAGATAGAGAGGTTTTACAGCACATTTTAATAGAATTGAAAACTATTTTGTGTCTATACATTGTTCAGAGATGCCATTTGTCTTATGTTAGACAGTTAATAGGAAAGTTGTACAAAAGTGTGAGTCCATTTCTCACTTTGAATAATGTTTTTGCAACCGTGACTTAACTTTGTAACAACCTGGAGTTTTAGAAATTACCAATATCAGCTTTCACCCCAGCGTTTCTGCTGTAATTGATCGGAGGTCCAGGCTGGACATTAGGCCTCTGTAGCTAGTTGAAAGGGAAGATTTTGTTGTTGTTGTTGTTTTCATTAATTTTTTTAAATCAATTTACAGCCTGATCGCAGCCCCCTCCCTCCTCTCCTCCCAGTCTCACATTCACACTCCCTTCCTCTTTAAGAAGGAAGGGCTCCCCAGGGGTACCAACCCAGTCTGGAACATCAAGATACAACAGGACTGAGCACATCCTCTCATATTGAGCACAGCTAGGAGAAAGGGAGCCATAGGCAGGCAACAGAGCAGAGGCAGCCCCTACTCCAATTGTTAGAGGACTTACATGATGACCAAGCAGCACATCTGCCACAGATATGTAGGGGGCCTATGTAGCAGCCCATGCATGCTCTGTGGTTGGTGGCTCATTCTCTCTGAGCCCCCATGGGCCCAGGTTGGTTTACCCTGTAGGTCTTCTCATCATGTCCTTGACCCTCTGGTTTCCTCAATCCTTCCCCTCACTATTCCACAAAACTCCCAAAGCTTGCTCTATTGTTTGGCTGTGTGTCCCTGCATCTGTTTTTATCAGCTGCTGGATGAAGCCTCTCGGGTGAAAGTTGTGCTAGGCTCCTGTCTGTAACCGTAGATTTTAAAGGAGACCCTAGCCACCACTGAATTGCAGATATTATGTCAAAGGCCCTTGTGATTGTTGGAAAGAGATGTCAGACAGGGAAGACAACTAGGGAAGCATTTCTCCAAACATAAAGTGTTTTCCATGGATTGAAGTCCATTTTTTAAACTCTGGAAGCGTAAAAACAACAATCTAATTAATGTCTATGAAAATAAGTACAGTAAGAATAGTTCTCAACAAAATTGATTGTGTCAATAATAAATTTCCTATGAAACTCTGATAACACTAAAAGCATTTCTCATATTATTGCTTTTCTGAAACAAAATCACATTGGGAAAACCCAGATGCTCAATTATTTCTGCTTTGTGGTTGGTATGATTATTTTGAGTTTGCTATATTTTTTGAAAAACTGAATTATTCAATAATTATGTCAACCATTCAAGTGTTCACATTATTTTAAAAGTAACATTTAATCTTCACAAATATAAATGGTATGACAAATGTACCACCCAAATTTTCTCCAACATTTGGAGAACACAATTTTTTTTTCCCCCATGGGCTAGGTAAATGGAATTGCTTCCTTAACTACAGGGTTGGAAATGGAGATTTGTCCTTTGTGAGTTAGGAGAAGAGGGAAAGTAGATATAAAAATAGTAAAGAAATAATTAGTTTGAAAAACCTAAACTCCACATTTAGCAGAGTTAATGAGAGTCCTTAAGGTCCTAAAGCTTAATATCACTGTATAAATGAGAACTCCAAACCAACAGAGAATAATCTTAGCATTCATGACTTGAGCTAAAAATGTCTTCTGTCTCCTGGACCATTTTGTACCCCATAGTTTTACTTTAGAAAAATGACTTTGTCCCCTAAAAGTCCTAAAATAAATTTTGCTTTTTATTTTGGTTTATATTTTTCAGAGATCATTATTAAAAAAAATAATTTACATTTTCAATTCTATTTTGAATTGATTGACTGGACCTTGTAGGTTCTATGTTTTATTAATGTGACCCATACAGTGTTATCTAGATAATCAAAAATATTTGATAAAGCCACAAATTTTATTGTTTTTGAGAGCAATAAGATAGCTTAGTGCACATTACATTGTTGGATATTTAAATTATCATTGCAATGTGAATAATTAATTAACTCTGATCACTTGTCATAGGGGTAAGTTAGAGTACAGGTGTTACAAAGAGAAAGATTGTCTTATTGAGCCAAGAACTTTGAAATTGAAATTACCAAAGAATAAAGTAAAAAAATAAAAAACTCAAATTATTTTTCTTTTTCTTTTTTTTCTTTTTTTCTTTTTTTTTAGAATTCAACAAAGCAAAAATGCTTATGTGAAACCATTAGATAAACTCTGATTGTTCTAACTCTGTAGTGACAGTACTCTAGTCTCTGATTGAAAATGGGCCCTATAACTTGGAAGGGCAGAGGCTTCCTGTGTGTGAATTTCTGTCTCTGATCAAAAGTTATGAAACAATCTTATGGCTCTTATCATTCAGACAGAGAATGAATTCATGAAATACTTTAAAATCAATGTCAAATGACTGTCGGGCCATTATGGCAAAAGTGAGAGAGGCAAGAAGAATTTAGAGAGTTAGCGAAAAAAGCTGATCATTTAATCAGATCACCATACACTACATTTAGCAGGTCAAGTCTGAAAAGACAGAGGAAAAGAGTAAATGACTGTCAAAGGCTCTCAACAAGTCCTCTGTCACTGGTCATTCTAGGCATCTTCATGGACCTGGGAACAGCTTGTGAACAGAGGACTAATGCTCACTTCACTTATCCTGAGGAAGTGGGCAGGCTAACTCTGTAATCAGGAATCTCCTCTTTAATCACAGGTTTAAATTACACATTTTCACGAATGCTGAGTCTTCCTTCAAGCTGGGTGGGGGGGGTAAAGGAGAAACGACAGCTGACTCCATTTGTGAGCCACGCTGTGTAAATTGTTTCGGCGGGCGTCTGAATTCTAGTAGACAGGTCAGGGCTTTCTCCCACCCAAAACAAGCAGTGTGTGTTTCCTGGGATGTGTGCCGGGTGGGGGTCAGTTTCCAGAGAGGACCCTGGAAGCCGGTATGAAGAATGCTGAATAGATTGCTCCATCTTCTTTACTTCCAAGGGTGATTCCTGAGGAAATGTCGGAGAATTGAATGTCAGCCTCTTAAATGTATTTTATGTCAACTTCTGTATACAGATTTATTTTGAAGTGAGAGGAGAAGGAAGAGAACATTAATTCCAGATGGCTTTAAGCAAATATTAGAAAGGTGAGCTCTCAGAGGCTTCCAAATATCTTTTGGCTACTTGACATTTACAAACCCTGAGCTGGCTAAGCTTTTCCCTTAGCAATATTAAGGCTTTAGAGGGTGTACAGGATGTGTGAAATAAAATATGCCATTCAAGAATAGTAAAGAAAGGGGAGTACTACGGTACCGTGGGTGGAGAGCCTGGGAACTGCATTCTGTCTTATATGAAACGTCCTATTAAAGCATTACAGACTGTAATCATGCTGTTTAAAATGCTGGAAATGTTTACTCCCTTTTCACCTTCCTACTTTGTGGTCCACATTTTTGTTTAGTACAAAAATTATCTCTTTCAATGAAAGAACACTGGTTGCATTTCCCGAGTGTATCCTGTGAAACTTAGGAAAACAGTGGGTACTTGTTAGAAAGTGCTAACAAGTCTCGGCATCTGCTTTGATACACTGCTGGGTAGAGTCTTTCAGAGGCTCTCTGTGGCAGGCTCCTGTCCTGTTTCTTGTTTTCTCCTAGCAGTGTATCAAAGCAGGTGCTGAGACTCATAACTAAGCCTTAGGCAAAGTGCAGGGAATCACATGATAGAAGGAAGGTTAGTAAGATCTCAAGAGGACAGGAGCTCCACAAGGACCAAATATATCTGAGCAAAGGGGTCTTTTCTGAGACTGATTCTCCAAACAAGGACCAAGTATGGATAGATCCTAGAACCCCTGCACAGATGTAGCCCATGGAAGGTCAGTATCCAAGTATTTCCCTAGAAAGGGGAACAGGACTGTCTCTGAAATGAACTCAGTGGCTGGCTCTTTGATCTCCCTCTCCCCCCCCCTCTCCTCACTCTGAGGGAGGAGCAGCCTTGCTAGGTCACAGAGCAGGACATTGCAGGCAGTCCTGATGAGACCTGATAAGCTAGGGTCACATAGAAGGGGAGGAGGACCCTCCTCCCCATCAGTGGACTTAAAGAGGGGCAGGGAGGAGATGAGGGAGGGAGGATGGGATTGGGAGGGAATGAGGGAAGCTGCTATAGCAGGGATACAAAGTAAATAAACTGTAATTAATATAAAAATAAAAAGTTCATTAATAAAAAAGAAAGTGTTAACAAGGATTGTTTAAAGGCATAAGGTGAGGACCAATGAACTCCACTTGTATCTCTTTCTCTCTCTGTGTGTGTGTGTGTGTGTGTGTGTGTGTGTGTCCTCACACTTACATAAAAACATGGTGTGTATGTGAAACTGTTAGTGTTAGAAATAAGACAATTTTTAAAAGAGAAAATAGTTGATCTCCGAATAGTGTGCAAACACTTGTCAATCACTTCATTCTTCCACAGCCGCTGGAGGAAAGACATTCAAACAGCATGTGCAGGTGGCAATAGCAGATGCTCCCTGTGCACAGGGAAATGTTACTTCAGATGTATGGAAGTAAGTCTAGGGTTTTTCCAAGACTTAAGTTTTTGTTTCAGATTTTCATTGTGATAAAAATGTAGACAGCATAAAAATTACTTTCTTACTCACTTTTAACTATACATTTCATTGCTAACCCATTCCTTTCTTTTGCAAACCATCTCCTCTCTACATTACTTTTTGTATTTCAAATTGAAACTACATGAACTAAAAACTTCCTTTTCAGTTCTCTAAGCAGAGCCTGTCAACCATTCTCCTGATTTAATTATTTTATTTATTAATTCCTGAAAGCTGTACACAATTGGAAATAGAGGCAATTTAATAGTGTAAACATATTATAGCCATTTCATTAAATCAAGCTTTCTTACCTTACTTACCTATTTCTCTGCTGTGTGATTTTTATTTTTACTTTTATTTTTGAGATCATAATATAATTTCAACCTTTCTTCCTTCCCTTTCCTCCTTAAAACTCTCTCGTATATGCTTTCCTGCTCGCCTTCAAATTTCCGGCCTTGTTTCACCCATGAATATATGCATATATATACATACATATATATATATATATATGTATATATACATATATTCCTAAATATAGGCTATTTAGGCCATATAATGTTATTTGTATGTATATTTTCAGGGATGACCATTTAGCACTGAACACCCAATCAGTGTTCTCTTCTTTGGGGAAGACTGCTCCTTCCAATCCCAGATTCGCTTAGTTGCCTATAGTTTTTTGTAGGGTTGAGGCCTCTTGAGTTTTTCTTTATCCACCTTGGCATGCCCATTGGTGGCATCCTTGTTCAGCTCACATTGTTATGTTGGTGAGAAGGTAAGGGTAGAGCTTCTGATGTCACGACGAAACAATCTAGCAGCAAGTTCTTCCTCTCTCTTCCCTTTCATTTTCATCTCCCTCGCTCTTTAGTCCTCTCTCGTATCTGCTTCTTCCCTTAAAAATGTGCATATGTTTATATGAAATCATGGACACATGTACATATGCTGTAATGAATTTAGTAACTCCTAATGTGCCTCATCAAAATATTATTAGCAGAGACTTAAAAACTTAAAACCCAACACTTAGGAAAATAAACTTATTCAAGGAGCTCATGACTTCTAACCCGACATCAGTTACGGCATAGTCTTGACACATATATAGAAGCCCATAATTACATGAATTGTTTGTTTTATTGCCTTTCATAGCTACACGTGTTTCTCATTATTCAACTTATTTCACAATATCTTTCTTGTTTCCAGAAAATATTTCAGTAGAAAAATTTAAAGTTAACAAAATATTGGTCTTTAAGTGTGATATCAGTAAATTATTTGACACTTAGCTATGTAAGACAGTTAGAATATATGTTTTATATCAGTGATTTTTCTGACTAGATTTGCTACTTTAGATATTTTCACTTTTTCAATTTCTACATGTTTATTAATGTAATGTACATATATATATATATATATATATATATATATATATACCAAATAATGCAGATAACGCCCACTGTTATTTCTCAGTTTGGGAAAGATATTTATTTTTAATAATTGATCTGTTTAGAAAGTTGTGTTTGGCTGTTTTCATCTTAGCCCTTACATTTCTGTACAACTTCTGACTACCTCTCCTCAGACTGGCAGCAACTCATTCTATTTTTAGCTTGTATGTGTTCAAATTACATTTTTATTCATTCAGAGTTATAATATGTTCTCTCTGATTTATGCTGATAATATGCTAAATGCAAGAATTCATTTTCTTATATTACTGTTCTCAGATTGCGAGGAAAACTTATTTTTTCTTCTTTATTGAGGTGTATTCGGGATGCTCATAAACTTGAGCCTCTAAAAATGTGCAAATCTAGTGACTTGTACATACACAAGCATATGCTGTGAACAACAAACATTCCACAAAGGTTTCATCAGTTTGAAAACACACAAATAACAAACAAAAATTCATGCATCTTTGATTACACAGTTCGTGTTTGGTTAATTTTACCTTCATCCTCTGCCATTGATTCTTTTAGTTTCTGTCTGCATAGACATGCCATTTTATAAAGGTAGCATTATGTAACACATTACCTTTGTCTTCCTAGCTATCTTCACTCAACATAATGTTTTCATTATCTACACATGTAGCATGTATTAGAAGTTCATTTGCTTGCATATGCCTTCTTGTTTTTTTTGTGTGTATCCTTTGGTGAACATTTGTTTAGTTTTGTTTTTTGACTGTTAGTTTAAGTATCTTTATAAACATTTGCACATAGTGCTTTGGAAGCATTTATTTTATTCACTATGACATAAGAGTGGAATTGGTTGTTTGGAGATATATATATATATATATATATATATATATATATATATATATATATATTGGTTGTTTGGACGACAAACTGATTTCCAAAGTGGCTGCATTCTTTTATACTCCCACACAGAATTTATGTAGGTTGTTGGTACACTGCCATTTAATGTCAGATAGCTGTCCTAGTGAGTATGTGGTGGAATTTCTCTGTGGTCTTGCACTGTAGTTTTCTAATTATTAACATCTTTGTTCAACTTCTTTTCCACTCCCATATGTTTTGTTTTTGTTTTTGTTTTTTTTTTTTTTTTTTTTTTCTGGTGAAAGGTCTGTTTTATCATTTTCCCTCTTTTATTTTATTTTTTTTTCATCTTATAGATTTGCATGGGTTTTTTTTTTTTGAATTTTATTTTTTCATATCCGTTACATTTTATTAATTCTGTATCCCAGCTGTGTCCCGATCCCTCATTCCCTCCCAGTCCCTCCCTTCCTCCCTCATCTCCACCGTGCCCCTTTCCAAGTCCACTGATGGGGAGGGACCTCCTCCCCATTCATCTGATCCTGTTTTATCAGGTATCTTCAGGATGGCCTGTGAAGCCCTCCTCTGTGGCCTAACAGGACTGCTCCTCCCTTGGGGGTGGGGAGGCCAAAGAGCCAGTCATTGAGTTCCTGTTAGAAATAGTCCTTGTTCCCCTCACTATGGGAAACCAATTGGTTACTGAGCTACCACAGGCTACATCTGAGCAGAGGTTCTAGGTTATATCCATACATGGTCCTTGGTTGAATGTCAGTCTCAGAAAAGACCCTGTGCCCAGATATATTTGGTCCTTGTGGAGCTCCTATCCTTTCTCCATCATACTAACTCCCCTTCTTTCTTATGATTCCCTGTACCTGCCAAAGGTTTGGACATGAGTCTTTGCTTTGAAAACACTGCTAGTTAGAGTCTTTCAGATGTGCTCAGTAGACTCCTGTCATACATTCAATGCACATTCCATCTGTCTTTCTAAAAGAGGATTATCATCTTACCCCATGTCCACTCTTTTGATTATCTTTTTTAGGTGCATAGATTTCATTATGTTTATTGTATCTTATAGGTCTATATAAGTGAGTATATACCATGTTTGTCTTTCTCCTTCTGGGATATTTGACTCAGAATAATCTTTTCTAGATCCCACCATTTGCCTGCAAATTTCATGATTTCCTCCTTTTTGATTGCTGAGTAGTATTCCATTCTGTAAAAATACCACAATTTCTGTACCCATTCCTCCGTTGATGGATATCTGGGTTGTATTCAGGTTCTAGCTATTACAAATAAAGCTGCTATAAACATGGTTGAGCAAGTATCCCTTTTGTGTACTTGAGCAAACTTTGGGTATATACCTAGCAGTGGTATAGTTGGTCTTGAGGAAGCACTATTCCTAATTGTCTTAGAAAGCGCCAGATAGATTTCCAGATTCTCAGCTTCATATGGAGAAACAAAAAACCCAGAATCTCCAAAACAATCCTGTACAACAGATCAACTGGAGGTATCTCCATCCCCGATCTCTAGTTGTACTACAGAGCAATAGTAATGAAAACTGCATGGTATTGGCATAAAAACAGAAAGGAGGATCAATGGAACCGAATAGAAGACCCAGAAATAAACCCACACACCTATGAATACTCGATTTTTGACAAAGAAGCCAAAACCATTCAATGGAAAAAGGACAGCATCTTCAACAAATGGTGCTGGTCCAACTGGATGTCCACATGCAGAAAAATGAAAATAGATCCATATTTATCACCCTGCACAAAACTAAAGTCCAAGTGGATCAAAGACCTCAGCATAAAACCAGATACTCTAAATCTGTTAGAAGAAAAAATGGGGAACAGCCTAGAACTCATTGGCACAGGAAACAACTTCCTGAACAGAACACCAACAGCCTCTCCAGCATAGAGCAATAGTCAATAAATGGGACCTCATGAAACTAAAAAGCTTCTGTAAAGCAAGGACACCGTCATCAAAACAAAACGACTGCCTACAGATTGGGAAAGAATCTTCACTAACCCTTTATCTGACAGAGGACTAATATCGAGTATATACAAAGAACTAAAGAAGCTGAAAAGCAGCAAACCAAGTAATCTAATTAAAAATGGGGAACAGAGCTAAACAGAGAATTCTCTGTAGAGGAATATCTAATGGCAGAGAAGCACTTAAAGAAATGCTCAACCTCATTAGCCATCAGGGAAATGCAAATCAAAACGACCCTGAGATATCACCTTACACCCATCAGAATGGCCAAGATGAAAACTCAAGTGACAACACATGCTGGAGAGGTTGTGGAGAAAGGGGAACCCTCCTCCACTGCTGGTGGGAATGTAAACTGGTACAACCATTTTCCCTCTTTTAAATATGAGCTACGTTGTTTTATTATAGTTAAGCATGGTGGTGCTTTATATCTGAATATAAGTCACTTACAAGACAAATGATCTCTAAACTGCTCTCATATTCTACACTGTCTTTTCACTGTACTGATAAAATCTTCAGAAGCAAATGACATTTATTAAAATTTATTTCTTTCTCTAATGTCCCTTTTAATTAGATATCATATCTAAAAAGCCATTGTCCAAATCATGGCCCAGTAATTAAGATTTTACTTGTATTCTTTTATGGGGTTTGCACTTCTAAATTTTACATTTATGTTATGTTTTTCCCCCAATTTGAGTTTTGATTTGCTGTAAAGTCAGAATCCAACTTAATTCCTCAGCATAATTCTATTGTTAATATTTCCTATTTTATCTTTCGTTGTTACTTTAGATGAAATGTTCATGCTTGTAGTTTTTATATCAAGTCCTTTGCTTGGTCAAAATATGATTTTTTTGTTTTTAATTTTATTAATATATTTTGTTTAGTTTTATTTTGTTATTTTATTTAGTTTTCTGTTTTTTTTTTTCCTGCTTCAGCCCCTCTCTGTGTGTGGGTGTCTTTGTCTCTCTCAGTATGTGTGTGTGTGTGTGTGTGTGTGTATGTGAGTGTGTGTGTGTGTGTGTGTGAGTATGTGTGTGCGTGCACCTCCATGGATTTCTTTTGGAGGGGGCAGCCTTTTGAGATAGGGTGTCTCTGTGTAACAAGCCCTGGGTGACCTAGACTTGTTTTGTAGAGCAGGCTGAACTGGAACTCAGATTTCTGCCTGCCTCTGCCTCCTTGATTCCTGGGATTATAGGTGTACACAACCATAGCAAGCTTCTGTGGACTTGTTTTTTTCATAGCTGAATCTATTTCTTGATTACATACTCAATTATCTTCTCTCCATACAGAGATAGTTTTATGTCTTCCTGTACAATCTGGAAAAAATATTACTTCTTTTTTGTCTGGTTTTCATGAATTTTTAAAAATTAGGCTAAAAATATAATGAACATGAAAATGAAGTTACATTCCACATGTTTCTAAGATCAGCAACAAATTCAATTGAGATAACTGAAAACCTTCAAATTGACAGAGATGTGTGCACATGGAGTCAAAGTAACAAATAGCAAATAAACACAGTCACATTCACAAAGGCCATTACAAGTCAAAGACCTATTAATATTTTATTTTGTCTAGATTTCTTAGTTGGCCAGTAGTAAAATAAACTCTAGTCCATTCAATGGAAATTATGTCAACAATATCTTTTAGTAAAAATAAATTTGTTTTCATAGCACTGTATACTTCACTGTTTTCCACTGAAAATTATTAGGGATAATCTCACAATTTAGTTGAGACAAAGAAGTTCTGTTATCATCTGAGGAAGTGATCATGCGGTTTTCTCCTTTAGTTTGTTTATATGGTGGATTACATTGATTGATTTCCATATATTGAACCAGTCCTGCATGCCTAGGATGAAGCCTACTTGGTCATAGTGGATAATATCTTTTATGTGTTCTTGGATTTGGTTTGCAAGTATTGAATATTGTTGTATCAATGTTCATAAGAGAGATAGGGCTGAAATTCTATTTTTTTTTTTGTTAGATCTTTGTTTGGTTTAGGTACCAAGGTGACTGTAGCCTCATAGAGTGAGTTTTGTAATGTTCCTTCTGTTTCTCTTTTGTGGAATAGTTTGAAGAGAACTGGAGTTAGCTCTTCTTTGAAGGTCTGGTAGAATTCTGTGTGAAACCATTTGGCCCTGGCCTTCTTTTGGAAGGGATATTTTGATGATTACTACTATTTCCTTGGGGAATATATGACTATTTAATCTATTTACCTGACCTTGATTTAATTTTGGTAAATGGAATCTATCAAGAAAGTTGTCCATTTCATTTAGATTTTCAAATTTTGTTTCACATTGGCTTTTGTAGTAAGACCTAATGATTGTTTGGATTTCTTCAGTGTCTGTAGTTATACCCCCTTTTCATTTCTGATTTTGCTGATTGAATAGTTTCTCTCTGCCTTTTAGTTAATTTGTCTAAGGGTTTGTCTATCTTGTTGATTTTCTCAAAGAACCAGCTCTTGTTTTCATTGAGTCTTTGAATTGTTTTCTTTGTTTCTAATTCAATTATTTCATCTTTGAGTTTAATCATTTTCAATCAACTGATCTTGGATGTGTCTGCTTCTCCTTCACAACAACTACTGATAACATAAAGTACCTTGGTGTGACACTAACCAAACAAGCAAAGCCTTGTTTGAAAAAAAAAAAAAAAAACCTTGAAGTCTCTGAAGAAAGAGATTGAAGAGGATATCAGAAGATGGAAACATCTCCCATGCTCATGGATCTGTAGGATTAACAGTGAAAATAGCCATCCTGCCAAAAAACAATCTACAGAGTCAATGAAATTTCCATCAAAACACCAATACAATTCTTTACAGAATTTGAAGGAAAAAAAAAAACTCAACTTCATATGGAAAAAGAAATTACCCAGAATTGCTAAAATAATCCTGCACAACAACTGATCATCTGGAGGTATCTTCATCTCTGTTCTCAAGCAGTACGATGGAACAATAGTGATAAAAGCTGCATGGTACTGACATAGAAAAAGAATGATGGATAAATGGAATCAAATAGAAGACCCAGAAACAAACTCACATACCCACGGATACTTGATTTTTGGCAAAGAAGCCAAAACCATACAATGCGAAAAAGACAGCATCTTCAACAAATAGTGCTGGTCTAACTGGATATCTATAGGTAGAAAAATGCAAATCGATCCATATTTAATACCCTGCACAAAACTAAAGTCCAAGTAGATCAAAGATCTCAACATAAAACCAGACAAACTAAATGGGTTAGAAGAAAAAGTGGGGAAGAGCCTAGAACTCATTGGCATAGGAGACAACTTCCTGAACAGAACACCAACAGCACAGGCTCTAAGAGCAACAATCAATATATGGGACCTCATGAAACTGAAAAGCTTCTGTAAAGCAAAGGATATTGTCATCAGAACAAAACAACAGCCTACAGATTGGGAAAGGATCTTCACCAAAACTATATCTGATAGAGGACTAATATCCAAAATATATAAAGAACTCAATAGTTTAAATAGCAATAAATCAAGTAATCCAATTAAAAACTTGGGTACAAAATGAAACAGGTAATTCTCAATAGAGGAACATCAAATGGCAGAAAAACACTTAAAGAAATGCTCAACATTCTTAGTCATCAGGGAAATGCAAATCAAAATGACCCTGAGATTTCACCTGACACCCATCAGAATGGCTAAGAACAAAAACTCTAGTAACAACACAGGCAGGAGATGATGTAGAGAAAGGGGAACCCTCCTCCATTGCTGGTGGGAATGTAAATTTGGACAACCACTTTGGAAATCAGTCTGGTGCTTTCTCAGAAAGTTAGGAACAGTGCTACCTCAAGATCCAGTTATATGACTCCTAGGCATATATCCAAAATATGCTCAAGTGTACAACAAGGACATTTGCTCAACCATCTTCCTATCAGTTTTTCATAATAGCCAGAACCTGGAAGCAACCCAGATGCCCTTCACCTGAGGAATGGATAAAGAAATTGTTGTACATTTACATATTGGAATACTACTCAGCAATTAAAAACAAGGAAATCATGAAATTTGCTGGTAGTGGTGGGATCTAGAAAAAAATCATCCTGAGTGAGCTATCCCAGAAGCAGAAAGAAAAACATGCTATATTCTCACTTATAATTGGATATTAGATTTGCTAAACCATGTTTGTAGCAGCTTTATTCATAATAGCCAGAACCTGGAAACTACCCACATCCATTCCTCAATGGAGGAATGGATGCAGAAATTGTGGTACTTTTACACAATGGAATACTACTCTGCAATTATAAACGAGGAAAGTATGAAATTTGCAGGCAAATGGTAGGATCTAGAAAAGATCATCCTGAGTGAGGTATTCCAGAAGCAGAAAGACATACATGGTATATACTCACTTATAAGTGGATATTAGTCATATAATATAGGATAAACACACTAAAATCTGTACACCTAAAGAAAATAAACAAGAAAGAGTACCCAGGGTAAAATGATCAATCTTCACTTAGAAAGACAAATGGGATGGATATTGGAACATAGGGGAAAACAATAACAGGACAGGAGCCTACCACAGAGGGCCCCTGAAAGCAGTGTATCAAAACAGATGCTGAGACTCATAACCAAACCTTGGGCAGAGTGCAGGTAATCATATGAAAAAGTGGGAGTTAGTATGACCTCGAGAAAACAGTTATTCCACAAGGACCAAATATATCTGGACCCATGGATCTTTTCTGAGACTGTTTCTCCAGCCAAGGTCCATGAATAGATATAACCTAGAACCCCTGCACAGGTGCAGCCCATCGCAGCTCAGTATCCAAGTGGCTTCCCTAGTTAGGGGAAGAGGGATTGTCTCTGACATGAACTCAATGGCTGGCTCTTTGACCTCCCCTCCACACCCAAGGGAGGAGCAGCCTTGCCAGGGCCCAAAGGAGGATATTGTAGCCAGTCCTGAAGAGACCTGATAAGCTAGGGTCAGATGGAAGGAGAGGAGGACCTCCCCCATAAGTGAACTTAGAGAGGGGCAGGGAGGAGATGGGGCGGGGAGAGTGGGATTGGCTGGGAATGAGGGAGGGAGCTACAGCTGGGATACAAAGTAAATAAATTGTAATTAATAAAAAAAAATAATAAATAATTGGATATTAATCATATAATATAAATAAACATACTAAAATGTGTACTCCTAAAGAAGGTAAGTAAGAAGGAGTACCTTGGGTAAGATGATCAGTCCTCACTCAGAAAGGCAAACCGGATAGACATCAGAACAGGGAGAAAACAGAACAGGACAGGAGGACACAGAGGGCCTTTGAAAGACTCTACTCAATAAGTTATGAAAGCAGATGCTGAGACTCATAGCCAAACTTTGGGCAGAGTACAGGGAATCTTATGAAAGAAGGGGAAATAGAAAGACCTGGGAGAGACAGGAGCTCCACAAGGAGAGCAACAGAACCAAGAAATTTGGGCAAAGGGGCCTTTTCTAAGACTGATACTCTAACCAAGGACCATGCATAGAGATAACCTAGAACCCCTGACAGATGTAGCCCATGGCAGCTCAGTGTCCAAACAGAGATTGTCTCTGCCATGAACTATCAGTAGCTGGCTCTTTGACCACCTTTCCCTGATGAGGGAGCAGCTTTACCAGACTACAGAGAAAGACATGATGAGACATGATAGGCTAAGATCAGAGGGAAGGGGAGGAGGACAGTCTCTCTCAGTGGACTGGGGGAGGAGCATGGGAGGAAAAGAAGTAGGGAGTGTGGGACTGGGAAGGGGCCAGGGAGGAGGCTACAGCTGGGATTCAAAGTGAATAAATTATAATTAATAAAATAATAAATTAATAAAAAGGAAGTTCTGTTAGCTTAAAGGTCAATATATTTAAAGTAAATTTCTCGCCATCTGATTTGACCAATTCTGTATTAGTTACCCACAGGAATGATAACATTCAATTTTTCATATGTACTCTGACTGTGTGTTTGTTTATTTTAATCAAATGCCTAGGTGTGTGTGAGTGTCACAAATATTCATTACTCACACTGGGCTCATACAAGGACTCATCCAGTCAGCACACAATTAGCCATGAAAGTTAAGGGTCTCATGAGCTTGTACCTCTCAGTATTGTGAGGAGAATCATGGTCTTTTGTTGTCTATTCACTCCTGAGCCCACCATGTTGCAGTAAATAATTTCAAGTCCATGGTTACATAGATAACCTGGACAATTCAGTGGGCCTCAAGACAAAGTAGATTAGCCAGGAACATTTGTAAAAAGTGATCAGATAGTAGAGTAGATCAGAGGAATGGAGTGGAAGTGAGCATGTCCGTGTACATTATGTCCATGTATGGAATTGTCAGAGAATGAATTTAATTAGTAAATTATCAAGTGAAAGTTGTTTCCTAAAGCAAACAAATCCACAATATTTTTAATGTTGCCGTATTAAATTAACAATGAACCAATATTCTGTTATGAACTAATGACAATAAGTAATATTTTTTCTCAAATGATTTTATAATAGAGCTCTGATTTCATTTTGAGGAAGAAGATTGGAAAACTTTTCTATATACTCACTGTATGTTTATTCTGATGCTAGGTCACTTTACAGAGTTTATGTCACTGCATGTTGGAATTAAATTTGTGTGGATATAAATCAAAGCTTGCTAAAGGAAGACATTTCATTTTTGTAGATTTATTGAAATCCAATATAGAGATGTATCTACACAGGATCATGAAATCAAATATTCAGCAGAAATATATTTTCTACAGTGTTCTGAAGTCAGTAGCTAAAACCACAAGAAATAAGTGAACTGAACTTAAAAATTGATTTGTTAACTTTATTCCCTCAGTTGGATATTATGAATATGCTTAGGATATGTAAGTTCCACAGAGTTACATTTAAAGTACTGCTATATATAAAACCATAATACAATTCATTTTTTAGAGATTTTTTTCCTTTGGGGGATAAAAAGTTATTAATGTAGCTCTCAGGAGCTCCCTCTCTGTTTGCTAATCTGGCTTCTAACCTGCCTGCTCAGTCTCCTGTTTGCTTTTCTCTAAAAAGGCACTGTTGGCTGACAGCTGATTTGCTCTTCACCATTTCCTTAACAGTAAAAAGTTAAGAAAAGATCATGTGTAGAAAGGCATGAGGAGATAGGGCATGGATCAAAATGATAGATCTGAACCAAAAGAGTGTGAGTAGTTAGTGCCTGGTAATAAAGTTGACCACATGGCCTGAAGCCATGAGAAAAAAGTGGGTGACTGGTAGATGATACAGAGTATCTGCTTTGCTTGTACTATTTCCTCCTCTGTGTTATTGAAATACAAATAAACTCTAGACAGTTTAAAGTCATATTTCCATTTTCATATGTGCTATATCTTTATTATGATGGGCATTTAAGTTGACTAGACTACGGATGATAAAGAAAAGTCTCCAGGGGAGTTGGCCTTTCTGGAAGGCAATTTAGAACATGGTTTAACTTGCTATTATTTTGTATCTAAATGTCTTAATTGCTTTTCTATTACTATGATAAAATTTTATGACCAATGCAATTTATAGAAGAAGAATGAGTTTATTTCAGGCTTATGGCTCCAGAGGGTTAGAGTCTATAATGGTTTGATGGATGCAGTAGGCAGCAGACAGAAGACAGCTACAACAACATCTGGGAGCTCACAAATGGAACTGTAAAATGAAGGCAGAGAATGAAATGATGGCACAAAGCTTTTGAAACTTAAGTCCACCCACTAGAGACACACCTTCTCCAACCAGGCCATACCTCCTAATCCTTCACAAACAGTTCCACCCACCTAGCACTAAGTATTCAAATGTAAGAGACTATTGGTCAATTCTTATTCAAAGCAGCACAGTAAGTACATTCACAATGGAAGCAGTGAAGAACAGCTATGGGGTTCAGAATGACAAGAGCATAAATCAGTTTTGCTAGTTATTAGTATAACGTCATAGAAAGATTTTGCCGTCTAACACTCCTTCCATCACATTTACGAGTGCAGAAGGAAGCAACCCTCCTTAGGTTGCTGGCGCATCATTTGATGTAATTTAAGTACAGTCACTCAAAAGTAACTGGCCTATGTTTGTACCAGTAAGTACCATTATAAAAGCAAGAGGTTTCTATTGAATCATTATTTTGAAACCCTACAGTTCCAACTTGTCTTAGTATGCCAGCTGAAGTACCTTGACATGACCATTTATCAACAGAAGGCAGTTATTGCTCAGACCTATGCAGCATAGCAGTCAAAGAGCGAATAACTGTGCCGAGATCAGCTGTCTGCTGAGAGTTTCCTTTTTACCTCAGAGCTGGTGCCTGTGTGGGTGCTCACATCACAGTAGTGAAGGGCTCTATAGTTTCCCTCATACAGGAATTTCCCTCTCTTGGAAGTGATCCAAACACCTTCCAGCATCTTACCTCCTAACAGTACTGCAATGAGTTTTGTGTCAATAAATGAATCCTGGGATACAGACATCCATACTATAATACAAATGAAGTATTAGGTAAGCTAATAGTTATAGACAAATTTATAAGGGAAACTATAGTCATAAAGAGAAACAGGAAAAAAAATCACTTGGCTTTTGTAAAATATTTATTTAGGCATATTGTAAAAACCAAATATTGGACATTAAATATAATGTGTAATATTAATTAAAATATACTATGGATTCATGGATAATTCCTAAAAATACAATTTTAATAAAATCATATTATGGTGACTTGAAGTGTCTGAAACACTTCATCCATTCTTAGTCATGGGGTAAAAGAACAAAACCTAAAGCAGTGAAGAGCAACTGATAACGTCTAAAATGGCTTTTAGATGAATCGATGATTTCATTGTAGAATCTGGAGCAGGAGAGGTCACTGATCCCTTTGGAATTCACGCTGTCACCTTCCTCACAAAAAGGCATTCAACTAATCATCAGTGTTACCGCAAGCTTCGGCACATGTGCCGCATGTGGCTGGCCTTCTCCCAAACGCACAGCTGCTCCCACATCAGTCCTTCACCACCTCCAAGAACATCATGCTAGGAGCCCTTGAGTTCCCATGGTTTCAGAATGGCTCATTGACGAGCCCTTCATAGTTTTAAAGGAAAAGTATAGCTACAGTCTCTCAGATTTTTTCCCGTCATTCAGTCTTACTGAGTTTCATTCTTACTCTAAGTGGTTATGACATCTTGTCTTTACAGATATTGGCTTCATAATTTTCCTTGGCACAATTATTCTAATTGTAACTTTAGCACTCACTGTCTCATCAGGACTCTTGATGCCTTCAGTAAATATTCACATTGCATTTTTAAATTCCAGTGGTTTTGTCCTTATTCTTCCAGTTATAGGTTTTTTTTTTTTAAAATCTGTTCTCTTATTTCTGGATATTATATACAGTGATACAGTTTTATCCATTTGTATTTTTCTTAGACTTCACATCTTCTTTATAGCCTTAGCTATTTCTCAAATAGCCATAAATAACTCAAATGCTTTACAATTCAAGAATCCAAATAAAATGACCCATTGCCAAGCCAAACCTGCTTACCTTCAAAAGTGACCACCGCAGATACAGAAACAAAGCATTTCAAACAGTTCTTTCTTCAGGCTCATGCCACTGTGATACTTTGTTAACAAAGACTGAACATGAATGGCCAGAATATTGATGAGATCCAAGCAGTGTATTGAAAACGCTCTAGAGGCAAGGGTGAATATACCTCATTCAGATTCAATTATTGCTATGCATCCATTTACGTTTGTAGGACACCATACTCAGTAGATGACAGAATTTAATTTTATATCAATTTCTTGTTAAGTTTTGTTGAACTAGGAAAATATCTATTGGGTCTATGTCATAATTTAAACACTATTCAAAATGATGATATTTTGTAGTAAATAAGACTGACTGGTTTTACATGATTTTATATGGAAATTACTGTTACTTTCTGAAAACCAAAAAGGTAATCTAATCTATAAAAAAAAAGTAGAAAATTTTAAATCACTCAATTTTTGTTGTTAATTTTTTCCAGATTTTCAAATTGATATTGTTGGTGTTCACTTTATATATTACAAATATGAAATTTGCATTCAAAAGTTGATCCAGAAATTAAATACATAAAAGCAAGTATATGCAATTTCAAAGTTTCATTGAATAGTTTTGTTATGGCACAATTTATTGTCTTTCATTATGATGGTATTTGAACATAGGGGCCCGGGAGGTGATTAGATTTTTAGTGTACTATCTTCATTAATGGGCCTAGCACCTTAATAATCACCCACCCCTTCATCTAAAAACAAAATGAAGTGAAAGGAAACCTCCTTTTTACTTGACTTCTGTCACAACAACCATATGGCAGATCCAGTTCTAAATGGTCTGGCACCGTCTTCTGCCTCTGCAGGCTCCTGTATGTATATAGTGCATATGAGCTCATATAGGCATATAAACATATAAAAAATAACAAAATCAATTAACAAGAATAGATACTACAGTTCTCGGGTCCATTTTCTGTCCTGTGAGGTACCTGCCTAAGGACCTGTCTCAGTTAGCAAGCATACCTTCTTCAGGAGGTGGAGGACATGGCACTTAACCGTGGATTTAGAATCCTCTAGAACTGTGAGAAATCAATTCTGTTGCTTATTATATCAATGTGCACCATCTAAATGGAGCAATATTTTGAAAGGTTACTTTTTAATCAAAATGGCCCTTAATATTTGAGCTCTCCCTTTATTACATATAATAATGAAGTTTTTAAAATTGTCTAATAAAAGAATATAATGCAGTTATTTTTTAAATGTTATTTTAATAAACATTTTAACCAGAAAATTAAATAAACACTATTATTTTGGGTAAATATTAAATTTCAGACCTAAACGTTGCTTTGGAAGCATGCTCTCTCCTTAAGGACCAATTTCTCACTACCATTGTAAGATGTGGGAAAGCTCTAGCTAGTGGAACTTCAAGTTAAGATGCTAAAACTAGACTCGCATTTCAGTGTTACCAATGGGGCATATAAAATATCTTGCCTGTTACATTTTTACATCGGTGGTATTCATGGCCGGAGTTTGTAAGTTGTTGGTTTCATTTGCTTTGATAGCTGCTTAGGTTAGATATATTACACTGTATCAGTCTCTGTTGTCTCTGAACTACTTGGAGTTTTAAGAAGTTGAACATGAGTGGGATAACACAATGTAATGGTAAGGCAAATACAGTGAATGTACCATGAATAACACAAAGTATTACCTGCAGTGTCTCATAAGGAGCCATGCTTCATTTCCTCAGTTTCTTGAGTAAACACCAAAGGTCCTAACTTGTGAGTCAGTCAAGTATTCTGACTCCCATAGTGGAAACAAAGATGATGAAAACAGCTAGCTCCTAATCACAGTAAATCGGGGCTCCAATTCCAACCTGTGCAAAGAAAGCTATTTATTTTGCTTCCATTCCAAATATGTGCTAGAAGACATGAGCTAATGTGCATCTGCCTTTTAAAATACCAGCTTATTTGCCTTTTGCTTTTATTAATGGCAATAGCCTGCATGCTTAAGTGTACTAGGCAAATGCACTGGAAGCATGTCTACCTATCTAAATATCTGAACACTTCCATAGGTGAGTGTTGTTGTCTAAACATTAGCTCCTGACTTTTGTGAGAATTTGCCAGCATTGCTGCTATTTATCTTTTAAATGGTGGTCAATGAACTGCATCTCTTTCCCAAAAGTTAGTTATGGGTTGAGGAAAAGATTTAACATGTTCCCTGCACATCACTGAGGAACCTATGCTTACTTATATTTGTGCCTGATGACATAGTGCCGCCACCCTAAAATCAAACAGATATTGAATTGTTTCTTAGAGAAAATGATAAAGCATTTGATTTGATAACAAATTAAAATCATGCTGTTAGAAGCCTGTACTTTGGCTTAAAAGACTTATGTTCTACATGGATGAAGAGAAAGTTGAGAAATTCAACTATGAACTGGTAAAATTAAGTAAGTCCGCAAAGCTACAGGGTTACTGAGCTGCCTCCTAGTGATAGTTAAACAAATGAAAATAACCAAGTAGTTGAAATCCACATAAAGAAATAGTTGTAGCTTCTTCATTTCCTAGGTTAATGAGGATGCAATGCATCAGATAACAGGTTATGAAAATAGGAATTGTTATATCTTATGTAAACATCCTTATATTAAATTATTCCTTTGGATATTTTAAACATAGTTTTCTAAGAAATGTTTAGAAATTGTTTGTAGTGAACACTAAAGAGACTTGGGTTTTAAGAGTTAGTATAACTAATTTTTGTCCTTAGTCATTGGCTTTTGATGAGGTTTCCAGCAGCAGGCTTGAAATCTTTCTTGTGGAGCAGGTCTCATATCCAACCAGAAAGCAGTTGGTTATCCCATAACTTCCATGCCATTATTGCCCAGTGGATAGATAAAATTAGTATTGTCATGTGCAGGGTCAGGCACTGCATAAAACCAACACTGACTTTTCTTCTCTAGAAGCTTCTATAATATCTACGTGCCACACAGAATTTTCTGGTCGATTTGTTGTGGATTTCTCTATTTCCTGCATTGCAAGTAAGTGCTGTCGATAGCAATAGAGTCTCACTACCTAGTTATGGTGGTCAACCAAAAGCAATGGTCTGTGTTGTTGTGAGTCACTCAGGGCCTCTTGGCTAGTGTTTCATCCTGTGCCGTTTAGATATTTTCCTTTAATAACCATATTTTTACTCACTTTTAAGTGGATATTAGAAATATAATATAGGATAAACATACTAAAATCTGCACACCTAAATAAGAAAAGCAAGAAGGAGGACCCTGGGTAAGATGACCAATCCTCATTCAGAAATACAAACGGGATGGGCATAGGAAGAGGAAGAAAACAGGGAACAAGACAGGAGCCTACCACAGGGGGCCTCTGAAAGACTCTACCCAGCAGGACATCAAAGCATATGCTGAGACTCAGAGCCAAACTTTGGGCAGGGTGCAGGGAATCTTATGAAAGAAGGGGGAGATAGTAAGACCTGGAGAGGACAGGAGCTCCACAAGGAGAGCAACAGAACCAAAATATCTGGGCACAGGGGTCTTTCCTGAAACTGATACTCCAACCAGGGACCATTCATGGCTATAACCTAGAATCCCTGCACAGATGTAACCCATGGCATCTCAGTATCCAAGTGGGTACCCTAGTAAGGGGAACAAGAACTGTCTCTGACATGAACTCAGTGGCTGCCTCTTTGATCATCTCCCCTTGAGGGGGGCATGAGCCTTATCAGGCCACAGAGAAAGACAATGCAGCCAGTACTGATGAGACCTGATAGGCTAGTCAGATGGAAGGGGAGGAGGACCTTCCTCAACAGTGGACTTGGAGAGGAGATTGGGAGGAGATGAGGAAGGTAGGGTGGGATTGGTAGGAAATGAGGGAGGAGCATGGGTGGGATTGGAGGGGAAGAGGGAGGGAGCTATAGATGGAATACAAAGTGAATAAACTGTAATTAATAAAAATAAAATATATCTTAAAAATAAATTAATTTTAAAAATAAAATAAAGTATACATATAATAAACATGTTTTCAGGGCATGACATTTCCCACCAATGAAGTATATTTATGTTTAATGTCCTTACAAAATACATTATACTCTCTAATTAGTCTAGTATATTTCCATAAGACTTCTTTATACATCCTTAGTTAGGAGTAGCTCATCTTCTTTCCTTTCCCCACTCTCCTTATTACCCATTTAAACCTTTTACCTAGTGTATTCCGTGTACTGTCCCTTCATGTCATCCATACTTTAATATTTTCTCAAAATAACTATTTTTTCTTCAGTTGATTAACACAGGTTTTGTAGAGATTTTCATGAGTACTTTGTTCAGAATAAACTTTCTACCAACACCTCATTTTCACATCCAATCAACTTCTCTACAGGAAACTGTCTTCCCCCAATGTCCATTTTCTTAAGGCATTTACTCTCTGTAGCTCTTTTAGTTTCTTTTTTAATTTTAATTTTTTAATATTAATTGCAGTTTAATCACTTTGTATCCCAACTATATCCTCCCTCATTCCCTCCTAATCCCACACTATCTCCCTCATTTCCTCCCATGCCCCTTTCCAAGTCCACTGACAGGGGAGGTCCTCCTCCCTTTCCATCTAACCCAAGTTTATCAGGTCTCATCAGGGCTGGATGCATTGTTTTCCTCTGTGGCCTGCTAAGGCTGCTCCCCCATTCGAGGAGGCTCTTTTAGTTTCTTGGCTTCCACATATACTACATTTTACACACAACAGTTTTGAAGTCAGAACCCATATATCATAGTGGAAAAGTGGTGTTTGTCTTTCTATGTATTCTCACTCATTAATTTTTTCTCTAGATAAATCCAATTATTCAAAGTTTATTGATTTTCTTTATAGTTTAGTAATACTCTAATATATATATATTATATATATGTATATATATAATATATATGTATATATAATATATATATGTATATATATGTATGTATATATATGTATTATACATACATATATATATGTATATATATAATATATATGTATATATATGTATATATATATACATATATATATGTATATAATACATATATATACGTATATATACATATATATTATATATATGTATATATATACATATATATAATATATATATATTAGAGTATTACTAAACTATAAAGAAAATCAATAAACTTTGAATAATTGGATTTATTATTATTTATTGGATTTATTTATTATTATAATTGGTTTCTGAGATCACCGTACAGGAGGAATTATTGGTAATTGATGGTTTAAGGAGG
>NW_026591086.1:53409341-53444741 GCF_907164565.1 Psammomys obesus
AGATCACCGTACAGGAGGAATTATTGGTAATTGATGGTTTAAGGAGGAAGAATTAATATGCTTTGTAAATATGCAGCTGATAGACTGCCCATGCTCATGTGGTTGTCCCGTAACCATACACACATGGGCAGTAGTGGTTGGCCTCAGGGGAATATTAATAACGATAAATGTAATGAACATGAAGTTGGGAAACTATAAGGAGCGGAGCCCTAGAGAGATTCTGAGGAAGGTAATGAGGGATGGATGAAATAAAATACATTTTATGTGTCTAAATATATAAACATGTAGCATTTTCAAAGAATAAATAAAATTATTTGGAAAGTTATTATAGGTTAATGTTTATGAAATGCAGCAACCTTAAAACAATTACAAAGTTTATCAATTAAGTATGCAAATACCCTAGGAAGACTATTTTAAGTAAATGCTGTTATGAAACTAAAACTATTCTGTATTCAATTTTCCTCTGTTTTGTTACATATATATGGAAATATATGAATGTACGCGTGGCCACGTGCAGCTCACACACTGATATGTTTTGGGGATCTACTGTGTGAGTCATGGGACTCTTCTGTCATGCAGCCTGTCACAGGCCTGCTTTTGCATGCAATTAGCAGCTCCAGAACTCACATTAGTCATGAGGGTTTACAGTGATGAGCATTTCCTCTGCAGACTCATGCTGGGCTCTTGTGGCGGGAGTGACAGTTAAATTCTGTCAGCACCCTACTAACTTATTGTTGTTGATTTTGACTGAACACAAACTATTAAGATATATAATGTGACAATTACAGACTGCACTCGGCAATGTGAAAATGAATGTGGTCTGGGATCCAGCTGTAAACTTTGGAAAATGAATTGCATAAGTTCAAAAGTGTTAAAAAAATAACAATAACAATTTTCAAGTTGATTTAATTTTTAGGTGACATCAAGACATAAACAATGAATGAAACTTTATTCTCTTCATCTTCTTCATATATGTATGAATAATATTAAATTATCTTTTAAGACTTATCAATTTACTATTGAATAATATGTTACTGAAATCAATATTGATCTTATAGTGTTACTATTTTTAATGAATATTAAAATTAATCAATTATTGGATTTCATAAATATTTTTATGATAATATTTATTCAATAATTCATGTATTTTCTTAGGTTATTTGGGTTTATTTTATAATTCTAGGCATTCAGGGAACATTATAATTTCCTTTAAAATAATCTTAAACTGATTATTCTACCTTTTTCAATATTTATAAACTATAGCCAAAAATTCATCTGAAATGTTTATATTATCTTATAGAAGAAAAATTAAATAATATTTTGGTGAAAGAAACAATTTATACATATGTACATTATTATTATTGCCTACATAAATGCCTCAAAGTCAACTTTTATTTTAAATATATTTTCTAATATTATAAGCAATGATATCTGAAATATACCAACTTATTTTTTTATATTTTGGGCAGATTATACTCTTTCAAAATTTATTAGTTTTACTCCATTTCACTTACAGTATTAGAATTTTGGTTAAAACTTTCAATGATAAAAATCAAAATAATAAGCAAGATTATATTTTTTTCATTTTTTTACTTGTTCTACAAACTTTGTTTACTTTCCTTTTCATTCCATGTTTCTGTTTGTAGACACAATTTTTAAAGGTCTCTTTTTTATTTATACAGAGTTGAGACTGAGGTCCAAAATATTCTGAATATAATGGAAGTCAAAGCTCAAACATTCCTTGAAAATGAGATTTTTCTGAGTTGGGAATCAGAGACATATATTCCTTGATGCAATTTGAGAGCAGGACTTGTTATGACTCTCCATGCATTAACAATATAAAAAAGAAATAGGATAAAGTACAGGCAAAGTACATACTTTCATAGAGCAAGAGAAAACACTGAGGGACTAAAAGAAATTCACTTTACTATAATAAATTACTAAAGGATAGAAGACATTTTCTTCAGTTCACAGAAGACTTCTTATTCCTCCTTATTCTTTCTTCTATAGAGAAGAAAGAATAGCTTTGCCAAATGTATTATTTTTAAAATACACATGTATATTTTGTATTTACAAAGATCTTCTTTATGCTACATTATTTTAGTATCTCTATACTCTTATCATAAACATATATATATTACTGATAGGGAAACTGTATTACTAATAACTACAATGTCTTTTCAAGGTTATAAGGCTGATAACTAACAGTGTTAGTGTAAGATCAATATTGATTTCAGTGATATATTATTCAATATTAAATTAATACTAGGGTCAGACAGTAGGGAAGGAAGACTTCCTCTATCAATGAACTAGTGTAGAAGGACAGGAAAGAAAGAGGGATGGAGGGTAGGACAGGGAGGAGAAGAGGGAGGGGACTACAACTGGGATACAAAGTGAATAACTTGTAAATAATAGTAATAATAATGGTCTTAAAGGATAATTTAATGTTATTAATACATATATGAAGAAAACAAAGAGAATATAGTTTCATTCACTTTTATGTCTTCATATCACCTAAAAATTAAATCAACTTGAAATTTGTAATTGTTTTTTTTAAACATTTTTTGCCTTAAGCAATTCATTTTCTAAAGTTACAGCTGGATCCCAGACCATATCATTTAATAATTGTCAGTGTTGCTGCCCAGCTGCAAAGATTCTCCCTGATGTATTATATTTCACTGTAAAGTACCACAACTGAGGCCTCAGCTCAGCTACTGAATCATGGGTAACAACTTTGTACAGAAAAAATCACTTCATGATTTATTAAAATTTATGTCACTTCCATCCATCTTTAGGGTGCTGTTTTTGTGTTGGTGACAACAAAACCCTAGACTTCTCACATACTCAGCTTAAACCCTACCAGGGAGCTATATCCTTAACCTCAGGAACATACAGCTTTGGAGTATTTGGCCCCTATTCTTTGGCTTATATTTTCTCTATTACTGGCTCAAGACCCTGACATGACTAGCTTCTTTCTAGGGCTATTCTGCAACTCAATCCATAATTTTTAAAATGGCGGCATGCAGGCATTCATGCATGTCTTATTTTCAAGTGTCCAGACTTGAAAATTGTTCTTGAAAAGAATGCTTGAAAAGTTTTCTTTTAATGTTAACAGAATGATCAATTTGGAAATTACCATCGAATTCTTATTCAACATGATCTAAACTGAAGGGGTTTTTTTTTTGTTGTTGTTTTCCTCAAGCTACTGTTGTAGACAAAATAATGACCCTCACAGCTCTACAACTGTGGCTTCATCACTACATACTCTGAATTTGTTGGCTATACATTGTCATGATCTGAATAATTCTAAGAGTGATCAGAGAGATGCTTAGTGATGGGTTATAGAGATGTGCAAAATATGGATGGCTCCAAAGGGTGTGCAGGAGGTCATGCATGATAAAAGCGCAAGGCAACTGGGTTATTTAGAGTATAAAACGTATATTCAAAGAGGATGGACATCAGAAGAAAAAGAAAATAGGAAACAACCTCGGAACCTGCTACAGAGGGCCTCTGAAAGCCAGAAGAAAACAGGAAACAACCTTGAAACCTGCCACAGAGGGCCTCTGAAAGCTTCTGTAGTATAGACTGTCAAAGCAGATGCTGAGCCTGATGGCCAACTGATGGGCAGAGTGAATGGAATTTTATGCAAGAAGTGGGAAATAGTAAGAGGTGGAGGGGATGGGAACTCCACAAGGAGAGCAACAGAACAAGATAATTTGAACACAGGGAACTTCCCAGAAAATCATACTCCAACCAAGGACTATTCGTGGAGATGACCTGGAACCTGCACAGGTGTAGCCCATGGCAGTTCAGTGTCCAAGTGGGTTACATAGTAATGGGAAGAGGGACTGCCTCTGACATAATCTGATTGGCCTGCTCGTAGATCACTTCCCCCTGAGGGGGGCGCAGCCTTACCAGGACACAGTAGAGGACAATGCAGCCACTTTTGATGAGAACTGATAGACTAAGATCAGAAAGAAGAGGAGAACCTCCCCTATCAGTGGACTTGGGGAGTGGCATGCATGCAGAAAGGGGAGGGAGGGTGGGGTCTGGAGGGGAGGAGGGAGGGGCTTATGGGGGGATACATAATGAAAAAGTGTAATTAATAAAAAATTAAAAAAATAAATTTAATCCCTAATTTAAAGATATTAGCAGTTGGGACCTTGAAGGCAATGAGTGAAGATAAAAAGGCTCCAATCATAAAATTATCATCTTGTAATATGTTGGCGTGAACTACATCATTTTGTTAAACCTTTTACTTTGTGCTGTGTGAGACATCATGTTCTCCATTTCTGCCCTACAGTGATGCAACAAACTAGACTCTAGACAGCAGGATCGTGTACTTTCCCATTCTTGGCATTAGGGTAGACTTTTTTTTTTTTCGGCTTTTTAAATCCCCAAGTCTTATCTCCTATTACAGTAATGGTAATGGATTAACATGCATGGTAAAAATAATTGTTTTCTTCCTGAATTAGAATTGTTAATCAGCTAAGAAAATAAGAATTTCATTGGTTAACCTTAAAATAGGAAGATTAACTTAGATGTACTAATTTGGGTCATTATAACTACAACTATACTTAGAAATGGAACAGGAGACAGAAGAGTGACCTCTGTGACCTTTAGATGTGGCTGTTTAAGGATGGTCACAGAGATCCTTGGTGGTGAGTTACACAGATATTCAAAATATGGGTGATGCAAAAGAGTGTGCAGGAGGATAGACATGCTAAATTGGCAGGAAAGCTGGTTCTTACGTACAGTCTAGAAGCAGGCCCTATCCCTTACCAATACCCTGGTTTTAGCACAGAATTACCTTTGTTAGAATTCTGACTTACAAAATGACATAATTGTGTTGTTTTAAACCACAAAAGTGGTGGTATGTAGGGCAAGCAAAAAAAAAAACCTAATGCATAATTGCTGTCTGGAATTAGGACCCTGTTGTATTACATACATAAAAAAATGTGCTTTGGAACTGCATCATAAGTAAGTCTAGAAGACGTTGGAAGAACGTGGCATTATAACCCAAAACTTCTTGAACAATGCCAGTCATGCTGTGGATCCTAATGTCTCCGAAAAAGAAGTGAGAAGCGTGGTGGAGAAGGCGTATATTCTGCGACAGTGGCGGTGAGAATTCCAGGGAGATCACAAACAGGTTGCTAGTGGAAGGCTGCATGGTAAACCGTGACCTGATAAGGGATAAAATGGAAAATCAGCAGATTGTATCTGATGTCCAAGGAAGAAAATACTTTTGTATATTGATAAGTTTAGTTGAATTATTAAATTCAAGTACAAGAAAGGAAAACTTGTGAGTCATGCCTAAAATTGAAAGAATTCCTTAGAAATTTGTTGGGGCTTCATGCTTGACACTGTTTGATGCCACTGTAAAATTAATGGGCGAAAGGAGGTAATAAAATAATTATTTTTTAAACGAGACCAAATATGGATTATTTAGGAAATGTTCATACTACCTACATTTAAAAGACGATATTAAATACAAAATTCTGTTTTTGAAACTTTCTTTAAACATTCAACCATGGATAGAAGACCGAAAACATGCTAAATTTAGGAAAATTTTTTAAAAGTCAATGAACTGTATCTCACATAATGGGAAGAACAGGCATGGACATGGCTCCTGGGCAAAGCATTCCATGCAAGCCCAACAGCCTGAGTTCCATTCTTGGAACATACAGGAAGGTGAAAAGGGAAAGACGACTTCACAGTGTTTTCTTCTGACCACTGCCCACCCCATTGCATATAAACACACACAAATAAAATAAAAACCCAAAACTTCTACAGAGAGTGATTGACATAACTTTTCTCATCTTAGCAGAAGATAAAAACATAGATGAAATTAGGGAATCTCTGTGAGCAACCTTTAAATATGCAGCAGACAACCTCACAATACAGAATAGAGACATACAAGCTTCTGAGAATCTTACACCAGTCGAAATGCTAAAAAGAAGACAAAGAATACAAAATTTTAAAAAGGACATCTGATCTCAAGATTATCCAAGGAGAAAGGCAGATGTGTACATATGCTCTTTCTCATGAAATGGGACGATGATCCAGAAGGCAGTGAAAGCCTGAAGCTCACACAGTGTAGACACAAGCTAAGAAACCACAGAGAAATGCTCTTTTATTTTGAGTTATCATTTTATTTTAATATATTTGGGGTTATTGTGTATATGAGTTTGGTGTGTCCATGTATGTATGAACTGTGTGGATTCTTTACTTTTGCCTTTATATAGGTTGTTGGAATTGAATTCCTGTTGTCTCACCTGGCTGGGAAGCACTTTACCCACAGAGCCACCTAGCTATCCAAAGGCGTTATCTGGAGGCATGAAACTGAATGGGGATGGCCTACTTAAATTGTAAAATTGCTTAGCATCTGCGGATTTTGTTTTCCTTCCATTTGTACCCACTTTGAACAAGATTATCAGTAACTACTATCTCATACTTGTCTTAATTTGTATGCTATGAGTGCTTTGGGACTTTTGGGCTTTTTCAATGGATAAAATGTACCTAAAATTGGTGCTATAATGTGATGATACCTTTCAGAGAGTGGAGTGAGAATCAAGATATTTTACATGTGAGGTAGATGGGTGGGTTTCCCTGGAGATTGAGGAAGACAAGAGAGAGCAGAAAATTTTGCCCACATCTGCATGTTCTATTTATTGGGCTCTGTGGATATGCCAAGTAGCAAAGGAAATTAATATGTAGTTAAATGAAAGTTGCTGAGCCTTCTTTTCAATGTAGGGTGTTGATAATCAGTGCCTAGATTAGCCAGGTGGATTCAGTATAATCACAAGAGTCTTAGGAGTAGAAGGAGAGAGATGAAATACATGTTGCTTCTCTCAAGCCCGATGCTAGCCCAGCCAGACATATGTTTGATGTGGATTCTTGAAAACAATAAGATAATACATTTGCACTGAATTTTAACAGATTTTCATAGATACAATAGGAAATTGGCATTGCAATCTCTCTTCTATGTTCTTTCTGGTACCAGATTCCTATTTCCTGATGCTCTTCTCTTGAGTTGTAGAGATGGTCCTGCTTTGCACACCTCTGCTAGATGCTGATCAAAACAATTACGAAGTATAGTTTAAGAAGCTCCCAAATGTTTTTAAAATAGGTTTTCTCTTCACACCAATTATCACATTCTTTGATATGTTACATATTTTAATAAGAATTTTTTTTAATTCTTAAAATGTCTTTATGCCAGTGTGCAAATTCTCATTTGATAATTTCCATGTACATATCATAATCTACCCTAATTTATATACAAAACTTAAACTTCCCATCTTTGTCTCTTGACAGTTGCTCTACCAATACCAGTTCCTCCTGAATGATAACATGGAACTCATGTTTTTGCCTTGGACATACAAGTGTCTAAACACTCTTCTAGTCTCTGTCATATTCTAACTTATTTATATCGGTGAAACACTTTTTTACTGTGACAATCACCTCAGTTGCACAGTCTGCCCTTGTATTCCTCCTTTGTTTTATTCATTTTCTAAATATAACGTATTTCGATATGTAATAGAATAAAATATAGTTATTTACTTACAGCATAATATACTTCGAAGTGCTTGTTTTATAGTAGCTGATGGATGTGTAACTACTTAATTGAACTCTTCTGCTGTGTTAGACTAAGACTAAAATGATGCCACACTTCAGCATGGCCAGAGAAAGTCATATACTGCTACCAAATTTTCTTTCCATAAGTTCAAGTAGACCCTATGGCTTCTTTATAGTATCATAATGCCAAGGTGAAGGGATTTTCAATTAAAATTAAGAACCCAATCTAGTCTATTGGAAGGGAATCAAGGTAGGTTTAGTCTGTACATGCCTGGATTTCGGTGAAATCTCTGAGCAGGGACTGATGAGGTCTCTCTTGAGGTTGGAGATTCTCATACTCACCTTGAAGAAGCAGAGAACTACCATGTTTTTAAGTGCCTGTGGAATGGCCATATGGTAGGAAACTCTGGCAGGATGAGAAAATCCAAAGGCCAGCAGAAGCCGGGTCCCTCAGTGGCATAGCCACGAGGAAACAATTCTTTCAAGCAATGATAGTGAGCTTGAAAGCAGATCCTTGTGTAGTAAAATCTCTTGAGTTCTCATAAGGATTCAGCACCTTGAATCCATCCTGTGAAAACTCGGAACAGAGGCACTTTTCCTTCACATCAGGATTACTACCAACACATGGGAACAGAGATACGATAAGCATTTGTTGATTCAGCTTTCTTCATTGCTGATCATTTGTTTCACAGCAATGGAATACTAATACATCCATGAAAAGTCTCCACGTCAGGACAATATTTAATATATTCAGTCAGGAACCTTTCATCAAGTAACAGAACACATCATTTTTTTAACATTACTGTGACAAAATTCCTCATTGATAAACTTCAAACAGAAACAATGTATTTGTACTCATGGTTTCACATGGATTTATTGCACAGTGGCCTTGGTTTCACGTATTTCAGCAGAATATCATGGCAATGAGAGATTCTTAATGAAAGACACAAACAAACAAAAAGTGAATGTACGAATGTCAAAGTAGGACATAGCTGCAAGAGACATTCCCCAGGGACCTGTATCTTCCAAATAGGCCCCAAACCTACCTTTCACAGCCACTCACTAATGTAACCATGCTCTTAAGCCATCAATGGATTAATCAAAGACTTCAATACTTAATTGTCTCTATAAACCCCATCAAAGTCTTACTCAGGCACAAGCTTTCCTAACCTCACAAGTAACTCTCAATTCCACCAATGAAGATCGCTATATAGCATTAGTGTTACCAGTAAAAAAGATTTAATGACATCAAATATTCTTGATATTTTGTGTTGAGAATGAAGCCTCAATACAGTGATGATATGAAATAATGTGTATTCTCTAATCATAAGAAAATGCCAGAAAACCCAAACTGAGACACATTGAGGATTACGTCTCGGTAATTCTCCCGGAAGAGTCAGAGAAGACTGACACCTAAAGCTCGGGCAAGAGAAAGGTTGATGAGATCTGTTGTTATGTTATTATGACTTCAACATTATTAACAATAACAGTATCAATAAAATCATATTTAGAAAATACACCTTCTATTCAGTAGAGTGAACACAGTCTTCTTAAAATAAAGTGATTAATAAAAGCCTGTGACTTGTCAGTTGACTCTGAAAAAGAAACTATTTAAGTATTTTAACTTACATAGCACATTGTTTTCTTTGTCCTAATTATTAGTAATTGGGTGGCTGATGAGAAATAAAATTTTACTACTTAATATGTAATTATTGATAAGTTATTTCCCTTTGAAATATTTTCTATTAGTTTTCAATAAAAGGTGGCAAATACAGAGCTTAGCTACTCCATTCCTTGGGGATACAATTAGCTAGGTTGTTTACATGAGCCCTGTTGAGCTTGTAAGTGTCTAGACACGGATTGTGTTGGTTACCCTGTACTGGCCATGTCCACAGTGGATTCTCAATGTGTTCTTATGCATATATTCAGCTTTTCCAGAGCTATCATTTAATTAGGTTGCAAACAAACTGAAGGAAATGAATTTAAATTAGAAAATTTCTGCAATTAGCATGAAAGTGTTTAGACACGGGTAACTTAAAATTTATAACATCTAGTTAATTTATGCTTACTACCTCACATTATTTGTGTCAGGAATATTCCAAATTGATAATTACAACCTCTGATTAGCCCCTTGTAACTTAGGAAATAAAATGATGTGTTCCCAAAAGACTGTTGTTTGGAATTTTTCATTCAAAGACTTAATAGATGTTTCCCACCACACGGCAAGTTCTGGCTGGCTTTACTTGTGTCTCTGGCATATAAGTGTATATGATTTTAATGGGAAAAAATAAACCTAAATCAACAACTTAAGTATTCAAGGAAATTCTCCATTGCCAACCTGAAGTGCACATGAGCCCTCTGGATACTGTCAATAGCCAGTGAGTATGTTACACCTTTGGGTATTCTAACAACACGATTTACAAGTTGAAAGGGAGGGTTAGGGAAAAAGATCAAAATAGCGTACAGACTTAGCTTCCATAGGCATGCAGCCCGTGGTTAATACCATCGAAACTGTCACACTTTCCTTGAGAAAACCAACAGTGTAGGAGAAGGACATGGGCAAAGCTCAGAAAAGCAAAAGCTTTGATGAATAGGCACAGAAAGAATTCAAAGTAAAAGGGATCAGAAAAAAATAAGAGAAATAGGTTACCAGAAAAACAAAGGTATATTTTTTTAAGGAGACCAAAAGCTGGTCTAAGTCAACCCTGGAATTTACCACATAATGAATTGCATCTATATGGGGCAGCATATTGTTCATTTTCTTTTATTATGCAGTTCCATAAATACACATATATCCATAAATATGATAATCTGAGTAATTTCCTGTATCCTAAATAGAAATAAATATGAGCAAGGTGACTTGTGAAAATGTACCACCTTTACTAAAGTGTCAACATGCCACTGAAATTTTCACTGTTTTCACACTCACGTTTTTAGCAACTACTTTGGACCAACACAAGAACCAGGGTATTGCAGGTGGCATACCAGAAAGGGGTCCAAAATTATGATATTTCTTTATTCAAAAATATGTGTGTGGCAGACAGATCCTTACGTGTGCTGCAACTCTGACTCTCCCAGTGTTCATTAGCCAGCTCTGTGTGTTTGCAGGGGCGTTCTTGATACACTGACTTTTACTGAGAGCCTTGGACTTCCTGCTGTAATAGAGGCTCCAGGTCAGGCAGCTAGGAGGGGTGGGGCCTTCTCAGGCTATTAGAAAAGCACAAAGCCAAGCACTCATGACCTCTCAATGTGTTGAAAATTTTATATCCACATATTATACCTCACTCCTCATTCTCCAGAATTTCTTTAAAGATTGTGTGTGTGTGTGTGTGTGTGTGGTGGTGGTGGTGGTGGTGGTGGTGGTGATAATGGGGTTGTAGGGAGGGCAACTTCTTGTTTACTCTAAACATTGTAGTCAGTTAAAACATAAGAAATATGAAAGCACTGTTTTGGCAGATTCCTTGGGGAAAAATCCTTTAGGGAATTATTAACCAAATCAAATAAAGATAGAGTCTATCAAAGAACTGGTGTAACAAATAAAAACATGAACTCAGGACCAGACTTTGGGGCATTGACACACCTACTCTGGTAGTCCCTTTATCCATCAGTAACTGCTAAGCTCATTTTTTTTTTTTTTTTTTTTACTGTAACTTGATGGCTGCTCATTTTTTTTTTAAGCTGTAGATATCCAACATTTCCCCTGCAAGAAAATGCTCCTTAATTGTCATAGGTCTGAAAAAGTTACTTGAGATGATTTTTCCCAGAGTTAGTGTTGAAGTGTGATATAAATAGGGATAGGTGTCTACCATTCCAGAAGTCAGGAAACCTTTCACTTTTTTAACTTATCACCAGAGTATTGTGGAAATTGGTCATGTGCAGTCTCCATTCATCAAGGGAGAATTGAGAGAACTTCAAGGAAACATTACTTTCATGGTAGAAATCAGCTGAGGATATGGGGGCTGAGTACCAAAAGCTCCTTTGCTGAAAGGGGCAGTAAAATACTAAAAGAGAAGAGGCAAGGGTTGGGCGTGTTCCTCACTGTATCTGATGGGGTCCCTCTCAAAATATGTAGGTGCTCCCAGAAGTTCCTACTCAAGTGGTTAATTCTGGGGTGACATCTATAACATTTTGTGAAATTCAGAACATTTTTTATTCTATAAAGTCCTTTACAGTGACATTGCACCATCTTATAAAATATCGACCTGACCAAATAATAATAATAATAATAATAAATTAGCTCAACCATTCATTTGATCTACATATTTTGCTCATTTTTTTAAAGAGCTCATTAGGATAAAGGGATAAAGAATTTACAGAATGGAGTTTTGCACTGTTTTTGTGTTTAATTTCAGATAGCTCAATTTATTCCTAAATTCTTAATAGATTTTTTTTCCTTTGCCAGTGATGGTCATTAAAATAATTCACTTTGATGTGAAAACAGCTTCTCCTCTTAAGGGCACTTGTGAGGGGAATTCACAATTATTGATCATTTTAATTGAATTTTACCCCCAGAGCTTTAGGCTTGGGATCTGAATCCACAATCTGTAATTTGCAAGTAATCAATTATGTTTATTTAAATGCACTTGCATAAAAGGAACATGAAGAAAGCAAGAAGCATTCCAGCATGAAACTGCATTTAGTAGACTGCAAAATCACTGCAAATTAACTGTGGGGAAAAAGTCAAACTTTTCCTCATTTCATGATTTATTTTAGATTTAACAAATATGTAAAATATGTAAAAATATTGTGAAAATATTTTGTTTCAAAGCATTCCCTCTGTTTTCAGGTCATTCCTCTTAAACTTTCTTTCTTTCCACGATTTTATTTTATTTTTTATCATTTTACCATTTATTCACTATATATCCTGGTTGTAGCTCCCTTCGTCAACTCCGCCCAGTTCCACTCTCCCTCTCTCTGCCTCCCTATCTCCTTGTTCTACTCCACTGAAAGGGGGAGTTCTCCTCTTCCATCTTCCCATAGCTTATCAAGTCTCATCAGTACTGCCTGGATCCTCTTCCTCTGTAGCTTGCCAAGGCCACATTGCCAGTGCTAACTGATCAAACAACAGGTCACCAAGTTCATAGAGAGGCAGGCCCTGCTCCCCTTGCTTGGGTACCTATATGGAGACTGAGCTGCCAATCAACTACATCGTAGCAGGGGGTCTAGATCCTCTCCATGCATGGTCCTTGGTTGGTGCATCTGGAACTAGAAAATATCACCCTGAGTGTGGTAACCCAGAAGCAGAAAGACACACATGGAATGTATTCACTTACAAGTGGATGTTAGCCACATAATATAGGATAAACATAGTAAAATCTACAGACCTAAAGAAGCTAAACAACAAGAAGGACTGTAGGGAGGATGTTTAAATCTCATCAGAAGGGCACACAAGATAGACACCAGCAGTGCTAGAAGAGAGGGAACAGAATGGGAGATTACTACAAAAGGTCCCTGAAAGGTTCTACTCAACAGATGCTGGGATTCAGAGCCCATCTCTGGACAGAGAACAAGGAGTCTTATGGAAGAGTGGAGGAGTAGAAGGACACGGAGAGGACTGAGGCCCCACAAAGATAGCTACAAAGTAAAAAAAAAATCTAATCATTCTGTCTTTTAAATATTTGATTTTTCTGAAATTTGTCATCTGTGATGCTATTCACAAAAAGCGACGTTGGCATGACTGAGAGTAAGTGACAGCTCTCTCTTTAGCCACCCCCCGAGCTGATGTTCTTTTCCTCACTTATATTTACAATATACTTGGAAACCCAAAAGTCAAAATATGGCGTACATAAATTTTACTGTGAAATTTTAAATGACATTTTTAGTTTTATAATATTTTTCTCAGCATCATATCAGTCGAATTAATTCTGGGTAATTCTGAATCCTTACTTCTGAATCAGCACAAGAAAGCTTTTTTACTGGATTACCATGAAAAGTTAACATTCTTTTTCACAGATTTGTTTATTTTTGTAGTTGATAGCTATGATTGCCATGAATTGGACCAGAATATTCTGAAACCAATGTTTTTGTGTTGTTTTATAATAATTTTTGTTTCTTCTGTTTGTATTTTCTTACAAAAAAATAATGGAAAGTATTTGTAGAATACATGACAGCTGTCTGTGAACATGAAATGTTGCAAACTAAGGCAATGTCTGCACTAAAGAAGAAAATCACTGATAAAAATAACTTAGTTCTGTTGCCTAGTTAGTACCTCACTCCTCTGCGTACTGATCCAGGCCACACCCCTTCCTCAATAACTGTTTATCTTGATACAAATTATGCATGAACAGATTTGTTTCTGAAATGATCAAATCCACCAAAACAAAATTACTCTAAATTGCTTAATTTCACCACGGCAAATTTTGAGCTTTTCAGCCATTCCTACAGCTTTGCATCCAGTTTCAGCATAAGACAGTATTCTCTTCCAAAGATCATTCTCTGTGTCTGATATAAGCATGACACCAACTTTTTCTTTTCTTTGCTACACCTATTCTGGAATACTCTTTTATCTTGTCTTTCCATTTTTAATAGAAATTACTGCAATCCAAAACTCCGTCAACCTTGGCAAGAATTACACACAAGAATAAATAATATAAACTCTCAGTTTGCTCAGTGCTGGATGATTGGATAATAATAAATTATATTGATAACAGAAGGTTTCCTATTTAGTTCCTTTGATTTACAGGTATATTTCCCCGTCTAACATCAGTCCACAATAATATAATTGTTACAACTAAATTTCAAGAAAAGCATTATTAAAACCTCTACAGAGAAATATGGAAACTTCTGTGAATGCAACATATCAGCTAAATCAAAGATAAATAAAATGTTCAATTTCTCCCAGACCTTCACATGATCCTAGTTTCTTCTTGAACCTGTTCTTCCAAGCCAGGATTCTACATTCACTGTCTTTGCTCCAGCAAGACTTTCTTTTCTTATTATTCAATGTGATTTTCCTTATACGTGGTCACAGCCTTAGTATGATGCTCATCAGACTTAGTCTAGTATTTTTTCCACATTGATCTGTAACAGAATCTATGTGCAGAAGCATCATTTTCCTGTTTGAGCTTCAGCATCCTGTGGACCCCTTGAACTTCTCTCACTCACCTGTTATCTTTTTCTATTGATCTTTAAGGTCTTTGCTTTGCTATTTAAATTTTTTGTTTTCATATCTAGTATTTTTAGACACACAGACACTCTTTAATCAACTTTAATGCTCAAAAGTTTAATAACTCTATCTCTGCACTTTACTCCGAAGGTATAAGCATCTTTACTTTGAGATATAAAATCTCCCCTCCTCTGCTCATCATGTCTATATACTACCTCTACCAAACCCTCATGTTCATGATAACCAAATTCTCTCGATCTTTTATCGTTCTTTTCTTTCTGTATTTAGGTGTTTATCAGATCTCTATAGTTTCTCAGGGGTCTTCCAACTGATGCTTGGCATTATTCTATGCAAATTATTTTCTTCACTTACCACTTTATCAAAACACTTTCATGTAATTTTTTTGTTGTTGTTTTGGAACTTTTATTGAAGATTTAAAATATCTTTTAGTTTTAGATAGCAGATCCTCTTTACATTAGACTTAAGATACTGAACTGAACTCTGGTTTCCGTAGTTGTAGAATCGTGGGACGCTAAAATAGTAAAAATCATTACTTTATTGCTCTTCTCTGGTTTTGATCGTGTCAAAGTCAGCGTGTATTTTCTTCAACACTACAGTGTTGTATGGCTCCACATATAGGGACATTATGAAAACTATAATGTAGTAACCTGCTCACTAACCATTTGATGTTTAATGATAAATTTTCATTTATCTAGATCACTCTATCATAGAGAACAGTGTAAAATAGTCTATTTCATACACTCTGAGCATGCATGAAATTAATTAGACTTAAATTCCATGGCTAAAAAATTTACATAAGTATTAGTAGTATCTGATTTTTAAAACGGTAAATAATAAATGTATCTACCTTAAATGAAATGATATATTGGTTTCCTAAAAATTTATTTAAAAGGTATAGTTCATGAAGTAAAGTCTGCAGAAAAAAATAGACTATTTTGCTTAGTCAGACTATGAAAGCCATTTATAGACTGGAGGGTTTTGATGATTACAGATATGAGATAGGAAGAAAAGATTAGGAAAAAAAACAAAACAAAACAAAAAACAGCTACAGGATTGATTTGATTCTGCCTTGTAAGCAGTTACATCATTACTAACTCCAAATATAGGCCAATAGAAAAAGAATTAACACAGCAAGTGATCAAAGGACATTTCCTGTCCACTTTAATCATTTGCATCTGTTTACCAATTTTTAGTGTGTGAACTTGAATGTAAGAACTTATTAGTGCTTGGCACAAAAGGTCTGCTAAAAGTCATGTGGGGCATATTGGCTAAAACTCTGAAGTAGCTCTTCCTTTTCATCTGTACATCACACTGTATTTCAGGGAATTCAATCACCAACAGTTGACAAGCTGGTTCCTTCTCACTAGAAATGAATAAGTGAAAGTTACATTGAAGGGAAAAGAGGCCATGTACATCTTTCAAACAGTCGGAATCTAAAAAGGGAAATTGGTGCTTGCCTTTATTATTTGTAATATAAATGACAAGGCAATAATTTAACTATGTTAATTGGAACTAAGAAATAGCAGTCTTAGTGAGTGTTCTCAGGCTTGAGGGATAATTAAAAGGTACAAATATTGTAAACTTGACTGCAGTTTTCTAACTAATAATTTATCACTCTCTCCTCTTAGTTTTAAAATTAATTTTATACAAATAAGGAGATGGGTGGTTTTGAGGTTGTGAATAACTTTTTGCTGTCACAGATTTTAATACTTTTCTTCAACATCTTGATTTTAGGACATGAAACTTGCCTAGAGATTTGTCTTGTTAATATCTATTCATTTATTCGCTGAATCACAGAAATTCTGTCAGATACAGAACGGAGTAGGATTCAGGTCTACCAGCAAACCATTTCGCTGACAATTCCACTCGGCTGTGATGTCTGATAGACTTCCACCTGAACTAGCATGCCTAAGACAGTGATTGGGACTGATGGTTCCACTGCCTTCATTCTTGCTCTTTGCATTGTGCCTGCCTTTCTGGTAGTCAGCAAATTATAGTTTCATGTATCTATAATGCTTCTATGATGAAAATAAGGAGTGTGGTGGACCCAGGATGTGAAAGGCACAGGACAGCTAGGTGTTTCTATTATTCATATTCATGCCCAATAGACTTCTAGTAATAATCTCACCAGCATATCTCTGTCTAATTTCATGAGCCTCTCTAGAGACTGAGAAGCCAGGACAATCAAGATTTCAGTGAGGCGTACATATCATTATCCAAAATAAAACAAGATCTCGCCAACAAGGAAATAAAAAACTAAATGGATATAATTTAGTACCATGATATTTCCACCTTGACAGATTTTAGCTATCCATCCAAGAAATAAGCAACAGTGATGAGTTTTAACAATAAACAATTAGTGAGGTAATAATGGAAAACACTAACCCGTAATTCAGTATGAAGGAACAAATCAAGGTGTTAAAAAAATCTTGTTTACAAGATTAAAGGTTAAAGTAGGAAACTAAGAGTTCAAAGCTATCCTGGGCTATATGGCATGTTCGGGGGGGGGGGAGCATGGCCTTCATATGGAGATTCTGTCTCAAAAAAATTCCAAATAAAACAAACCCAGCAATTTCATGTATAGTTGAGCAGGGCCTGAACCTCCTGATATCCCTGATATTAACTTCCATGTGCTGGGATTGTAGGCCTGCACCACCATGCTCACGGCAGCGATAACCTGTGATGAACAAAGGAGGGAATTTAGAGAGTCAATCAACAGCTACATCCAGAAAAACTGTGCCTTGATTTTCACTATTACATGGTCATTAGTCAGCAAAGAAGGCCAGGCTCAGTAAAGATGAAAGAAAGGGGAGGGAACACAGACTGTGGCAGAGGGTGCAAGAGCAACTAAGGAAGACATTGTAGAGACATTTAGAAAAATTAGGGGCATAGAAAACAGAGGGTAGGTAGAATGTAGTTGTAGGGTTATGTCCACGTGTTCCCTTTGGCATGCGTGTGTGCTTGTCTGTGCTGTGAAGATTTCAGCACAGGGTTTGTGGAGAAGAGATGCAGCAGAAGTAGGTGTTACAGGACAAGGGTTGCAGACAAGAGCAGAAATATTTAGGCTTTGTAGCTCAAATGGCTTGTCAGCATGGAGTGACTGTATCCACGGAAAAGCCTGAACATTGGTCCCCACAAGCCTAAACAATTTAATACATAGCAATAAAGTTAACAATGGAGTTAAGAATTTCTTTTTATGTTGTGATCTGAGAACACTTTTGAACCCAGTAATCTTAGTGTGAAATGTGAAAGACACATGAAGGTATGCTCTGGTAATGTCTCATATAAGTTTTAAGTGGAGTGTCCACAACAGTGTTCTGCCTCAAACACATAATGCTTGGCTATGGAGTCACTTTCATTACTGTTTTTTGACAAGAGAACTGTGAATATCTTTGAGTAGATAAGATTATTTGGTTAGGTTCTTTGAATGCATGGTCCAATCAGAAAACATTAGGATGCTTGTCAAAGAAAAGGTGTATTCCATCAAGATAGCAAGAAGAGGGTAATCTTTTGATATTTGGAGATGTTGCTGTTTTAAATAGAGACTACAGCTCTCCTCATTTACTCACCTAGCCTTTTACCTGGAATATTAATGGCTGAAAATAACATTGGTTTAACAGTTACTACTACAATATGAGTGAACGTGCCAATGAAGGCATCACCCCTCCAGCTCTTTTCACTGATTAACCAAGGGCAGGGCGGGAATTAGGAAATCTGTACTGCAGATTCTCATTCTCATGCCTCCCTTTTATGAATACCCAAGGACTAAGCATGTGAGCAGTGCATGAATGTACACACACGCACACACACACACATGCACACCCACAAAGCCTTTCTTTATCTCTTCATTGGCTATCCCTTTAGTACCCAGAATTTGATCTCTACACCAAGACTGAAAGCATTGCTTTACCAAGCTACCTTTCTTTACTCATCTCTGATTGATCAGTACTTCCCAGGAAACAGAAAAAGTTAAAACAAAAAGATTCATGGGTGCAAATAAATTGTGCACCATTACAGAACTACAGGCTAAAATTGTGGCATGCCATTTGTGACAAAGGAGGGAGAGCAGAAAAGCTGTTACTGAAGCATTAGTGTCCATCTCCATCTCGTTCTTGGGTCTCACATATGTTGCTACGCATGCATGCACCCAGTTTTCAGAAATAGGTTTGTCGTTCTCTGTCTTGATGAGTCAGAAACTAGAAATGGCTGAATAGATAAGATAGTTCAGCATTAGGAAATAACTTTCTTTTTAGTAATTTTGATTTTTTTCCTTTTAATGAAAATATAATTTTTTTCTTCCATAATATTGTCTAAATATGGTTTCCTCTCCTTCTACACCTTCCAGTTCCTAGTCACCTGCCATCTTGTCTGAATCCAGCCCTTTTTTTTTTCTCTTGTTAGAATACAAACAGGCTTCTAAGGAATAATAATAAAAAATAAGTTTAAACAAATGCTAGCACATCAGAATTGGACAAAGCAAACAGAAAGAAAAGAGGACAAGGAAAGGCACAAGAAACAGATATAGATGAAGATCCTAACTCATTCACACAATCAGAAATCCCACAAAACTACTAACCCTGGAACTCAGAAAATATACATAAAGGGGTGAGTCTCAGTTTGAGTCAGTCATTGGTTCTCCATTCCCTCAATCTCTGCTCCATTTTTATCCCTGCACAATTTTTAGGCAGTGCAAATTTTGGGTCAAATGTTTTGTGGGTAGGTTGGTGTCTTCATTCCTTCACTTGAAGTCCTGCCTGGCTACACGAGGTGGCGTCTTCAGGCTCCATGCCCTGTGGCTAGGAGTCTCAGCTATGGTCACCCCTATAGACTCTGGAAAGCCCATACTATCCTTTAAATGGTCCTTAACTTTAGCTGTCTCTCCCCTTATTCCCTCCTGCATTTCCATCTTCTCTGCCCTTTTCTACTTGATCTTCTCATTCCAGCATCCTCCATCCACCCATCAATATCTCTTCTATTTCATTTTCCTAGGTAGATCTATCTGTTCCCATCAAATCCCTGACTCTATATGTAATTTCTGTGGTTCTATGGATTATAGCTTATCATAGACATACCAGTTAAAAATCTACATATTTGTGAATATATACCACATTTGTCTTTCTAGATTTGGGTTGACTCATTCAGGATGAAATATTCTACTTTTATCCATTCAGCTGCAAATTCCATTTTTTGATTGCTGAGAGATATTCCATTGTGAAACATACCCCATTTTCTTTATTTATTAAGTTATTGAGGAAACTGTAGGTTGTTTCCAATAGAGCAGCAGTGAACACTGTTGAGCAAGTGTCTCCTTGGTAGGATGAAGCATCCTTTGGGTATGTGCTCAAGTGTAGTAGAGGTGGACAGTAAGGAAGATCCATTATCATCATCCTGAGAAACTGCCATGATGATTTCCACAGGGGCCATACAAGCAGTCATGCCAGCAGTGGAGGAGTGGTCCCCTTGCTGCACATCCTTGCCACTATGAGCTGTCATTTGTTATATTGATATTGGCCATTCTGATGAGAGCAAAATGAATTCTCATACAACATGTTCTTTTTTAAATTAGAATATTTTATTTTTATTTTCTTTACATTGGTGTTTGCCTCCATGTAAGTCTGTGTGAGGGTTTCAAATTCTCTGGAACTAGAATTACTGACAGTTGTGGGTGCTGGGAACTGAACCCAGGTCTCCTGGTAGAGGAGCCAGTGCTCTTAGCCACTGAGGAGCTTTCATTCAGTAATCATGGCAGTCACATCTTCCCGATTTGTTGATGATGAATATGAGGAATATCAATATTTCCACGTGAGTGGTGAAAACAGAATTTTTCATCTTCACGGGAATACTAGAATATGATTATTTTGTCATTAACAAAGTGTTAAACATTACAACAGACCTTTTACTTTTATATTATCTGGCTGTAGTTCAATTCATATTTCTTCATGCCTGAGGGTGAGTTTTATGTCATATACTTAAGGGTTAATTAATACTGGCTTAATTAATATCTTATGATCTCTTCATTTATTACTGGATCGCTCTCAAGTCTGGTATTGAGACTGTTATATATTCACAAAATAATTTTATCACAGGAGTGACTGGCAGACACTCCTCACTCTGGCTCTTCTGTTTATTTTCTATCTTCATCAATAATAGGGTAAACACTTCTAATGCACTTCAATGTATCATTTTCCTTTATGGATTTCTTTTTAGCTAAGAATGCTTAGATTAACATCAAGTTTTCAAAGCTAATTTTTCTGTTTCTCTACAAGGAGACAGTTGTCACTGAAGTAACTTTGGGGTGAAATGTGCAGTGATGTCCTAGCGAATATCTAATAGTTCTAGGTCTGTCCCCTGTCTCTCCAACGCTGTCTTTATCCAGTGAGCTGCAATTATTGTAGCTTTCTCAAAAATTAAGCATCCATGCTTAGTATTTCTGGACGTTTGTTCTATTTTATTGACTTAATACTTACACATACGAATTGCTGCAGTCCTATAGAGCAAAGATACAGAGAAACTATTAAACCAGGAGGAACAGTTCTTTGAATTTTGTCCATTTTTTAAAAAGTCTACTTTCCACCATATATTTTAGAAATAATTTATTCATTTTTACAGTTTTCTTAGATATTTAAATGACTATAGATTGTTTCGGATTGACAAATGTGAATATTGAGCTTTCCAACCCAGGAATCTCTCTATTTTATTAAGGTACTTACTTTTTACAAAATTGTTTTTCAGCTGTTAAAAATACCAGTTCTGCATATTTAGGTAAACTTGTTATTGATTTTATATATTGACTATACTGCAGTCTTGCTAAACTTATACCTTAAATTGGAGAGCTGTTTAATAGATTAATCAGGATATATTCATGTCCCTTGTTGTTATCAGAAAATAAAAACCCCTTTCTCTCAGATGTAGATATTTTTTTTTCTAAATTGTTGATGTGGCTTCAACTTTCAGAATAAACTTGGGCATAACAGGAAAGATTCAGCTTTTTTCCCTTTGTACCCTTCAGTAATAAGCAGACTCAATCAGTCACTGTTACTTAAATTATTATAGTTTTGTTTATTTAATATGCCCTCTATCAGGGTAACAAAATAATTAGTTTAATTAACATGCTGAGAAACTTTAAGTAGAATGGATGTTGAAATATGTTGTTTAGTTGATTAATAAGAATTCACATGATAATTCTTCATTTGTCTATTAATTTTGTGAAGTATGCTTATTATACTTTGGATGCTTCTTTCTTTTGTATCAATTTTATACATCTTTAAGAATAGTATACACAAGTACTGTATTGACATTATTTCCATCCTTTTCTCCTACTTTAAGTCTTCCCATAACTCTCTTTACTCTTTCTTAAACTCATGACCTCTTCCTTAATTTTTATTGTCATGTATGAACACAAATACGTGCATTATAAATACAGTTTTCTCAGTCCATTTAGTGTTGCTTCTATGTATATGCTTAGTTCTAATAATTTTGGATTGCATGAACTGAGGACCAAATTCCTAGAAAAGACTGGTTTTCCTTTTCTTGGTAGCTAGTAATTGTCTATATCTCTGCATTTAGGTGGCCTTGCAGGATTTCTCCTGTCCATGTTGGCATGCAAACAGGGTTTATCACTGTGCAAATCTGAGATTTTCTGGGGGCAACTTCTCTGTTAATATAGAAGATACTAATATGCAGCAGAATTCTTGTCTTCTGACTCTCAGATCAACCTCCCGCCCCCGCCCAGTCTATAGCATTCCCCAAACCTTGTTTGTAGGAATTGTATTACATATTTATCATTTGAAAATGAGCCTTCCATGGTCAGTTGTTCTATTCATTTTGACAAGTTATATATTTCTGTAATGATCTCTGTCATCTTCAAAAGGAGGCTTCTTTGAATAAATGTGAGAACTACACTTATCTGTTTTAAGGATAATCTTTAAAATACAGTTAGGGATGATACTGTTTTAAGAAAGTAGAAATATTAGGTTGTCCTCTAAGGTCTTAACCTTTGAAATCACTAGTAGGTGATTAAGTTTACAGTTCTAGGCATGAGTTCCCAACTATCAAGTGGTCTTTCTGTCCAATAGTCAACTGTTGGTTACCCTCATTTTATAAATACCACTATTACACAGTTGGTAAATCTTGGGATGCTGTTCATTGTCAAGTCTGTCACCTGACCTGGGCATGGATTTGCTGGCTCTGTTGGTCTCCCTGTGGAGCTCTTATCCACTCCAGGTTCTTTCTCTCCACTCTGCCATAAGACTCCCTGCACTCTGCCCAAAGTTTGGCTGTGAGTCTCAGCATCTACTTTGACCCCGCTCATATGTATTAAGGCAGATCAGTCTCCATTTGGATTCCCTAATAAGGGGAGCAGAGGCTGTTTGTGACATAGACTCTGTTGCCTGTTATTCAATCACTTCCCCCTTGTGGGTCAAGCTGGCCAGGCCACAGAGGAAGAGGATGCAGCAAGTCCTTATGAGACTTGATAGGTTTGGTTCAGTTGGTAAGGGATGAGGATTCCCCATATTTGAGGACTAGGTGACAGGGATGGAGTTGGGGAGGATGGTGTGACCTGGAGGAGAAGAGAGATGAAAAGTGAATAAATTAAAAAAGAAAACATTTTAATGAAAAACCAGAGATTTGGCATGTCATGTATTTGATTTGTGAATCTGTTCTTTGTGGTATCTAGCTGTGAATTTGTCCCCTCAGATTAGATGAATATAAACTCACATGTGAATGGATTTTAAGTTGTATTTTAACATGTTGTTAAAACAGCTGATATTCTATCTAAAACGAGATCTGTATCTTTTAGTCCTATAGACAGAGACAGGGCCTTTTGCATACTAGATAAGCTATCTACCACCAAACTACCTTGCCAGAATAACAAACAAATACTGTAAGTAAATATCTTATCTTCACTATTCAAAGTTATTGCATGTTGGACTAATTTTTTTTGAAAAAATATAGGCATAATCATTTTCATATCATTGTATGAGTTTCTACTGTAAAGAGAAAGCTTTGTTGTGCTTTATTCCTGTGATTTTACTTCTCCATCCATGGTCCCTTTCTTGGAAGATGGTCCTGAGCCATTGATGTAGATGTTTGGTGGAGTGACATATTTGTAGAGACAGGCATGAGAGCCAGGAAATCTGATTCAAGTCTACATCTCTCCTTGCTGTCATTAATGCTGCTGCCGCAGATTCATCGTTTTTAGTTAAAGCAATCATTGACCTCTCCAGTCTAACTCTCAGTGGGGTGTGTCTCACAAGGCAGGAAATTCAGAAGACTATGTCTGGTGCTCTTCCCTGTGTGCAAAGCTTTAAGAAGAAAGCATGAGGAAAACTGACCTATTCAGCTGCTTCTGGAGGAGACAGGTTCAGCCTTCTTCATTTCTGTTCTTCATGATTCTTATCATTTACAGAGATCAGAAGTGGAAAAATCCATCTATTTTTGTACAATGCACTCTTGAACTGTGAGTCTCCTCACTTAATCTGAGCTGTCCCTAAAAAGTCTGAAATCCATCCAGTTTGAAATCTATTCATCACACAGCAGTGTGTGTGTGTGTGGGGGAGGTGGGAAGGGCTCCTTTATTTATGTGAACGAGATATGCTTTTCAATGCAATGATGTGCAATGGCAACAACTGTCTCTTTTTGCATGACACTTTTTAAAGAAAAGTGTGCGTTTGAGTGGGAAGCACGTGCATTCCTTGTCACCCCTTGTCACATGGTGACAACAGTACTTTTGGGTCCCATGATGGTTTTGATCTGCTGACCATTTAAAAAATTTTAATAGCTGCAAAATGCCTTAGCTTCCTAATGCCCCAAATCCCAAAATGTCTGAAGAAACGCTAACTCTTAGCTCCTTCTGGGTGGCAGAGAGGTGTGAAAACACAGTCCCACCCCCACTTCCTCTGCTTTCCGGTGCCTAATTAGGTGCTTATCCTAACACTTTAGAATATACTCTCTGTTCATGGCATAATTCCCAAACTTATATTTTCTTAATCCTAGTTTCTCCAACTTTTCAAAATTTCTGCATAAGTAAGAACATGGAATCAGCGCTCTCAGTATAAACATACCTGGGCTTACCATCCACTCAGAAAATAGCATCCATTGCTTTTTGTATGATTTGTTATATATTCCATGACATTGACAGACTTTGCTCATGGCATTTGCCTAATCATTAATTGTATTTTTATCTCCCTTTTTAATCATTCTAATTTTATCATTTGCATACGTTCTGAATAAGTTTGCTGCTGTGTTGGGGGTTGGTCTGATGCTTGTGTGTTGATGCTGATTACTGGCCTTCAAGATTTGGTTACTGCACTAATACACCTATCCTTGTTGTGTAAGCCTGCCTAAGACATTAGATCTGATTGGTTGATTAAAGACCTCTACTTAGACAAGACAGAATGGGGTAAGCTTGGTTAAGGTTCCCAGACTTTTAAGGACAGGAGAATTACAGGAAAGAGTGGAAGAGAAAAGAGGATAAAGGAGTAAGCCACAATGGGTCAGCATGGAGGAAAAAAAAATGTGAACCAGGAGGAAGGACTCCAATAACGGCATGGAAAGGCCCAGATGAAGGATACAAACAACTGTCTTGGCATTATGGATGAAAAGTAACCCAGATAGGACTGACTAAGGGGAAGGGCATTGGATTGGATCTGGGAGATGGATGGTGAGATTATTGAGACAGTGTAGGTAGAAATACTTGACTGGCCCTAGGTAATAAGGCTATCTTAAATTCTAACAGGTGTCTGAATTTTATTTGATTGATAGCAGGTTAGACAATAATGTCATGATAATCATTGGGCAAACAATAAATGATATATAACCCAACACTCATTTTTGTTAACAGCAACATTGTGGTATGAAGGTGAAAGTTTCCCCCACTGGCTCAGGTATCTAAACACTTCATCTTGACCACAGCTAATGGGACTGTTGGGGGTTGTGAAATCTTTAAGACCAGAATTAGCAGGAGCAAGTAGGTTACTGGCAGGAGAAAGAATGGCTGATATCCTGGCCACACATGGTTCTGTTTCTCTGTGCTCTCAATCATGACCCAGGAAAACACTGCCATGCAGCCTTCTGCCCCAGGCACTGCCCTGGTTCTTTAGCTTTTGTTCCTGTCCTGCACTGGTGGACTATGTACCCTGAGCCTTGAGCCAATATAAACCTTCCCTTCCTTTGGTTGTTTTGGTCAGCCATTGTTTCACAGTGACAAGAAAAATGATACAGAAAATGGTACCTGGATGGGGTCATTGTTTTGGTGAGTCTGCCTCTTTTATGATGCTTCAAAACTAGTTATTGGGAGCAATAAAGAAGAATAGGCAGTTCTGTTTAGAGTTCAGAATGAATGAAGGCTAAACCTAGGAGAATTGAGAAAGAATAAAAGCTCTATTAGGAACTGGGCTAAGTGTCATTCATGTTACAGCCTGCCCAAGAATCTGGCTACTTTCTGTTCATGTACTGAAACTTTAGTGAGGCTAAATTCACTATCCAATTAATGGAGAAACTTTCAATTCAGTATAATACCCAGCATGTGGTATGTTTACTGCTAACTGCCTTTAGTCAGATATACAGTGAGAGATCATAAAATACAGTAGAAAGATGTGAAAAAAATGTATAATTTGGACAGAATGGGTGTTTTTCACACAATTAAAGTTGCAAACAACGCCAGTGTGGACAAAGTAGCTGCAGTATCAAGGTAGTGGCAACTTTGTATTTGCTTAGAAAGATAAATATTATATTTATAAAATCAAATATTAAATCTCAGAAATATCTGTGTTCCAATCTCACACACATTAAAAATAAAAGGGCATAGAAGGAGAAGAGGAAGGTTGGGTGGCACTGGGAGGAGACAAGGGAAGGGGCTGCAGTAAGGATACAAAGTGAATAAATTGTAATAAATAAAAAAGAATCAAAAAATATACTGAAACTATGTGTCATTAATAGAACTCTACATGACAGTCTAGCACACTGAATGGAGAAAAGGTAAGTTAATTTCCTGTAAGATGTGTAACAGAACCGGAATATCTATTCTCACCACTATTGTCTGATAGGATACTGACAGTTCTAGTAAAAGCAGTCTATAAATAGAATGAAATAGGAAGAGATGCTCATCACTTGTCCTCCATCAGACAAATACTTATTGCAGCTTATGCAAAGAAAAGGTTGCTCTGATTCACAGGCTGGGAGGATTTTGTCAATGGTCATTTGACTCCAGAGTTTGGGGCTTTGTTAAAGTAGAGCATTCTGTGAGCCTGTCGTGGGACAAAACTACTGCCTCCTGACAGTGACAACCAGAGAAGAAGAAACGAGGAAGGGGTTAGAAGAGAGGAAGAGAGAAATATTGGTAGGGACCTGGTACTCCATATGTCCTTTAAAGACACACATGACCTTCCTCCATTTAGATCAGCCATCCCCCTAAGGTTTCTGCTGTTTGCCAAATATCTTACCAGTTTAGAAAGAAGCCTTCAGAATATAAGCCTCTGGGAAACATTCTAGATTAAATCCTGAGCAGGGAAGAAACAAATTATCCTTGTTTGTGAATTATATGAGTTAAAGGCACCACAAAACAACCATTGAAACTCATAAGTCTGTTAAATTTATGAGTTAAATCAACATGAAAAAATTAGTATTTGTATACACCAATACTAAAGTGTAAAACAAATGAAATCATGAAAGTAATCCCACATGTAGTAACTTCAGAAAAAACAAAACAAAAATATTCCAAAAACAAAGGAGTAAGTTTAATCAGAAAAGTGAGGAGTCACAACATGAAAATCAAAATGTACCAATGAACAAATTTGAGGAACAAATGGACATAACAGCCTTTCATATTGTATATTAGAAGAATTTTTACAGTTAATATATGCACAGCACCCAAAGCAATTATGATTCAGTACAGTCTCCTTGAATTTATGAGTGGTATTCTCTATAGAACTAGAAAAATATCAACCCAAAATTTCATGAAAAACACAAAGCCCCAAAGTAGTGAAAGTATTCCTGAACCAAATGAGCAAGGCATTCTATATAGCTACCACAACCAAGAAGAAGGTGCTTCCATGAGAACAGAGAAAGAATAGTGATCTTGTATTCAGATTATATTAGTATTTTTAGAATGTATTGAGTATTATGTATAACTCCTGTCTGAATGGCTTACCTGAACCCCATTAAACAAAACAATTTTTGAAATGGTTCTAAATATATCTGCCATGTTGTAGAAAATGTTTTTTATAGAGTTGCATTTTCAGCAATAATTATAAAATCAGAATTTCCATTGCCTCTGAAAGTATTTATTGTGCTCTACATCTTCATCGTCACATAGTCAGCCAAAATTTAATTCTTCATGTGAAAATAAGAACATTCGTGTCATTAGCCTGAAAATCTGATCTCCTGTTTAATGTTACAACTTGTATATACACCAGAGAATTGCTTTGAAATAAATATATGATTTATTGTCAGTAAATGTTGGGTTTGGAGGCCTCTTTCATATAACAATACAGCTAAATTATCACAGAAATTGGGAGGGGCAAAAAGGTTCCTAAATACTTTAACAATGCATGTATATTGTTTATGGAAATAAAAATTCAATGGAAAAGTTTCAATTAAAATTGGGAAAACGCTCGTGAGATGACTCAGTAGTTAAGAACACTGGCTCCTCTTTCCAGAAGTTCTGAGTTCAATTCCGAGAAACCACATGGTGGCCCACAAACATGAATAAAATTGAAAAAAAAAACAGGAGCCAGAAATGGTGGTGCATATTTCTAGTACTAGAATTCAAGAGACCATAATGATCCCAAGTTTGAAGCCAGTCTGAACTGCATGGCAAGATCCTGTCTCATAAACACCAAACAAAAGAGTAAAACCAAACAAAAGGCAAAAGAAAAAATATTTCTCATAAGAAGAAATACAAGTAGCCAAGAAATATATGGAAATTGGCTTAATGTTATCTGCCTTGAAATAAATTAATATGAAAACTACAGTGAGATATTAACAGAGAACCAACTATTATTCAAAATATAATAGTAAATGCTGCAAAGCTATTGCCAAAGTGACTGCTTACCTGATATTGAAGGGGTTTAAGTTAATACAGCCATCATGAAAACGATGTAGGTTTCTAAAAATCCTGACTAGAGGTCTGCCACTTTATCCAGCTATCCTCCTGTTTCTTAGGAAAATAAAATTAACACAGCAAAGACATACTTGCCTTTTTAAAATAAGTATTGAAACACTACTCTTGGCAGCCATCATATGGAATCAGACTGCCCATCAGCTGATTCCATACCTAGTATGGAATATACTAGATATGGCTATATCTAGAATATATAGTAACATGTGTTATATATACACAATGGAATGCTCCTCAGCACACAGAAGGATGAAATCCTATCATCCTGTCATAGGTTGAAAATGGACGGAACAGGCACACAAACATATTATGTGAACTATGCCATACAGAGAAATGAAAACATACATACACACAACATTCTCTTTTATATGAGAACCCAAACCCTATCAACATGAATGTGTAATAGTTATTAGCAGTGATTGGAACAGTAAACCTCAAGAGAGATGGACTAGCCCATGCCCAAATACAGCAACAAATTAAACTCTCATTTTGTACAGCAATGTGGAGGGAGTTCAGAGTCCTGTGACTTCCTTTATGTTGTCTGAAGCACTAGAAGGCAAGGGCCCCAGGGTTCCAAATGGGAAGGAATGATATAGAGAAGAGATGTCAAGGAGACCAGAAGGGATCAAAACTAGGGAGTCGCAGTTGGGGAAAATGAAAGTTCTATCCGTGTAGCAAACATCACAATGTTTCCCATAAGCATGGGTGATTACTACACACTATTTGAAAGTAATAATTAAAATGCACCAAACAAAATGGATGTATACGTTATCATCAAATTTATTGTGTAGAAAGAAATGTATCCTCTTATACTGTTTTTTTTTATCACACATTAAAATAATTAACTGATGAAGTCAAAATGCCTCACCATATACTTACCAGCCATTTATAACTAAGGAAAAATAAAACAATTAGCACAAGAGCTATAAATTATAAATACTTGCAAGTACTTTCAAAGTATGTCCTTTGGCTAACTTACAAATGTGCACAAATTGTATATTTGGAACTTTCTACTTAAAAATATTTTCAGAAATGTTATGTATTATCACACACCAGGCAGAAGTGGCCCCTGTATCTACTTTGCTGAAGTTTTTGTGACTGGCCATAACATATAAAAACAGAAAAAAAAAAAAAAAAAGGCAGGTACTTGGGCTTTCTGCCCATGTTTGCCACACATTTTATCTGGACACAGAGGATCCTATATTTCACCATGGATTTATTATACAAGTTTGGACTTGCAAATATGTGCCAGAATTTGAATGCCTTGCACATTATTTTTTGGAAAGCAACCATCATAAAGAATACACTGACCTTTTTCTGTTTATTTTCATTGGGTAATAGCAACACCTTTACAGCCAGCCATATTGTAAACAAGAGGAGAAAACTGAATACATAAAGGTCAGGAAATTTTAGAGACAAAATTTATGAAACACCATTACTATACTGTGAATTAAAAGAACAAAATGGCATTTTTGTTTTTCAAGTATGTATGTCAAGTAAAAAATCCTTGGAATTAACCCCAAACATAAATCATCAAATATTTTAATTTTGTGGAAAATAAACTGTGTGCAATATTTCATAGAAAGTTATATTTCTTCACTGAATACCTCTCAAGTTATTATTTTAAAGGTTAAGAGCACTGGGTTTATGTAGAGCTGTGATATGGTAATAGAGAACCTGTGAGATTTAGGGATTTGTATGTTTTGTTTTGTTTATTCCTAGTACAGGCATGTGCTAAGAAATAGCAAATAGCGAATATTTAACTGGGTTGGCATTTTAAAGGTATACTCCAATAAATAAAATAAATAAGCTTCCAAGAAAAGTAGTTGCATAATATATAAAATAGTTTTCAAGAATCAAAAAATCTTATATGACACTGTGGAAAACATGGGAGATTCTTGATTTAGAATTATATTTTGAGGAGAGATGGCTCAGGCAGTTAAGAGCACTGACTGCTCTTCCAGAGGACCTGAGTTCAATTCCCAGCACCTACATGGTAGCCCACACCATCTGTAACTCCAAAATCTGACAACTTCACACAGACCTAGATGCAGGCAAAACACTGATGTATATAAAATAAAAATAAAAAAATAAATTTATTTTTATAAAAGATTTAAAGATTCAAGTAGTGCAAATAACTGAGAAAAAATGGATATTAGCAGTAAAGTGGACAAAAGAGGTCGGTGGTAGGAAAGAACCAAATTGCTGTATTTTCCCAGTCATCTCTGTAGGGGAAGATAAAGATTTTAAAAATAGGGACCACCACCCTATCTGTTCAGAAAGAAAACAACATTCTAGCAAAAGAGGAAAGTGTCGGCTATCCTGGATGGAAGCAGGCAGGCAGACAGGACTCAAAGGACTTTGGATGCTCCTAACTCTCCCCACCGGGTGTGAGCTCCCTCCCTCGAGCATGCGCAGACAGAAGCCACCGCAGTGACAAGGCTTTACATTCCTGGTTAGGCTGCCGCCTTCTCTTCCCTTATACCCTGCCTTGACCATGAGAACTGCTGCTGTGGTTTGGGTATGGATACTGAAGTCCCTTAGGGTGTCATGTGTTGAGAGTATATCCCACTGGACAGGTTAAGAGGATATGATTAATCTAACTATGGTATCTATAAGCGGATCTTCTGTCATATGCTGTCTTAGTTGATTTCTGTTCCTGTGATAAAACACAGTGGCCAAGGGGAACATATGAAGAGAGACATCTTGGCTTCTGATTCAGAGGGGTAGGTGTCCACCATGGCAAGGTGGACTCATGGCAGCAGGCAGCAGATATGCTGTCAGAAGTAGCGAGAGATCACACATATAACTTCAAACATGAAACAGACAGTAGACTGGAGGAGGACGAGATTGAATATTGTCGAAACCATCCCCCAGTGAAGTGCTTTCTCCAGCAAGGCACAGCGCTGAACCTCCTCCAAATCCTTTATTCCAGGACACTGAGCCAGGAGAAGCACTCCAAATACCCCTCTGTATTCAGGGTGCAATACGGAAGAAGAGAGAGAATTAGTCTCATGTAACTTAAAATCAATATCTTTTTTATATTTAATGTATTTTGGAAGGATGTCTTTCTCCATACCTTCAAGTCAAAAGAATTAATCAACTGGCCTTCTTTTTTCTCCTTTCAGCTTAGATGGGATCAACTATACAGAGGTAAAAGTAATATTGAATGAGAAACAGTTATTGTAGAAGGAAGGATATTTGCACACTGCTAGGAAAGCTGGGGTGAGCAGCTAAACACTAGTGTGCTGTCGAATACTGGGAGGAGAAAGGACAGGCTAAGGTGAAACCTTGATCTGTGCCAAAAGTAAATATTCTCAAGCTGCCTTGTCCTTAGAAGGTTGAGAACAGCAACCCCACAAGGAGAGCAACAGAACCAGAAAATTTGAACACAGGGGTCTTCCCAGAGACTCATACTCCAACCAAGTACCAGGCATGGAGATAACCTAGAACCTCTGCTCAGATGTAGCCCATGGCAGTTTAGTGTCCAAGTGAGTTACATAGTAATGGGAAGAGGGACTGCCTCTGACATAATCTGATTGGCCTGCTCTTTGATCACCTCCCCCTGATGGGGGAGCAGTCTTACCAGGCCACAGAAGATGACAATGCAGCCACTCCTGATGTGATCTGATAGACTAAGATCAGAAGGAAGGAGAGGAGGACCTCCCTTATCAGTGGACTTGGGGAGGGGCATGCATGAAGAAGGGGGAGGGAGGGGAGGACTGGAAGGGGAGGAGGAAGGGCTTATGGGGAGATACAAAGTGAATAAAGTGTAATTAATAAAATAAAATTAAATTTAAAAAATATCCAACATATAATTAAATCATGTGTGCAAGCACACAATACAGGTTTGAGACGGAAACAACATGACAGAAAGGCAGCACAGAAACAATTTCTAAGGATGCTAGTTCCATCTAGACAATGAACTCCCATTGTTCTATCCGGCAAAGGGCATGGGCTGCATGTCTTTTGATTTGTGTCAGGTGAATATTTCTAGATCAAATTTACTCCAACTCAGACTCACCCAAAAGCAGGAGTTTGTGCTCTTTAATGGTCATATAACAGCAGTGTTAATAAAAACTGGCCAACCATTTATTTCAAAGTATGTTTTCTTAATAAAGTGTATCTTTATACTCCCCCCCCCAAAAAAAAAAGAAGGTTGAGATGGGAGGGTCAGGAGTTCAAGGACAGGTTTGATTACATCATGAGTAAAGACTAACCAGGGCTCCAAGAGACCCAATCTCAATAAACAAGCAAACAAAAAAAAAAAATGATGGTGTTGGTGCCTTTGCACACACTGAGTGTATTTCCAGCCCTACTTTTGTATTTTAAAAGAAAAAATAAAAACATTCCTATTGGCCATGTCCCAACTTCCTGTTAATCAGCATACAACAGGCCAGGAGATGAAGTGCCTCATTCTCTCTCGTGTTTGCACTGTGGTGGCGGAAAGCTCCAAGATCTTCATCACAATCCCCTCTTGACTTCTCAGCCACTCCTGGCAAAGGCAGATCCTCCATGTCGGCCTTCCTGCTGACATTTACTGTCTTTAAACCAACTGAACACTGACTCATTCAGCTTCTCTGCCCCAGCTTGCTCTGGCATTTCTGATAATAGAGGCTGATAGCTCTGGCTGTCACTCATCCCCATATGGTTTCCAGGTTTGTTTGTTGATTCCTCCTCCATTAACCTCAGAGCTGGAGGCCAAAGTAAATTAATCCCTCGGTACACTCTCAGAGACAGGCTCAGAGTTCTGATGGTGTGATCAGAGCCACTAGTGTCCTTACACTCTTCTCTTTCAGTAAACCACTAAAGGTCACATGTTACATGTCTAAGTTACCTGAGGCCAGCTGGAGGCACATGCCTTAGTCTCAGTACTCAGGGAAAGGACAGAGAGTCCTCACTGCCCGGCATATACCCAGGAGCTTGATATCTCCAAGTAGGGAAAAGGAAAACTGAGAATTGGTGATGATTCACTTTCAAGAAGCTTAAAACTTAAGGAATATAATTTAGGGGGAAAAAAAAGATACTATATCAAACTGCTGAACCAAAACAAAATGAAATGTAAAGCAAGCAGGGAAGCAAGAGTTTTAACAAATACTATAGAAACTAGACAATGAAACAATATTTTCAGCATGCTGAGGGGAAAATTATGCCAGCATAAAATTCTCTAGCCAGTGAAATTATCCAGAACGAGAAGCACAGTAAAACATATTTAGATAGATAATGATCCAGCAAATGTCTGACTAGCAGAATAGAAATGCAGGACACATAAAGGAAACCACTGACAGGCTCCAAACTTACAGGCAGCGATGGATTCTGCGGGAGAAACAGTTGTTAAATATTGCTCCGAGGAACTTGAAAACACTGAATTAGTCTTGTGTCTATTATAGAAGCTGTTTCTGTGCTTAACACATTATATATGCGTGAACAGGCATGGAGGGTGGGTACAGAGAGGAGAGAGATTTCCAGTTCTCCTGCTTCTTTTCCCAAAATGTAAGCAATGACTACTAGCATTCATATAGAGACACCCACAGACATCTATCTTGCAAGGTTCTCACAGCAACAGTTCTTATATCCAGATTTTCACACAGTAAAATTTTAAACCAGCAGGAAGTCTTAAAGACAGAATACACTTTTTGTAATATATATACATATAAATATAATACATTATTATATATAATATAATATTATATTATATATAATAATGTATATATAAATATATATAAATATATATAAATATATATTTAATATATATAAATATAATACATTATTATATATAATATAATATTATTATATATATAATATAATATATATAATATAATATATATAATATAATATAATATAATATTATATATAATAATGTATTATATTTATATATATATATATATATATATATATATGCATTATCTCAGGCCAGACTAACATTGTGTTTGTTGATAAAGAAAAATTAAAATATAAATATTTTTAAATGTAGAATTATAAGTGACCCCCTATCCCCTTTCCCTAGACTACTGAAATGGAGAGTTCTCCTCTGCCATCTGCCCATAGCTTATCAAGTCTCATCAAGACCACCTGGACCCTCTTCCTCTGTAGTCTGGCAAGGCTATATCGCCAAGGGCAAGTGATCAAAGAGCAGGCAACGGAGTTCATGGCAGAGGCAGCCCCTGCTCCCCTTACTCGGGAACCCAAATGGAGACTGAGAAACAAAGTGAAAGATTAAAAAAATCTCAAAACATAACAGCTAAAGTTTATTTTTAAATAAATTTGACAATATAGTTAATAATAAAAATGAACTCTAAGTGACACTTGATAAATTTCAGTTTCATCTTTCTTTTTTTTTAATTTTATTTTTCTTTTTAGTTACATTTTGTTAACTCTGTGTCCCAGCTGTATCCCGCTCCCTCATTCCCTCCCCAACCCCACACTCCCTCCCTGGTCTCCTCCCTGCCCCTTTCCAAGTCCCCTGATAGGGGAGGACCTCCTCCCCTTTCATCTGACCCTGTTTTATCAGGTATCTTCAGGGCTGGCCTCCTCTGTGGCCTAACAGACTGCCCCTCCCCTGGGGGGGGGGGGGTGTCAA
>NW_026591086.1:53444841-53650341 GCF_907164565.1 Psammomys obesus
CATATCATACTAACTTCCCTTCTTTCATATGATTCCCTGCACTCTTGGTATATACTCGCTTATATAGACCTACAAGATATGATAAACATAATGAAATCTACACACCTAAAGAAGATAATCAAGAAAGTGGACACAGGCGAAGGTGATTAATCCTCATTTAGAAAGACAAATGGGATGTGCATTGAACGTATGACAGGAGTCTACCACAAAAGGCATCTGAAAGACTCTACCTAGCAGTGTTTCAAAGCAGTTTCATCTTTCAAAGTGAATGTGTAGTTACAACAACCTTAAATTATTTAAGTGCACACATTTAACTAATAAGTGGCATAATTTGTCTCAAAATATGTGTGAAATATACCCTTGTAGCCTCTTGCCAAGACAACTAAAGATTCACATTTTTTTGTGTGTCTCTCAAATTACTTTTAGAAAATTTCTTTCTGTTTCATGTATATCCACCATTTCATAGCTTGCTCTAAAGGAAGGTAAATTAGGGGAATCTGGCGGTAGAGTTGGGTATCAGAACAGCTGCCAGGTCAGAAGGCCTGTTGCCATCTGGCACACTGCAGGGTGGCATTCTAAATGCATCAGGCTGAGCTCCTCCCAGAGTGACAGTCCAATGCCCTGACATTTAGGGGACTCTCCCGTTTGAGTTGAGGACTGAGGATGTGTACTGCACAGCTGGCCAGTGAAGCAAACCCGTAAGAGTTGCCAAAAATCAGATTTTAAGTGAGTTTTCAATACTTCACAGTTCTTCTAAAAAGACAATGGAATTTTGATTAATTTCTAAACAGGGACCACTTGCATAATAATATATTAAGATGGAAGTCTACCTTTCTTCAACCTATGTCATTCTTTTTATTTTTTAAGTCATTTGAAGAAGGCAGTCTGATGAGGATGAAAGTAAAATGAATGCTACATATAGGGCTGAGCGATGTAAATCTTATAGCCCTGTGTCTTAATAAAAAAGAAGGGGGCAAGAGAAAAACGCTAAGGTAATATTGGCATATAATGATACCTGTATTCTGTGTAAAAGAACATGGTGTTTTGTTGGTGGAGACATGTGTCACTAGAGCAGCAATGTCTCCCCATGACATTAGAGCCAAAAATCATTAAATTACATCAAAGTACATATAAGTTAGTACTATTTGGTTGGGAGAAATAGCTTACCTTTAAAGATCAGTGCCTTCCAGAGGACCACAATTCAATTTTCAAAACCCTTATGGTGACTCACACCATCTGTAACTCCACATCTAGGGGATCGAAACCCTCTGCTAGCACCAAACGTTCATGTGCTGCACAGACATACAAACAGAAAAAAACAACAACAGTTATCCAGACTATATACATACATATATATATATATATATATATGTTTATATATGTATATAAACATTCAGATTAGTGCTGTCTATAATTATCTACTAGAAAATGAGGACATTGTTGGAGATATGATGGTCTCTCTTTCACTTGAAAGATTTTGGTTAATAAAAACTCATTTTACCAAATGGCTTTGCATTTTAGAACATATTTGCTCAGTTGTGTTTTCTCTATGTTTTTAGAAATTAAGTTATAGCCCTATAACATCAGAACGGTGGTGTGCAGTGACTAGGCAAGTAGTATAGCTTTTCTTAGCAGTAGATTATTAACATGCACTTGGCATTATTCCTATGACAAGTAGAAGTTAGTCTGAAGACACTCCCAGCCTAAAGTAAAAAAAAAAAAAAAAAAAAAAAAGAGGTTGAAAGGGCGCAATAATGCACAAACATTTAAAACAATAAAATAGTGCCTCAAACTATGCTATATTTCCACATTTTGAATGTTTACAAAGAATTAGTTGGAGATATTAAGGCTTTTAGCATTTTAAATACAAATGGCTCCTGAATGATAACCCAAACCATGAACAAAAACTCACCTTTAATCAGTACCCGAGAGAGGTAAAAATAGTGAAACTGCTCAATAGCTCATTATTCTTTCTTGGAAAGCTGTTTAATTTTGATTATCGGCTAACATGTATCAGCTACAGGTATCAGCTACAGGTTCTTATGCGTGATCACTTCTGTCCAAGTAGGCTTCTGAAGTCAGGCATGTATGCACAGTATTGCTAGGTGTCTTCTCGTCAATGATTATCCAATAATAATTGAGGAAATTAGGAAATTAGCTTTGGAAATGAGAGTGAACAAAGAAACCTCACTTTATTTCTCATTTCTTGATTTTATTTTTTCTTTTTCTTTTTTCATTATTATTATTATTATTATTATTATTATTATTTATCATTTATCATTTATTTACTTTGTATCCCAGTTGTAGCCCCCTCCATCATCTCCTTCAGGTCCCACCCTCTCTCTCTTCCCTCCACTATATCTCTCCCCTTGAGAACCTCCCCTACTATCTGACTCTAGCCTATCAGGTCTCATTAGGACTGTCTGAATCCTCTTTCTCTGTGTCCTAGTAAGGCCATCTCACCAGGAAGAGTTGATCAAAGAGCAGGTAACAAAGTTCATGCCTCTGACTGCCCCTGCTCCCCTTACTAGAGTACCCACACGGAGACTGAGCCGCCCATGGGTTACATCTGAGCAGGGGGTCTAGGTCCTCTCCATGGTCCTTGGTTGATTCATCAGTCTCTGCAGGCCCTCTGGCCCCAGATATTTTGGCTCTGTTGGTCTCCTTGTGAAGGTCCTGTCCCACCTAGGTCTTTTTCTCTCCCTCTTCTTCCATAAGATTCCCCGCGCTCTGCCCAAAGTTTGACTATGAGTCTCAGCATGTGAGAAGCCTCGCTTTTGAACAGTGAGGAAGTCCCATCTTTACATTACAGTCCTGTGCAGGGAGATGCTTGTTTCTTAAGGAGTTTGGCTGAGCTATCTCTTGCTTCATTGGTCCTTTACACACCCTGTGATTACTATCTCCAGGCTCCCCTTCCCTCCTGCTTCCCATCTATTGCTGTCATGACATATTACGGCTTATTCCCAGACTACCCTTCTGTCCTTGTCACTGACTTTGTGGCTTCCTGGCCAACTAAGCCTAGAGGCTCTAACATCTAATGCTGAAGATGTCTTGTGAAGAGTGTGTGATTTTCAACAAATACTTTTCAGAAGCTTGTAAGAACCGTTTTCTAATTGATAAAAACTTACCCTGATCATTCCTTTTTTGTTTGTTACTTTATATTAGGTTTTGTATGAAATTGTTTTCTCTTCCATTTCTACTTCATTTCTACAAATGAACACAGATTCATAATACACTTATCCAGTCTATTTTGGCCCAGTGGCTTAGAAAATGGGAGGGACACATTTTGAGCTGGAGATGGGAATCAGATGTGGTGGTGGAACACAGAGGTTTTGTGTGGGAACAAGATTAAATGGGAACAGTGTTACAACTTAGAGAGTAAATTTAGTAAACCCTTTTTTTTTTCAACCTCAGTGTTCTCCTACAAAAATCACAAGACTTTTATAAATTGCCAGGCTGGGTTGCATAAGCCAAATGCCAACAACGCAGTGACCTTTCAAATTACTGGTGCAACAGACACAGAGATCAGAGTGCTCAAACTTAAAGCAAACACTGACAAGAAACCCTGCAGAAACGACTTCTGTGTCTGGTCAACCTAACATAACATGACATTCTGTAAAGCATGTTTGCGTGTTTGGCTTTTTAGAGTGAATAGCCTATAAAGGTTTAACTGCTGTTGAAAATACAGAGCTGGAGAGTTGCAGTGTTTGGATTTATGGGTAAAAATGTTTTCTAAATTTGAAAGAGCAACGGCAGGATGCGTTGTTAAAGATCTGTAAAAACAATTATAATCATGTTAATTAGGACATAGTGAGCTGGAGTTGTGTCTTGTAGAGGTGGAAGTGAGGTGGGAGGTAAAATAAACTGAGCAGGTTCTTTAAAGAGAGTTTGATGGCTCATTTCAAACCGTCTGTGTGGGAAGAAAAATCGATCATGGGAAATTTGGATCAGAGTTCTAATTTTAAAATATTATGCATGTCCATTCATTTTCTACGTGAAAGTGAAAATGCCAATATCTTTAAAACAAAATTAGATTTATTTTTGATATCAGACTAACTGATCTCCTCCACATACGTATATATATTTCACACTTATGTATACATACATATAGAATTATTTCAGCCAGTACACAAAATATATTGTTTAAAATATTTTATAAATCTTGAAATTTTTTTCCTTAATTGTAGGTTCCTTATTACAATTTTCCTATTAACTTTTTGATTCTGGCTCATTCTTGTCATTAGTATATAACTGCATGTATTTCTATGTTTACGCTTGAATGGATGAAAGAGATGACATATGGAAATCAATGCTACCTTAACATTTATTTACGCCTTATACATCTACGTGAGTGACTATGAGAGAAAAGGTACTATTCAGAGATTCGCCATCACGTAAAATGTTTTAAACCATATTGTTCTCTTAGGTTTAGAGTCTGTTTTTAGTGCGATGGGTATTTCTCTTTCATGGCACATGTACTGTACATATGAGCCAGGCAAGCTGACGTCATTGCAAGCATCTGACAGGCTCTTGCAAAGGTGGGGGATTGCCAGCCAGTAAAATAAAAATCGAGTCTATTGAGAGATTAATTCAGCAGCTGAAAGAAGTTGCCTTAGAGTCATCAGCTATTCTATCCACCAAACATCCTAAAAGAAAGCCTCCCTAATGAGCTTCCTAAACCAATTAAACACAAGCAGGAAGCATCAGTCATCAAAACTGACGGTTTTCAGCTAATCAGCAGCCTGCACAAGCTGCCTACCAGTGGGGAGAGGAAGAACTTTTTTTTTTTCCCACTTTGGCCTTGCTCTGTTGTCTTCCCAATTTTATGGATCCGTGGTCATGTGCAATGCCCTGTGAAGGAGTGAGGTACTTCAGAGTGGATAAAGCGCTTTCCCAAGCATTTTTATTCATCAGAGTAAAATGAGTTCTAATAGGCTTAAGTGATTTGCCTAAGGCACACAATTAATGTGTGGCTGGCACTCAAAACCATGTCCTTTGTTCTGTTCTAATTGTTCTATAAATATGTATGTATTGGTTGAATTTCTACTGTCCCTAATGGGGAATAAGTTAAAATCTTAAAAATAATCATCTTAGCTTTGGGCAGACTGAGAGGGCAAAGCAAGAGCAGCCTGAGCTGTGGATTGTTTTACCCCATGTGGGTTCCCATCTTTCAAAGAGGGTTGGTGCAGCAGGATCAGGCAGCATTCTTCCAATGACAGTAAGACTAAAGTTAAACAGCCACCACCACGCCCTACAGTGTGCTAAGAGTTTACACCACATAATCAAAATAGTGCTCACAAAACAAAGTACAAATTCTTGTCCTGTTTTGCAGAGACAGGCAGCTTAGAGCCAGAACAATAATGCTAAATGTATGTGTGATTTTAAGCTTTAAAGCATGGCTTTCTTAGCGAATGGACTGTATAATTGTGTGTGATAGAAATGGAGAGACGTGTTTTGGCAAATGTGTGTTCTCATGACACCTGATTTTCATGTGTCAGAAATGAGCACTATGTTCATTCCATATATTCTCTTTTTGTGTTTCCTTAAATACACATGTGGTTTATTAACATCAAGAGGAAAGTCTGTCCTTGAGAAAAAGTAGAATGATTCCCAAATGCTGGTTGAAGAAAGAGTAAGATGTGAAATGGCTCTTTTCCATGAGGGTGATCCAGTGGAGCCAAGGAGAGTAAAACATACATCTTTCAGGATTGGAGAAAGACAAATGGAGAGAGCAGGTCATCTGTGGAAGACCAAGGAAAGCATATTGTTTTGATGACTCTAAATTCAAAACAAAAGTTTACTTTCTAATCTAGAAAAAACAAACAAAATAAACTGAATCAATTTTTGAAACCATTTCAACATTGCCAATTTTAAGGAAAAAATATAGAGAAGAGCTTAAAAATGTAATGGGAGCACCTCTGTTTTCTGCTTGTACTAACAAATATAAAAAACACAAACACTAAGAAATGTATCTTCAATTTCAAACGTTTATTTAAACAAATTCTTAGAAACTTCCAGGGACTTAGGACTAAGCTTATTTAAAATTACTTCTTTATAAAGTACAGGGACAATAATTTAGAAAAGTCATAGCATTATTTTTTGGTCCCCTTTTCAATTTTCAGGATGTTTAATTATATATTGTAGCATATTTATAAATACTCTCTTGGAATTAAAGCACATAAGGACCATTTTTAAGAACATTGCCTTTTTCTTCAGTGTGGAGAATTTATACTTCAAAATATTTAATACATAACATATGTTCAATTAATGCATTAGCTGGATAAGTGAACAAATTTTGCCACCAGCAAAAATAGGTCCAGTTATTCTAGAACTTCATGATCACTGATCATTTCAGAAGAAAAATGAAAAAAAAATTACTGAAATTAATATGATAGAGAGGCCATTAATGACACGATACAGATGATGAAGTATTCCCAAATAAATACTAATTAAATTTGTCAAAATTATTATTATTGTTGATTACCTGTAACCATTACATATGATGAGTACTTCTGTCAGGGTGTATATAGAAAGTTATCTATATACATCTCTGAGAAATATACCATTCGTCAAGATTTTATGACATATATTCAAAAACGTGGATTCAATGAAGTAACTAATGGCACAATGTTTTAATTTTTTTGAAGAAAAATCACAGAATTATATGTAGGATTAATAGGAGATATTTGAATTCAAAAACTAGATACGCTATGATGAGTTGCAGAAAAGAGCAGGGCATGTTTATGTGAAAAGAAAACCAGAGCAGGCAGTGAGAGGAAGACAATGCAAATCCACTTTCCCGAGAACAGGTGCGCTGCTCTCTGGTGGGTGCGAAGCCCTGTGTTTAGAATAATTTTAAATAAAACCCATGCCTCACTCTCTGGGAGACCTTGACTGGCAGGTCACCTAAAGGTAAACTTTTGCTCTGCCCTCATTTCTAGATGGATATTGGTTTGTAACAAGTGATTGCAGACAGGCAATTTGCTTATGTAAATTTGAAAAATGTGAGGCGAATCCCAAGGAGACAATATTGTTTCTTGTGGAATTTCTCATAAACCTTAATTCGAACAAATCCAGAAGGGCCATACTGTGAGATTACCAAGCACCTCACTCTTTGTCATTCTCCCTTTGACTCATCTCTCTGGACTGATGCTGAGAACCAGTGTTTTGTTGTTGTTGTTTGTGTGTGTGTTTAATAACGCACGGGAAAGCGCTTGAGAGATAAGAAATGACGTGGTAAAAGTATTATTTTAGAAAAATAATGCTGTGAGAGACAGTGTCATATATATAAATATATCAACTATACCATATATTGTACCATATATATTCATATATAATATAATCATTATCTGTATTAGTTATATATTATATTATAATATGTGATATGTAATACGTGATATATAATACATACATAAAATCAATATTTTATATATTTATGTATTTATCTATCACATATAAATTATAATATGTTAGACATTTTAATTTTATATATTATTTATAATTGTATTGTATGTACATATATATTATACACATATAGTGATATATGTATATAATGTATATACATATGTGTATGTATAGATACAATGGTTCCAAAAAGTAAGTATGGTCCACATGAATATATATAAATTTTTTAAGTTTATTACATAGCAAATGACAATACATTTATCAGTTCAAGGTAGAACCTATTTCTTAGCTCATTCCCCAGCATCAACACTGAGCTCCGGTTTTCAGGTAGAGGAATCAAGTGGCTAGCCACAGTGCATGTGGCTTAGAGGTTCCGAGGAACGCTCTGTTCTAGGGAATGGGAAGAAACATAAAAGGGATAAGCTAATTCCCTCCTGGCACGTTCCTCCATCCTTAGTTCCTAGAGGCCTCACATAGTCAAACTCTTGCCGTGGAACCCTTAGTGGACGTGATGAAAACCAGAGCTTGTATTTTCATACACTGAGATTTCCTGTCTCCAACTCCCCAAACACCATGGTTCCAGTTTCTGTCTCTGGTAAAAAACATGTTTTTCTTTTAACATACTGACTTTATTCCATTAATTTCACACAGACAATCTTGCTTTGGATAAACCCAGAATTAGCTGATAAATGAGTTATCACGTTCACATAAGTTCTGATACTGTAAAGTATCAGGTCTGAAAATTATATCAGCTTCCCAGTGCCAGGGACTAAAGTCGAAAGTCCTGGGATCTGTTTCCAATTCTGCTCAGCACAGAAAACTTGAAGAAAAAAAAAAAAAAAAGAACAACAACAGCTGTATATAACACTTTCTTAAAAATTTGAGTTCTTATGTTTTAGAAATTTTCCTCAGCTAATGCAAAAATGAAAAGTAAACAGCATAAGTGGTTTTCTAAATATGCTGCATTATTTTATCACTCACTGTTGTCAAACAAAGACCAGGAATGTTATTATAGAAACAGAATTCTGAGGATTTGTGGAAATACCCCCCAAAGGACAAGAAAAGAGCTTTCTCGTGACCTTAGTTTCTTCAGAAGATGAAATAGTCCTTAGAATGTGTGTCTGTGCTCCTCCCAGGTGTAGCAGATGGAGTAAATTTACTTCACATTGCTCATTTTTAAAATTTTTTCCCTATTATTATTATTTATAACAATTTATTCACTTTGTATCCAGGCTGTAGCCTCCTCCCTCATCTCCTCCCAGTCCCACCCTTTCTTCCCTTCCCCCCACCATGTCCCTCACCTAGTCCAGTGATAGGGGAGTCCTCTTCCCCTACTATCTTTCTCTAGCCTATCAGGTTTCATCAGGACTGTCTGGATCCTCTTTCTCTGTGGCCTACTTAGGCCACTTCACCAGGGAGAGGTGATCAAAGAGTAGGCAACAGAGTCCATGTTAGAGACAGCCCCTGTTCTCTTTACTAGGGAACCCATGTGGAGATGGAGCTGCCCATGGGCTACATTTGAGTAGGGGTTCTAGGTCTTCTCCATGCACTGTCCTTGGCTGATTCATCAGCTTCTGTGGAACCCCCGAGCCCATATTTTTTTGGCTCTGTGGAGTTCCTGTCCTCTCTAGGTCTTTCTTTCTCCCCGTTCTTCCATAATACTCCCTACCACTGCGCCTAAAGTTTGGCTGTGAGTCTCAGCATCTGCTTAGATGCTGATGGGTAGAGCCTTTCAGAGGTCCCCTATGGAAGGTTCCTGTCCTGTTCTTTGTCTTCTCCTACTTCTGATGTCTATCCTCCTTGTCCTTCTGAGGATTGAGCCTCTTTCCTAGGGTCCTCCTGTTGTTTACCTTCTTTAGGACTATAGATTTTACTATGCTTATCCTATATTATATGGCTAATATCCTCTTATGAGCATATACCATGTGTGTCTATCTGTTCCTGAGTTACCTCACTCAAGATGATCTTTTCTAGTTCCATCTATTTGCCTGCAAATTTCATGACAGACTGCTAGACCAGTGGAATCGAATAGAAGATATGGAAATAAACCTACAGTTACTTGATTTTTTATTTTTGACAAAGAAGCAAAAACTATACAATGGGAAAAAAGACAGCATCTTCAACAAATGGTGCCAGTCTAACTGAATGTCTACATGTAGAAAAATGCAAATAGACCCATATTTATCTCCCTTCACAAAAGCAAAGTCCAAATGGATCAAAGACCTCAACATAAACCCAGACACATTGCTCATTATTGCTTGCTGCTGTTATTCAACTAAATGTTTATACGCCTCCGTGTAAAATTTTGTGGCATACAGCTTGTTCTTTTGATTGTGTATACAGCTCAGCTTAAGGTAACTTTACCCATGTGATTGCTTTTAACCCTTAGAGTATAGGCTCCTCTGAATAACATTGGCTGCTGCATGAGACGTTATTCTACCCCACTTATTGGGCTCTATCCTCCCAGGTCCGGCCTCATCTACAGCAGTAACAACTATAAATCAAAGCATAATTCTCAATTAACAATTAATGTGTTTGGTCACTTTCAACTCAGAAGTTCTTAAATTAGCAGTGTTTTACAGTGACTCTCCTGTTTGAGGTTTGTGATCAAATTCTTTGGGATGGGTTGTGATGATTTATGTTTTGTTGTTTGTAAGTTGTCTGTGTTCTGGCCTGGATCCCAGGAAAATACTTGAAGAATGTGCACATCAAAGAAGGAAGCATGACATCCCCAGAGCTTGGCATCTGCTGCCGTCGTCACAAAAGGCTTCCTCATCATTAGATTAATTGTCAGAAAATTATTCAAACTAATATTGGAAGCTTAAATAACACTGTAATAGACTATAATAAAACAGATAATCGTAAACAGATGCAACGGTTTTTAATGTGTTGGCACCTTTATTTCCAAATTACTATGTTTTTCTGTTTTACTCCCGGTAGGACAATGGCACCGGCACCGAGACTATTTTAGAAGTGAGGAAGTTGAATTAGTTACTCAAGGAATTCACCTATAAACAAGTTTCCTAGCAAAAGTATGCTAGAATCAGGATTCATATCTCAGGATGTTGGACCTCAAAGTCCAAGCCCTTTATGGTTATACTAACTACATAATAAGTAAATACTTGAATAACAAATGATAAAGGCTGTAAAATAAAACAGCTTATCATTACTATACCTCACATTTGAGTGTTTTTAGGTTGGTTGTGTATCTGTGTTTCCCTACTGCTCCCCCATTTCCAGGAATGGGCATGTATACCAACCTGTTAACTGTATTAATAAAGTTTCATTGTGGAATAGCATTTAATTGATTTAAATTTGGAATTATTCTTTTAAACTTAACTCTGGGGACACAGTCTTTGCAAATTGCTGACAAACAAGATATTTTAAATTATTGTATTTTTTTTTTCAGTATTTTAGTTCCAAAGGTAGAAATTTAAAAAAACACTGTAACATTTCAGAATTTGTGACCTGTTACTTTTTAACTGGAAAATTTATGAACTTCAAAGTCCAGTTGCTTAATATAAGTGTATTATTATTATTATTATTATTATTATTATTATTATTATTATTATTATTATTATTCAATACAGGGTTTTACTGCATAGCCTTAGCTGTCCTGGACTCAGTTTGTAGACCAGGATAGCCTCAAACTCACAAAGATCCGCCTGCCTCTGCCTCCTGGTGTGTTGGGATTACAGGTCTTCACCACTGTGCCTGGCTGATAAAGATATTCTTAAATGGCAAGCATGTTTTTATAGATTGTTTTCCTCTCTGATCTTGAGCATAAGATGCTATAATCTAGATGAATGTATACTATCTGTGCATTTATACCACTCAGAAATCACTGATGTTCCTCTCCTCTGTATTTTGCAAAGAAACATAAATGTCTATTAAGTGGACAACAAAGAGCTACTTTTTTCTAATACCATGCCCTCGTCTGCTTATGTTTGCTTTGCTCGTATTTGCTCCAAAATTGCCTTAAAGAAGTAATTGTGACATCTAGGATTATTTTTATGTCTCATTTTTAAGTGAAATATATTCTTTTATTCATCTCATCCCTTTGTTGGAAAGAAGTTCCAACATTTTCAAGATTATTCAAAATATTAGCAGCACTTCTGATCTGTAAGGGAGATGGCTATTACATTTACTTTTCTCGTAGGAGCAAATAAATTCATGATAATTAAGAACTGTGAAGCTGAAAATTAATGATTTGCAGAAATGTAAGTTGGACTTTAAATCTGTCTTATGTCCTATACATTGAACCACATATTTAACCTGAGGAATGTTAAATGATTCCATATGTGTGGCTCTCCAAAATGCCAGACGTTTTGATGGATTCTTTTCTGGACTGATAGCACTCTGTGTCTGAAGAAATTGTGGATTGTCAGTTTATAAACTGGTACAAGATGTTTAGCCATGGGTTCACAATGAGGTTTGTGTGTGTAATGATGCTAATGACTGTGGTTAGATACTCCTTACTCAGGAGTCTGGGGGTCACTGAGTCAAACCACTTAGAAACAGAAGGCCTGAGTTTGTTCCTCAAAGCGTCATCAAAAACCTCACTTCAGAGTTAATAGGTGGACTGTTGTTCTTTCCAAAATTTTACATGATTGTGCCTGTTATTTTCCACTGTTTAAGATATTATCGCTGTTGTTGTTTTTGTTGTTTTGGAGTTTCAAGACAGGGTTTCTATGTGTAGCCTTGGTAAAAGACACTGTTTCTTTAATTTTTTAAATATTTTATTAATTAAACTTTATTCACTTTGTATCCCTCCTGTAGCTGCATCCCTCCTCCCCTCCCAATCCTTCCCTTCCTCCTCCTTCTCCATGCATGCTCCTCCCCAATCCACTGATAGGGAGGTCTTCTTTTCCTTCCTTCTAATCCTAGTCTATTAGGTCTCATCAGGAGTGGCTGCATTGTCTTCTTCTGTGGCCTGGTAAGGCTGCTCCCCCCTCAGGGAGAGGTGAGCAAACAGCAGGCCAATCAGTTCCCAGGACAGAGGCAGTCTCTGTTCCCATTACGTTGAAGCCCACTTGAACACTGAACTGCCATGGGCTACATCTGTGCAGGGGTTCTATGCTATCTCTATGCATGCTACTTGGTAGGAGAATTAGTCTCAGAAAAGACCCCGGTGCTCAGATTTTTGGTTCAGTTGCTCTCCTTGTGGAGCCCCTGTCCTCTCCAGATCTTTCTATTTCCCAATTCTTTCATAAGATTCCTTGCACTCTGCCCAAAAGTTGGCATAAGTCTCAGTATCTGCTCAGATAGTCTTCAGGGCAAAGCCTTTCAGAGGCCCTCTGTGGCAGGCTCCTAACTTGTTCCCTGTTTTCTCCTTCTTCTGATGTCCACCCTCTTTGAAAGGCACTGTTTTTTTATAATTGTATTGATTTTTATTAATTACAGTTTATTCACTTTGTATACCTCCTGTACCTCCCTCCCTCCTTCCCTTCTCAATCCCACCCTCCCACTTCCCCACCCATGTCCCTCCACCAGTCCACTGAAAAGGGAGGTCCTCCTCTCCTTCCCTCTGATCACAGTCTATCAGGTATCATCAGGAGTGGCTGCATTGTCTTCTTCAGTGGCCTGGTAAGGCTGCTCCCCCCTCAGGGGAAGGTGATCAATGAGCAGGCCAATCAGTTCATGTCAGAGACTGTCCCTATCTGCATTACTATGGAGGCCACTTGGATACTGAACTACCATAGGCTACCTCTGTTCAAGGGTCCCAGGCCAACTCCATGAGTGGTCCTTCATAGGAGTATCAGTTTCAGAAAAGATCCTGTGCCCAGAATTTTAGGATCTGTTGCTGTCCTTGTAGATCTCCTGTTTTCTCCAGGTCTTACTATCTTCTACTTCTTTCATAAGATTCCCTGTACTCTGTCCAGAGTTTGGCTATGAGTCTCAACATCTGCCTCAATACCCTGTAGGGTAGAGCCTATCAGAGGCCCTCTGTAGTCGGCTCCTGTTCTGTTCCCTGTTTTCTCTCTCCTCCAATGTCCATCCTCTTTGCCTTTCTGAATGGGGATTGAGAATCTTAGCCAGAGTCAACCTTCCTGATTAGCTTCCTTTGGTGTACAGATTTTAGTATGTTATATGTCTAGTATCTACTTATGAGTGAGTATATACCCTGTGTGTCTTTCTGCTTCTGGGATAGCTCACTCAAGATGATCTTTTCCAGTTCCCACCATTGACCTGCAAATTTATGAGTTCCTTGTTTTTCATTGCTGAGTAATACTCCATTGTGTAGATGTACCACAATTTCTGTATCCATTCCTCAACTAGGGGGCATCTGGGCTGTTTCCAGCTTCTGGATATTACAAATAAAGCTACTACAAACATGGTTTAACAAATGTCTTTGTGGTATACTTGAGCATATTTTGGGTATATGCCTAGAAGCAGTATATCTGGATCTTGAGGAAGCACTATTCCTAATTGTCAGAAAGCGCCAGATTGATTTCCAAAGTGGTTGTATAAGTTTACATTCCCACCTGCAGTGGAGGAGGGTTTGCCTTTCTCCACATCCTCTCCAGCATGTGTTGTCACTTGAGTTATTCATCTTAGCCATTCTGATGGGTGTAAGGTGAAATCTCGGGGTCTTTTTGATTTGTATCCCGATGACTAACAACGTTGGACATTACTTTAAGTGTTTCTCTGCCATTCCATATTCTGCTATTGAGAATTCTCTGTTTAGCTCTGTACCCCATTTATTAATTGGATTACTTGATTTGTTGCCGTTTAACTTCCTGAGTTCTTTATATATACTGGATATTAGCCCTCTGTCAGATAGATGGTTGGTGAAGATTCTTTCACAATCTGTAGGCAGTCATTTTGTTTTGATGACAGTGTCCTTTGCTTTACAGAAGCTTTTCAGTTTCAGGAGGTCCCATTTATTGATTGTTGCTCTTAGAGCCTGTGTTGTTGGTGTTCTGTTCAGGAAGTTGTCTCCTGTGCCAAAGAGGTCAAGGCTCTTCACGACTTTTTCTTCTAACCTATTTAATGTGTCTGGTTTTATGTTGAGGTTTTTGATCCACTTGGACTTTAGTTTGGTGCAGGGTGATAAGTATGGATCTATTTGCATTTTTCTACATGTAGACTTCCAGTTGGACCAGCACCATTTGTTGAAGATGCTATCTTCTTTCCATTGTATGGTTTTGGCATCTTTGTCAAAAATCAGGTGTCCATAGTGGGTGGGTTTATCTTTGGGTCTTCTATTTAGTTCCATTGATCTACCATTCTGTTTCTATGCCAGTACCATGCAGTTTTTATTACTGTTGCTCTATAGTACAGCTTGAGATCAGGGATGGAGATACCTCCAGTAGATCTTTTCTTGTACAGGATTGTTTTTAGCAATTCTGGGTTTCTTGTTATTCCATATGAAGTTGAGAATTTTTCTTTCCAGGTCTATAAAGAATTGTGTTGGTAATTTGATGGGGATTGCATTGAATCTGTAGAATGCTCTTGGTAAGATGGCCATTTTTCACTATGTTAATCCTGCCAAGCCATGAGCATGGGAGATCTTTCCATCTTCTGATATCTTCCTCTAATTCTTTCTTCAGTGACTTGAAGTTTTTTTTTTCATACAAGTCTTTGACTTGCTTGGTTAGGGTCACACCAAGGTACTTTTTGTCTTTTGTGGCTATTGTGAAGTGTGTTGTTTCCCTAATATCTTTTTCAGCCCTTTTGTCTGTTGTATAAAGGAGGGTTACTGATTTTTTGAGTTAATTTTCTATCCAGTCACTTTGCTGAAGTTGTTTATCAGCTGAAGGAGTTCTCAGGTTGAATTTTTGGGGTCACTCATGTATACTGTCATATCATCTACTAATAGTGACATTTTGACCACTTCCTTTCATATTTGTATCCCCTTGATCTCCTTTAGTTATCTTACTACTTTAGCTAGGACTTAAAGTACTATGTAGAAGAGATATGGAGAGATTGGGCAGCCTTGCCTTGTCCGTGATTTCAGTGGGATTGCTCTAAGTTTCTCTCTGTTTAGTTTGATGTTGGGTATAGGTTTGCTATATATCGCCGTAAACTATGTTTAGGTATGTGCCTTGTACCCCTGATCTCTCCGAGATTTTAAACATGGATGGATGTTGGATTTTGTCAAATGCTTTTTTAGTATCTAAGGAGATTATCCTGTGTTTTTTTTTTCTTTCTGTTTGTTAATATGGTGGATCACATTGATGGATTTCCATATATTGAACTACCCCTGCATTTAGATTTTCAAACATATAGGCTTTTGAAGTAAGACATAATGATTGTTTGTATTTCCTCAGAGTCTGTTGTTATATCCCCCTTATCATTTCTGATTTTGTTAATTTGGATAGTGTCTCTCTGCCGTTTAGTTAGTTTGTCTAAGAGTTTGTCTATCTTGTTGATTTTCTCATAGAAACAGCTCTTGGTTTCATTGTTTCTTTGAATAGTTTTATTTGCTTCTAATTTATTGTTTTAAGCCCTCAGTTTGATTATTTCCAGCTGACTACTCCTTTTTTTTGTGTGTCTGCTTCCTTTTTTTTTCCCCCTATGGCTTTTAGGTAAGCCATTAAGTTGTTTGAATGAGCTGTCTCAAATTTCTTCTTGAAGGCACTTAGTGCTATGAACTTTCTTCTTAGCATTGCTTTCATTGTGGTCCATAAGTTTGGTATGTTTTGTCTTCATTTTCATTGAATTCTAGGATGACTTTAGTTTCTTTCTTTATTTCTTCCCTGACCCAACTGTCATTTAGTAGTAAGTTGTTCAGTTTCCATGTGTGTGTAGGCTTTTTGCTATTTCTGTTGTTGTTGAGGTCCAGCTTTAGTCCATGGTGATCAGATAGGATATAAGGGATTATTTCAATCTTCTTGTATCTGTTGAGGCTTGCTTTGTGACCAACCAAATGGTCTATTTTGGAGAAGTTCCATGAGGTGCAGAGAAGAAGGTAAATTCTTTTTTGTTTGGGTGTAAGGTTCTGTAGATGTCTGTTAGGTCCATTTGATTCATGACCTCTGTCAGAGTCTTTGTTTCTTTGTTTAATTTCTGTTTTGTTGACCTATACTTTGTTGAGAGTGGGGTGTTGAAGTCTCCCACTATTACTGTGTGGGGATCTATGTGTGGTTTAAGTTTTATTAACGTTTCTTTTACAAATGTGAGTGCCTTTGTATTTGGGGCATAGATATTAAGGATTGTGATGTCTTCCTGATGGAATTTTCCCTTGATGAGTATGAAGTGTCCTTCCCTATCTCTTTTTATTAATTTTGGTTGAAAGTCAGATATTAGAATAGCTACTCCTGTTTACTTCTTGGGTCCATTTGCTTGGACCTTTTACCCTTCCAGCCCTTTACCCTCAGGTAATGTCTATCTTTGTGCCTTAAGTGTGTTTCTTGTATGCAACAGATTTTTGGGTCTTGTTTTACACATCCATTCTGTTAGTCTGTGTTTTTTTGTATTGTTTTGTTTTGTTGGAGAATTGAGTCCATTGATGTTGAGAGAGATTAATGACCAGTGGCTGTTAGATCCTTTGATTTTGATGTTGGCTGTGGTAGTAATTTTGTGTGCTTGGTTGCTTTTTGTTTTACTATAGTGAGGTTAATTATTTCCTGTGTTTTCTTGAAAGTAGTTAATTTTCTTGGGTTGTATTTTTCCTTCTAGTGTCTTCTGTGACGCTGGATTTGTTTGTAGGTATTGTTGAAATTTGTTTTGTCGTTGAATATCTTGTTTTCTCCATCTATGAGGACCAAGAGTTTTGCTGAGTATAGTAGCCTGGTCTGACATCTGTGTTCTCTTAGGGCCTGCATGATATCCTTCGTGCTTTCATAGTCTCTGTTGAGAAGTCAGGTGTGATTCTGATGGGTTTGCCATTATATGTTACTTGGCCTTTTTCCCTTGCATCTTTTAGTATTTTTTCTTTGTTCTGTATGCTTACTGTTTTGATTATTATGTGAAGGGAGGATTTTCTTTTCTGATCTAATTTATTGGATGTTCTGTATGTCTCTTGTATTCTTATAGGCCTCTCCTTTAAGTTGGTGAAATTTTCTTCAATGATTTTGTTAAAAATATTTTCTGTGCCTTCGAGGAGGGAATCTTCTTTTTCCTCTATTCCTATTATTCTTAGGTTTTGTCTTTTCATGTTGTCTTGGATTTCTTGTGCAGTCTGTGTCAGAAATTTTTTTAGATTTAACATTTTCTTTGATGCATACATAGATTTCTTCGATTGTATCTTCTACACCTGAGATTCTTTCTTCCATCTCTTGTAGTCTATTGGTTATGCTTACCTCTGTATTTCCTGTTTTCTTCCCTAAGTTCTTTCTCTCCACAATTTCCTCCATTTGTGTTTTCTTTAATTTTTCCAATTCTTTCTTCAGATCTTGAGCCGTTTTGTTGATTTCCTTCACCTGTCTGATTGTATTTTCCTGTTTTTCCTTCAATTCCTTTAGCTGTTTGTCTGAACAATTCTCTGTTGGTTTATTTTATTTTATTATTTTTTACTTCTTTCAGTGATTTAAGTACTTCCTTTCTAAAGGCCACAAACTGTTTGGCTGCAACTACCTGTATTTCTTTGCGGATGGCAATACTCTTTTTTGTCTTTATCTTCCTCTGTTTCTTTTCGGATGGCCATATTCTGTTTGTCTTTATCTTCCTCTAGTTCTTAATGCATTTTATTTGTTTCCTCTATTATCCTTTTCACAAGCATAGATGTTAGATCTTCTTCTTGAATTTCAATTATGCTGAGGTGTTCAGGGTGCTTGCCCCTGGATAACTGGGTTCTGAAGATGCCATATTGCTGTATTTTGTTGGTTGAGCTTTTATGCTGGCCTCTAGCCATTGGGCTATCTTAGGTGTTAGGTGTTAGGTGTTAGTTTCTGGTGGTTCCTGGAATCCTGTGGTGGAGAGAATCCCCTTGGCAGGAAGGTGATTTTTCTTGAAGGACGCCTCCTCAGCTTTTTGGGTATTGTCACTGAATGGCCGGTGTTTTTCAGGAATTGCCACAGCTCACCTCAGGCGTACAGACCTGAGTGGTAACTGTGGTCCTTGTTAGTCAAGAGGGCTCTCCTCTCACCCGGAAAAGTCCTGGAGACAGCTGCCCTGCTTCTGGGTTACCTGCTGTAAATTTAGTGATCTGCTGTAACCTGTGTGCTCCTTGGTTTGGTCAGTTTTGTTAGGGATAACTGGCTGTCCCTTGGAGCAGTATCTGGAGGTTGATCTCGTGGATCCCAGTTTTCTGTAGGTCTGAGGTTGGGGCTCTGTGCCGCTGTACCCAAGTGGTATTCAGTGGCAGCTGAGCTATGCTCTTGTGTGTGCAGCTGGAAGCTAGAGTCAGGAGCCTGTGGATAGCCAGAATTTTTTTCAGAGCTAGGTGTCCTGAGGTAGGGCCAGACCTTTCCCCCACCATGGGGTTTTCTCCCAACAGGAAGGTCCAGTCTGTTGTGTTTGAGGTGGCACGTAGAGCACACAGGTGGTGGGTGGTGGCTCCAAGCTGGTGACTGGGCAGGAGTCTGAGACCTTTTCCCAGGAACTTTCCCATGTGTGCCGGGGGGGGGGGGACCGGCTGAGTGCTCTAAGCTGTTTCCCTCCCTATGAGGTGTTCTCCTGACAGGAAGTCCCAGTCTCTGGTGTCCCAGGGCACACAGTTCTGTCTGTGACAGATAGTCAGGCACACAGCAGTTCTCTGGGCTGGCGTCCTGTGCCTTCTGGTCTGTGGTACCTTTTCCAGGGATATACTGGGTGACTTGAGGTCAGTCCCTGTTTTCTTCCTTCCCTGTGGGGTTTTCTTCTGACAGGGAAACCCAGCCTCTGATGCCCTGGGGCACACAGATCTGTCTGTGATGTACAGTTGGGTGCATAGCAAGTCTCTGTGCTGGTGACTGGAGCCCAGTTCAGAGGTCACGGTGTGAGCTCGCCATTCTGTGGGATCTTTTCCAGGGATAGACTGGTTGACCTGAGGTCAATCCAGTTTCCTTCCTTCCCTGTGGGTTTTTCTTTCCACTGGGAATCCCAGTCTCTGGTGTTTTTGTGCTCACCATTCAGCCTGAGAAGGTGATCAGGATACGCAGGCTTGTGGCTCTGGTCTGGTGACCTAGTGCCTGTGTGACCAGGGATCTTATCCGGGTTCTGACTGGGTGACCTGAGAGTGGACCCGCCTGATTCCCACACCGTGGAGTTTCCTCTCACCTGGTAAACACAATAGCTGGTGTTTTAAGGCCCAGAGTTCAGTCTCTTGGTTGCTCTGCCAACATTGCTGTCCTGCTCCTCAAAAGCAGTGTCCTCCCTCTGCTCAGATGAAGCCCGTGGTAGCTCAGTAACCAGTTGGTTTCCCATAGTGAGGGGAACAGGGACTATCTCTGACAGGATCTCAATGGCAGGCTCTTTGGTCTCCCCACCCCCCCCCAAGGTAGGAGCAGTCCTGTTAGGCCACAGAGGAGGACTTTGCAGCCAATCCTGAGGATACCTGCTAAAACAGGATCAGATGAAAGGGGAGGAGGTCCTCCCCAATCAGTGGACTTGGAAGGGGGCAGGGAGGAGTTGAGGGAGGAAGGAAGGGAGGGAGGGTTTGGGAAGGAATGAGGCACTGGGATACAGCTGGGATACAGTGTTAATAAAATGTAACTACTACTAATAATAAAGAATGTTAAAAAATTTAAATTTAAATTAAAAAAAAGCAGTGTCCTGGAGCCGCCATCTTGGATCCTCTGGCTCATAAGGTACTGTTTTTTAAACTCTATTTTATTTGAGGTTCCTTAAGCCTCTATCTCCCTTTCAAACACCCCAATCCTAGGTAAAAGAGAAAGAAGGTGAGAAGGGAAAGGGTATGTAGACCTCCTTAGGCTTAGTTCTGGCCAGTTAGAGTCATCGTGTTCTTTGGGAAAATACCAATTTCAGTCATCAGGACTTCTAGCAGTATAGCAAACGCAGCAAGCCAAACTCGCAGCCTTCTTCCTCCTCCATATGTCTCCTTGAAGACCCTTCCTGTCTTTTGCTCTGTTAGTCCATCTCCTCCAAGCTTCTGTGCCTTCTCTCTCTGTTCTCTTGTTTCTATCAGCTAGCTGCAACTAGCAAAGGCTATGCCCCTCTCCTTGCCCCTCAAGGCTATTGCCAGCTGGCAAAATCCACACCCCTCTCCATGCTGCAAGAGGCAATTATCAGCTGTGGATGAACTAAGGCAGTCCCATATTCCACACTTTTCATTAAAACACAAACCTGTTTACATAACATAACTGAGTTTTTAAAGAAACCAAAACTTCTACTACACTTGGCTGTCCCGGTCTCATTTTGTAGACCAGGCTGGCCTCGAACTTACAGAGATCTGCCTGCCCCTGCCTCCCATAGTGCCATAGTGCCGGGATTAAAGGCATGTTCCACCATGCCTGGCTGAGTTATTATTTTAATAACTGAGCTACACTTTACTAGTGAATTCACGTGAAAGAATTATTCTACTGTTTGAATTTCTGAGTAAACTGGGCATGTGTCGTTAACATATATCTCTGTTGTCTATATCCAGTTGTTACAGGGTAGGTCACCCAAGCCCAGCAAGTGGGAGCTCCTTCAGCCGGGCAGTGGTGATGGCGTGCTGGAGCAGGCTAGTGGAGACTGTGATGACGAGGATGGCTGTGGAGGATCAGGAAGTGGAGAAGTCAAGAGGACGCTAAAGATCACAAACTGTGAGTGCCAGAACCTAGCACTGCTAGGTTTGTTCTGAAATATCAGTTTGGAAAACTGTTACAGTGAACACAACATTGCAATGGCCACGCACTCAGAGGCGGGCAGGAGTAACTGACAGTGAAAATGAGCCTGTTTTTGACTACGTAGGACATGCATTCTTGAAGTTTTTATTTATGATTTATTTATATTTTATTATGTTTATGTGGCATCATGTGGAAATGACGTGTGTGTGTAAAGAACTGCTGAGTGATGGGAGGTTTTGAGAAGGACACAGTTTTAAAGGAAAGCAATCTGTAGGACATGCTGTTCAATGTATTTTGATACATTGAACACTTGAACCAAGTGTTCAAGTACCACTAAACAGCCGAATGGGCAACGTTACAGTTTTATGTCACCATCTCTATGCTTTTATACTCTTGCCTTTTCATCAAGTTGGATTTGTATCTTATGAATATGCAGTTTTATTAATTATTTGGGAGCTTTACCCTTCTTTCCCTAGCTCTTCCTCAATCCCATGAACATTCATTTTTGAAAAACCTCAGCAAATGTTGACGTTCTTTTCTATTTTATGGATTATGAACTGTTTCTGAAATGTTTTATTAGTTGGTTTCGTTAAATCTGTCACACCCTAAGGGCAGCAACGCTGGCTCAATCTGTGCAGTGCTCACCATAGAAACACGAGGACCCACTTAAATCAGAATACTTAGTGAGCACCCAAAAACCAGGTGCAGTGGCCAGTGTCTGTACTACCAGCCCAGGCACGATGCATAGGGATTCCTGGGCAGAGACCCTGGCAAAATAGAAAAGTCAAGTGGACCACCATAAAGAATCGTGCCTGGCACCTGCCTGTCATGCACACACACAAGCATGTGCACACAAGTGCACCTATACACAGAAATGATACAACTCTTAATTTAAAAGTTTTAAAAAAGGAAAAAAGTGAAAGAAAAGCAGCTATCAAATAGTGTCCTATTTGGTCTCATTATACAAGATGAGAACAATAAGATCCATACCTTCCAGTGTCATGCACTCTGTTCATGGGGACGGGCAATGGAAGTGGTCAGTTGAGAACAAATGTCAAAGCTAATATAGCCCACACAGCTTTCAATACTCAGTTGGCTCCGATTCTACCAAGGCTGACGTGGACGTAGCGTTTCTCAGCAGTATTAGGTGCACACTGACCCTGTGCCGTGTACCGCACGCAAGAGCGCCTTCAGCTGTCACACAAAACGTACGGTGGGAGGGAAAAACCACTCAGTAATAATGCTACAAAGATTAAAATGTCAACTTCTCTTTCCTTGAAAAATCTTGCTTTATTGGCTAAATATATTTAATAAGAATGTAGAGATCAATAGTGATGCACATTAGAGAACAATTTGCATAAAGAAATGGGTTTTTAGTCAGACACAGGAATTGGCTTACAATAAAACAACTGTGGAGATCTTGCTGTCAGTGGAGTGTTTTCTACTGCTGTTGGCAGACTTAGGGATACGTATTCTAGTTGGTATGATCTGACTATTTCTTCTTGGATTTACTTTTTTAAATCTATAATCAATTTTTAAATAGTAAAACAACTTACTAATATTTAAAAGGTTCTCTTCTATATCTAGAAATTATAACAGTGATATTGAATTGAACATCACTTATTTCTTATATAGTTATATATATGACTAATTACATATAATGCATAACTAATATATATGTCCTCTATTTTATTTTAATATTAGAATTCTGAGACATTAAAGTATGTACAAGAAAGGAGCGATGTGAACAAAAACAGAATATAAAATATCTGAATAGCTGAAGTGGATTAGTTTGATATTACCTCCACATATATGTTTGTATATTTTGTGTATATGTTGTGCACATACATACAAAATTGGTATTTTTATGGCATTTTTTTTACATTCCAGTGTTATTTAGAATCTCAAGAAATTGGCCAAAATAAAATTTGGTTTGTTTCATGAGAGAAATAAATCCAGTGAAAAATATTTAAACACTGTTTTCTCATCGACCTAGGTGTCGAGGTGGCAGGGGTGAGATTTTACTGCAAAATCTTGTTTTCAATTACTGCTGTGATGGTCAGGTTGTCCTGAACAGGTCTCCCTCAAAATGGGGGAGACTGAGATGCAGATGATTGTCAGCAATTCCAGGCAAACACTGAAAAACAACCTCATCTGTTTGCTCCAGCTGGGCTTCCTGTTGGTTCTAAGTGTTTATAGCTGCTGTCGTTCAATTTTTAATAAGTGGGTAGAAAATCACAGCTGATAGACTGCTGAAATGAAGGTTGAGGAAACCTGTGACGTGTGGGCCACACTTCTAGGTTTTTACAGCATTGAAAAAAAACTAGCAATTTTTATTTTTCTCAACTTTTAGTTAATTTGGTCCATTGGTGTAAAGGTAATGGCAGCTGTGGTGGTTTTAAGAGCTGGAAAACAGTGTGTTCTAGAACGTTTCATAGGCTGTTCTGTTGCTTTGTCAACCAACAGAGCCTCACTATTTGTTCTTTATTTTCCGTGTTTACTATTGGCTCATTTGTAATCACAGAAAATCCAACTTAAAATGTTATATATGGAGATATATATGAGAAATTCTACTACTACTACCATGCATGTGAATTTAATGATTTTGTTCTCTTTATGAAATTCACAAAGTTGATAAAGATCTTCCTAATTATACTGTTCTCTGTATCTGTACATGTTTTCTTTAGGTAATTCTGGGAACTCTGTGCTTCTAAATGCAAAATTTTAGCACCAAATATTTATTTGGCACTTAGGTATCATTTTTATTTAATCACCAATGATACTAAATAATGTAATATTTTAATAGTTTATTTTGAGGTTTATTATTTGTATGTATTGTGTGAGTGTGTGTATGTATGAGTATATTTGTGTATGCATATGTGTGTTTGTGTTTGTGTGTGTGTGCGTGTGTATGCATGTGAAGGCAGGTGCTCCTGTAGAACAGGCGAGATCCACTGGAGGTGGGGTTAGGCCGTCTAACATGGTGGAGGGAACCAAATGGATCCTCTGGGCAAGAGGAAGAGGTGTCCATGTTCTTTCTTCCCAGGCCTTCTCTCCAGCCCCAAATCTGTTACATTTTACAAAATATTTCTGTTTGCAACCCTGCCTGTGGACCCTTATTAAAGGTAAACGGGAGGTTATTTTTAAGAAAAAGCCCTCTGCTGTTTTACATCTTTGAATCTGCATTTCACCTCACTCTAACCACCTACTTGTGATGTCCTCTCACGTGAAGCACTGAAGCGGGATAGATGTGTTGATAGACACAATGTAGTTCTTCCTTCTTTGCATTTAGGGCAAACCTAACATTACTAAGAACAATTTCTGTTGGACAGGGGGACATTTCTTCTTAATCTCCAAGCCTCATATTATAAAGCAATGTGCCACCGACAACAGATTATAGGCAAACTGTGGCCTGGGTAATTTTAAAATTTCATTGTAGTTCTTAAATGATATGTATTTGATAACAACGGGCAAGCTTGTTTTCATAAGATAGCTCACATTGACAAAATGAGTGTGATCTCAAGTTCACTTAGGTACTAGACATTAGAAAACAGTGAGATTTTCCATCCTCAAAGTTTTCTAAATCAATAAGCTCTAATAGATATTGATTTTTCTCAAGCAATATTATGTTGTATGTTTAGCAGAGGGTTGGTTTTTTTTAGTTTTATTGTCATTGAAAAACCCCGTAAATGCCATCAGCGTCTGTTCAGTGTGGGTACCAGAGGTGTTTCTTAGTGGCCGTATTGTAGTCCTTGGTCACCTGTCATCCAGAAGTCCACATTGACTGGGGCATTCATGGAATCAAGTCCGCCTTTGAGTCCTTGGGCCTTCATGAGTGTTCTCGTCAGAAACCCAAGGCTTTTCTATTACAAGAATTTGTTTTCTAGATGAATAGAGCTTTTGTTTATACTGTGTCTTTGATTCCTCATGTAGAATCTCATGTCAGCCTCTAACAAATGACTCTATATGATGGTACCAAAGTGACCTTGAAAGAGACTATCACATTCTCATACACAGTGAAATAAGAATGACCCTTTGTTACTTAATGAAGAAGAGGTAATGATTTACTTAGTGACCCAGGCTTGTCTCAGAGTGAGGGAAAATTCTTGGCTTCTTCAGAATGTATTATCACACAAATTACCATTGCTATAGGATCTCAGCTAGCAGTGGATATTAGGGAGAGCTCAAAGAATATGACTTGAGATTTTTTTCCAGAGCCATGAGAACTACAAATTAACCCTGCTGTAAAAATAATTTTCTGTAATTTTCTATTGTCTCTCATTTCTCAGGATTTGAACAAAGATCAGGGGTCATTTTTCATTGTAGAGCTTATGGCTTTTCCCCTTTCCAGTCTAGGCCTTTTCAGGTAGTACATGCAAACTAAGATTTGAACACTATTAAAATAGTTCCAAATATGTTGGAACATTTTTATCTAAAATTAATGCTGCCTTGTAAATGGTTAAAATAGCACAGTAGTAACTTATTTGAAAAAAATAAGAAAAATATAGTGTGAATAATTGAATTACAAGTTGTGTATTTATTTCATCTGAACAAATATTGACCTCTTCTTAAGGTTGCTTATATGGGTTTTTGAGATACAGTAAAAGTGACCTTGAATAATGACTGCATACATTGATAGACATATTATGAGTGTCTAAGTTGGGGTCAGATGAAAACTTGCATGATAAAAAGTTTTGAATTTTACAAAGAAATTCACATTTTCAATGTCCATTTAAAATTACCTAATTCAACTTTTATTTTACTGATAAAAATTTTACTAAAATTAAATAAGATGTACATCTAAGTTAAATAGGTTTAATATGAGATCACTAGGAATATTATTTTGATTGAAATGTTTTATTTTGGTTTATAAATAACTGAGACTCATCCTAGATGTGTTAATAAGATTTTCTTAACAAGATTTATGAAGTGTAATATGGATTCTTAATGAATCACATAAAACCATCTTTCATCCTCTTCAAAAGTTATATATTGTAATTCATGGATTTAAATAATAGAATTGAAATACAGGGTCTTTTCTTGAATGCCTAAGTGATGATTTCCATTGTATTGGCTTTGGCTGATGTTAAATTTCAGAGGTGAAGAGTAAAGACATTAATCAAAATTTAAGGAAGCCTGATAGCATACATCTCAAATGAATTAGAAATTCAACAATATCTGGATGTAGCCCATGGTAGCAAAGTATCCAAGTGAGTTTCCCTAGCAAGAGGAACAGAAACTATTTCTGACATGAACTCAATGACTGGATCCTTTATCCCTCCCTGCCCCTCCCCCCTGAGGGAGGAACAACCTTGCTAGGTCACAGAGGAGGAGAAATGCAGCCAGTTCTGAAGACACCTGATAACCTAGGGTCAGATGGAAGGGGAGAAGGACCTCCCCTATCAGTGGACGTGGAAAAAGTCAGGGAGGAGATGACAGAGGGAGTGTGGGATTGGGAGGAAATGAGGGAAGGGGCTACAGCTGGGATACAAAGTAAATAATGTGTGATTAATATAAAAAATAAAAATTAATAAAAAAACTAAACATGCACCACATCAGAGGATATAAACTAAAGAATTTATGCTTTCAATTTAGCATAGTGCTGAACATATCTGTAAAAAGATAAGGTTATAGAAATTAAAATTCAAGAAAGTATCACCAGACAAATTTTATCTTGACTTGATTGAACTCATGTAGTTCATAATAATAATAATAATAATAATAGTAATAATAATAGAAAGGAAGGAAGGAAGACTCTTACATTCTGTTATCATTTTATTTCAAAGAAATAACAAGGTACAAAACTGCAACATTTTCTTCTCTTGGAGACTGTGATAAAGTCCCTAATGTAAACACAAGTAAGATATACAGTTGACTCTATGGACTCCTTTTCAGGTGAGTATGTGGAGAGAGTGTCACAAATTATTCACCACATAATTAAAGATCACTAAATGGAATTTATTATAAAATTAAATAGATTATAATCTCAACCCAGAGCGCCTCAAATTTATTATACAAACTTCTTAAGAATTCTGCTGAAGAGAATATCAGTCTGGAAAACCAAGGAGAGACCCAGGCGATATGCTGCCTGCAACCCCGGAGCATACTTTGAGGTGCAGATACAGCCTTGTGTACTGTACCCCTTCAGATTTCTGGGATCGTTACCTGTCAAGGAAAAGTAATTTCAGAATTCCAGCAGTATCTACATATGTTCACTCCAAGGAAGCAGCGAGAACAAGGCCATTAGGAGATATTACAATTGACCTAGCAACAATGGGTAATTCTATCCAGTCTTAGTTTGCTTTGGGGATATGTGCTTGCCGGCATACACCAAAAGAGAGCTACGCCTGTCTTGTCCAGGATATGAAGTTTGTGGTTCTCGTACTTTAAGAAGACTTTCTTCTTGAAATATGATTTTTGGGATCCCAGGAGAAATGGTCTGTTTATTAAGTCTGTCTTTCTTGATGAACACTGAGTATCACCTTAAATACCAGCAGAGATAAATCAAAGTTTTATGTGTGCTTAGAGAAAAGAGTGAGTCTATGAGAGAAAGAGAAAAAAGGTCATTCTCAAAAAATGTAATTGTTTGACTGCAATATTTATGAGTGAAATAGCTTTGAGTGGCTAAAATAATGATTTATTTCCTACATGTGACAATAGGAAAGCAAGGCCACTCTGCAGGAAAAAGGAACAATCGAAGAAACAGTGAAAAGCTAAAAATGTGCAGAAATTGTACAAAGGGTTTTAATAAAAGCTTGAAATTTTGGCTTACTATGAGAAACAGAGGTTTCTCTGTGATTTTTGTGTGGATTTGCAGGATGCTGGCAGCAGCGCATCCAAACAGCGGTCTGGTTAAATACGTACAATCTGCTAAAGTTTGACCTAAAAATTACTTACACCATCTACTTTGTAAGTGGGTACACTGTGCCTGGGTTGCTGTAAAGGAGCAACAACTTCATTGTCCAAGCTACATCATCATTTTGGAGATAAAGTGGCTTGATCTAGTAATGGTTTCAAAGCACTCATCTACAAACACATACACTGAAAGAAAATAGTGAATAAAATAAAATAGCGAAAGTGTTTCTGTGCTTCATTGAAATGACGAGGAAAAATTTGATCAACCTGATGCTAATTACGGAGAGATGGGGATTGAGTCATATATATATATATATATATATATATATATATGAGACTTTATATCTGCTTTGCCACATGGTCCCAGAGATAGCCTTCGAGACCCAAGACCCGTTATGAGCCTTTCTCTGAACATGTCTCCATTCATATAGTTTACTAAGACCAGAGTTTGTTTCCAGCACCCACACATCACAGCTCACAGTTGCTTACAACTGCTATTCCAGGGAACCTGAAACTCTCCAGCCTCCATGGGCGTCTTTTCTCAGACAGTATTCAGAAGTCTACGAAGAAAACACATACATATAAAATAAATAAATAAATCTTTACTAAAATCTTGGGATTTGGAAGGAGGTCTGTAGGTCATTGTTAACACTGCCCTTGGATAATATTAAAGTAGTACTTGTAGGATTCCCAAGTGAGTTCTGAAAGAGCACATTACAAAAGCCTCCACCTTGACCCTGAACCACTCTCTGGCTTCCTGTCATGTGATGCTTCATCACACAGACACATGAACATTCACACACACACACACACACACACACACACACACACGAATACTCACACATTCACAAAATTGTGATGCCTACTACCTTGAAGCTCTTGATGTTGGGACTATGCCTTTAGCCTTATGCTATGAGATTAATAAAAATCTTTGCTTTAGGCATAATTAAGCTCTTGGTGTTGTGTTACAGTAACTGAAAGCAGACCACTTCAGGGAGTCAGGTAGCTCCTTGCATAGATTCTTGAGTTTGCCTTTTCATTAAATCTGGTTCTAAGATAATGAGTTGGTCCCCTCCTTCAGAAAGTGACTAGTTGTTTTATATATGTGTGTGTGTGTGTGTGTGTGTGTGTGTGTGTGTGTGTGTGTATTTGAATTTCATCAAGAAAATTATTTGGGATACATTTGTAAATCTTATCTCTTCCAGAGTTCAGAGTGTCTCATACTTTCCAAAATATCCTTCCATATGAAGCTTGTTTTTCTGCTGATTTTTTTGTATTATTCATGAAGTCTTTTCTCTTGTTTTGAGCAAGGCATACCAAATATAGCTTGAGCATTACTGTCACAGACCAGAAATAAGACATTTTTATATAAGTTTTAGTTAATTTATTGGGAAGTGGTATTTCATGGTCACAAGCCATATACCAGAGATAGAAATTAAGGATAGAGTGATACTGTAAATAAATAAATATATACTAATCACTTGTTTTATTGTGCAACAAGTATACTGAATTGTCAGAATAATCACAGCACTATCAAAAGCACAGGCACATATTTCTAACATCCGCTGAGCAGTTTTGCACTGAGCATATTCTCTCTTCGACTGATGCTTATAGTGTACGCGATTTATTGATAGAGACAGAGACGTGGGGATTTCAGTTCACATCATATCTATCACTTAACTCTAATTTATTCTTTACTAATCATGTATTTCTCAGCACTGGTAAGTTACAATATCAATTCATCTCTACTCCATTCCTTAAGGTGTCATGGTAGAACACCTCACAAGTTCCCACAAGGCCTCCTGTCCTTTAGAAAAGAAAACTAATTTTGCTGAATGTAAGTATGCTGGCTCCCGTTTTCTCTTCTTGCACTTCTTACACAGAGTGTTTTCTGGCAAAATGGATGAGGAGGAGCTCAGAAATCTCCCATCCTTTTCACTCCCATGCCCAATGGTTTATTCTCTTTGATGTGCAGTAATTTCACTTTTATGTTGGTAGTTCTGAGCTTATATTCTCAGGCACCTCGTGTGCTTATTCAATTTCTACTGTTAAATATTTTCTCAGAGGCTTCTTATTGAAAGTTTCATTTTAAATAATTTGTTCTCTACTCTTGACTTTTTTCTTCAGGAACAGCTACTCCCTATTTGTTGAATTTCTCTTGCTTAGTTTTACTATCTCCCCAAATCTTTTTAATATACTTTCAAACTAAACTACTCCACCCCTTCAATTATATTTTTGTTAAAATTCATATATTTTGCCATCTGTCTTATCTTATTGCACTATTACTAAATTATCTTTGTGTTCAACTTACACTGATCGCACTATTACTAAAGTATCTTTCTTTTGTATTATGTCATTTATTTTTAAATTAATTTATTTTCTTATGTTTTAGCTCTAACACTCTGAAATTTTGAAATTTTTACTTGCATTTTCATTTGGTAAATGGTGTTCTTTCCTAGTATCTCACACTTGCTTTGAAATTGTTATCTTAAGTTACTTGTTTTATAATATTGTTAATTCTATTACAATAGGTGAGAAAACCTGAGATCAGGTTTGTTGGAATGAAAGGTAGGATAATACTGAGCCTTGTGGGGAACTTGGTGAAAAGTTGATGTCAGGATGTCATTGGGATGAACTTGGCTTATGTCATCTGTCCTTAACTGTTAGGCTTTGACCCACCTACCAAGCATGTGACATAAAAAGAGTGGTTTTCATTTTGACTACATTTCTTTTTTTTTCCTTAATTATTCTTTTAATTTTTTTTTATTAATTACACTTTATTCATTTTGTATCCCCCCATAAGCCCCTCCCTCCTCCCCTCCGGACCCCACCCTTCCTCCCCTTTCTGCATGCATGCCACTCCCCAAGTCCACTGATAGGGGAGGTTCTCCTCTCCTTTCTGATCTTAGTCTATCAGTTCTCATCAAAAGTGGCTGCATTGTCCTTTACTGTGGCCTGGTAAGGCTGCTCCCCCCTCAGGGGGAGGTGATCAACGAGCAGGCCAATCAGTTTATGTCAGAGGCAGTCCCTCTTCCCATTACTAGGTAACCCACTTGGACACTGAACTGCCATGGGCTACATTTGTGCAGGGGTTCTAGGTTATCTCCACGAATAGTCCTTGGTTGGAGTATGATTTTCTGGGAAGTTCCCTGTGTTCAAATTATCTTGACTACATTTCTTATGAATCATGACCAGCTCAAAAGACAGCCCTTACTTGTAAAGATGACATGAAGGTGAGAGAATATTTATACTCTTTGACAGTAATAATTTATAGTATTACAGCTTTCCAAAGTATGTACTCTATGAAAAGGAAGTTCAGGAACTCATAGTTTGGGAGAAACAAAGAATGCATTTTGAGTTTAGTATAATTGCTAGGATGCACCAGCCAAAGACTGTGCATGGACTGGATCTAGGGCCCTTACACAGATGTAGCTAGGAATATCAAAGCTGTCCTAGTCATAATAACTTAATTATTGTCAACTGGTGAATCTCACCTTCACTTTTTTGTTTACTGAACATTTTTGTATGGCTTATTTTCCTTTTTTTTAACATTTTATTTTGTTCAAAATTTCTCATTTTATAGACAATATTTTATGCATAGACATAGCAGATTAAGCATATGAATAAGGTAATTTTCCCATTTCTAGGATTTTTTTTTTTAAAGATACCAGTGGCCTTCATAGCTGCAAGGTGTTCAAGGTCTAGGAGAGAAAATGTGCTAAGTAAATGTTAAGCCATGAAAATATAACAAAAGGGAGCATTGAGGCACTGGGGGGTAAAGGTTGAAAATAATCAGTTCTAGGGGTTTTAACCCTTATGTATAGATAGCATTCTGAAAATTAAAGTTGAGGGCTTTTTGTTTTTGTTTTGAAACAGTTTCTCTGTGTAGCGTTGGGTGTCCTCGACTTACTTTGTAGACCAGGCTGCCCTCATATTCACAGAGATCCACCTGTCTCTACCTCCAAGACTGCTGAGATTATAGGCATATACCACTGCACCCAGCTTTGAGGTAGATTTTTATAGAGGATCAAAGATAGATGAGAAAGTGCAATTAAATCTCTTCCAACTAGGACATTTATAAAACAAGAAAAAACTTCAAATACCTACCATGCATTTACTGCAGCACAATCTTCACGCTTTCCCGGAACCTGGCTCTTGAGGGCAGAATGAGAGAAGAAGCCAGAAGTTTCTATAATGTACAAGAATGCACACACACACACTCACACTCTCTCTCACATACATACACATACTCACACACACAAACATATTTACTGCTTAGTAGTTTCAGCTTTATTCTGAAGGATATAATGGATTTACCCAACTGTAAAGAAAATCCATGTTTTCAAAGCAGAAGGCAAAAATAATAGGAGACTTTCTGGTGATGTGCAGGCAACAAATTGATGAGTTAAAAATGAAATGTATTCACTTTTCCCTCACTGCTTTTTTTTTCATTTTCCCTTATATTTTAAGCTGATAATTGACTGGTCCCCATCTTCCATAGCTAGAAACTGGAGAGTTATTTTGTGATCTTCTTTATCCTTTATTCTCTATATTAAATAAGATCCATTGCATTTACTGCTTAACATTTTTTTTTTCTGAAAAAAACATCACTCCTATTCCCACTTCTAATATATTAGTTCACAGCTTCAATTTTTCTGGCCTGAACACATTGTAAACATAATTTTTGCTCTTCTTCTGTGTACTGGGAATCCCTAAACTCCCATTGACTCTATTATTTCCGAAGGAAAGCCTTTTTAATTAGTTTATTGATTGGCTCACTTTACATGTCAGTCATAGCTCCCTCACTCTTCTCCTCCTGGTCCCACCCTCCCTCCCTCTTTTTCCTACCCCCTCCCCTACTCCTCAGAAAAGGGGAGGCCCCGCCCCCTGCCTATCCTAGAATATCAAGTATCATCAGGGCTGAGCACATCCTCTTTCACAGTGACATGGCAAGGCAAATGATTGAAAAGCATGCAACAGAGTGTTGTCAGACACAGACCCTGCTCTTCTTACTAGGACACCCACATAAAGACCAAGATACCCATTGTGTTGATATGTTTTGGGGGCCTCTGTTCAGTCCATACATGGTCCTTGATGTGTGCTTCAGTATTTGCAAGCCACTGGGGCCAGGTTAGATGGCTCTGTTGGTTTTCTTGTAGAGCTCCTGTTTCTTCATATCCTTCTATCCCTTCCCCTACTCTTCCACAAGGCTCCCTGTGCTCTGCCCAGTATTTGGCTGTTTTGATCCATTGCTTGGTGGAGTCCCTCAGTGAACAACTATGTTAAGCTCCCTTCTGCAAGCACAGAAGAGTGTTTAATAGTGTCAGGGGTTGGCTCTCTCTCTCATGGGTGACTGGGAATTGGACATTCCCTCAATCTCTGGTCTGTCTTTATCCCTGCACATCTTGTAGACAGGATAAATTTTGGGTTTAAGTTTTTGTGGGTGGGTTGGTGTTCCCCTCCCTGTCCGGTTGGGGGATGGCCTCTTCAGACTCCTTTTCCCCACTACTAGGGGTCTCAGCTAGAGTCACCCCCATATCCTCTCAGGAGCCTACCCTGTTGTAAGTCTCCAGCTTGACCCAGAGATGTCACCGTTCCCTCTCTTCAAGCAGTTCCTCTATCTATTCTATTTTCCCCTTTCAATAATATTCAAGCTTCCTCCTTTGGGCCCTCCTTGTTACTTAGCTTCTTAAGTCTGTGAACTGTAGTATGATTATCTTGTACTATGTAGGTAATACCTGCTTATAAGTGAGTTTATGCCATGTGTATCTTTCTGGGTCTGGGTTACCTCCTTCAGGATGATATTTTCTAGTTCCATCCATTTGCCTGCAAATTTCATGATTTCCTAGATTTTAATACCTGGATAGTATTCCATTGTGTAGATGTATCACAGGGATATCTGGGTTGTTTCTGGTTTCTGGCTGTTATAAATAAAGCTGCTATGAACATAGTTGAGAAAATATCCTTATTGTATAGTGGAACATCATTTGGGGATATGCCTAGGAGTGCTATAGCTGGGTCTTGAGATAGAGCTGTTACCAATTTTCTGAGAAATTTTCAGGTTGATTTCCAAAGTGGTTGTACAAGTTTCCACTCCCACCAGCAATGGAGGAGGGTTTCTCTTTCTCCAGATCCTCTCCAGCATGTGCTGTCACTTGAGTTTTTGATCTTAGTCATTGTGATGGGTAGAAGATGGAATCTTAGAGTTGTTTTGATTTGCATTTCCCTGATGAATAATGACTTTGGGCATTTCTTTAAATTCTTCTCAGCCATTCAAGATTCCTCCATTTGAAAATTCTCTGTTTAGCTCCATACCCAAAAGCCCCCTGAGATCAGGCTCCAGATCAGGAATGGGTGCACATGGGAAAGGACAATGCTCTTTAGTGCTGTTTTCCCTGGGTGGAAGCTGAGTGCCTCCAGGGATGGGGTGTTGCTGGTCTGTAGATGGGGTTTGCCTGGGACAGCCTGTTGCTTTCCCATGTTAGGTTTGCTGGGAGGGCAGGGTAGACCATCTTCCTCAGATGGCCTCTGAAAGCCTCCAGGGACCCGTGAGGTGGACTGGGAATCGGTGTGTAGGGGGCAAGGCTGTGCTGTCTTTTCCAGGTGGCTGCTGATGGCCTTCTCCAGGGATCAGGTGCAGTGGACTCTGAGAGGGCAGGCAGGGGACAGGGTGGTACTCTCCCCGGCTAGATTTGCCAGGAGGGTGGGGCAGATAGGGAATTGTGGTCCAGTCTGAGGGAGGTGGTCTCACCTATCTTCCCTATCAACCCTGTGACCATCAGAGGCCTCAGGGTTGGGGCGTTGGACATGAAAGGGATGTGCAGGGAACAGGACTATGCTGTCCTCTGCTAGATTTGCCTGGAGGTCCAGGCAGGCAGGGAATTGTAAGGGGGGGGGGTTGGCTATCTTCCCCAGATATCCATTGATGGGAAAGTCTTCTATTGTTGTTGTTGTTATTATTATTATTATTATTACTGGGACAAGAGACAACATTATTGGGCAGATAACACAACAGCAACTATGAGAGAGGCTGATTTAGCAACAGCATGCGCACTGTTGAAGACAACTGTTAGCTGCCAGTCATGTCAGGAAGTTCGTTTCAGCTTTCAGGCTCACTTTCGTCAGCTTGAGTTTGGTATGTCTGTGCTACATGTCGTGTTACATAGGGAGACCCTCATACATCTATACAGTGCATGTTGAGTATGCTCCTCCTGAACATGCTCTACCTTCTCTGATTTGGGAAGGTAAGCCCTGTTATTCCATGGGTAAAACGTTAAGTTTTATTAGTAACCTGTGTGGACATAGTCGCTAACTCTCAGTAAACTCACCCTTTAAAACATCAGAAGATTCGTACTGCTCTTACCACATTTGTTTGCTTACCTTGCTTCCACAGGCAGTGCGTTGGTATTTTGAATTGTTTGTAGCTTTACAAACTGCATCTCCCAGCCTCTTCAACTAAGTTCTCAAACCCCATGGGATCTGAAAAATATATTACCTGAGTAATTTTTCAAGCTAATATAGCATTTTAATGCCCTAAATGGAGATGGAAAAAGAGTCCTGTTTCTAGCTCCTATTGGCTTTCAGTCCAGAACAGACTTTCTCCTGGTGTCACTATTTCAACTCTCTTGATGATGGAAATTCTACTGAGTGCAAGGCTCCTGCCCTCTCACTAGTGGAGAAGTAATTTGTAGTTCTGACGATATTTTTATGTGTTCCTCTGGGAGTCTGTAAAAAAGATAATCATTAACTGTGAAACTGGCAAGAAAATAGAAGATGACACACATGCATTAAAGGTGTGTATGCACGGCACTCCTGAAGGACACCTGTCTGGAGAAACTTGCTCCCTTGCCAAGCTAGAACTTGCTCATTTGCCAATCTGAGCTCAGCCATTACTGTGTCTCTTGGAGGGCTGCCCGGGCATCATTTGTGGCAATGGCCATACTCTCAGATATATACCTGTCTAACAACTCCCTAGACCTGCTTCTCCCATCTTTTTGTTCTTTTAGGCCCTGTTAGTAAGAGCATCTCAGCACACAAATTTTGTTCAATTAACCTTAAATATCTCTATGCCAATTCCTGTATTAATGTATCTCCTAAATGACTTCTGTTTTGCTGTGTGGACTTTATCTGCTATACCATCTATTAATATCAAAACCAAAACATAATTATTATTTGAAAATCAGTGTGATTTTTGGTAGTTTTGTGGATAACAAAGTATTAAATTTTCTATGAGTGTACGTACCATTGAGAGATGAAAATATGTTTTACAACTCCGTTCCAGATTCTAAAGGAAAATGGTCATATAAATATCAGGTGCAATAACTCATTCATGGTTGGAGATACTGAGCAGAGTGTGTGGGGAACTGGCTGTCTTCTGAGGGAACAGAACCTAGGGAAGTTGCCCTGGAATCATTGCACCTTTTATTTAAATTGGCTGGGAACCAAGCTCTGTCAATGACAGTAGCATGTGACATGACCCTCTAGGACTGACAACTGAGACTACTGAGGGTCCGTGGAGCACGTTTTACAGCACTGAAAAATATCTAGCAAGGACAACCAAGTAATAAATAAATGAATAAAAAGCAAACAGGAATAATGTTGGTGCATTACAGTTGGTTCTTTCAATTTCAAAGTTTTTTTTTCTTCTTTTACTACTAATTTCTGATCTCCTTAATTAGAGTGTGTGAATTTATTGTTAAGATACAGTCACAGACTTCTCTAGCATCCTTCTAGACATAGAAAGTATGTGTCATTCTTACACCCAGTATCAAAAGTCTCACTGATCGCATGGCTATCTCAAGAGCATAGGTTGTGAGTTGTAATAACTATCATAGGTGTTACTTACTATCTTTAATGGAAATTCTAGACCCAACTTTTAACCATAGCATTTATAACCGTTATGCATTATATTGATTGGCATCTTGACGTGACTTGGAATTAGCAGACAAATTGTGAAGCCTGCTCACCCAGGGCTGATTAAATTAAGCTTAATTAAAAGTGAGCATCCAAAAAAAGAAGTGAGCATCCCCCCTCAACTGTGGTTACCACATCCTGGGATCCAGGGTGGAATAAAGGAGGAGAGGCAGGCTGAACATCCTCACTCATTATTTTCTGAATCTTGAGGGTGGCTTCATTGCGGCAAGCTGCCTCAGGCCTCTGCCGTTGTGACTTCCTGACATGATACACAGTGAACTGAAGTCAACTCTCCTTACTCAAATAGCTTTTTGTCAGGTATGTCATAGCTGTAAGGAAAGTAGCTACACTAACCTACTTATGAATTATCTTTGTGTTGGTTTTATATGCAGATTGTAGAATTGGACCCAAATGCTTCCAGGGAAAGAACACAGAAGTTCATGTGAATAAGCACAATAGCAATCATTATTTCCAATAAGACTTTAGAACAATGATTTCACTTTCCTTATTATAGAGCATCCATACATGAAACATTTAATAAAAACATTCTGAATTCAGAGACACATCCTAATTAACACTGGAAACAAGATCTTCTAATGAATTAAAAACATTGATGTTAATGTTAATCAACACTATTATCCAGAAGCCAAATGAGTGTAAATATGTTTATATGTAAAGACCAAAACTGACTTAAAATACAAATTTGACAGGTACAGTTTTATCAACAATTATAAGTATTTGTGACTTACGTAAATAACCTTCATATTTTCACCTAGTAGAAACCTGATTAGAATATTTTACACTACTTTAGTGTGATATTTTGAGTAAAAATTAATAAGCCAAGTATAATTATTGCATGCTAATATTAAGTTGAAAAGTGAAGCTCAGAATATGTGTAATTTTCTAGATTGATGTGTCATGTCTCAATTTTACAGATGCATGAGGAGAACATTCACTGCTTGAGGTGATTTTGATTATGTTTGACTTCCTTTAATTTTCATGTAACACTAATGTTTCTGTTAAAGAATATGAACAATTATGTTTACATAATGCATAACATAACATTAATTCTAGTTTTCCAATTATAAATTTGCAAAATAACATAGGTCTTATAACATTTTCAGAGTAATTCATACCACTGTTATGTTAAAAATACATTCTGTGAAATCATGTTTTTCTAAAATCTAAATATATTATGGAACCCATTAGGGAATGACATGACATGGACTTCTGACAAAATTTTGCATTCTAATTAAAGTCAGTAATGACTTCTTTATAATTTAGCCTCGTTATTTCTTTTTATGTGTGAACCCTTGTCTTCCCGTCATCATACATCCATGTACACACTCACTGAGCACTTACTTCTGTTGTATAGTGCCAGCCTTGAATGTAGATGAGTAATCAGGAAATGATGATGGACAATGGGTAAGTGCATTTGGGAAAAATTTGTCTTAAGGAGCATATAAGAAGAATATACAGTTCAGTGCTGGAGATAATGAGAAGGCCTCTGACAGGAACTGAGTCAATCTGGCCGCATAGGAAAGAACAGCCATCAATAGGGATCTGAAGGGCCACAGAGTTATTACTCCAAGAAGAGAAGGCAGACACAGAACTCTGGTAATGAGAGACAGGTGTAGGGACAGCTCCTAAGAAAACACACGGACTCTGAGGACATTGTATACACTGTGCCCTGGGAACTCATGAGGTCAGCTCTTGAATCAGCTCAGTGATAAGGGAGCTGGCCATCACTCTGAACAGAGTGAGAGCAGAATGCCAGACAATTTTTCCCAATCTGCAGGGCTAAGAATTCAATTGCAGAGTAGGTGAAGGGCTGTTACCAACTCAGGCAAGTACGTGGGTGATGGTATTGAAACAAATACCTCATGGTGAGTTCCTCAGGTCTTCTGTGAACTCCGCCCCGACCCCACCAGTAGCGCGGCACGGCAATACATAAGCGTCATGATGAGATGACGACGGCCAGTGCTCCTTTTCTACAGACTTTGTTGCTGTTGTTCTTAGGACAGCGTCTTGCCTAATCTAGTCTTGAAATCTTTAAAAATAATGGTTTGTGTTTACTACTTTTATCTCTATGTGTGTCTGTGTGGGCATGGTCACGTGTGGACACGTGACTACAGAGTTCAATGTCACAGGCTCCCTGAGAATTGAACTTCTAGGCATGTGTCAGCAACCTGACATAGTGTGGGAAACTGATCTCTCGTTTCCTGCAAGGGCAGAAAGTGGTGCCAACCATTGAGCCCTCTCTCTAGCACCTGCACACAAGCATCCTGTGTCCCCTCTTCCACCACGGATTGGTGAAAAATGGTCTTCACGCCCTTCATGCTCGTGCATCTTCCTAACACATAGAACAAAAATACTAATCCTTACTAATGGATGGGCTTATGGTGAACGGACGAAGGAGGCTGTTTTTAAATAACCATACAGAATGTAAGAAAACCATACTGTCTTAAAGTAAAGACAAACTGAGGAATTAAATGATGTTATGAAATGCCAAAGTTATAATACATGATTAAAGCTGACAGTAATTTTACAAAGCATTTCATTTCTCTAGCATACAAACCATTAAAAAGAAAATAAAGCACGTAGTTTATTGGGTTGATTTCTGGATATTTTGGTGCCTTCGACAATACCTTGTCATGGCTGCGTAATATTCCCATATGTGTGCAAGCAAAGTTTGTCCAAGTTCACTGAACAATGCCCAGACTCGTCAGGATAGGAAGGATTTTCTATTTCAAAGATTCTTTTTACTACAAAATATTAAAGACAGAATGTGAAAGCTGTGGTTTTAAGTATTCTTAAGCACAAAGTAACATTATTACAGTACTAGATAATAGTTTGTGATACTTACATATTGTGCCTTTTCTGGGAAGCATCTAATTTCCCTAAAATTATGGTTCAAGGAATGCATCTTCCCCTCTTCGACACAGAAACATGAAATCCTTTGTTCTGCTTATAGGCCTGCTAGTTATAATTCTGCAGAGCAATGTTCAGACAGAAGAAAAAGAACTTTTAACCAAAAAAAAAAAAAAAAACAAACATATTCATGATAAGCTTTGTCACACCATATAATAAATTCTGTACTACATAAACTCTTGGTTATTATTTTCACATGTGTGGGTAAATAGAAAATTACAGCAGAAACTTTTTGGAGTAAGAAAGTATTTATCAGAATGACGATTTAAAAATATTATTTCACTGATTGAGGAGGACCTCCTCCACTTCTATCTGACCCTAGCCTTTCGTGTCTTATGAGGACTGGCAGCATTGTCTTTTCTGTGGCCTGGTAAGGCTGCATCCCCTAGAAGGAGGTGATCAGAAAGCCTGCCACTGAGTTCATGTCAGAGAAGACCCCTATTCCCCTTACTAGGAAACCCACTTGGAGACTGAGTCTATGGGCTATATCTGAGCAGAGGTTTTAGAGGAAAAGAGCAAGGTAGGATGGGATTGGGAGGAGATGAGAGAGGGGGCTACAACCAAGATACATAACGAATAAATTGTAATAAATAAAATAATTAATAAAAAAGAAAAAATATTATTTCAAATTTCTTCAAGAGCAATTTAAAAATAAAATAGTTTTTATATACCTGCTTCATAAAGAGCAGGGATCTATTGGAGTGATCAGCTGAGAGGATCCTCAGTAAAGTGATAGGCTTTGTCAAAGAATGCAGGACAATGTATAAAGTTACAGGCTCCTAATGGAGTCCCTTCTCCTCTCATGCGGGGACTTTGACTAAGCCTCCAATCATATTTGCTAGCCCTGTGGAAGGCTCACAAAGCCTGTTTTGCACCTGGGTTTTTTGTTTGTTGTTTGTTTTGAGAAGGTCGTAGTGTAAAATAATGATTAATTTTGCTGAAAGCAGTTCTTGGCTATAGAACTTATCAGGTAAAGACCACCAGAGAAACTTCTGTTAACAAAGATAGGTTCACTAATTTGAGGCATGCAATGAAGTAACAGAGCAAAGGACCCCTGAGGTGACTCAGTAAGAGTTTTTCAGTGAACTATTTCTGGAACCACGCTTGTACTGAAGAAATCTAAGGATTTACTCTCTAGGACAGCTCAGCCATGAGGGGTGCTCCTCTCAAGGGAGGACTCTTACCTTGTGTATCACAAAAATATTTATTCAAGAGATGACAGGACTGAAACCATCTTTAAAGGTTATCATTAAAAAAAAAATACTGTATCATATGGCCTGTGTCCCATTAGAAAGATTGTTAGAAAGACATCCCTGTACCCCCAATAAAAATAAATAGATAGATAAATAAATAAATAAATAAATAAACAAGACTTGTTTTCATAGTGATGAGAATGTCAGTTTGTTCTGCATCTAAAATGAAGCAACTATACACACAGAGAGCGATAATACACAGATAGATGATAGATAGATAGATAGATAGATAGATAGATAGATAGATAGATGATAGATAGATAGATAATTAGATATACAAACACACATGTACATACAAATACAAGTATATGCTCATTCATATATACATATAAACACACATATATACACATACATGCACGTATACACAGACACTCAGAAGCCCTAAATAGTAAATTTTTCTTCTCTAATTAGTAAAGATAAATTTGACAGGGAAAGCAATGAATACAAAGTTTATTACTCTGTTTTATATTCAGAGTCAATATTTTTTTCAATGAATCTCAAGGCAGCTTTGAAATAAAAATCCTCTTGCCTCAGCTTCTCAAGCGCTAGGACAAGTATGCACCAACACACCCGGTACAAGAAGGCCTTTAGGATTTTCCTCCCAGTTCCAGGAGTGGCTTGTTTTCTGTGAAAACACCTGATTTCTAAAACCCCATGATGTTTGTTATCCTCTCAAAGAAGCAACAAACTAATTATGGACTCAAAACTGAGAGTTACCGACAATGTACCATGGCCCAAAGACAGCAACAAGTTATATTTGACAAACAATATTTAGACGACTTAAATGTTTGTCATTGGATATCAAAGTGAAGAGGCAAGTGAATTCAGTAATTACTTGAACCATCTAATTGGTTCCTGGTATTGGAAATTAAAAGATGCACATGACAAGAGACATTACATTTCAGATGTCATAGTTTTTCCACATGAAATGTGTGAGAGCAATGAGATGAAATGGCAATAAACAGGTGTGAGAACAAAGGGCTATCAGAAAAGGAAAAGCAATGTATGAAAGTGACGTTACAAATGAGTTTCTTCTATTCTCACTTTTGAGAAAAGCAAAGAAAAGCAGCAGGAATTTGGACAGCACCCCTTTAAGGGCTGCCGATTTTACAGGCTCTGACAGAGCACGTTTAGATGGCAGAGATACGTAAGTTAAGTAAGGAGAAAGCCGGCTGTTGTTACGCACAGCACAGGGGCACACAAGCTTCCAGACCCAGCTCTGCTGTCAAGAGAGCCAAGAGGATCCAGAGCTCTGATCCCTGCAGAAAAGGTCAACTATTATATTAAATTGCCCTTTTAGCTCAATTGAATTCTATTTATTTTAGTTCAACTCCAGTTTTTGTGTCAACCTAGGATCAAGAAATATGAGCATGGGAGAGAGGGAAGGAGGGGAGGCAGGAGAGTTGTTGTCTCGAATTGAACACCCTGTAACTTGATAAACCATGCAGTTAGTTAGCGGAAGCATAAAGAACCAAACTGCGGCAGATTACAGTGCATTTAGGATGTGAATGCAAACCACCACTTGGTGATGTCAGGGCTGATTCACCTCTCAAGGCTGCCCTTCCTCTTATCCCTCTACTCAGGGTCAGTCCTGACAGGAGCACTTAGTTGCTCTGGGGAAGACTGTTCCTAAAGTGAAGAGTCTTCCTAGTTGATCAAGAAGATAAAAGCAACTGCCTTACAAAACATAAAGATGACCTGCTCTTTAAGTGTCATTAATAGCAGCATCATTTTCTCTTCCTGTGGCTGTGACCAAGTGCTTGACATGATGCAATTTAAGGAAGCAAGGATTTATTCTGCGGAAGCAGGGGCCAATGGGTCACATCTGTGGGGTTGCATCTACAGTCAAGAAGCAAAAGGCAAATGGGAAGTGGATGTAGGATATACAGTCTTAAAGCTAGCCCTGGTTACTACTTCCTCCCGAAAAACACCGCTGCCTGGAGGTCCACACGTTCCCAGACAGTGCCAAACACAGATAACAAGTGTGAAAGCGCATAGGCCTGAGAAATAGCTCACATTCAGGCCACAGTATCTGCTTGTAAACAGCCCATAGAACAACCCTAAAACAACACTGGTGTTGGGAAATTGACATTTCTCCTAGGAAATTTCCTTTCTGTGGAAAATCATTGGTTCTGTATAAGTTTCCCTATTATTTCCAACACATCTGTTCTACAATAAATTATTGCTCAAATGACAAGAAATCATTAAATAGAAATATTGGTAATTTGAAGATTTAGTTTTATATTCTAAAATATTTATAGTTGAACTAAACTTTTAATTACCTGTATTTGCTCTTAGGCTTTCTTTTATTTTGTAGAGAGGTAAGGGAGTCATAAATTTGTAATAGAGTATCTACTCGTAGTTCTTCCAAGAGATCATTTTTTAACAGAAAAAAAACTCATCAAGTGATACATGTATAGTATAAGAGCAATGTATTTCATAATTGCAAAGAGAATAGCTTCTGTTGGAAGGTTCAGTGCTTCTCTGTATGCAAAAGTATATTATCTAGTTAATTGATTTGACTATGAGTGTAATTTGGAACCATTTTATTTAAGTGTGTTTTGTTCGGCCTTTTAGACTCATTCACAAATTTGGTTGCAGATATTTCTCTTAATTAAGATTCTCCACAACCCTTTTAGAGACAAGGTTTCTCTGTGTAGCCATGGCTGTCTCGGACCCACTTTGTAGACAGGTTGGCCTTGAACTCACAATAATCCACCTGCATCTGTGTTCCAAGTTCTGGGATTAAAAGTGTGTGCCACCATGCCAGGCTAAATTTATTCACTTTAAATGTTTTTTTTTTTTAGTTTATATTTTATATTTTTGAGCGTCTTTTTATCTTTGACAATGCTGTACATATAATGTATCTCGATCACATCCACCGCACCTCCCAAATCTTCCTGAATGTCACTCATCATGTTCCCTTCCAGGCTCCTTTTCCTCTTAGTAAATTTGTTTGTTTTTTTGTTTGTGGGGCTTTTTTGTTTATTTTTAAAAACTTGTGAAGTCCAAGTAGTGTCACCTGTTGGGATGGTTACTGATCTGTAGCTGAAGTAAGTTCATGAATACATTGTCTACATCATGGGCAGAAGACAGCATCTCACAGGACGCCTGCCCATCCTCCTGTTCTTGCACATCTTCTGACCTCTCTTCCTAGAAGACCTGTGAGCATTGGGCACATTTACACACATGTCCTGTTTAGGACTGAGGACATGTTCTCAGCACTGTGAGCAAAAATGAGTGTCTGCAGAATGAAACGTCTCTGGTCAAGTCTAAGAACAGAGCTAATACCTTGATAGAAACATGACTTTTTAGAAGGCAGTTTGACATGCTCATTAGCCAAACACAGCAGTAAGTTAGCTCAACTTCTCGCAATAGCTGACTACATTCTCGGATTACTACTGACAGTTATTGAAATTCAATCCATTTCCCACTTTAACTGATAGGGACATAGCCCAAGCTATCATCTACCTCTAGTTATCTGTAAATTTCACTCGTTCATGCCCCAGAATTGACTATGTCAATCTTTTTTTTTCTCTGTGTTATTTCAACTCGCCTACATATATCCATTCTCCGCATCTATGGCTGTCTTTACTCCTGTTTACTCCCACTCTCAACTTTCTCTCCATCTTGTTGGTTAATAGCATGATTCACTTGTGCCACCAGCCTCACTACTTCTCCTACAACTTTCCACCGCTATAGAATTAATTTTTTTCCAGGTTTTAAATGTCAGTTCCTTTATTTGGTAAGTCTTAAATAGTGTGGACTTATAAAGCATCATGGCCAGCTTGAAGATACATGCTTCCACTTAGATGATTCTAGAATACGTGAAAGAATGAACACAGGAGATGTTTGATAGATAGCTGGAATGATGGTTGGGTGGATATGTGATCTATTTGTACATATATATTCTGAGGGTTAATTTTAGAAAACAGAATTTCCAATTTTGAGTAGTGGGATTAAGCTGAGTTGCATGATTATCTTAAGATACCTGAAAAATGGTTTTAAAGCAGATCATAGAACTTAGGGCTGTTTGAGAATCATTAATAGGAGAACTCTAAAATTAAAAAAGAAAAAAAAATGAAAACAAAACTAAACTAAACTCAAAGGAATTTATAAAACCATGCTCTAGGTCATAATATGGAATAGATTGAATAAAACATAACCCTTTGAATTACACTTAGATGAAACTTTAAATTCACTCTGAGAGAGCCGAATAGAAATGGTGTTGAATGAGTTCTAGGAGGTAAAATTAGGTAGTTAAAGAGTGGAGGAGGACATCTAGGCCTTTGTGAAATTTGTCATATGCTTTATAGTCACAGTAAATTTTATGTCTCCCTTGTTCATCTAAAGTGCCTTTCAGTTACCTGACATGTCACCTTGAAGACATTTTTGGAGAAAGAAAGAACCTTTTATAGAAAGATGGCTCTTCTTGTTGTTCAAAGAAGGGAGACTAGCTTATATGTCGCTTGAAAAGGTTCACTCACTGTAACTATTTCTACTAAAAACCCCATTATATCGGAAACAAATATTTGCAATTCCCATCAGCTTAATCCTAAATTATCAAACAGTGTTAAAATAATGAGACACAATGCTGTCTTTTTCTTCATTTAAAAATATTAATAGATCCAGGGTTTTCTAAGAAGAAAGCAAGAGCAAATATTTTAAATTAACCATGCCTACTCAAGACATTATAAACATGACAGTATTTTAACAGTAATGCTTCTAATATCACATAATCTGTGCTATGACCAAGGTGTATCTTGTCAAAATAAATTCTTGGTTATAGGTGGATACAATGGATAAAAATAATGAAAAAGAAAGCACTTTGTCATCTGCGTGCTGTAATCTGTGAATCATGTATGAATGTAGTAGCTAAGCTTCCATTCAAACAATAATTAAGGAGATTCAGAAATAGGACCCCTTGCTTGGAGTAGAGGTGAAGTCCTACCTTCAACACCAGCATCATTACATTGACCATTGTGGCTGTCTTTCTTTCCATGGTTTGTTTCCTGCTTCGAAGGGTTGATTTGCCAAGTTGGGGTATGGGCTAGCTGAACTGTTTTGATTAGTTTGAGTTTTAGGGCCATGATGTTCCATCACTGGACAGTATTCCCTGGGCATCCTAAGCTCTGTTGGTACCAGCCTAACATCTGGACATCTGGACTATTCCTTCCATTAACTTCTTAATGACATACTTTTCTTCATTATTCATCAATCAGATTATATTAGTTACTTTTAGTAGTCAACTTACTAAAGTCTTCCTTGTTACTTAAGATGAATTTATTCCTTCTACTAAGCTTCAAGAGCTTAAGGTCATTGTCACTTGTATTCCACTTTTCTTCTACAGTTTATCATAGCTATTTATGTGTTATCCCTTCAATACAACCCTTGATGTAATAACTGGTAAGTTTTACTGTATACACATCAAGTAATATTTGCAGAATGAGCAGGGTCATCTTAAGGTATCTTTGGATATTCACACAAATCCACACAATGGAAAGAAATCTTATAATTTATATCTGGTTTATGTCTATATATACACATATAAATATTATATAAATGTCAAAATACAAATATAATTACTTCATTCATAGATGAAATACACATTAAGTTATTTAGCAAGCAATTAAAAGCTATTTGATTGTGAACCATAGTTGAGAATCAAAGGGAAAAACATAAGACTACTTCCTTCCCCAAAGAACTTAAAATTGTATGTGAAAGATGAAATATTTGGTTAAGTCACTGAATGAAAAGTTCCATAACAGAATTAAATACAGTGGACCATAGCAATGACAAGGTGTGATTTGGGGAAAAAAAAATCTTTTCAAACTTTTTTAATTGAAGTATTGCGAACGCATACATTTTTATTTTATTGCACAATGAAACATTCATTCCTCTTTTTCCAGATTTAACGTATGTTCACGCCTACATTTATCTACTGAAATCTTCACATGTAACTATATTTGTATCTATATGTGTACCTGTGTATACATACAACACACTATCCCTGTAAAATATAAGAATATTTAGCATAGGGTCTAACACATGATTAGAATTCAATCGTTTTTGATACTTTCTATCTGGATTATGTTGAATTCAGGTTGATTATAAAGCCACGATGATACAGGTGCTGTTTTTGTCTGTTCTATGGTTGGCTTACTCATTCAGAAGCCAACACTGACTTTGGCTGTCAGGGCCACTAGATGGGGCGTGTGTGCTTAGCTCTTTTTGGGTTAGCAAAATGTACTCCCTTTTAGTGTTTTTGTTGTTGTTTTTTTCAACTCAGAACTTCTGTTCTTTAAAGTATGGTCTTCCATACTGACTCTGACACTGTTAGCAATTCTCATTAGAAACCTTTATATTAGCAGACAAGCAGCTTGGCTATTCCAAGCATGATGTTTCCAAAAGCAAACATGCAAATCTCTTTGCAACTAGCCACATTTGTCTTTCAGAGGCTAAATGTGTGACACAATTATAGTTTTCCAAATGGTCTCCTCTTGTAATAGTCTCTAGAACAGAATTTTAGATACTCTTGTTCCCACTTTCTAAGGCTAGAAATGTGTTGTCTTTAATCCTGTTTACTTTGTACCCACAGGTAAGGTCTACAAGGCAATGGTTTTTCAGCTTTAGTAAACACCAGAATCACCTGGGGAGCTTTAGAAAATTCAGATTTTGTGACAAACTGCCAGAATTTTTGGTTCAGTAAGCTATGATGTGACCGGATGGCACTGATACTATGGTGAAGGGGCCCCACATTAAGAAACTTTTGGGTTACTTGAATTATTGCCTTTTAACTTCTTTAGTTCTTTATATATATCAGCCCTCTGTCAGATGTTGGGTTGGTGAAGATCCTTTCCCAATCTGTAGGCTGTCGTTTTGTTCTAACGACAATGTCTTTTGCTTTACAGAAGCTTTCAGTTTCATGAGGTCCCATTTACTGATTGTTGCTCTTAGGGCCTATGCTGATGGTGGTCTGTTCAGGAAGTTGTCTCCTGTGCCAATGAGTTCTAGGGTCTTTCCCACTTTTTCTTCTAACCAATTTAGAGTATCTGCTTTTATATTGAGGTCTTTGATCCACTTGGACTTTAGTTTTGTGCAGGGTGATAAATATAGATCTATTTTCATTTTTCTGCACATAGACATCCACTTGAACCAGCACCATTTGTTGAAGATGCTGGAAACAACCCAGATGTCCATCATTGGAGGAATGGATACAGAAATTGTGGTTCTTTTACACAATGGAATACTACTCAGCAATTAAAAACAAGGAAATCATGAATTTTGCAGGCAAATGGTGGGATCTAGAAAAAAATCATCCTGATTTGAGGTATCCCAAAAGCTGAAGGATACACATGGTATACATACTCACTTATATAGACCTATAAGATAGGATAAACATACTAAAATATGTGCACCTAAAGAAGATAAACAAGAAAGAGGACCCAGGGTAAGATTATCAATCCTCATCTAGAAAGACAAAGGGGATGGACATTGAAAATAGGAGAAAACAAGTAACAGGACAGTAGCCTACCACAGAAGGCACCTGAAAGACTCTACCTAGCAGTGTATCAAAGCAGATGCTGAGACCCATAACCAAGCCTTCGGCAGAGTGTAGGGAATTATATGAAGGAAGGAGGAATTAATATATCCAAGAGGGGATAAGGAGCCCCACAAGGTCCAAATATATCTGATCACAGGGGTCTTCTCTGAGACTGTTTATCCAACCACGGACCATGCAGGGATATATCCTACAACCCTTGCTCAGACATAGCCCATCGTAGCTCAGTATCCAAGTGGATTCCCTAGTAATGGGGACAGGAATTGTCTCTGACATGAACTCATTAGCTTCCCCTCACCCTTGAGGGAGGAAAAGTCTTGCTAGGCCACAGATAAGAACATTGCAACCATCCTGAAGATACCTGATAAGCTAGGGCCAGACGGAAGGAGAGGAGGACACCCCCTTCAGTGGACTCAGAAGGGGGCAGGGAGGAGATGAGGGAGGAAGGGGAGAATTGGGAGGGAAAAAGGGAGAGGGCTACAGCTGGGATACAAGTGAATGTATAAAATTATTTAAAAATGAAAAAATATTAATTTAAAAAAGGAAAAAAGTCAAAAAAGAAAGAAAGAAACTGTTGTCTACAAAGGCTTTTTGTAGGCAGAGTGGACACCGTTCACCACTGGGTCTCCTGATTCAGTAGAGTTTCATGGTTTGTTTCTGGAATTTGAACCAGGACAAGGGCCAGATGAAGAGTACTTTGTACTTCTGATTACAGCTGTGGGCACAAATCACTATATCCTGGTGGAATAGTGTTTAGTTTCAAGCATGAAATGTTGCACCCTATTTGCTAGTAATAGCTATTGCTCCTTTGATGAAAAGAGATGAAGAGTTTACCATAGGCCTCAAAAATATGGATTCTGATTGTCTTACAGCTTTTAAAATTTTTCTTTTGACACATCAAATTTCTCCGGTTTCACCACCATTTTTAATTTTTTTTTTCAGAAATGTTGGAAAGCTCAAGTGAACATTGTAAGAATCACACTGTATAAAGATTCTCAACCCTGCTACTAATGCTTTCTATGCTGTGAGGCAGGCTTTTACCTTTGTAATAACATTACTGAAAACCTGCCTTGTTCTTCTTTCTCTATGTCTACATGTAGATCGCGGAGTGCTTCCTCTTCTTATTCCCTTTTCACTGCCTCACCCAGACACTGAGGCTGCTAGGGTTATCCCATCTTTGGAGACCTTAGTCAGAGCTGGTGCTGATATGAGCTTTGGATTCTCAGTGTTTCTCTGGGATATCAGCCTATTTTCTAGTTCACTTAACTCTCGGCTCACAGACCCTGGCCTCTGGAAACCATAGAATTCCCAGCATGTACACAGTGCTTAGCTTTTGTCAGAACTCACTGGTTTCTAAACCATGAGCACAGCAATCCCAGGGTCTTCTTGCCCAAGCTGCTCATCAGTTAAATGAGCCTGCGTCTCTGCTGTTTGGACAAGGCTGTGAATCCCAAGAAGAAGCTTCAGTGCTGTGGCAGCAGCCTGCATCTCATCTGACTCTCCATTTCAAGGGTTGACTACTCTTTGGGGAAAGCTCATCTTTTCAGTGCCTTCAGGAGTATTACCTCACTTCATTGTGTTCTAGAAATTCACAAACTATTAAAACCTTGCTGTGGTTAAGCTACTCACTTTTATGTTGCCCTTTAAGACATGAAATCTGTGCCTTTAGCAGAGTGGCTGGTAGCCTGTAACTTGTGTTCTCCACCATTGCCTGGGCTCAGTTCATGAGTAAGTATTTAGAGGCATGCTAAATAGATTTGATCAAAACTATCTGCTCAAGATAATCAGGTCCTCTGTTTTGACAGCAAAATCTAGTATACTTCACAGTTGTTGTTATCCTTTTCTTGTTCTTCCTGTGGTCATCCAACATCCTATATGTCTGAATTCAGTCTCTTGACACAAGTCTACCCTTGCAAAGGCCGTTACAAAATAGTACACATAGTACCCCTTAATTTAAATCAAGGCTTAATAAAAATGCTCTCCATATTTCTTTTTAGTTTAAATGGTGTATTTAATTAAATATGTGCCAGGCTTCTCCATGCCAAAGATATCTGCTACCGAAGATGGGAATTGCTGGAAGTAACCCAAGATGTTCGAGCCACCAATAAACACTTTTCAGAAGCTTGGAGCTGAAGCAGTTAAACTAATTTAGCACAGAGAATTTTTTACCAAGCTCTTAACCTAATTATGTTTGTGATGCAAGTTAGACTTGCTTTATAACACAGGGGGCTGCAAAGTGAAGCTGATCATGAGCACTGAGGGTAATAGAGACAATTGCTTTAGAGAGCCTAGGACTGTCACAGCAGCCGTGTCAGAACAGATGGCTCCACATTTATTCCAGTCTAGGGATTCAAATTGGCAGTAGTCAAACAAAAATCCTGAAAAGCATGTCAGCAGTTGTGGAAATGAGTTTTCTTATATAAGAAGTCATTTAGAACATCCCATTGAGAATGTATGTAAAATTGCAGGCACTTGCCACCTTAGTTAATTTGCCTGTTTGTATATTCAACTTGTTTAATATGCATATTAATCATATGGCTTCTATAGCAACTTTATATACATAACAAATTTACTATCAGAATATTTAGTAATAGTTTGCTATATCCTATTAATAGCTTATATCTGATACATACACCACTACTCTATTACTTTTACGAGTATATGTATATTACACATTAATATTAAACAGTGTCTTCCTAGAAGTTGTTAATAGTTAAACCCAAGCAGTGTGGAGCACTCTTCACCAGTTCAAGTGTGCTGGGAGGTTGAATAAGAGAAATTGTGAGTTTGCCGCTGCTCTGAGCATCCCATCTACTTTGCACTAGAAAGATAGGGGACCGGATCAGATGGTCAAGAGATTACATTAGCAAATAAATGGAAAAGTTTAAAAAGAAAAAAGGGAATATTCAATTAATTTTCAACAAAAGGCATATGAAAAAGAAAGATGCGGTACCTTGGACTTCTCCTCGGTAAAATTGGAACTGATTTGAGTAGGCGTGGCTGTCTCCTCTTGTCCATAGGGCAGTTAAGTGCAGTTGCTCAAGGAAACGTTTTCTGGTGTTCAGTTTACACGGCTTTTAGGCTGTGTAGGCTCACCACCCTGTGGGCCCTCAGGCTTGCTCTAACAGCTGGATTCTGGCTGAGCTGGTTTGTGTCAGTCCCCCAACATGTGTTTTCTAGGACACCCTTTACTCAACTGAAGTGATAACTGAGTCACAGTAGTTCTCTTGAATGAAGGAGCTGGAGCCATTAAGGTAGACATAGTGAGCAGGTATCATTCTCACAGCGTCTGCTGCTACCGATGGTATATCCTTTAGTCATTGACGTTAGGCTTCCTTGGGTAAATGAGAAAAATATTCAGAGCCTAGACTTAGCTTTATTTTCTTCATACTAAGCCTTCCTTCTAAAGACCCAAGCCTGATGTATGTAACCACTGAACTTTGCTTTATTCTTGATCCTAAGAGCATGTTTTATAATAGACCATAACTGCACACACCCAACAGATGAATGTTCAGACTTGAAGTGCAGAAAGACAAGGACAACTCATGGATGCATTTACTAGGCTTTAAATCTTTAAATTTAAACATAAGCTTGCATTTAAACAAACTGTGTAACTGTCTTTACTAGTTCTCCCTGTGGAGAGCATGGAACTGGATGTGAATCCGAAGCCTGACATTTAGGGATTTTCTACTCTTTTATTGTTTGTTTGTTGTTTTTGTTTTTCCTCCACTACCAGCCAGTCCTCAAAGCAGTGGCTTACTATTGATGGTCTCAGGCCCACCTAGATGACAGGTAAGGTGTTGTGTGCTTGCTCCTGGCCACGGTTCTGCTCAGTTAGTTGCCTGCACAGGCCGAGTGGCTCTGTGGGGAGGCCCACGCACTGTAATTTCTGCAGAGCTGATAGGATTGTTTGTGCTTAAGGCCACAGTCTAAAATGGCTTTGATAGCATCTTTTTCAATAACTGTGTTTTAAACACAAGAACAATGAGAAATTATATTTAACCCAAGGGAAAACAACATTAAAACAAAAGACAATTGGAAAAAATTATTGAAAGGATAACATGAGTCCAATTTTCTCTTTGTGAAAGTGGGTGTCTTTGCAGAGATAAGCACAGAAGTCTCTAAATGCTTCACCTTGAAGCTTTACAGTTATAAGTGATCTGAACTGTGTCATAGCACTTCCTGATAGTCCACAATAAGCAGCTATTGCTTTTACAGTGTGAAAAATCACTTGTAAATATGGAAATTTTCTTTAGGTGTACAGATTTTAGAATGTTTATCCTATGTTATATATGACTAATATCCACTTATAAGTGAGTATATACCATGTATGTCTTTCTGCTTCTGGGATACCTCACTCAGGATGATCTTTTCTAGTTCCCACCATTTGCCTGCAAATTTCATGAGTTCCTTGTTTTTAATTGCTGAGTAGAATTCCATTGTGTAAATGTACCACAATTTCTGTATCCTTTCCTCAGTTGAGTGACATCTGGGTTATTTCCAGGTTCTGGCTCTTACAAATAAAGCTGCTACAAACATATTTGAGCAAATGTCCTTGTTGTATACTTGAGCATATCTTGGATATATGCCTAGGAGTGGTGTAGCTGGATCTTGAAGTAGCAATATTCCTAATTTTCTGAGAAAGCACCAGATTGATTTCCAAAGTGGCTGTACAAGTTTACATTCCCAAACAATGGAGGAGGGTTCCCCTTTCTTCACATCCTCTCCAGCATGTGTTGCCACTTGAGTTTTTCATCTGATGGGTATAAGGTGAAATCTCAGGGTCGTTTTGATTTGCATCTCCTTGATGGCTAAGGCCACTGAGCATTTCTTTAAATGTTTCTCCGCCACTTGATATCCCTCTATTGAGAATTCTCTGTTTAGCTCTGTACCCGATTTTTTAATTGTATTACTTGATTTGTTGCTGTTTAACTTCTTGAGTTCATTATATATTTGGATATTAGCCCTCTGTCAGATAGATATAGGGTTGGTGAAGATCCTTTCCCAATCTGTAAACTGTCATTTTGTTCTGATGACAGTGTCCTTTGCTTTATAGAAGTGTTTTTTGTTTGTTTGTTTGTTTGTTTGTTTGTTTGTTTTCAGTTTCAAGGGGTATAAACAAGTTTGGGCAGAGTGCAGGGAATCTTATGAAAGAAGGAGGAAACGAAAGACCTGGAGAGGACAGAAGCTCCACGAGGAGAGCAACAGAACCAAAAAATCTGGGCACAGGGGACTTTTCTGAGACTGATACTCCAACCAAGGACCATTCATGGAGATAACCTACCTAGAACTCCTGCTCAGATGTAGCCCATGGCAGCTCAGTCTCCAAGTGGGTTCCATAGTAAGGGGAAAAGGGGTTTTCTCTGACAGTTTCCTGAGAGTGGAACAGCCTTACCAGGCCATAGAGAAAGGCAATGCAGTCAGTCCTGATAGGCTAGGGTCAGAGGGAAGGGGAGGAGGACCTCCCCTATCAGTGGACTGGAGGAAGGGCAAGAAAGAAGAAGAGGGAGGGAGGATAGGATTGGGAGTGGATGAGGGAGAGGGCTATAGTTGGCATACAAAGTGAATAAATTGTAATTAATAAAAAATAAATGAATAAAAATATGGACTTTTCCACTACTAAAAACTACATAAATTATGATGTGTCTATTATTTGTCCTGAAAACGACACTTGCTCCTCACCATTTGTTACAGGTTGGATGTATGCCTCTGATTATTTCTAGTAGCCTAGAAAAGCTCTGTCTCTTCTGTTGTAAGAAATCTTAGTAAATAGCAGACACGTGAAATCACCTTGATAACTCTTGAAAAACTTTTGTCATCAGAACTGCAATACACAATTGTCATCTTAAAATAAATTTAGAAAAGAACTCTTCAGATTTATTCTGAGAAACGATTTTCTGTTTGGGTAACATCTGGCTAATGAGTGAATTCAATCAAGTAAACAATAAATGAATACAAGGTCCTTTGGTGTGCTGGATAATTAATGCTTTGAGTATATGAATCAGTTCTATGTATCATGCTCACTCTAATAGAGGGTTTTTCCTCTTTGCTTGAGTATTTTGTATGCAAAGAACATATATTATTTATATTCACAAGGTTATAGGAATATTGCTATCTCTTTCCTGAACATGCTCCTCTCAAAACAAACAAACAACAACAACAAAATGTGTAACTACTGAACAATACTTCTTTCTTTGTGGAGGTTTTGCATTATCTTAACACTGTTGTTTATTCCTTATAAGAGTCTGAAGAACAGTAAATTTCGTTTCATTCATTCTTATATTAATTGTGTAAAACAACTGGTTTCATTATGACATTTTTATACATGTATGCTATTTGTCTGATCATATTCATTTCTCCTTGCATAATTTTAAGGTATTGACATGCTAAATTCATATGTATGTATGGGTTAAAAGTGATAAGAAAATACATAGTAGAAGAGTATGAAACCATAGTTTTAAATATAACCATCAGATGAAGTTTGAAAGATCATGGAACAAATGCACAGTGTCCAAAGATTCACAGTTTATTCCAGAGCCTGATTTGATTGAATGCAGGTCCAGCAGGTGGTACCACCAGACAATTGCACACGCATATAAGGAGAGCAGATGTGTAAGCAGAAGGCTGGGGTTGAGGATACAGCGTGGAAACAAAAGTGTCAGGTATTAACCAGGGGACAGTTGAGAGCTGAGTGGAAAATAAATTTTCTCTTCTGAATATTGGCCATTAGTTCATTGCTTCTGATGTTTTCTTGGCTCAAAAAACTGTGGAATTGAATAAGGAACAGAGTAATTCAGTGACAGTGGTTTTGAAATATACCACCTGATTGGTTGGGGGACATTTACTTCTCCAATTATAATTATCTTACATTAAGTTATAACAACACAAAGTAAAACTGTGAACCTTGGGTCTGACTGTCCTCACCTAAACTGACTGAAAATCTAACTGTATTAGTTCAAATATTCAAGCAGTGATTTTCAAAGTATCATTTATTATTCAAAGAATGATTAAAAAGTAACTCCTTTTAAAATGATAATTCAATGTTTTATAACTTGAATTAAAATTTAAATTTCAAGATTTTATTCCTTACCCATTAAAAGTTAGTTAATGAGAATGGTAAATTAAAAGTAAAAGTGAAAACAAAGGTTTGAAATTAAAGCATTAGGCTAAGCATTATGCAATTAGGAGAAAAATCTATAGTTTGGGTTATTTTCATGGTGTTGGGACAATATTGAGTTCTATGGGTAAAGATTGAAATAGCAGACATTTTAACCCCTCTGTGCATTGCTTTGTGGCTCTATTTACTGAAACAAAGGTGGGGAAATAAACTGCAGTCTCAGCCACAGTCTCCGCTGTGGGAAGAAAGTTTCATTGCTTACCTTATGGAATATATCAGCTGTGTACTTTGTTTTCATTCTAGTTTAATTATAAATAAAATTGGATTACAAAGCAGGGTAGAATTCATGGCTTATGAGTAGACAGCAACTTTGTTCCTTTCCACCACTTCACATTGAATTTTCATTGTATGAATGTTCTTCCCACAACCTTTCTAAGCATCTTTAGACAATAAAAAGTTCTATTTTATTTTTGCATTGCTTCAGCCTAAGAGGAAGCAATGCCTTGATTCAAATTTTTCTCTAGCCTAAGCATTGCCCTCTCTCTTAACAGCCCGAGCCAGCAATCAAAGATGCTGTGCTCTTCTTTGTAGCAGACTCCTTATATCATCTCAGAATTCTTCAGTTGACTGACATTCTTTGTGTAGGGTGAAAGCTTCATTGGCCTAGCTCTCTTCAACGATCTGTCCACGTTAGTGGGTCTATTGTATGGTCCTTGTTCAGTTCATGTTAAAGAGCACATATTGGTGAGACATTATGAGGCTGGCTTCTGAAATTACTAAGAGACACAATGTCACAGCAAACTTCATGATCTTCTGGCTCTTAAAATTGTTTTACTCTTTCTTCCAAAATGATCCTTGAGCCCTAGGGGTAGAGATGTATTATAGATTTGTCCATTTGGTCTGGGCTCCCCAACTCTCTATTTTGATTGGCTGTGGTATTCTGTATTGGTCTATTTCTATTGCAATTGGTCATTTCCTTGGTAAGAGGTTAGGGATACACTTCCCTGGATATAACACCTGCCATTACATATTCATAAATCATTTTAAATGGTTTAATAAAATGGAGATTGTAGGTTCTTTTTCAAGATCTATGACTTCACTATCTTTAGGTAGGTGGTTAGATTTCCAGCACCATGTCTGATTTTCCTTTTGTTGGGCAGGTCTTAAGTCCAATTGGTTTCCACCAAGGTATATGTGCACCTCATACATGCTATTGGGATTTTTGTTAGGTGCACTTGAATCATGGTCAAACAAAGAGTAACTTTTCATTTAAAGGAAAATGCAAATCAAAACAACCCTGAGATTTCACCTTACACCCATCAGAATGGCCAAGATCAAAAACTCAAGTAACAACACATGCTGGAGAGGTTGTGGAGAAAGCAGAACCCTTCTCCACTGCTGGTGGGAATGTAAACTTGTACAACCACTCTGGAAATCAATCTGGTGCTTTCTCAGACAATAAGCAATAGTGTTTCCTAAAGATCCAGCTCTACCACTCCTAGGCATGTATCCAAAAGATGTTCAAGTACACAACAAGGACGTTTGCTCAAATATGTTTGTAGCAGCTTTATTCATAATAGCCAGAACCTGGAAACACCCCAGATGCCCCTCAGTTGAGGAATGGATGCAGAAATTGTGGTACATCTATACAATGGAGTATTACTCAGCAATGAAAAATAAGGAAATCATGAAATTTGCAGGTAAATGGTGGGACCTGGAAAGGATCATCCTGAGTGAGTTGTCCCAGAAGCAAAAAGACACACACGGTATATACTCACTCATATAAAAATACAAAATAGGATAAACCCATTAAAATCGGTACATCTAAACAAACTAAGCAAAAGAGAGGACCCTAAATAAAACGCTCAATCCCCATCCTAAAAGGCAAAGAGGATGGACATCAGAAGAAGAAGAAAACAACCTGGGAACCTGCTACAGAGGGCCTCTGAAAGCCAGAAGAAGAAAACAGGAAATAACCTAGGAACCTGCCACAGAGGGCAGGTTCTGAAAGCATCTGCCCTGCAGACTATCAAAGCAGATGCTGAGCCTGAAGGCCAACTGTAGGGCAGAGTGAATGGAATTTTATGTAAGAAGTGGGAAATAGCAAGAGCTGGAGAGGACAGGAACTCCACAAGGAGAGCAACAGAACAAGAAAATTTGAACACAGGGAACTTCCCAGAGACTCATACTCCAACCAAGGACTATTCATAGAGATAACCTAGAACCCCTGCACAGATGTAGCCCATGGCAGTTCAGTGTCCAAGTGGGTTACCTAGTAATGGGAAGAGGGACTGCCTCTGACATAAACTGATTGACCTGCTCTTTGATCACCTCCCCCTGAGGGGGGAGCAGCCTTACCAGGCCACAGAAGATGACAATGCAGCCACTTCTGATGAGAGCTGATAGTCTAAGATCAGAAAGAAGGAGAGGAAGACCTCCCCTACCAGTGGACTTGGGGAGGGGCATGCATGCAGAAAGGGGAGGAAGGGTGGGATCAGGAGGAGAGGAGGGAGGGGCTTATGGGGGATACAAAATGAATAAAGTGTAATTAATAATAATAATAATAATAATAATAATAAACATGCAATAAAGTGAAAAAACATATGTATATTTATATAGTGATTTACATTTATTTCATCAATTTTTAGATAGTTAATAGTATAATTCCTTATAATTTTCAGGCATCCTCACTGATATTTTACCCTCACCCTTCTAGATTTTAGTTCACTCTTCCTCCTTAATTAGATCCTGCACCAAAATTTCCAATTTCTGTTCATAAGTTTTAACATCATGATGTGTTTTATTTAATGTCCTATTAGGCATCATTCTACTTACTAATTTTCACTTTGATTGTGTTTCATCTTTTGTTTTAATCTAATCATGAACACTATTAAATGAATTATAGTTTGAGATAATTTAAGAACACTCTATCTTGATTATTACAAATAAATCTACTTTATATTGTCTAACACAATTTTTATTATATTAGCTTATAAGTGGTTAAATCTGGCTTTAGTTTTGGGTGATAAATTTTGTTCATGCTGTGTTATTTTTATTACAGACTCATTTTGAATGAGCTTTAGTTCTCCTTTAAGAACATCTACAGTAGGGAACATCACAGAAACTGCAAGCTTGGAACAGAACTCCATGGGAAACCTCTCATTATTTATACATATACATACAGCATACAGTATGAAGTGGAATATCAAACTGCATTTGTTGAAGACAGGAGCTCGTTTAAAATTAGAGAGAGAGAGAGAGAATATTTTTGTACAGTATGAAAAGTCTGTTTAAAAGATTTAACATTTCTCCATGTGCCCCTTGATGCATCTTTTTCTAAGACAACTTTTGAAAAGAAAGCACATGGTGGGCCTTAGCTTGGTGGACTCTTTCATTTTGTACATTGAACTGTTTCCTAAAGCACAAGGCTGCAGCTTTTCTCATTCCATTAAAACTCGGTCCTTAAGTAACCAAAAGCAATCTGCAACTACATAGAAGAATCCCAGTGAAATATTAAACACTGTTCTGTTTTTAAATCTGTTCTTCTTTGGGAGACCTAAAGATTCTTTCTGTTTTTACTGATGGTTAGGTTTCCCATACCAGGTGTGATTTTCCTCTTGTTGAGAAAATCTTAAGTCCAATTAGAGAGCTGCTGGTTACTGCCAAGGCCTGTGTGCCACTGCACCGTTGGTGATATCTTGCTCTGCTAATCATGGCTGTGGTTCATAGATGTTGTAGTTAGGTAGAACTTTTGGTTGTGTCTCTCCATTGGAAGCTTATGTAGCACATCAGAGAAGAAGCTCCCTGCATATTTCTAGCTATGCACTTAACACAAAGTTTGTTTTATTATTTTTATTTTACATAGATGTACAGGGAGATTTTTATATTTCCTTATATATGATATTACTGTGAGAAGGACAGCTGGGATTTCTTCATGTCATTTAACTCTAAAACTCTGATTCTTTGTTTATTCATTGTTGACAATATGAAACTGCACATGGGACGATTTTAATGCAACGAAACAAAGATCAGCAGAGCTAACCAAAGATATTTACAAAACAGACTCTGTAAGTATGCCAGGAAAAGGAGCTCACACTAATAAAGAAATTAAGTAATTGTGTAAGGCTAAGAAAAATTACAATTATTTAAATGCTATAAGGGTGAAATTTGTGACAACTTTACACATTAAATATTGTAAATTAACATTTTTGGAACAACAAGGCAACATCATGACCCTGTACATGGATGTTTACATCATACTGTTTGTCACTGGTCAGGAGACAACCACGGAATGGTCCTGTTGAGTGTCTCACATGTGAGACTATTCATCACTGTGGGACTCTTACCAGCCTTAGTCTGCAGGGTGACATTCTAAGTGTGGGCCGAGATTTTGTACCTGGGTTGATGATATGTGTAAAAATGACTCCTGAACAATTTAATTAATTTTATTTTGACTGTTCAATGAGAATATGATCTTGCTGTAGTACATAAATCACTGACCTGACTATTCTGACACTCTGGAGAATGGACTTAGTGTTTTGACTCCTCAGGACAGTGACACAGAAGAAAGCAAAATTCTTTGTCACTTTTTATCAAGATACAATTTGGAGCATTGTCAAAAAGAAATAATCATTCAATAATAACTCAAAAATAAGAGGCATATTGTCTTTCCAGCTACAGAGGAATAATGCCCTTGGCTCTAGTTGAATTCACAAAACTGACAAAAGATCTATGGATTTGGATCTAACAATACCAAGTTAACACCATTTAAAAATAAATGAAACAAAACATCAAACAGCGCAGCTCCTTGTTAGCTCCTTGCTTCAAGGTTGAGAAAGCGTTTATTGAGGTTTGACACCGGCCCATTACCCAGCCTCATACGGCAAATACAGCGCTTTTATGAAAATGTGCGGCTGTCATCAGGTCTTCAACGAACTCCGTTATATATTGTATTGTAGCACGTGTTTATCCAGGCTGACATTCTCCAGTTCAAAACATACACAAATGTCGGAGCTAACTATGATTCAATTAGTGAGAGATAGAGAGAAGCATAACTTTGAAGATTAAGGATATATTTAGTTAAGGTTAAATTGTGCGGCATAATCATCTACTAAAGTGTCAGTGCAAAGACTGGACCTCAAAGGATAATATAGTTATGAATGCATGTCCTGATATCGCTGCCTTCTAAGTGATAGGGCCAAGAAAAGAATCTTTACAGGACTCGTTCAGACACAAAATTTTTCCTGAACTTTTAAATGTAATATAATTTCAACAATTTAAATAAAACATGTATGAATTCAGATTTAAATGTATTTATCATGATTTTACAGTATCAGAAATAAAATATGAAAAAACTCAATATTAATTAATTCCAACAAGTACTGCCATTGTCATAGGATATAGTGAGTATGTGTTGCCTTCAGGGAAAATTTGATTTAGAGTTAAGATGAAAACTTTGGCTGTCTAGCTACTTATATTTCATCTTCTATCCTTATAGACATTTGGAATGATAGTAGTCATATATATATATTTATGGCTATATATAATAAGTTCAGTTTTTATGAGGAATTATAGATTTTTTTAACCAAATGTAATGTGCCAGTTAGTAGTTAATTTGATATTGCTAGTATGAGAAAGTAAATACAAATGTATACGGAAGTTTTGAACAAATAGTGCCATACAGAACAGTTGTCGGGCAGTTAATAAATGGTACAGATGTATTTCTTTACGAGGAACTTCTCAAAATTAGAACCAGAATTTTTCCATCATTTAAGAGTGATGATTTCTTCTAAAGAGAATTTTCTCTTTAGCTCTGTACCCCATTTTTTAATTGGATTACTTGATTTGTTGCTTTTTAGCTTCTTTAGTTCTTATATATTCTGGATATCAGCCCTCTGTCAGATATAGGGTTGATGAAGATCCTTTCCCAGTCTGTAGGCTGGCATTTTGTTCGGATTACAGCATCTTGCTTTACAGAAGCTTTTCAGTTTCATGAGGTCCCATTTATTGATTGTTGATCTTAGAGCCTGTGCTGTTGGTGTTCTGTTCAGGAAGTTGTTTCCTGTGCCAATGAGTTCTAGGCTCTTCCCCACTTTTTCTTCTAACGGGTTTAGTGTGTCTGGCTTTATTTGAGGTCTTTGATCCACTTGGACTTCAGTTTTGTGCAGGGTGATAAATGTGGATCTATTTGCATTTTCTACATGACATCCATTTGGACCAGCACCAGTTGTTGAAGATGCTGTCTTTTTTCCATTGTATGGTTTTGGCTTTTTTGTCAAAAATCAAGTATCCATATGTGTGTGGTTTTATTTCTGGGTCTTCTATTTGGTTTCATTGATCCACCATTCTGTTTCTATGCCAATACCATACAGTTTTTATTACTATTGCTCTGTAGTACAGCTTGAGATCGGGGATGGAGATACCTCCAGATGATCTGTTGTTGTACAGGATTGTTTTGGAGATTCTGGGTTTTTTGTTTCTCCATATGAAGCTGAGAATCTATTTTTCAAGGTCTGTAAAGAACTGAGTTGGTATTTTGATGGGAATTGCATTGACTCTGTAGATTGCTTTTGGCAGGATGGCCATTTTCACAATGTTAATCCTACCAATCCATGAGCACAGGAGATCTTTCCATCTTCTGATATCTTCTTCAATTTCTTTCTTCAGAAACTTGAAGTTTTTCTCAAACAGGTCTTATACTTGCTTGGTTAGTGTCACCCCAAGGTACTTTATGTTATTAGTGGATATTGTGAAGCGTGTTGTTTCCCTAATTTCTTTCAGCTCTTTTGTCTTTGGTATACAGGAGGGCTTCTGATTTTTTTCAGTTAATTTTGTATCTAGCCACTTTGCTGAAGGTGTTTATCAGCTGAAGGAGTTCTTTGGAGAAACACTTAAAAAAATGCTCAATGTCCTTAGTCATCCGGGAAATGCAAATCAAAATGACCCTGAGATTTCACCTTACACCTATCAGAATGACTAAGATAAAAAACTCAAATGACAACACATGCTGGAAAGGTTGTGGAGAAATGGGAACCCTCTTCCATTGCTGGTTGGAATGTAAACTTGTACAACCACTTTGGAAACCAATCTGGTGCTTTCTCAGACAATAAGCAATAGTGTTTCCTGAAGATCCAGCTCTACCACTCCTAGGCATGTATCCAAAAGATGTTCAAGTACACAATAAGGACGTTTGCTCAAATATGTTTGTAGCAACTTTATTCGTAATAGCCAGAACCTGGAAACACCCCAGATGCCCCTCAGTTGAGGAATGGATACAGAAATTGTGGTACATTTACACAATGGAATACTACTCAGCAATTAAAAACAAGGAAATCGTGAAATTTGCAGGCAATGGTAGGATCTAGGAAAAATCATTTCTAAGTGAGGTAACCCAGAAGCAGAAAGATACACAGTATATACTTACTTATAAGTGGATACTAGATATAAAAGATAGGATAAACATTATAATCTGTACCCCTAAAGAAGCTAAACAAAAAGGAAGTCCTGTGGTAAGATGATCAATCCTCACTTAGAAAGCCAAATGGGATAAACATTGGAAGTAGGAGAAAACAAGAAACAGTTCACGAGTCTACCATAAGGGTCTCTGAAAGACTCTACCTAGCAGAGTATCAAAGCAGATGCTGAGACTCATAACCAAACCTTGGGCAGAGTGCAGGGAATCATATGAAAGAAGGTGGAGTTAGTAAGACCAGGAGAGAACAGGAGCTCCACAAGGACCAAATATATCTGAGCACAGGGGTCTTTTCTGAGACTGATTCTCCAACCAAGGACCATGTATGGATATAACCTAGAACCCCCTCTCAGACGTAGCCCATGTTAGCTCAGTATCCAAGTGGGTTCCCCAGTAAGGGGAACAAGGACTGTCTCTGACATGAACTCAGTGGCTGGTTTTTTGAACCCCTCCCCCAACCCCGAGTGAGAAGCAGCCTTGCTAGGCCACAGAGGAGGACATTGCAGCCAGTCCTGATGAGACCTGATAAGTTAGGGTCAGATGGACTTGGAAAGGTGTAGGGAGGGGATGCTGGAGGGAGGGTGGGATTGGGAGGGAATGAGGCTACAGCTGGGATACAAAGTAAATAAACTGGAATTAATATAAAAAATAAAAATTTAATTAAAAAAAGAGTGATGATTTACCTAGGATTTCTTTCTGCTGTAAGGAGCAGCTTTACTGATTGTAATAATGAGCAAATAAAGGTGTACATATATTGAGGTAAAGCATGTATGAATCTATAATATTAAAATGTCAATCTTAAACACCTGCCCAGCCTGTATGAACACCCTCACTACAATCTATGTATACATCCACAAGACAACCGCCAAAGGAAATGTACATACGCTCGCACACATAGTTCAATGCCATACAGTAGGCCATAATATTTTTTGTCTCGTGAAAGCAGTACAAGTTTAAGTCAATTATTTGTAACCTAGGGATTTTAAGAGTGAATTTAATGCAGAATTACTCTCCACTCATTAATACTGTGCATTAGTTTGATAGTAAGCAGTATTTTAAATGGATTAACATTGAACAAATTGTGTATGTAGCAGTGTCAATGAAATAAATGTTTCAGAATAACCTGTTTCTCCTTACAGTTCCTCATCTGTATTCCAATGAGCTAGGTAAATACTCTGGACAAATAAACGTGATCCCGCTCTCCGCCACCAGGTGGCACCACACTCCTCACTGACGTTAGTCAAGGCCTGCCTTGCAGAGATGAGTCCCCAAGCACAAAGAAACTGGAGTTTTAGAACATTTTATTTGAAATAATGAGACACGTGTGATTAACTTCCTAAAGAATAATTTTACTTTTGTCATTTTGGGTAAAGATGTGCACAATAAGTAAAAATGCACAGCTGTTGAGAATAAAAGGAAGTTGCCTCGTTTAGAAGCTATTAGTTTCTACTGGCATTGTGCAGTACATTCTTAGACTTAATTACTCATGTACAGGGCCTCATGGTGAAACGTGAAATAAAATTCTCTTCACTCTCAAGATTTTTTTTCTTATTTTGACCACAATTAGTGCGTCATTATATATTTAATTACTTTACAATGGAAATCCCACTAAAATATTTTGTTATTTGACTGGTTTTTGTTTGTTTGCTTGTTTGTTTGTTTGGTTGGTTATTGAAACACATTTGATGTAACCCATGCTAGCCCAAAACTCACTGTGTAGTCAAGAACGATGCTGAGTTCTTGTCCCTTCCAGCCTCCTCTCCCCAGGAGCAGGGTTCTCAGGGTTTAACATCATGATAACCCCTTCATTCATAAGATACTATCACAGCATCCTTCACTATCACCACGCACGCACGCGTGCGCACACACACACACACACGCCTTCTGCAATAAAAAGCATCCGTCATTCTCTTCAATATCTCAATCCTGAGAGAACAGGGCTTTTACCATTACTGTAGAGTATCAAGGAGTGGGTTTTTGATTTTACCTGGGTAAGTTAGATTGCCTTCTGCGCAGAATTAGCCAGAGGGAAAAAACACGACTCTAAGGCTGTCGACAGCCACTCAGGGCTTCCAGTGACTGTTTAAAGGCCTGCAGCAGGAACAGCATACGTTGGTGGAGGCCCACCTCTGATGAAGCCTTCTATTCATTAATTGTCAGGGATGACAGTGAAAACGGCAACTGTGAAGAAAGCAGACAGACGTAGGCCGCCGTTTTTCATGAGTGTGTGCAATCTGTGCCCTCCACTTTCACTGAGATCCTGTTTGCAGGATCAAAGGCGTTACTCCCCAGTTCACTCGCAGGTCTTAATGAGACCTTAATAGTCCCTAATCATGTGTCTATCGCCTTCTTGAAATTTCATTTTTATGTGTAGGATGAGAAGCGTTTACTTGTGAATATTGACATACACTTTATCCGCATTTATCAGTACAGTGTGACCGTAGACACTTCTTGGATTCGGAACTTGAATGCAGAGGAAAAGCATAGTTGACACTCTTAAGGAACTCGTGGGTTCTTGGTCAGTAGGGCCGGAGCCTAGAAGTTCCCGCTTCTCTGCTGCCAAGTAAAAAGACCGAACAGAATGAACCACCAACAGCACTTTTTCTACTGTTATAAGTAAGAGGTCACAGGGCAGCCTCTCCTCCTAATACTAGGCAGTTGGAAAGGTGAATCCAGAGGACCACAGTTTAGCCAGAAGGAAAACTCAGCCTCTGAAAGCACCATGACAACCAGCTGTGGGTGTGGTGACCCATCCTGCGGGGTGGGGCCGCCTACTGCACTGATTACTAGTGTTTGACTCAAAGATCCAACCGCGTCAGCCTTCCTGCACCCCTGGGTTACCTCCACAGCCCCTAAACGGTCCTCAGAGGGAAACGAGAAAAGTTCCCTCCCGTTTCCAGCGGAGCAAAGAAAAATCACACCCAGTACTCCACTCCTCCTAACAACCCTGATCCGAAGAGAATCTGGGCCTGAGTCTGATGTGCAGGTTTTATCAGAGCGTGCATGGTGGGAGGGGGAGACCCAGCATTGGTGAGCTCCAGGCCCTGCTCTCCATCTGAAGAGAGAGAAAGGCACAAGGAGGCCATCAGTGGAGTTCACAGCCTCGGGAGATGCTGCTTCTCCCTGGGCTTTTTCTGCTAGTTAAAGGCTCTGCTACCCAAGCCACGTCTACCTTGCCAACAAATGAGGCAAACATCCGAGAAGGAGGAAAATACACCGAAAACACTCTCTACCCAGAGTAAGATAAAACAGAAACTGCAGGATTATAAGGCCAAGGTTAAAGAAAAAAACTATCTGAGTTTAATATGTTAAGATCCTTAATGGTAAAAAGGCAGGTAGACAGCACACAAGAACAGATAGACAACAGAAACAGGAAGATGTAAAGGAAAATCACACACACATGAAGGATGAAAACTAAAAGCTACATTTGCCTTCTCAGACACCATGCTAACAAGATGAAGGTAGAATTAAATATCATAGCTGATTGGAAAAAAATAATACTACTAGAATATTCTGTACTCTGTGTAGTTAACCATCAAGGGTTAAGGCCAAAATTGAAGATAAGCAAGCTTTGACAGACTTAGGTGTTTCATGGAAAAATATGTGCATTAAAGTGTTGTCCTTAACAAAATCTCAGTTGCTTGATTTTACCAATAAAAACTCAGATGCCAGATGCTGGGGTGAAAGCCTACTAGCTCAGAGAACCTGAAAAAACCCCAGCTGACCCTTCCCCTCAGCTGCTGCCCGAGGAGCAATCTTCCTCTCCCCCCCCCCATGCCATCTCAAACAACCTCCTTCAAACCAACTGTCTTTCCCTTGACCTTCCTGAGCATTTCTCTACCTGTCCTCCTGACTTCCTCTTCCTCTCTGGTTTTTTTTTTTCTTAATAATTTTATATTCACTTCCTGTCAACTGGTTGCTTGCACCATCTCTTGACCTATGTTGGATTTTAGTTAATCCTGTTTTCAGTATTCAAGCAGAAAGCTCTTGATTAAAAGTGTGTGCTAAGACTGAGACACACCACAACTAAAAACATGTTTTCCCATTAAATAACACAATCTCAGGGTTCACAGTGTAATCAGATATCCTGCAACACCAATGGAAAAAAATGTTCTGAGTTATAAACTTTGATTTACATAATGAAAAAATTTCATAATCTAAAAATATCTAAGTCAATAAAAACCTTTATTCTTAATTATTATAGTAATAATGATGGGAAAGTAAATCATACCATGTACATTTGTGAGTTATACATGTTTGCATATGTATTTTTGTCCGCCCAAGTGTAAGTAAAATGAATTTCCATGTGTACAAGTAACTGGAGAAGGCACTTTTGCTAATTTGGACTTATAGAGCTTTTGCATACCTGTGAACTGTAAATTATTTGGAAGTGGTTTTGGAGTAGTTATAAATGTATAGCAGAAACTTCAGGATTTCTACTAAAAGCAATATGTGAACACAGTTCAGAACGTGGAACAGCACAAACATGCTCATGTAATAGCATAAATGACGGGAACAGGCAAAAGACAAAATAGGAAAATGAGGAAAAGGCAAATACTACTAAATACTAAACACATAAGAAAACCCCAATCTTGCTATAATATCCATAATATAAAAGCTTGTTCTCCCTAGTTTTACATCAACCTGATGCAAGCTAGAGTTATTTGGGAAGAGGGAACCTTAATTGAGAAAATGCCCCACCAGATGCTTCTGTGGGCAATCCCATGGTGGCTTCTCTTGATTGATTATTGATGATTGATTGACGTGGCAGGACCTATCTCACTGTGGGCAGTAGCATGCCTGCATAGGTGGGCCTGGGTTCTATAAGAAAGCAGGCTAAACAAGCCAAAGGAGTAAGGTAGTTAGGCTAAGGATTAAAGGGAGTACATAACGATAAAGTCACCAATACTCATGAAGAACATACTAATCCTTGTTATGAGTTCATCAAAAAGCAGGGCATAATGCTTGAGCCAAACCATCATTGTGAGTAAGTACAGAAGAAGTCAGAGGCCGACATCGTACGCTGTTAAGGGGTTTCAAATTGAAGTAATACTGAGCGCCTGGTGCATAGCAGTGAGAACGACTACACCTAGAACTCTACTGATGGTGAATGAATCAACAGGAACTTTCAATCACTGAGGAGGATATGTAAAATAAGGCAACCAGTAGGACATAGTTTAGTTCACACTCTGTGTTCCAGGAATCATGCTTGATTGCACACGTTGATTGCAAATATTAACTGCACACACATGAAAATGGATATTTAAATCCACTCTACACATTGATTCCCAAACTTTGAAGTATTCAAGTTTTGCTGGCAGAGATGAACACATGAATTGTACTTTACCCAAAGAAGTATTTTGCAGCACTGAAAATGAACTATCAAGCCTTGAGAAGAGGCTAGTATCAAAAGCTCATAATGGAGAAACAAACAAACAAACAAACAACAGAACATGAAAACAATACACAATATATGATTGTAACCACGCCGCATTCTTGAAAAGGCAGAACATGGAGGTCGTAAAGACATCATTGGTTGCCAGGGGCTAGAAAGGAAGGATGGTGAACTGGGGGGAACAGAGAACTTTTAATAACGTGCGAAGTGTTTTGTATGGTGTTGTGGTGGCTGCCACGTGCTATTAAACATTTGCACGCGCACGGATGGCTCAATGTGAGCTCTAATGTCAGTGGATGATCTCGGAAAATGCTGTTAGTGTTGTTTTCATGAGTGTGACAAATACACCTATCTTGAGCGGAGGGGTGAAAGGGGGAAGTTGTGCCTGCAGGGGCAGGGCATTGTTCTTTCTCTGTAATTTCTGCCGGATTTTGGTGTGACAATATCGCAAGTTTGGCAAATTAATTAAAATAATAATAGGTGGAAAGCCCATTGTTTAAAGGAATTATCCAGTTATCCATGCAAAAGATTTAGCAGTGTAATTGCATAATAACTGTGTTTGTTCCTCTTAACATTTATCCTAATTATCTTAAAATAATAAAAAAAAAGTCAGCAATCTGAGTTTAGTTTATTTTTAACTTGGAATGTGGAAGGGGATTGTTCATTGAAGTATTTGGTGATTGTGGCATTGCATATCTACAGTAGACTACAGTATTCATTAATTTCATGGGCTAAGAAATAATGAAAAAGCTTTCATTTTAGATTACATTTATTTCTATGTCCATGCATAAGATTGCACATTATTCAGACAGAATACATAATTTATAAGAAGTCTGAAAACAGTACATTTGCATGACAAATACACATTTTATACTCTTACTTTTTCTAAAATTTGAGATAAGTTTATCTGACAATTGTAATCATGAAAAATTACTGAGAGTTTATTAAAAACATATTGAATGTTACATTCATTTTAGAAGTTGAAAGAACACTAGTAATTCAATTTCTACATCTAAATTTCTGCACTGAAACACATTATTTCCTTTTTTAGCTAAAAATAACAAAATGTACGTGTTCATAATTCAAGACAGAGCCAAAGTACCAGATATGTACTTAAATCATCACTTTCTCTCTCAGTCACAGGGCTTCGCTTTATAATGTATATGAAGCAGAAGGGAAAGGCAGATCCACAGACGAGAGGGTGTTCCAAGTGTGGATTTACCATGCTAACCCACCCCTTGAGAATGGCGAGGTTAGTTAGCTATGGCCCGGAAGCCTTATAGTCTTTCTTATGCCAGTGTGGACGGATCGACGCTCACTGTGTTTTACTTCACGACCTCTTTGCCTCCGCAAGATCCTCCTCGCCTTTTGGCTTTGCTGTCATGGATGGTTTGGCTCTTCCTGCGCAGAGGCCCACTGACTAATTTGTACCATGACCGCGAACTGACTAATTTGTAAAGAGAATAAGTCATTTCTTGCTGTTCTAATGGCTGCGAAGTCCATGATCAAGTGTCCAGATCTGGTGAGCACCTTCTTGATGTGTCTCCATGTGGAGGAGTATGAAGTAGCGAGAAGAGACAGAGAGCAAGGGGATGGGCCCAGCTAGCCCAGTTCATCAGGAGGGCTGTCCCCAGCAAAAGCATTAATCCTTTCATGAGGTTGGAGCCCTCTTGCCATAATCACTTCTTTGTAAGATCCTGCCCCCAATCAAATTTCAATGCTGAGTTTCAACGTTTCAACGTAAGTCATGGGTACACACCTCTAGAGTTACAAGAAGAAAACGTTGTTTGTATGTCTCTCACTTTGAGCCATGTTGAACTCAGTGCCTAACCTACACCAAAAATACAACAGAAAATGAAATTACTTTCGTTAGCTGAGTAAATCAGATGGGGGAGAAGGGTAGAATGACAATATTGTTTAAGTCCTTTGGTTTTAAAATTCTGAATCTTTGACACTATTCACACTTTCCCTCTATTCTAACTGCAATCTGTGGAGACCCTTTGTTTTGGACTGGCCGCTTGGTGCAGCTGTGATCTGTGTAACATGCCTTTCTGTGCCATCCATTCTTGGGGAGACCTCTGTGTGCCACCTACCTTCATCTGTCAGGGTTTGGAAGCTCACAACCGGCTGTTTCTTGCTCCACTGGCTCCGTTGCCCTGCTCTGGCTTTCATTGGCACCCATATGCACACAGGTGCATACATGGAATACAGATGTACACTCAGACACACAAATAAAAATAAATTTTTTTAAAAAAACCTATTCATTTCTTTGTATAGTGCAGGCATAGCATATAAAATTCAAAAATGCTTTTAGCCTATGAAAAAAATAGTGTAAGTTATTTTAATGTGACTATAGTTTTATTAAGCTATCATTTCTTCAAATTTAAAAGTTTATATTTGCAAGGTAGGTCTACTCAGGCATAGGTAAATTCTATGCTGAATTTAACCTAAAAGCCAGGAAGTTTGCTTTTTCATAGGAAGGCCTAATTGGGTCTGAATGTATGTCAGAAAAATACCCTGCTAATTTTCACAAGAAAGCAAAACAAGCAGAGGGGATGCTCAGAGTGTTAACATACCTTCCTGGAAGACAGGTGTGATGGAGATAGAAGTGAGACTGTTTCCGGCTGATAGTGACAGCAAACCCAAAGGCTGCTGTTTAGAGACTGCAGTGCTCAGACCACGTGATAGGAGGTGATGTGTGCTGTGCTTTCCTAATCACAACTACACTCAGTGCCTTTGCACAGTTTTCACTAAAAAGACATTCTCACTCATACGTGCATCATGGTGATACCTGGGTAAATGTCCTAGGAGTAAAAATGCCAATCATTTGCTATTCACTATGCTCAAGTGCATCAGAAAACAGATGAGGAAAACTGAAACCTAAGTGTAAAAAGATTATCAGCGGGCATGTTAGGATCTTCCTAACCTCTTTATGAGAGTTCTCCTACAGGGTGGTCTAAGAGGTCATTGCCTGATAGATGAACAAGTGAGAAGAAATGTGATTTTAAGGTCATGATCAAATGGCTAGCTCCCTTAGCAGACAGTAGTAAAAACTTCAGGATCTTTTATTGAGGGAAAAAGTGTTTAATTTATGCTAATTTACATTTGCAAAGTGTAAACCATAAATCAGAACAGCATTAACAGCCAAAGACATCTGCTGTAGATATATGGAGACTGTGGAGCGCTAAGAGTAACATTACAATGTTTTTTTTTTTCCTTCTTAAGAATTAAATATGAGGTGAAAAATCTACATCATCAGTCTATAAGGCTAAAGTTCCCTCAAAATAAATCAACATTACAATCCAACATGAAATTAAACAATGTCCATATAGTTCTTTATATAAATATTTTCAATCTATAATCTAGAGCTAGATATAAAATATTTTTTGTTTTACAATCCATTGTAGTAAAGCACCTGAACAACACACACCCCTATCTATAGCAAACATCAAACTCTGTGAGTCATGCATGATGTCGTCTGCCTTTAATCCCGGCATAAAGAGGCAGAAGCAAGCTAACTGCTGCAGCTGCAGACAGAGGCTCTGTCTCCTGTGCGTATGTCTGTCTCCTGTATGTATGCAGAGCTACAAACAGTGAAGTCCAAATGAGGAATGACACGCTAAGACAGCCGATGAACACACTGAAGACAGCCAAGAGAGCCTATGCCGAAAAGTAAACTGTAAAAGTAGGTTTCAACAAACTAGCTCTAGGAACTGCAACTCTGCATAAGGTGGCAATCCATACACCATGCAAAAGCAATACTTTGGCCTTTAACTCTTTGTTTGCCATTGACTCTCTCCCAGGGTCTCACTGATAGGCTCCTGGTCTTCGATTTTATATTTAGTATATCCTATATCTGTCATGCACTCACTGTATGCCACCAGAACTCAGCAGGGAACTCTGAGTGTGACCTGGAGGTAAGTATTGAAGGTGAAAGCAAAGCATTTGACAAGGATCCTAGCATCTGTACTTAAGAAGCTTAAGAATGGAGATTGTTGAGCTCTCCTGGGCTGAGGGGAACCCACAGAGCATGTGCTAAGGAGCTCGTGTAGAACACAGAGGAAAATAAGTAGAAATTGGGTGATTTTTTTCTTTTAATTTTATTTAAAAATCAATGTGGGAAAGGAAACCTTGCTAGTAGGTGGAGCAGGGGACTCTGGACTACACAAAGCCAAGAAAGGCTTTCATTACACTCTGTCTCAGCAATACAACCCCAGAATTTCACAGCTACCGCCGCTATAACTCCGCATTTCTGAAAATTTTTTATTTTATTTTTATTTTATTACAGTTTATTCACTTTGTATCCCAGCTGTGTCTCCCTCCCCTATCCACTCCCAATCCCACCCTTTACCTTAACTCTAGCTTTGAACCGCGAGACCAGACAAACCCTTTCTCCTAAAGTTGCTTTAGTGTGGGTATTTCAGTGCAGACACAGGAAAGGTATTTAAGAGACTGGCACATATGAAGATTTCAGTATAAAAAGCACTTGATTTATAAATATACATGCTTACTATGTATCAAGTTTTAACTAAAGTAATATTTAAGAGGGACTTAGGTATTTGATCAGCTTTTTTATTATATATTTAATTGGTCCCCAAATATTACTACAGTCAGGATACAGTTATTATCCATCTGAGAACTTTATTAAACCCTGACTGGCTTCACTGGAAAGTTTAGTCAGAAACTCTGAGGAACCTTCACTTCTGATTGCAAAGCTTTTGCTCAGGCTTCCGTCTGTTCACAATCCAGGGAGGCGTCTTCTAGCTGCTAAGCTATTCTGTTTTCTGCCGGCTGGCATGCCGACATCAATGGTGAAAGCTCTGCCCTTTCTGTTCCTTTTCCATTTCAGACACAGGGTAACAGCGAGGACGTCTGACATCAGCACCTGCGTGCCTCACTGATGAGCAAGTCACAGGGGCAGAAGCCGCTTCTACTGGCACAAAAACAGTGGGTGATAGAGGGACAGATCCTTTTCCTTTCAACCTGCAGAAACATAAATATTCTATTGTGAACGCCATGATCCTGAGTTAAAATAATGTTTCTGTGGGAGGTCCTGCTATGTAGGAAATGGTGAGGTACTGAAAAGTAGGCACGGTAAACAATGTGAATTGTGAAGCCAAAGGAGAGTGCACTCAAAGAAGGCAGAATATGAAGGAAGCCACATACATGGGCAGAACAGCTTTGGTGCGGCCTTGGCCTCTGGTTACACAGGACCCTCCACCCAGGATCTCTCATGCATATTCTGTAGCTCTCTCTTCCCTTCAGTTCTGAGTGCTGCTCTCTCACTGTAGATGAGATAAAATACCCTGACAAATGCAGCTGAAGGAAGGAGGGGTTTACATTAGCTCACAGCTCAAAGCACACTCCACCACAGCAGGCCTACCCAGGTATCAGGAGCACGGAGCTGCTGACCACACCGCATCAGAGGCCATAGAAGAGAGCAATGAGTATTATTATCTTTTTCATTGCAATGGGAAAATACGGGACAGAGACAGCTTAAGGAAGAAACAGTTCATTTCAGGTCATAGTCTAAAACAGGAAGAAGCAAGTTAAGTCCTTCGAATTGTCTTCTAACCAACCCCTTGTATTGTATGCATACCTATATGAAATATTTATGATAAATTATATCTAGGTAATATGAATTATATACCATATACCTATTTGTCATCTGTTATGACAATAAGATGGAGGAGGGAACTATTATAAATATGTACAAAGTTTATAGCTTACTCACACCCCACCAGGACATTCTTATCTCTCTTGACTGAAAAATCTATTTCCCTTAGTATTTCCTGCATGACTTTCAGATAACTCTAGCTCTGGCTCCACAGTTCTGAGCCGTATGCCGAGAGAACTACGTTCCTTTAGATTCCAAAATGCCAAGCCAATGATTGCCTGAGAGTAACTGTACTTGATCCTTAAATCTAAAGCTCCCTCTTAACTCTTCCATCTAAGACAGAATGCCATCGTCTCAAAAAAAGTCCTTCTTGTTTTGTATGAGGAAGTCACTCATCCCAATGTCTTAGCACCATCTTATTTTATGACAGATAACCTAACCCGATCTAAATCATCTTATAATATACTTCATTTGTATTATGTATTTATGAAATTTGTTTCCTTGACTAAAATCTTGCCTCCATATATTATCAATTTTCATAATTGATGCTGTTAACTATGACATTTTCCATAACTATTTTCCTTTTTTAGAGTCTGGTTGAAGTTCACTAGTAGATTGCCAAGATGTTCTTCATTCATTCATTTATTAACGTTTTTCTTAATATTTCTTTATAGCCCATTATTTGTCATGTCTCTCATGAACCAAAGAAGAGTGTAGACATGTAGACAGATTGGTTATATGTAAAGTCAGCATCTGAGGAGAATTTGCATACTCATGTCAACAGGAAATCACCAGCTGCCTAGCTGTGGCTAAGGTTGCATAATAGCATAGTGGGCTTACTTCTTTTTCTAGGTGGCCATTGGCATCGGCTTGACAAGTAGATTATGGCTATAAAGGGATCAGCTGAAGCTGTTTGTAATGGTGTAGAGAGAAGTAGTTACACCACCAGCTTCAGCTCTGAAGTGGAGAAGTGTTCACATGCTGATAAGAAAACAGTGACCCTGAATCAGGTCTGCTCACATTAATTGCAGAACGAAGTGGGATACCATGTGGCGTGGAGATCTAGTGGTTGACAGATATGTTTGGTTGGTAATAAATATGTATTTCATTTTTTAATAGTGCTTAACATCTAAGGCACTGTCAGCAGAATGGCTGACTCTTTTCCATAGAAATTCATCTTCACATCACCTATCCTGTTAAAGAGAGCTCAGATTGAAGAGTCCTGTGGCGAGGAACGGCCCTGGTGGGCTGGGAGTCTTGCTGCCACACTTGTCATTGCTTTCTATGAGAAATAAATAAATGATCAGTAGTCACAGAGCAGGGAATAGACTTGAGAAGTTCATTCACCATTTCATTGCATCTTTGTCTTGGCCTCTAAAATCTGTAATATCTACCTTGTGCTCTACTCAAAACAGAAAAAAAGACATTTGAAATACAATGCTTTTTAAGATAGAAGACAAATTAAGCTCAATTAATCAATGGCCTCATTTATTTCCAAGCAGTAAGTGCCTTAATGACAGAAAATGGTTAATTCTTAATATTAGAAATTAAAACAGATAATGAAAAATGTTCTATCACCAAAAAACATAAAGCTTTGCTTTATTATGTTTTGAAAAAGTAAATGGAAATGAAATATTATCTTTCTGTCCCATAACTAGAATTTTAAAGAAAACGTTTATAATTTTCATGATTGACTACTTTATAGATAAATAATAGAAGCTCAAAGTCTAATGCTATTAACAATATCAGTATTGACTCTACTCTGAGAATCTATGTATGCTGAAGAGATTCACCCATTTAAAGTTATCAGGCACATTTTATCAGAGAAACTTTGAAGTTTTATTTTAATATTTAGCCACAAATGTTAACACTATATGTGTCAATTTCATATTTTAAGGCCACAACAGTTCTGTATAGTAATATATCATATCACTATGTATCGAGTTCTTTAGAGGAAATAGGTAAAAGACAAAGCCTAACACATACACAAATATAAACACACAGACACACATATAAACAGACACAGACACAGATGCACACACACATACATACACACTTCAGAACCTGCTAAGAATTACTTAGATTTTGTGATAATATCAAGATGAATAGAACCAGGCTGGAGAGATGGCTCAGAAGTTAAGAACACTGGCTGTTCTTCTAAAGGTCTTGAGTTCAATTCCCAGCAACCACATGGTGGCTCACAACCATCCCTAGTGAGATCTGGTGCCTAATTCTGGTGCGCGAGCACTCATGCAGGTAGAATGCTGTATAAATTAGAGAGAGAGAGAGAGAGAGAGAGAGAGAGAGAGAGAGAGAGAGGGAGGAAGGAAGGAAGGAAGGAAGGAAGGAAGGAAGGAAGGAAGGAAGGAAGGAAGGGAGGAAGAATAGAGCCTATTCTTGCCTGAGTGTTTGCTTGGTGTGGCCTCACTGCCAAAACAAAATACGGAAGTTCTAACTATATTTGACTAACTTTTATGTTGATTGCATAACAACACAGACATACAGATTGACTAAATGCCTTTGGATCTGTTTAAATTCTCTCTCTCTTTCATTTCCCTTTTCTCAAGTACCAAATAAAATTTTGGTCACATGTCTGCTTTTGAAACACGAGATCTGAAAGAAACAGAAATAAGAAAAGCTCATCTCAATGCCAGTCTGCACGAATGGGCTAGAAAATGCTCTTCTCCTTGACACCCACTAAGTTTTACATGGAACGTTTTCATCTTCACTAATAAACCTGTATGTAGCACATTTTTTAAAATAACTCTATTATCAGGAGCTATTTGGGATCCCAAAATGAAAAATCAATCCAAACATGCAAACCTGCTTATATAAAACTGTTAACTTGGCCCAAAGAAACTATAGAATGCTTTCTAAACGTGGAGCAAGAAAGTTAAACTCTTGAGATCTACTTTCTCTCTGTTTTTCCCTGATGTGCTTTCCAAAATTACCCCAGGCTGTCTCTTCTGTCAGTTTAACATTATGGTTTCTGATTTTTCTAGTGCCTAGATTCTTAACCCTCCTGCACAGAAATGAAAAGATGAGGAACAACAACAACAAGAATTTCACCTTTATTTTGGAAAATTCTAGAAGAAATTTCCAATGCTCTAGATTGGGCTGCACATTAATAATTTGATTAATTATTATAGAAAGATGAATAAATTGTGATGATTGGACTAGCCTTGATCAGGTGGCATCAAGAAAGTAGCATCTATAATCATCATTCTGAGTTCATATAAGATAATTTTGTTGTACCCTTATCTTTTCAGAGTATACAAAATGTCTCAAGAATGAATTACGAAGAATATCTCTCCCAGAAGAATAAAAAGAGGGGAAATAAAGATCACACACATGCATAAGCATGGACACCCACACCCACACCACCCAGTGACCAGAACCCACTACTTTCCTCTTAATTTGTTTTCTGTAGCCTCAGGCATATCATGTCCATCACAAGATTCTAATGGATTATAAGGCTATAGAATTTATGTAACTTAGATTATTCATGAACTTTATACTTCATTAATTTAAATTGTCATTATTTATGCCTTTTCTCTAAGACTAGAAGAATTCGATAGTGCTATAAAAATATGTATGCCTCAAATAAATAAAGTAATGAGTCAGATGCTCCAGAATGGAATTTCAATAGCTTTACGTCACATTTGGACACGGGGTTAACTTAAATAGCCCAAGTGGCAGCTAGTGGGTATTTCTACTAAAATGCTACAACTGAATAGTCTTCATAGCCTATATCACATATTTAGAATTAAACTGCCATCAAAAATATTTTTTAAGAAACACAATAAATCCATAGTTCAGAATAAAACAAAACACTTAATTTCTACCCTCAAGTCTCTGGAGAAACAACTGATGTCCAAGGCAGGAAGAAGTCTGGTAGAAATTTTAGGGTATGAAAAATTAACTTGGTTCCATTTGTCTTTTGGACCAAAACCTAAGTGCTCTGGGACTGTGAAAGGGGGTTTCCATTAGGAAACGAGGCTGTGCTTTGCTTGCCTGTTGCTTCAGGTACAAGCTTCAGGTGACAAATATACACAGAATTATCAAATTATCAGAGATTTGTATGGTTTATAAAATAACATTTCATCTTAAATTTGATGATGTCTTTCATATCGGTTAAGTACAGCAACAAAGGAGCTTAATTACTCACTCCAAGGAAGTCATTTTGGCAAACACAGTGTGAGGAGACCTCACACTAGAGCTTATTACATTAATGGTCAGATTCTATTCCTTTGTTCTGTCCACAGAAAGTCAATTATATATGTGGGTCTCCACTCACAATGTAAAGGTAACGGACTAGATTATATCATGTCATTCTCAAATAGAAAAGCACATGCTTCTAGATGCTGGGAATAATGAAAAAACAACAACAACAACAACAAATTCACTATTTCTCCATCTTAAGCAGGATGTTAGAACTACGGTGTGCTAGTTTGGCAGTTGTATAATTTCTAGAATCCAGTGTAATATTTAGTTTGGTAATGGTTTGCCCAAATCACATCCTCCCAATATTCCCAGCTGAAAATCTCTAACATGAAAAAAAGCTGCTTTTCTGCCTCGACTTCTAAGTGTTTGCTGTGTTGATTAGTGTTTATAGCTTCAGACAGATTAGTGAGGCAGTAGTAGAGATAATGCTAATGGACAGCTAATCAAGTGACTGGGTATCCGATAGTCAATTACTTCAGACTACAATTATAATTCAGAAGTACGTGAAGCATTATCATCTTGACGCAGTGCTTTTAGGCCAAATGTTGTAACTAGAACAGACAAATTGTTGCCCACTGGCACACACGGGAATACGGTTACTAAGAGCTGAAGGTTTTCTAATAAGATGGTAATCTCCTTTTGCAGATGCCACAGGCAATACTGTAGCTCATTTGTTGAAAATATAGTGTGCCGCATTTGCAAAACTCAAGCGCCAACATTTTATTCCACTACTATTTTAGAGGCTGAGACCTAAAGGTAACATGTTATGAGCAGAGGCCTTTTCCTGTCCTTAAGCATCATGCAACCTGTGTCATCCAAATCGTTTTTATTGAAATATGGCTAAGAAGTGTAAACAAAAAGAAAAGTATGGTATACTATGAGAGCATTATATGAAATATTTGAAGATAACATCCTAAGGCAGCTGTTCAAAACATTTCTTCGCCTTTTTCTTTAATACACAGAGAACAAAACCGACAAATATTAAAGTGCAAAGAAGAATGGAAGACATACACATTGAAAATTTTATAAACTAAAAAAAATATATGAATTAGGTTCAATAAATTACTCAATTCCTAGGAAATCATTGTTGACAAACTGAATTTGGAACCTAGACCCTCTACCACTTTCTTTTTATGCATTATTTTTCTTTTTGTCACTTTTTATCTCCAACAATTAATTATGCCTCTTCTTTCCTTTCTGGTTCTTTTGCATTCAGTTTTAGTGTCTCAATTTCAGATTGTAGAAAAATTATTTCTTACATCCCGAAGGTACAAATTCCAGTGCATACACAGGCAGTTAAAATTCTTCTGCCAAGACTTTGGTGTTTCTTAGGAAATACAGTTCTGCCACCAAGGCATTATCTTGTGACTATCCATTTTTCCACATCATTTTTGTATTCCAAGGGCAAGTATTTGTGAAATAGTATCATCTGAGTAGTGTTTATAAAGGTGAAGTGAAGAGCTGGCAACGGGACTGTCTTCAATGAACGTTCTAGAGCTGAGTATGAAGTGCGTGACTCCCAAAGAGCAGTGAGCACTGCAACCGTACAACAGATGTGCAACTGGAGAGCTGAAATGACAGAAAAGAATCACAGATAATACTTGTAAAAATAACATTCAAGAATTTCTAAGAAATGGTTAGAAAAAAAACAAACAAACCCACAGAAGGAAAATTGCAGTGACTCCAAAAGAAAATGTAAACAAAGATGGCCTTTCTAACAGCGATAAATGCTAGAACTACTGAAACCCAAACAAGAGAGAAATAAAACAGCAGGAAAAAAAAAAGGAAAAGAAAAGAAAAGAAAAAGAAATACCTGAAGGAACTCTTCATACAATGGAAAATGGCCCCACGGGGACACACAAAATATCAAGGACAAAAGTACAACAGTGAGAAGGATAACAACATGTGTAAAATAATGAATATTGACTCTGTATAAAATGATAATAATGGTTTATAAGAAATAATAAGCAGCAATATGCAAATTAAACAATTAAAATGAGAGCTAGAGGGGATTAAGTAGATCTAGTAAAAAGGGTTATGAGGTTTTTGCAAAGTTTGCAAAGTGATGACATTATTGATACATATTTATACTTGCCCAGATGTAGTCAAATAACAACATTTGAGGGTGCAGTTCTTGAGAATGACAAGTCAGCCTCTGCCTCCTGAACCTAGTACAAAGCATTAGGGTCCAACTACAAGCAAGGCACTGCAGGAAGTAGCTCTCCGAGTTTAGATACCAGCTAGAAGTCTGAGGGCTCACGTGACAGTTTTATGTCCTTCTGGAGGAGGGCTTCATAGTATTCACTAGACGTTGGCAATCGGCTAAGCCTGGTGCCACAAAAGAACATGCACGATGACAGGGCAAGATGTGGCAGACTCCGCTCAGGAGCTTCCAGGGTCGTCAAGACGTAGTGTTTCAGCATCAGTGCTGTGTGCCACACTGTACAGCCCATCCCAGAAGTTCACACAAGTGCCGAAGCCCAAAGCTTCGGTGGGGTTTTCATTAGGTAAGCTTGACAGATTAATTAATAGTTCAAACAACTGTGTCTAGCCACCCCAAGCCCTTACCCGACAGTCAAGCTGATATCACCTGGCCCTTACCATCCAGAGCTCACATCAATAATGGAAACTTTCAAGTGCGGCACAAAGGGCCCATCACAAGTGAAGACATTTTGTGATTTAAAAGTATCCCAGCTTTGAAGAGGAAGTTTTCTGAAAACAAAAGTCACCGATGTACCTTGTGCTGAGCAAGGGTGGCCTCTTTAAAGGGGAGGGCACGCTGGCACTTTGTTATCTGTCACAGACACCTAACATTTCTACTCCATAGAGCTACGATAGAGCAACAATTTCAACCTATAATCACGGTGTCCTGGTTATGTTTCTATTGGTGTGATAAAGACCGTGCACAAAAGCAAATTGAGAAGAAAGGTTTCAGTTTTGCTTAAGAATAACAAACAAAGACCATCCTTGAGGAAAGTCCAGGCTGGAATCGAAGCAGGGCAGAACCTGGGGAAGGTGATGCAGAGGCCGTGAAGGATTGCTGCTTGCGGCTTCCTCTCCGTGGCTTGTTCATCCTGCCTTCTCATATCATCCAAGACTACCAGCCCAGAGATGGTACTGCTCAGAGCAGGCTCCCTTAACAGCATCCTTCCGTGTCAGCCATTAATCAAGAAAAAGTCCTACAATCCTATTTTAAGACAATCTGATAGAATCAACATATTTTTAAATTTATTTTTATTAATTAGAGTTTATTCACTTTGTATCCCAGCTGTAGCACCTCCCTCACCCACCTCGATACCACCCACCCTTCCTCATGTCCTCCCATGCCCCTCCCCCCCAGTCCACTAATGGGGGAGGTGCTCCTCCCCTTCCATCTGACCCTAGTCTATCAAGTCTCATCAGGAGTGGCTGCAAGGTCATCCTCTGTGGCCTGGTAAGGCTGCCCTCCCCCTTACAGGAAGGTGATCAAATAGCCAGCCACTGAGTTCATGTCAGAGACAGTTCCTGTTCCCCTTACTAGGGAACCCACTTGGAGACTGAGCTGCCATGGGATATGTTTGTGCAGGAGTTCTAGGTTATCTCCATGAATGGTCCTTGGTTGGAGTATCAGTCTCAAAAAAGACTCCTGTGCCGAGATTTTTTTGGTTCTTTGGTTCTGTTGCTCTCCTTGTGGAGCTCCTATCTCCTCCAGGTCTTTATATCTTCCCTTTCTTTCATAAGATTCCCTGCACTCTGCCCAAAGTTTGGCTATGAGTCTCAGCATCTGCTTTGATAGCCTGCTGGCTAGAGTCTTTGAGAGGCCCTCTGTGGTAGGCTCATGTCTGTCCAGTCCTGTTCAACATCTTAAAAGTTTTACCTTCCCAGATAACTCTAGCTTGTATCCAGTTTTCAGAATCAAGCAAGGAAGCAAGCAAGCAAACAAACAAACAAAAACACCCAAACATCCAACCGAGGCATCTGAATAACGCTTCCGTGAGCCACTGTAGGGGAAAAAAGCTACTAACCAATAACAACAAAACCCAACTACTCCATATTTTGATTTTCCCATTATTTGTACTTACTGATACACGTTTTTATAATAACTTTTCACAGAAATTAACCTACAGTCAACTGTATTTTTGTAGTTGTTTATGTGTTTTAGTTTTGTTCTTGTCATTTTTTTCTTTTATTTTGTTTTCTTTTTGCAGAGACATTTTTAATTGGTACTAATTTCCAAGCAGGTTTTCATTTAATGTTTGAATATATTTGTCCATCATTGTCGATTTTATCAGTTAATTAGTAATACCAAATTTATATTGTATAATAAGTATAGCAGAGAATATCTAAAACACAGGATAGAAAAGAAATTAGCACATTATTCGAATTCTACTCAGCTGCCAGCAATTAGTCCACTCCACTAGCATATCATATAATTTTATTTCCACCATCATCACTGCCTCTCAGACTTGCAGGTATCTGTTCAGTGAGCTAGTTTTGCAGGAATCACCTTCTGATCTTTCAAGCATCTTGTAAAGCTGAATTAATGAACATGTCTTCTCAAGCTCAGTGTGGTGGCAAATCCTTACCTTTAATCCCAGCACTCAGTTAACAGAGGCAGGAAGACTTCTGTGAGTTCAAGATCAGACTGGTCTCATTAACAATTTCCAGGACAGCCAAACCTATATAGTAGAGACCCTCCTTCAAGAAAGCAAAAACAAAGTCAAGGAGAAGGCTGCTTCTCTTGTTCTCAGCACCTTCTTGATACTTAAATATAGTGTGTAATTCCTTTCATTGAGTGGCTGCTTACAAGTTCCTATGCAATCTTTTCTCATGTTTCATTTAGTTGTATTCATATTTTAAAGAGATAATATATTCAGCCAATATGTGCCCTAAACTGCCACTTGAGTAATAGTCGTGATTGTGATTGTTCATCTCAATTATCACATTCCTTGTATTGAGAAACAACATCTTTGGGTATGTCTGCCAGAGGTTTCCAGAGACAGATCAGGAGGATTCTAGACAGTCTACAGCTTAATTCACTAATGGATTCAAATTTCAAATATATAGTTGGAAAGAATAATACATAACTAGAAGTTTGGGCTGCGTTACTAGACAATTTGACATAGAGACATGGCATGGAGTGTTATCTCAAAGCCCTGAACCTCTCTCATTCCTTTTGTTTCCTGGTTGCCTTGAAATGAATGGGTTTCTTCCATCAAGAGTATTTCTGCCTTGACATATGATCTAAAACCACTATTTCTAGCCAGCTATGAACCAAACTGCTCTATGAACCAAAATAAGCTTTTGTTTTTATGTTTTATCTCCTGTGTATTTTGCATAGTGAGAAAAAGTCCAGTCCATCAAGTTCTCTCCACTCATTCAGTTCAGTAGAGGTAGAAAGGCAATGGGCTTCAACTGAACATTAGAAAATACAAGTGTATTCATGTTCAATTCTATTTTTTGCAGGGTGGGATGGCAGCATTATCAATACTTTCAATTTTGATATAAAAGCTCAGAGAGCGGAATCATACCCATAATACTAGATACTTCAAAAGATGAAGAAACAGGCTTTCAAGTTAAAGGCTCGCCTGGCTACTGAGTAAATACAAGAATGGTTTGGGTAACTAAGTGAATCTCAAGAAAGAAAAAGAAAGAAAGAAAGAAAGGAAGGAAGAAAGAAAGAAGGAAGGAAGGAAGGAAGAAAGAAAGAAAGAAAGAAAGAAAGAAAGAAAGAAAGAAAGAAGGAAGGAAGGAAGGAAGGAAGGAAAGAAAGAAAGAAAGAAAGAAAGAAAGAAAGAAAGAAAGAAAGAAAGAAAGAAAGAAAGAAGTCTTTACAGATTTGTTGGATCTATTGGTCTTTTTATGGAACTCCTGTCAGCTCTAGGTTCTTCTATTCCCCAACTCTTTCCTATGACTCCCTGCTCTCTGTCCAAAGTTTGGCTGTGTGTCTGAGCATCTGTGTCGATCTCCTACTGGGTGGAGTATTTCAGAGGACATCTATCTATGGTAGGCTCCCATTCTGTTCCCTGTCTTCAACCTCTTCTGGTATCTATAATATTTGCCCTTCTAAATGAGAATTAAGCATCCTCCCTAGGGTCTTCCTTGTTTATTTAGCTTCTTCAGGTCTTTGGATGGTAGTATAGTTATATGTGCTATATAGCTGATATTGCTTATAATGAGTATATTCCATGCATGTCTTTCTGGTTCTGGGTTACCTCACTCAGGAGGATGATCTTTTCTAGAGCCAACAAGTAGGAGCCCATGGGGGCCTGCAGAGATTGATGTACCAACCAAGGATCATGCATGAAGTGGACCTAGAACCCCTGCTCAGGTGTAGCAAATAGGCAGCTCAGGCTCCGTGTGGGTTCCCTAGTAAGGGTGCAGGGAGACTGTCTCTGACATGGAATATGTTGCCCACTCTTTGATCAATTCCTCCTGGTGGGGGACTTGCCAGGCCACAGATGAATAGGATGCAGGTAGTCCTATGAGACTAGATAGGAAGTAGTGTTTCCCTTTTTTAGGAAAAGGGGGATAGGATAGGGCGGGAGGGTGGAACTGGGACGAGATGATGGAGGGAGCTATAATAAGGATGTAGAGTGAATAAATTACAAAAATTAAAATTAAATTAAAAAGTCTTTAAACTTAAAAAAAAGAAGAAAAAAAGGCTTAAGGTGTTGCCTTAGTGGTAGAGTAGTTTCATAGCATGCATGAAGTTTTGGGTTCAATCCTCGGGGTAAGGTGTAGTACCAAAACAATTCTGGACTTTTCCATAGGAAACATTTATGCTTCCTTAATCCATAGCTGTAACCATAGTCCTGAGACCACTGCCCCAGAGAGAAAAAAAAAGAAACGTGAGAAGATAATTGTATTACCGTGTATTCTATAGGCAAACTACAGCCACAGCCTCTACTTCTCTGATGCCCCAGCAAATAAGGAATTCTGTTTCTCAGGAACCAGCACTTGGCTACTTTTTGGTACAATGTATGCAATGATGTTTTAGGTATGTAAGCCAGCATTTCTGGTCTTTGTCTTCTCTTTTAGTTCTCTATTAAGCTATTGTGGTATAAACTATATTGCCACGTTCATTGTTAGGCATCCCGAGCTGTCCATTCCCCTAGGAGGAGGAATTATGAATTAGCAGCCTACATTGCAACATCTTTCATTCTGGTCTCCTACAGCATCCTGAGCATGTTCTTCTAATCCTTGGTGTGCAAAATGCATTACATGTAGCTGTCTCTTTCTAGTTATACCTATTCATAGAATCCTGTAGATGTAGGCATAAGTCCAACCTTCCCACTATATACAGAACCTGCTCTGCAGAGAATCTGCCCCCTAGCCATCTGAAGTTTCTCTCTGCCTGCCCCTACTTGCCTCTCTATCTCTGACTATCTCTTCTTGGCACAAAGAACAGCTATTATTGGCTTGTTAATCTTCCAGAAAGTATGAGAAGCATATGCCTACATTCAGCCGGTCTCTGCATTGTTACCAGTTTTGAATGTCTACTCAGATTGTGGTCGCATGTAGCCACCTAAGAAACTTCAGCAAAGCCTACTTTCTGATGCCAATTATCCTCTGACCCCCGAGGGAGTTCTACTGATGACACTGGAATGTTTTTTTTTTCTTTTTTAACTTTCTACAGGGTTATATAAGTGACAGCATTTCATATGGATAAACATTCATTCATTCATTGGTTTCACCACTGCCCTCTTCCCTGACCATGGAAACAGGTTATTACCCTCTACTAATATTCAGCAAAAATATATGATCAAACAACATGCATTTCATCACAAAATTGATTTAGCACTACATTCTCCAAAGCGGAAGCCTTTTAATGGGCTGCTGCTCACTCGTGGAATTTCATTCATTAAAGAAGCATCTCTATTCAATGGAAGTGCCTTAAATATAAGGCATTTCCATTTTAAATCTATCACATTATAGTGTCAAAAATAGAAGAGATAGAGATGACACACAGAAACTAAAGACACCTGCTGTAACAACTAATAACAGAGTTGTATTTACCTAAATAAAGAAGGATGGATATTTTATAAAGAACAGAGCAATCAGGAAAATGGCATGCAATTTCTGTATTTAATTACCAAAATTAACAGAATGAAATAATTCTGTAGGAGACTTTCATGGAACCATTTCTATAAATGATATAAAGAATAGACAAAGTGCGGGAAGACTATCAACAAAACTGACAGACATGCCATAATTGGTGTAGATAACACTGAATCAAGTAGAAAGCAAGGGTCTATAGTAACAGTACAGTCCATGGTAAATAAGGTACTGTCCACGGCAACAATGCTTTGGGCCACAGGAATGTAACTCAGAGTACAGTATTAGACCACACTAGAAACTATCTAAATTTCTGACAAGAATTATGTTACGGCAAAGAATAATATAAACAACTTCATTGATATCTTAACATTAATAAAAGAGAGAAACTACAAATATACCTTTTCTCATGAATGCTTTCTGTGTAGATTTTGTACAAATTATGTCACAAATTCTAATTAATCTAAATAAGAAATGAAGAGGCAAGTAATTTAAGTTTCTGTCAATTTCTGAATATCTCATTTGCAATAGTGTAACACATATCCACTCATATTAAGAACTTCATTGCTTCTATGCTAGAAGATATTTAAAATATCACAATTTTAGAACTGAAGGGCTTTTGGAAACCATGTTGTAAGTGGGCCTACCCTACTTGGAAGAACAGGAGGTCATTTACACGATGGAAGTTAAGTATGAACTTCATTTATCTTCTGTGATCCCGGGCACAAATTTTAACAGCATAAACTTTCAAAAAATGGTTTGGGTAAACTTTGTCCCCTATGGACAGTATTAGACCAGAGGGAATTAGGGCTAATATCTACGAAAAATCTAACTGCGGGTAATAAACTTGACGTTCAATCTGTGAGTTGTTTAGGGACAGTTAATTCTTCCTGCAAGCTTTTGACATAATGGATATATAAATAAACTGCACACAGTCACTGTAAAAATAAACGCCTCTCTCTATTCCATGCAAATAAAATTATGTTTGCTTTCCTATCTGCCATATGTTAGATGGCTGACATGTCATCAATAGGATGGTAGTGAGAACACTTCAATTTTTCTCACTACCATAAAGAATCAGTTTCAGTAAGGATTATGGAAATTGCTAGCTTTTGTTTCCTAAGCTATGAATTCGTAGAAGATTCCTACCCATTCGGATGTATTCCTATGTACTCTTAGAAGATTCTGATTTTCTACTGAAGACCGCAAAATGTTTAATTTTTCATTGTGTTATTTTAGAGTTCCTTTGGGAACTTCATGACGCTGCTGCACCGAGGTTTGCATCAGTTCTTACCTTCCCTTTTTAACATTTCCAAAGGAGCTGATTGTTCTTTCTAAGTAAAATTTGATTGAGTAAAGTGACCACTTAACTTCCTTATCGCTATCTTTAAGCAAATTAATGAGATGTTCTGAGATGTTCAGGTATAACAATTCAGGTCTGTTAAAGCAAGTTACAGCCACCCTTTGTACTCATGGATTCCCATCCATAGAGTCACTCAACTGAGTATCAAAACTATGTGGCAAAATGTAGCAGTGATAGTAGACAGTTGTAGTTTTTGTCATTGCTCTCAATCTACACTATATGTGTGTGTGTGTGTGTGTGTGTGTGTGTATGTAATACATTTTATTTGACATTATGAGAGGGTAGGATTATTTTGCTGTAGGCTGTATTAATATAGATTATATGCAAACTCTGTAACTGTTATTATTAGGAAGTCAAGCATCTTGGATTTTTTTTTAATCTGGATTCCCTTCTTTAATTTATTTTTTATTATACATATAATACCTGAGCATAGGTGTGTGCGTATGTGTGGGTGGCTGTAGAGACAAGAAAAAGGCTTCTGATTTCATGGAGCTGGAGTTATAAGTGGTTGTGGGCTGCCTGATAGGGGTGCAGGAACTGAACTCTGGTTCTCTGTAAGAGCAGTGTGTGCTTGTAACCAACAGACCATCTTTCCATCCTTTTCTCCAGAACTCGAAGCCAGGTTTCTTCATGTATTTAGAATAATGCTATCTGCTATCCTGACTGTGAGGTGTCTTTAGTCTCAAATGTAGGGCAAAAAAATGTGGAAACAACAAAAATTCTATCATATTAGAAACGTACTTGAATTATTCCTCCTTTCTATAGAAAATGTAATTTCTCAATGTAAGAAATGAAAACTAAATCAAGGCAAAATTTCTCTGGCACAGTGTTGAGGATAGAGCAACAAAAGAGGAGGTCAGGTAGATGGCTCTTAACTGAGTCTACCTTTTAGACTGCCATTCATTTGAATGGGCTTTGTGTTTTAAATGCATTCTAAAGAATTCTAAATGCATGTCAGTTGTGTTTGTTTAAATACGTTCTTTAACATACAGTTTTTTTTTTCTTTTGCCTGTAGAGCAGCAATGTTTGGTGCATTAGATAAGCCAGCCCTCCCACTTGTAGTAAATTAATGAGTCAAAGTGCAGAACATGGAAAGTAGGAGAAGGAATCAGATTTGGGGCACTTACAACATTTGAAAGGCACTGGGAAAAAAAGACATCTATTAAAGGCAGGTAGTACGTTTTGGGTTGGGAGAATTATAATGTAAAAAGGGTAGAAAAACAACAAAATCCCATCTATCAATTTTTAGGATATATTTATAAGAAGTAAGTTTATGTAAAGGTGCATTGTTTTTCAGATCTCAGCGAATACGTTGTCTTTATCTTATTTCTCATACCTCGAACTCCTAGTGAATTAGAGGTGCACATTTATTAAAAACCTCTACCCACATTTGTAAAGGGGAATCTTGAAATTCAAGCAAAGGATAGCTCCCCCACCATTTTATCAACTCTTGGTTCCACATTCTGGTATTAGCTGGAAAGTTTGTGGCTCTTCTATGAAGACTGATATTGGTTCAGGAAATGGGTCACCATGTGTGGTCTCAGCATGCCCTGGAGACTCATTTGAAAGGTCAGATTTTAGTGTCAAACTTACTGTATTGGAAATTGGGTGAGAATGATGTAATCTGTGTATAACATTTTCTTGATATAATGATCCATCTAAGTGTGAAAACTAATGGAGCCAACAACTGAGCCAGATCAGTCATGTCTGAAGAAAGACTTGCCTCATGGACTTAGAGAGTTTCATGTTCTTCTCATTGATATGAGTTTGCAGGAAATAGTGCTCTCTGCTGCCAACAGGTTTTCTGACAGCATCAGCATAGTCACTGGGCTGTGTGTAATAGACTGTAGGTATGTGAACCCATGCAGAGAGTGAACCCTAGTTTCCAGGGTGGTAAAATTTGGAGATGATCACTGAGTTGGGGTCCTCCCTCCACCCGCAAGTAAGCATCAAGAAGGCTTCAGTCCACGAACCAGTGCTGAACTCTCACCTGACACCTGCTTACACCTGCCTACAAGCAGCATACCAATGAGCTCCGTAGACTCAGAACTATGAAAAGCGAATTCTTGTATAAGCTACCGTGTCTATGGCAGCCATAGCAAAGCCAATGAAAAAGAAGCAAAAGGATGGTGAGTAAACTGAGAATCTCAGTGTAGATGGTGATACAAGGAGAGAACTTTGCAGTTTTCAGTTAGGAAATGAATCTGCATGTTGTTCGTTTCTAAATGCATTTACTGTGTTTTTAAATATTGTCTCACAACACCTTTAAACTGAAGGCCTCAGACATGCACAATATTAACTTACGTATTTAGCAGATAGATTTTGTATGCCATTACGGTTCTAGTAACTGGACATACAAATGTGATTAATAAAAAAAAATCATAAGATCCTAGCTAATGATGTTTCAATTATGATTGTGGTTGATAGAAAATGGAACAAAGTAATAAAAGACTCGCTTGTTTAGCCGGTAGCAGTGGGGACAATGAAGTGAGACAGACAGTGTGTGAGTTGGCATATCAGACAAGGTTAAGAACCTTAGGAGAGAAGGTGTATGGTTATGCATGCAGATGTTGTTCAGGAGATAGTGCAGCCATGGAACAGGAGCTGGGGGTCCCAGTCTGGAAATTTACTGGGAAGCAAAGAAGATGATTTGCCAGGATTTAGGGAAATGCTTCATTCAGAAAAAGGCAGTGTAGCCCTGTGATGTGACTATGACCACATACGCTTGATTCTCTCCGAGTAAATGTAGCAATATTTTAAAAAAGGTTTATCATTGATATACTGATGGAACAACACAGTAACGTTCATAAGCAGCAACACTGCATTCTTTTGGCCTTTGGGACAACCTTTGGGACAGCCTTTCAAACTGCCAAATATTCTGTAGGGAAAATTTTACATCTTCCTATTATGATTAAATTAAATGCCACCCAGATCTTTTTGTTGTTGTTGAATAAGAATTAAAACTCCCCAAAGAAGAGGTGAATTTTCCTTCATTTATATAAAAGTTAACACATATCCAGTGGAACAGTTGTGCAAACGCTGTAGTGTGTCAAATCAAAGAACCATCACTGCCTAAGGACTGCTAACACTTCCTGTGTATGCTGGTGAGTCTCTCTGCCCTAGGAGCTTGCTCTGGCCTAGACCTGAAGACTTCCCCAGGCTCATCAGGGGCCTCAGCTCCCTCTTCCATACTCACTTGTAAAACAATTTGCATATCTTCTCTGTATTCAGCTGTCCCTGGGAAAGAAGGGGTCACCATCACTTGGCAATGTATCAGTGAATGAAGAAGCAAGAGAGTCCTAGTGAGAATGTGAGTTATCTGGCATGGAAGAGAGTGATGTTGATAAGGATTCTATTGAAACAAACCTCCCCCTCTGTTCTTCACACAAACAACAGGAAAGAGGAAAATGTTCTTCTTTGTGAGCTCAAGCTCTGAGTTCTGGGAAATGATGGAAAAGTCATGTTGATGATTATTGTGACTAATAGATAAGCCCTTACTTGGTGGCTATACTTGAGAGTGGCTATATACAAAGTGAATATTTTCAGCTTGTTCCTTGGCATCAGACTTGTAAATGACAAACTTCCCATCTTCTTGCAGCTTACAAATCAGTTTCTTAATGGAAAACTTGGGGAGGCAGATTTTATTTCTTATAATAATTTTCAGTGGGTAGAAGGACAGCTCATAGAAAAGAGAATGCTTGGGAAGGGAAGGTGCTATATCTTCTGTCTGTGGAACACTTACCTCTGAGAATCTGTCAGAAAGTGAGGCCTTATCCTGTTTGGCAACAATCATTATCCTGTGAATAATTCCTTTTGAGGTATTTGAAACTTCCATCTATGCCCCTAAAATGACTACATAATGTGGCAGAGCCATTATGTAAACTAACCCTTAGCAAGTGAAGAATGTTATAACTCCTTCCATCAAAAAGGTAATAATCTGTGGCATTTGAAATCACAACAAAAATACTGTGTCTGTTAAGCCTGCAACAGTGACAAAGTCCCTTTACGATGTTCTGAGTAAGAAAGCCAAGCTTGTGTATGGCTCAGGTCGCTTGGATTCCACCAGATGTGTTATTTTACAGCCCCGTTCTTGCGAGTTCTGAGCAGATCTCTGACATTAAGGCCTGTGCGACTCCACAGTGTGTCACCTCACCATTGCTGGGATAGTCAGAGGCCGACGTAAACATTTTATTTCTGTTATAGAAAATATTTTATACATACATCTGATTGTAATCTGCTGATACGTCTCTGTAAGTGTGATCTATACTGCTCGGATTGAAGCCTGACAAAAGTCCTTCATGATCAGAGGAGAATACTGTTCTTTTGGCTGTTGTAATAATTAAAAGCTGAGTCTTCTGGGGCGCCCATGTGACAGCAGCATCTTCGCTCCTTGTGAAATGAAAGGGCTGCTGCGGTGTGCACGCCTCCTCCACTGACTCATTCCTTTTTAGTATATTCAATCTGTTGTTGGTCTGTTTGTTTTGCTTTGCTTTTTTGCTGTTGGTGGTACTTTGTTCGCTTTTGTTTTGGGACAGCGTCACATTATGTAGTCCGCTGGTGCTCTTGAATGTGGACAGGCTGTCCTCAGAATTAGTCCAATCTTCCCGCCTCCGTCCCCTGACTACTGGGATTACACATGTGGCATGCACTAGCATGTCAGGTCTTCGTTACTGATTTGTGGTTTTGTAGCTTGGTACAAATGACTTTAAAATCAAGGGAGCTATGAGATGATCTTTGCTTTTCTGCTTCTTTTTAAACTAGTGGCATTGACTTATCTCTATAAACATTCGTAACATGTATATTTAAAAATCTGTTTTTTAAAAAAAAAGGCAATGGCAGGCCTCTGGACTCTAAACACTGGCCTTGGTTTAGGTTCCTGGCTTGCTGTATAGCGTGCTGGTTCTGATTTAGGTATGAAGCCCTGAACTCCCAGTAATTTTAGAGAAAGCAAAAAGAGGCACATTTCACTGTGTTTGTCTTCTTCTTTTCATACAGTCCTGTGACAGAGATAGAATCTCTTCAAAAGTTTCCACATTCTAGTCTCTTCAAGGGTGACTTAGAGGAGCACACAAGAAATTAAACAGTGAAAATCAGCTCTCCCTCTGAGGGAATGATGTGTCTGCTCCACATGAGCTCAGCAGATTACACGGAGGACCTTATAAAGTAGGAGACAGAGCAGAGAATGACAGAGATTCAGAAGGGAAAAGGACCAGACTGGCTACAGCTTGTTTGAAGGTGAAGGGAAGGGACCCTGGGCTGAGGGTTGAGGGAAGCTTCTGAGAGCTGTAGCCTTCAAGGAAGCACTGGAAACCCACCCTGCACCTTGCCACACTACACCAGAGGAGCCACCTCTATGTTGTAAGAAGCTCCTGTTATTTTAAGCACTGGGTGGTTTAAACTCGAAAAGGAGGGCTTAACTTAGTATTAAAATGTCACTTTTGCAGATGTGAAAACAGGAATTTGGGAAGTCACAAAGTTAAACAACAGGTCAATATGAAGAGGTCGATGGCTTCAAATATATTGACATCTATTCTTATCATTGTTTAGAATATTTTTCTGTCTTTTATACACATTAAAGAAGTCTATTTCCGTTAAAAATATTTGTGACACTTATTAAGTTGAAAGAGTTTAACTGCTGGAACAATCCAGTAGAATAATTGCAGCAGTTTTTTTTATTATTAATTATACTTTATTCATTTTGTACCCCCCATAAGCCCCTCCCTCCTCCCCTCCCGATCCCACCCTTCCTCCCCCTTCTGCATGCATGCCCCTCCCCAAGTCCACTGATAGGGGAGGTCTTCCTCTTCTTCTTTCTGATCTTAGACTATCAGTTAATTGCAGCAGTTTTATTACATCAACATTTTCCGTTTGGGCAAAGGAATCAGAGAGAATTGAAGTGGTTTGTGTGACTTCTTGCATTGCTTTGTGTTTCCCTGTGTCTATAATTGCAGGCAGAATCCTGTGGCCTCTCTAAACTCTGTCTCACCGAGGATTTCCTGGGCACTGCGAGCAGAGTTGTTTGGGGAAGCAGGAGGACAGAGAGAGTACATTCTCTAAAGTCTTCAGGGCTTCACCTAAGAAACACTTGGCTGTTTTCTATTAGTGTCCTAACTGTGGTCTATTCTCTTTCAATCTATTTTCACTTAAGGACAGCTGCAGTTACCTTAGAGTACCGTACGGGCTCAGGCTCATAGTCACTAATGGTTTATAACTTTTCCTCTTCAAGAACCTTGTTATCCAGGAAGCTGAATTTTATTTTATTTTTTTTTGGGGGGGTATTTGGGTCACCTCTCCTTGATTCAAGTGTTGCAGGTGTTGTGCCAGGATTTATATTGTATGGTGAGAAAATAGAATTGGCATCACGTAAATTTATCTGCATGTTCTTCCTTTCAGGAAGCATGATCTTCACAGTGGATCAGCAATTCTTGGTCTGAGAAATACTTGAGATTTGGGATTATATTGATTATTTTGGATTTTGAGCTATTCACATATACATTTAATCAGGCAATTCTGTGATAAAACCAGATTCTAAACACAAAGTAATTTATATTTGATATATAGTTTGTACACATAAACAAAAAAGTAATTTTACACAATATTTTTGTGGATGTGAATCGTAACTGCCTTTGGTTGTGTAAGCAAGGGCATGGTGATACCACTAAAGTTGACTGCTTTATGTGTAGAAAAAAGGTTTATTGAAGACATGATATTGCTGCCTGGCTATATTTCACATAATAGACATAATAGCCGGAGGTATTTGGGGAAATCCATAGCTTCCATGGCTACCTCTTGGGGCTGGTGAAAATAGAAAAGAAAAAAATAGATATTGAGGAAGTACCTCTTCCTGGCAGATGGAAACCCCTTTCCCGGGTATCTCAGGAATGCTAGTATAAGCTTTTATGTATCTGCAAGGAATTCTTCTGTTTACCCTGTCAGAGTTCAGGCTAAGTTGAACCCAGACTGTCAGTTTGGACGTTAGCAGTGGCACAGCATTTTGAGAATTTGGGGATTAGAAGATAACAGGTTGTATAAGTTGGTTGTAGAATTTTCCTCTTATGATGTTATGTCAATGTTCAATAAAGAACATTTCTGTTAGTGGATTTTTGGACTAGAAATGTTCTACCTGCAGAACTCAGTCTAGCTTCCAAAGGCATGTGGAGGGCAGCTTCTGTCCAGACACATTTCCCAGGGAAACCCTGCAGAGGCACAGTTGGCACTTTCCAGAGTCTAGATGCTGTCATTCTGTTGAGATTTTTAGAATTATCCCAACTGTCTCTGTTGGAAACTTCCCTCTCCTTTTTCAGTGTCTTGCAAAGAATACAGAGTAATGCAATTCATAATGTAGTAATGTAACTGAAAGAAACAACAAACAATGTTAATAATAGCAGGTTAACAGAGCCAGGCTTGGGATACTGCTATTACCGCCATTTTACAACATGGAGAATGAAACTTGAGCTGTTGCTTGGCACATGCCATCACAGTGTTAACAAATGGCAAAGATCAGCATCCAGGCCTAGGTTATGTGTCCCCAGCATCTGTGGTCAACATGGCTGGGGTCAAAGGAAACTCTGATTCCCCAAACTCCAAAAAGTAGCCCACATATCCAGAAATGAACTAAGTTTGAACTATAGGAGGATTTCGGGCAGTTAGATAAAAGCTCGCATTCCTCAGGAACTTGGGAAGCCATTTCTCCTCTACCAAAAGGGGTCATTTCCCTTATGTCTGGCAGAAGGGAAATATGGCTACTTATGGTCCAGGCTCTTCAGTATCACAAGTACCTAGTATACATCCTAGCCCTAGCCACCTCTTTCCCCACCCTAAGCTCTCTCTACTTCAGGAGGTTCTCTCCCCCAGACATTCATTCTTCTATTCTTCTCACTATGTTCCTCTCTCGGTTCTATTCCTGCTTCTCCCACTATTGTCTCTCTATGCTCTATCCTTTTCTATTCTCTCCTCTCTCACAGATAGACCGAGCCATGTCCAGTTGGCTAGCCATGTTCAGTATACTTCTTTTCTTAATTTTTTAAACATTTATTTATTTTTTTTATTAATAACAGTTTATTCACTTTGTATCTGAGCTATATACCCCTCCCTCGTCCTCTCCCAATCCCACCCTCTCTCTGTCATCTCCTCCCATGGCCCTCCCCTAGTCCACTGACAGGGGAGGTCCTCCTCCCCTTCCCTCTAACCCTAGGCTATCAGGTCTCATCAGGGCTGGCTGCATTGTCTTCCTCTGTGGCCTGGTAAGGCTGTCCTCCATCAGCTCAGTATCCAAGTGGATTCCCTAATAATGGGAATAGGAACTGTCTCTGATATGAACTCAATATACTTCTTACTCTCTCTGTTTTGGATGCTTTCAGAAGCCTCTAGATGTTCTTGTTCTCTCTCTCTCATGTCTATAATCCAAACCAGCCCTGTAACCACACTATGAAGCAGCCATGTCATCAGTTCATATAAATACCACAACACAGTGCCTTTAATAAACATGGTGATGGTTTGTTGCTTCAAATTATTTTCATTTGTTGTCTCTTGCAGAGATGTGTGTGTGTGTGTGTGTGTGTGTGTGTGTACATGCTTGCAGAGGCCAAAAGTCAATGGTGGGTATCTTCCTCTACTGCTTGCCACCTTATTTTTAAGATGGGGGTCTCTCATTAAACTTAGCTTAGGATTTCCTTGTTTTTTATTCCTGATTAGTATTCCATTGTGTAAAAGTACCACAATTTCTGTATCCATTCCTCAACTGAGGGCCATCTGGGTTTTCCAGGTTCTGGCTATTACGAATAAAGCTGTTAAAACATGGTTGAGCAAATGTCCTTGTTGTGTATTGAGCCTCTTTTGGATATATGCCTAGGAGTGGTATAGCTGGATCTTGAGGAAGCACTTTTCCTGATTGTCTGAGAAAGTGTCACGTGGATTTCCAAGGTGGTTGTACAAGTTTGCATTCCCACCAGCATTGGAGGAGGGTTCCCCTGTCTCCACAACCTCTCCAGCATGTGTTGTCACTTGAGTTTTTGATCTTAGCCATTCTGGTGTGTGTCAGGTGAAATCTCAGGGTCGTTTTGATTTGCATCTCTCTGATGGCTAATGAGGTTGAGCATTTCTTTAAGTGTTTCTCTGCCATTCTGTATTCTTCTACCGAGAATTCTCTGTTTAGCTCTGTACCCCATTTTTTAATCAGATTGCTTGATTTGCTGCTTTTTAACTTCTTTAGTTCTTTATATATTCTGGATATCATCCCTCTGTCAGATGTAGGGTTGGTGAAGATCCTTTCCCAGTCTGTAGGCTGGCATTTTGTTCTGATAACTATGTCCTTTGCTTCACAGAAGCTTTTCAGCTTCATAAGGTACCATTTATCGATTGTTGCTCTTAGAGTCTGTGTTGTTGGTGTTCTGTTCAGGAAGTTGTTTCCTGTGCCAATGAGTTCCAATGTCTTACCCACTTTTTCTTCTAACCGATTTAGTATATCTGGTTTTATGTTGATATCTTTGATCCATTTGTACTTTAGTTTTGTGCAGGGTGATAAATATGGATCTATTTTCATTTTTCTGCATGTAGACACCAGTTGAACCAGCACCATTTCTTGAAGGTGCTGTCTTTTTTCTACTGAATGGTTTTGGCTTCTTTGTCAAAAATCAAATATCCATAGGTATGTGGGTTTAATTTTGGGTCTTCTATTCTGTTCCATTGAACCACTATTCTCTTTCTATGCCAATACCATGCCGTTTTATTACTATAGCTCTGTAGTACAGCTTGAGATCAGGGATGGAGATACCTCCAGACAATCTGTTGTTGTATAGGATCGTTTTGGAAATTCTGGGTTTTTTGTTTCTCCATATGAATTTGATAATTTTTCTCTCAAGGTCTACAAAGAATTATATTGGTATTTTGATGGGAATTGTATTGAATCTGTAGATTGCTTTTGGCAGAATAGTAATTTTCACTATGTTAATCCTACTGATCCATGAACATGGGAGATCTTTCCATATTCTTATATTTTCTTCAATTTCTTTCTTCAGATACTTGAAGTTTTTTTCAAACAGATCTTTCACTTGCTTAGTTAGAGTCACTCCAAGGTTCTTTATGTTATTAGTGGCTATTGTGAAGGGTGTTGTTTCCCTAATTTCTTTCTCAGCCCTTTTGTCTTGGGTATACAGGAGGGCTTCTAATTTTTTTGAGTTAATTTTGTATTCAGCCCTTTGCTGAAGGTGTTTATCAGCTGAAGGAGTTCTCTGGTTGAATTTTTGGGTTGCTCGTATCGTATCATATCATATCATATCATATCATATCATATCATATCATATCATATCATCTGTGAATAGTGAAACTTTGACCTCTTCTGTTCCAATTTTTATTCCTTTGATCCCCTTTAGTTGTCTTATTGTTCTAGCTATAACTTGAAGTACTATGTTGAAGAGATATGGAGAGAGTGGGCAGCCTTGTCTTGTCCCTGATTTCAGTGGAATTGGTTTGAGTTTCTCTCCATTGAGTTTGATGTTGGCTATAGGCTTGCTGTATATTGCCTTTACTATGTTGAGTTACGTTCCTTGAATCCCTGATCTCTCCAAGAATTTAAATATGAATAGGTGTTGGATTTTGTCAAATGCTTTTTCAGCATCTAAGGAGATGACATGTGGTTTTTCTCCCTCAGTTTGTTTATATGGTGGATTACATTGATGGATTTCCATATATTGAGCCACCCTTGCATGCCTGGGATGAAGGCTACCTGGTAATGGTGGATTATATCTTTGATGTGTCTTGGATTCAGTTTGCCAGTATTTTATTGAGTATTTTTGCATCAATATTCATAAGAGAGATAGGTCTGAAGTTCTCTTTATTTGTTGGGTCTGTGTGGTTTAAGTACCAAGGTGACTATGGCTTCATAGAATGAGTTTGGTAATGTTCCTTCTGTTTCTATTTTGTGGAATATTTTGAGTATTGGTGTTAGTACTTCTTTGAAGGTCTGGTAGAATTCTGCACTGAAGCCATCTGGCCCAGGGCTTGTTTTGGAGGGGAGACTGTTAATAACTGTTTCAGTTTCCTTGGGGGACATAGGGCTATTCAGTCTTTCTACCTGATCTTAATTTTGGTAGATGGAATCTATCAAGAAAATTGTCCATTTCATTTAGATTTTCAAATTTTGTGGTGTATAGGTTTTTGTAGTATGACCTAATGATTGTTTGGATTTCCTCACTGTCTGTAGTTATATCACCCTTTTTATTTCTGATTTTGCTGATTTGGATAGATTCTCTCTACTTTTTAGTTAGTTTGGCTAAGGGTTTGTCTATCTTGTTGATTTTCTCAAAGAACCAGCTTTTTGTTTTATTGATTCTTTGAGTAGTTTTATTTGTTTCTAATTGATTGATTTCAGCCCTGAGTTTGATTATTTCCAGCCATCTGCTCCTCTTGGGTGTGTCTAGGGCTTTCAGTTGGGCCATTAAGTTGCTTGTATGTGATGCTACAAATTTCTTCTTGAAGGCACTTGGAGCTATTAATTTTCCTCTGAGCAATGTTTTTATTATGTCCCATAAATTTGAGTATGTTGTGCCTTCATTTTCATTGAATTCTAGGAAGTTTTTAATTTCGTTCTTTATTTCTTCCTTAACCCAGCTGTCATTGAGTAGCAAGTTGTTCAGTTTCCATGTGCGTGTCGGATTTTGGATATTTCCATTGTTGTTGAGGTCCAGCTTTAGTCCGTGGTGGTCAGATAGAATACAAGGGATTATTTCAATCTTCTTATATGTGTTGAGACTTGCTTTGTGACCAATTATATGGTCTATTTTGGATAAGGTTCCATGCAGTGCTGAAAAGAAGGTATACTCTTTTGAGTTTGGGTGGAAAGATCTGTAGACATCTATTAGGTCCATTTGACTTAGGGACTCTGTAAGTTCCTTTATTTCCCTATTTGGTTTCTGTCTAGTTGATCTGTCCCTTGGTGAGAGTAGGGTGTTGAAGTCTCCCACTATTAAGGTATTAGGATCAATGTGTGATTTAAGATTTAATAATGTTTTATTTGTGAATGTAGGCACTCTTGTATTTGGGGCATAGATGTTCAAAATTGTGATATCCTCTTGGTGGATTTTTTCTTTGATGAGAATATAGTGTCCCTCCTTATCTTTTTTGATTAATTTTGGTTGAAAGTCTGTTTTATTAGATATTAGGATGGCTACTCCACCCTGTTTTCTGGAACCATTTGCTTGAAATATATTTTTCCAGCCCTTTATTCTGAGGTAGTGTTTATCTTTGTTACATTGATATGTTTCTTGGATGCAAAAGAATATTGGATCTTGTTTCCATAATCATTCTGTTAGTCTGTGTCTTTTTATTGGGGAGTTGAGTCCATTGATGTTGATAGATACTAGTGACCAACAATTGTTACTTTCTTTTGATGTGGGGTTGGTGGTGTTGCTGAGTTTCATTGCCTGTATTCTTTTTTTTTTTTTTTTCTTGTGTAGGTATCTGTGTCCTAGGTTTCCTTGGATGTAGTTGTTTTCTTTGGGTTGGAGTTTCCCTTCTAGTAACTTCTAGAGCTTGTAGAGCTGGGTTACTGTGTAGGTATTGTTTAAATTTGGTTTTGTCATGGACTATTTTGACTTCTCTGTCTGTGTTGATTAAAATTTTGCTGGGTATAGCAGTCTGGGTTGGCATCTGTGATCCCTTAAGGACTGCATGATTTCTGTCCAGGCTCTTCTGGCTTTCATAGTTTCTGTTGAGAAATGTGGTATGATTCTGATAAGTCTATCTTCATATGTTACTTGGCCGTTTTCCCTTGTTGCTTTTAAAATTTTTTTATTTGTTCTGCAGATTCAGTGTTTTGACTATGATGTGATGTGAAAAATTTCTTTTCTGGTCTAGTCTATTTAGTGTTCTGTAGGCCTCTTATATATTTGTGGACATTTCTTTCTTTAAGTTGGGAAAATTTTCTTCTATAATTTTCTTGAAAATATTTTCCGGACCTTTGAGCCTGATGTCTTCTTTTTCTTCTACTCCTATTATTCTTAGATTTTGTTTTTTCATGGTATCCTTGATTTCTTGGATGTTTTGTCTTTGGAACTTTTCTGATTTTATTTTTTCTTTGAGAGACTTGTCAATTTCCGCAAGTGTATCTTCGGCACCTGAGATTCTCTCTTCCATCTCTTATATTCTGTTGGTGATGCTTACCTTTGTAGTTCCTGATCTTTTCTCTAAGTTCTCCAGCTCCAGGTTTTTCTTTATTGATTCTAATTCTGTTTTCATGTCTTGCACCATTTCCTTCATCTGTGTGTATGTGGATTCTTGCCTTTCCATGATGACTTCTATTTTTTGTCTGTTTCCTCTCTATAAATTGCTAATTGTGCCTCTACTTGTTTGCCTATATTTGTCTGTATTTCTTTGAGAGCTTTGTTCATTTCTTCTTTATTTGCCTATTTTGTGTGGACATTTCTTTGAGAGCTTTGTTCATCTCCTCTTTGTTTGCCTCAATTTTCGTGGTCATTTTTCTGACAGTTCTATTTATTTCCTCTTTGTTTGTCTCGATTTCTGTGGCTATTTCTTTGAGGGCTTTGTTCATTTTGTCTTTATGGGCCTGTAATAGCTGGAAAAACATAGTTTTAAAGTAGTTTTCTTGTGTATCTAGTGAATTGAGGTGTCCATTGATTTGTGGGGTTGCTGGTGAAGCTATAATGTCCTGATTTTTTGTTGGGTGTGTTCTTACATCTGCCTCTGGCCATCTGGTTATCTATAACCCTTACTGTTTGCTCCTGGAGTTTGTAGTTCAGGCTAAGATTGTCTCTTTCTGTTTCCTGGACTGTTTATCCAGGAAGAAGAGAGAAGTTCACTGATTTGGGAGTGTGCGTTGTGGTTTCAGTTTTACCTAAGTAAGGAATGTGACACTGGCGCTATTCGTGTGCTCTTTTAGCAGGCGCAGTGTGCATGCGCAGATTCCCTGACTATTGCAGTGGCCTGCAAGCCACTATTATGTAGCTCTGTCTGGGATCCAGGGATTGTTTTCATGGCTTACACTGGTGGACTCACAAGGCAGAGGCTTCAACGTTGGGGTCGCTATCCCATGAATCCCTATGGTGCCCACACTAGGGTTGTGGGTGGCAGGGATCTCATCTGGTTGCTTCTGTAGAGAGGCCCTGGGTCACTCACTCCCTGGCAGGACCAGTTGGAATGCACAGGGGTTCCCCTTGCTCTCTACTCTCCAATTTGATCCTGCTGGGGCAAATGCGGGTGTAGGCTAACAGTCAGCTATGTGGCACTGTAGCAGCAGGACTCAGTGTCCACCTGCCCTGTGTGCTGCCTCTCTGACCTTCCTCTCTGCCAGGGAAGGTTTATGGTGGCTGGTCCCAGGGTAGCACAGGAAAAAGTTGGGTTGAATGTCCTCAATCCCAGATCCTGGGCCCAGATCTCTCTGCCAGAAGTCGCACGGTGCTAGCACATATGTCTGCAGTTCCAGGAGAGTACCAGGTAGGGTTGAGTGTCCTCAGATCCAGAACTCAAGTTTCTCTGCCAGGGGCCACTGGGTGCGTAGGAGAGGGGGTGTTGTGGCCTGTGGCAGGCTGCCTCTCTGACCTTCCCCTCTGCTAGGGCAAGCTTATGGTGGCGCTCTCAGGGGAGTGCCAGGAGGGGTTGGGAATTCACTGTGGTATAGACAGTGTGGTCTGTGGCAGGTTCTGCTGGTTGCCTCTAGCCTTCTTCAAAGAGGGAGTAGGGTGTTGGATATGGGGAAGTGCCTAGGGATCACCTCCCGGGGTGTCTCCTCCCTGAGGAGTCTGCCTTGACCTGATTCTAGATGGACTCAGTTCATAGTTAGTCTCTTTCTTCCTGGAAGTCTAGATAACTCTGTTCTGGGTTGATCAGCCCCTTTACTCACCAATTTCAGCGTTGCAGGTCCTTTGCCCTTCAGCTGAGGTGCACACTAGCCGCCGCCATCTTCTTCTGCCCCATTTGTAACATCTTAATAGTGTTTTTCTCTCCCACTTCTTACTTTATGAAACTTGCTGAGTTTGGGGATTCAGAAAAGTGATGTTAAGAAAGTTCACTTAAATGAGTCTGCTGGTCCCTGCTTTCTCTTAGAAATCCCTTAATCTATTTTAAATTATGAATGAGTAAAACTTTGGTCACTTAAAATTGAATAAGATATTCTATGTAAGAGCTCATGTTTCCTTAGCAAAAAATAGGCAAATAAATAAATAAATAATATAGATCAGTTTTCCAAAAAAATGTAGATTAAACTGTGTAATGGATGAATCACAGACACAGGTGAAACCACTTCATCTACAAGTTAATGGGTGAAATTAGCATGTTAAGGAGTTGGAGGGCTTAATTAGAAAGGCAATCCTGAGGCAAAAAGCCTCTTAGGAGTGCTAAAGTGGTTGTTGATATTGTTTGTTTCAGGTTTGGGGGCAGTTCCTGGGAATAAAAATTAAATCCAACTTAAATGATACAAAAGTCTGCATTGAAACTATCCCATCCTCAAACTAACTAAACTCACTTCCAATGCGCTTACAGTAACCATATGATTTTTATCTTTTCTGGGTATTGATTTTAACTCTTCTAACTGGCCTAATCATTCCTGTGGGCTTTGCCCTTGGTGAGGGTGGGTTCTGACACTCTCCTTTACAAACATCTGGGAAAATAGGTTGGTTGATTTTGTGAACAGCTGTGGTCCTTGCTTCATTATGGTACTTTATTTCATGAGAGCCAAAGAATCTCCATACTTGTTTGTTTGTTTGCTTGTTTGCTTGTTTTTGTTTTGTTTTGTTTTTGCTTTTTTTTTTTTTTTTTATAGAATTAACCTCAATGTTTTTAAATGAGCCTTAAAAGATTTCTGGATATTCCAGTTATTTTTCATTTTCTACTCTTTCTGTTAAGATAAGATTGTGTCCTATTCTAATGGAAACTGTATTTATGTGTAAAACAGTGTTAGGTCCAAAACAGGACCACAAAATGACAGTGCTTCTGACAATGAGAGTCTGGGCCCAGCTCTGACCTGATAAACTTAAGGATTGCTAACACATAAACAAAGGACTTACACTCAGCATTCTTCAGAAACTTTGTGAAGCAGGTTTCTGTTTGTCCAGAGAAGCAATGGACATCTAGTTCTGTAATAACTCACACAAGCTTGTAAGAGCTCATAGTCACTATACTAGCTCCCGGGCTGTTCTGGCCTACAAGCCTTCTCCCACTGTTCAAACCCCCCAGGTATTTCAGCTCACAGGCTTCCTCCCACAGCAACACACTCCCTTAAAACTGGAAAGGCTTTCTCCACCTTCTGATGTTCTCTCTTTGCCCCACTTCAGGAGACAGCCTAGCAGTTTCAAATTCCCCAATAAACTTTTCTTTCTACCCATGGAGTGGTCTAGTTTGGTGATTTTGCTACACCCTCACTTAAAATAGTGTTTTTCCAGACTGTGCCTTGACAAAGTTACAAACTACCCTTTAAATTTTCAAAGTATATTGTGAATGTGAGTATAGGGCATATAGGTAGGTCTCTTAACTAACATTCAGAAAAACAGGCCAGATGCAGGACAGGATGCAGCTCCTTCACCTGGATACCATAAAGCAATGGAAGATATGACATTGTTTGGGCAATGTCTATCAAACGTTTAAGCTGAATAGCTGTCCACCCAGTGTGAGCGTGTGTGTGTGTGTGTGTGTGTGTGTGTGTGTGTGTGAAGGGACCAAGAGATAGAGAACTGAACTCAAGTGTGCTGCTGTTGACATGACCTACTTGAATTTCCACCTATGCGCTTTTCTGCTTGGATCTGTTTTCTATCCATCTCTTTCCATTCATTCTCCTGGATCCAATATTGACTTTCCCCTCACTGGTTTTGACCAAACCTAGCTTTTAAAGCTAAATTCTGAACTTGCATCCTGATAATATGGCAGCCATAGCAGCAGCAGCAGCAGCAGCAGCAGCAGCAGAATCCAATAATAAATGATCCAGTCACAGCTTTTTATAATTTAGAATATTTGGCAAATGAATGGAACACAGAGTGATTCTGCCAAAAAAAAAAAAAAAAAAAAAAGTCTCAGAATACCATCAAGTGTTGCATACATTCCCCAAGCTTTCAATAGCAAGGAAAACAGGTGGGAAAATATTCACTGGACCTAGATAAATAAGCATTTTACTAAGAAAACATCTACAAAACATATTATCACCTAATTCTCAGAGAATTTTGTAAAAATGGAGGTGAAAAGATTGTTAAATTATATCTCCTACTAATGTCAGAAACTACATCCATAAAGTCTCACCAATATGTCTGCCCAAACATGAGCAGAACAAGGATAACACTAACTGATATGGCAAAGTGGTCAAGGATGAGTTCACAATGCCTCAATCCCCAACAAAGAATTATATGCAACTGCGTAGAGAAATTTTAATTCAGAACATACCTGCTCTGGCAAGAGATCACATCCTAATGCCTTCTAGGTCTTTCTGATCCAGATGGAACACAAACATGCCTTTAATCCAGGAGACAAAGACAAGCAGATGTGAGTTCAAGGCCAGCCTAGCATAGAGCAAGTTTCAGGTAAAGAAAAGCTTAGGGCCAGGAATGGTAGTACACACCTTTAATCCTAAACAGTAAAGGTAAACTTATTTTGTCGAAGGAAGCACCCAGGTTTGAAAGTGTGTCTAAATGAGTGGCAGATAAAAAGAGTGACAAATCAGAGCTTTGACAGAATAGGAATTGCCAACTCTCATGAGAAGAGAAAAGAAAGGGAAGCAGAGTTCCTTTTACACAACTGAGAAAATCTGGGAGATGGCCATTCTGAGAGGAGAGCACAATTGGTTGTCCAATAGAACAGCATACATACCAGCAAAATTATACAGATGAAGTTTATATTTAGGAAAAAGTAGATATGAGAGCAGTGAAATGTAGTTAAGAAAGAGTTTGTTAATTTGAAGGTCAGTGAGGAGGGAGTATACAGGTGTGTTTGGAGGGGGGAAGGGAAAGATATAATTATATGATTCTCAAAAATTAAAAACAGAAAACTTACTGAAAAGAGTGATTACATTGAAAATAATTCAACAGGGTGAGCATTTGGTAATGGAAAGACAGTGATGAAGGAGAAGCACTTGTTCCTTTGGGCTTGCCAAGTATCATGTCAAGGATGCTGTTGAGCTTGAGCAATATCATGGTACATGACTTTGGGCCTTAGATTAGAATCCCAAGTATGAACAGAAAAATACATTTTTTTGGTTTGCCCCACAGTAGTTATGAAACGGTTAATTTTCCTCATATTTTGTCTTTCTTCTCCTGTCCTCCTAGCTTTGGAATTGAATTGAGAGTGACTCCAATTTCTCTGATGCATGTGTCATGATACTTTGAAAATAAATAAAACAATACCTATTTCTTTTATAACTCAAAATATTATTGAACTGATAGTTTGTGACTTCATTTCTTATGGTAGACTCAGAGGAAACACAAACGTGGAAGGGAGCAATTGACCAAGCATAAGCTCTCATTCTAACTTGGGGGTACTACCATTCCCAGGACCCTATCTACTGTGTTTACTGAAGCAGGAACATGGCAGGGAACTCAAGAAAAGCTCCATCCTTGTAACTGTACCCACACATTACCCACACTTAGGGTATCCAAATTAAGCCTCTTGTGCTAATTGTTCATAGTTCATGCTAATATTACCCATATAATGACCCTAGTCCTTTTCAAAAGGTGTGATGACATGTTTCTTCCCATTAGAATGGGAGTCTAATGAACTCTTTCCCTTAGACTCCACTTGGCATGCTTCCTTTTTCTCTGCCATACCACATGAGAACACTTATGCATTTGTTAATAAGATTTAGCTCCTTAAACTTCCTAGAAAAAAGCTACAATATACATTTAAATTATCATTGTGAACACTATAATAGACTTTTTATTGTCTCATCAGCATGATCTATAACACAGCTTAAACAGCAGTTAGACAGGTGCATTTATGAACTGCGTGATATTTGAGAATCGGCTATGAAGAGTTGATTCCTCACCTTTAGCTGCTGTGAGCTTTCTCAACTTCCTTTGTTTTCCCAAGACTAATCTGTGTGGTGAAGTAGGACATTCTTACGCTGTGAAATTTCGCTGTGGAAATGTGGCTGTCTTCTTTCAGAATCCAGATCAATTTTTTAATCTTTAGCACTATGGGCACTGAGTGAGAAAAAGCCCTATCAACACAGGAAGCTAGAACTGCTGTCATCACTCAACTCACTGATGAGTACAGGAAGGTGAGAATCAGCAAGAATACTGAGTAACTAACTGTAAACAATGACAAAATATTTTTTTTGTTTTTTTGCAATTGAATGATTATATTATTTATTTGATGTATTTGCAATTGTTGATTAAATAGAGATATGCATAAACTGAGACCTGATAGAAATAATTAGAAGAAGTTTAATTACAGTAAATTAAGAGAGGAGCACACTGTGAAGCAGAAACAACAGATGGTCAAAGAAGAAAATGCTAATTTGAAACTATTAGACACAGTAAGGGGAATCTAAGGAAATAAGCTGATTTATGAAGACACAAAGAATCTCTCCCTTTCCGTCCACTGATTTGTTCCAACATTCTTAAGCTGTGTCAGGAATGTTTTCATGTTCCCTCCTTTGTTTTATTATTTACTTTTCTAGAAACTGTCTTATTTTCTTATTTGGTTTTATTTAATTTGGAAAGTGTTTTCCAGTTCAAGAACATTTTGTTTGATGCCACTGGCAATTATCATAACGTCTCAAGCATACCAAATATCAATATTATTCCTAGCTAATAGTTCAAACTATTTATCGGTTATTCATGTAGCAGGTTTAAAGCAAAATGTGTGTATTTTCACTCAGGAAAAATCAATCATATGAACTAGATTTCAGGTGTCAGTATGTGCCAAGCATTGGATAAAGGACATCTTTTCATGCTTCCTCCAAAACTGTTTCAGACTTACTTTTTTTTTTTTTTTTTTGTGGAATGTTATTTGTAGACTTCCTTAGAACTACCATCTTGCATATAATGTTTTATCCATCTGTTTTTTGTTCTTATTCATAAAACACGGTTTTTGGAGGAATTATGGCACATTTACCAAAGCTAAAAAGGTGATTTTAAAGTGAATGTTAATTAATAGTACTAATGAGAGTTTATATCTGACCTCTAAGCAATTCTGTTTCATGGACATGGACTTAGTATACTTGAAAGCTGTGTTCCTGTAGTGTTTGACACATGGAAATAATCATCACATTAGTTACACCCTAGTGATTTTAGCCAAACATATTCCCACCCTATCCTGAAGATAACATAAATTTAATTTAGCACCAAAGGTCAGCCTTTCTTTCATAACTGTTTTTTTTTTCCCTCTTAGTAACCATAGGATAAGCTTATTCTTAAAGCTTCAGGGTTCTGTTATCTGTAGAGTAATTTTAACTTCCTATGAGAGGAAATTATTTTGATTCGGTTATACTTCTTCTAGTTTCTTCCTTAATTTCTTTTTTTTTTTGCTCCCTAGAGGACACAGGTTTTTGTGCCCTTCAGTTATGCTAGAGGCATACATTCTAAGTTACCAGCATGTGATATCAAAGGCTGTAATATCATTAATGCTTTTTTTTCTTTGTAACCTTTGGATGCTATACTCAAATCAGTAGGAGCCAGGTGTTGGTAAAACTGAATTGAAAAGATGATTTTGTGGGAAAGAAGCTTTTTTATCTCCAAAAGCTTGCTTTTCCATACTGTACTTGCAGTTCATGAAAGACTGAATTGTTTTTTTTTTTTTGTTTTTTTTTTTTTGAATTTTATTTTTTTCTTATCAGTTACATTTTATTAACTCTGTATCCCAGCCATGTCCCAATCCCTCATTCCCTCCCAGTCCCTCCCTCCCTCCCTCATCTCCACCGTGCCCCTTGCCAAGTCCACTGATGGGGGGACCTCCTCCCCATTCATCTGATCCTGTTTTATCAGGTATCTTCAGGACTGGCTGCAAAGCTCTCCTCTGTGGCCTAACAGGACTGCTCCTCCCTTGGGGGGTGGGGAGGCCAAAGAAAGACTGAATTGTTACGGAGGAAAAAACAAAGAGTAGCAATAATAAAATGATTTTTAGTGAGCCAGTTATCTTAAACGGGGTGTTTTACTTCAGTTGTCATGATGGCTAGTGCTCTGCCAACTTTGTATAAACTACCGTCATTTCAGAAAAGGAAACCTCTTCCTTCACTCTGGCCTGTGGGCAAGCCTATGAACACTCTCCAGACAAATCATTGACACAGAACTGCCTGGCCCACTGCGGATGCCTCCATTCCTGGGGAAGTGGTCCTGGATGAATAAGAAGGTAGGCCACACAAGCCATGTGGAGCAAGCCAGTAAGCAGCATTCTTTCATGCTCCCTGCCTCTTGCTTCCTGCCTTGAAATTTTGCTCTGAAAATTTTTTTTTTTTTTTTGATGATTGATCATCATGTGCAACTATAAACTAGATAAGCCTCTGTATGCAAAAGTTTCTTATGGTCATGGCGCTTTATTACAGAACAGAAACCCTACCTAAAACAAGTGGCTTCAAAATAATTTTGCTTAACACTCATAGGTGAATTCTTACTCTAGGAGTGCGAACAGAAGTAACACGTATCAGTCCATCAGTCAATGACTTATAGCACACTGAAAATTGTGGCAGCCAGGGCATGCACACCTCTGAATATTTTTTTAAGTAAAATTAGCTTATTTTAATCAACACTGTGAAACTTCTGTTAAACATAACAGTGCATACATAAAAAAAAGTTATTATTTGAAGAAAAATCTAATTTCTCAGAGAAAAATTCCTGCACTATGAAAGACAAACCATGCAAACGTTAGACATTAGTCATGCCATCAGAATAGGAATCACGTTACTGATATTGTTAAGCCAGGAGCTTTCTTTTTACTTCTCAAGAAAGCATACAGAAAGAAATTCTGTTTATGATGATTCTGTTGAGGCAGCAAAGGAGCTTTCTACGGACAGATCTTTAAAGTGTTATAAAAGTAGATGACTAAAAATGTAATGCTTCACAGGGCTATATGCTTGGTGTTCATAACTTCTTACAAACTGTGCTCTGTAGTTCATAATTGTACAAGGGAAGACCATCTCAGCTGGCCTGCAATGCTTATGTAGCAGGACAAGGTTATGAAGTTGGACCTAGAGTAACTAGGAGTATGAAAAGAAAACCATTTACCAAGAAGACCATGACATCAGCAGAGTGGTTTATGTGGAACACCTTCATGCCTGGGTGTTTGTTGGGAAAATGAGTACATATCTACCCCATGCCTGTGTGATAGATACTGGATAGAAAGATTGTCCTAATATGCTTAAGAGAGAGTCCTTTGAAGATAACATTTCATACCTGTCATAATCACATCGCTGGGGGAACTAAGAACATTCTCCCAGGCTGTCCTGGGAAGGGATTTTAAGAGGCTTGAGTCTGTTTTCTTATTGGCTTTGAACCATGCTCTTTTGCTCTTTATTAGTCTTTCTTATTTTGAGAAATAGCGTTCCCTTAGTAAATTGTACCTTTAAGAATAGCGGTAAACGGAGTCCAACACTTCCTTTGAGAAAACTGTCAAATTTGTATGTTGTGTCTGGAACCTCCGACATGCTATCTCAGGTTCACCACCCGCTGTTACTAACATAGTGCCAGCCCCACACTGTCTCTTGCCTGGTGAGTAATGTTTCAACTTGCTTGGTTGGTGTCAACCACTCCCCAAAGATAAGCACTGACTTTCTCACTATTTTTGAGCTAAAAATAGCTCGAGACTATATATAGCAGTTTATTTAATTCACGACATTAATTAATTTATCTGACATTATGGTTCTGACTATATGTCACCTTTTCTTATTTTAAATGAGAATTTTACTTTATGGAATGGCATATTTTGTTGTCCTTATAGTGGCTGGGTCTCTGAATGATTTATGGCTCTGGCTTTAATGAATGTACATTTACCTGATGATGTGATGTTGGGAAGATGAAGTTACTGAAGTAGATGCTGCCCTACAGCTTCTAACAGATCCCAGCTTTCATACAGAAATCTGAGGACTCAAAGAATTTGAGGGCAGGTCTGAAATGAACTATAGCATTTGTTGACAATTCCACAGTTCAGGGTTCTGTAAGGAATTAGTCAACTCTAATAACTTTGATTAATTGACCTGAATTAAAATACATGAGACACTTCCAACTATGAAAGAAAGTAAACTTGGTCCAGAGTATTGAGTTATCATCTCTCAAATATGAAAGAAGTGTGTGTGTACATACACCCGAACATGAAGTGCTCTTTAGTTGGAAAAGCAATTTTTAAGGAAATTAAACTAATGACAATCATAAGTTCTCCCTCCAAATGCCCTTGTAAACTCTTTCCCAAAGCCTTAATTTTATGTTTTGCTTTGTATTTTTTATTTCTGTTAATATTTCTTAGCTCTAACAATGTAACTATTAACAATAAAGCCCCTATCTAAAGGTCAGGAAGTTACTAGATAGATTTTTAAAACTAAAGAAAAGATTAAAAGATACCATTGTATTTTAAGGCTATTTTTATTTAACCTTGATATAATAAAATTGTCAACTAAGTTTACATAAAAAGAAGAACACCAAACTATTCTGAAGATGCATTTCTATGTTGATTCTTTTGGGGATTCGTCATTATTTATATAGTTATTTATCAAATTAAATAGTAATAATTTACATATCATATTACCCGTCCAAAATTAAAACACATTCAACACCTTAATTTCTCTTCCCTCTCCTAAAACCACTAACAGCGATGATAGCAAACTGCCAGCAGAAGATGGACTGAAAACAGTGGGGAAAGTTCAGAACATATGCAAGAGACTGAGTAATGCCTTAGTTTGGAAAGAGAAGCCTTGCACTCAGCCACACGATCCTGGAAGACCCTCAAGTTGGGCTCATCGCTTCAGAAGTCAGTCAGTGATGGAACATGTTGAACATGGAGTTATTAGAGAATGCAATAACTGCAATAATGTTTTTCTTGAAGATTCCTTTTCTGTTGCTGTCTTTCTGTTCTTAAGACAAAAACCAAACAAAAACAGACATATTGTTTTCATATGAAAAAAAAAAAAATTAAGTAATGAGGACACTGAGTGTGGCAATTCCAGACAAACTGGTGGGATGATGTGAGTCCACGCTTGGTTCAGTCAACAAATCCCTACAAACTGACCATTGTCTTCTAGTCTTTTAGTCTTTCTTCCCAATTTCAATTTCAAATATTTCCAATTTCAATTTCCAATATCAGTTGTTACAGAACAACTTCTTCATACAACTCCTGCCAATAATGTCCAGTGAGTATTTTATAGACAGTCTAGCTGGTCCTAAAGAGTGGCTCCCTACAGTGTAATCATGCAAAGGACAGTTCTGTCTCAGTCACTGAAGCCTTGACAATGTCTCATCATTCTCTGTCTCCATGCTTTGCCATGTAATGGCTGTTCAGAGTCCACGAAAGGAGAGTAGTCCATCTAACAGATGAAAACCAAACTTATAAACATATTTTTAGAACAACTAATACAATGGGAGCGCAAAAGAAACTTCCCAAATGAGAATAACCTGAGAGGTAATATGTTCACAGTGAGAGTCTTCCAAAAGATTACATGGTATCAGTACATACATGAACTAAATATAATTACCAGTCACTTGTGCTCACAATTACAGCTACTCAAGAGGTTGAGACAAAACAAATGTGTATTTAAATCCAAACTCACCTATGTAGAAAGGCTCTGCCTCCAAATATATAAAACAAATATAATTTAAAAGGAACACAAGTCATAAAGTATTTACTATAAGTTAATAATAAAATATTGACATAAAAATAAATCGAGATTTTTAGCAGCTAAACCTAAGAAGCAACACATAAATTTAGAAACCTTAAATATTAATGAAAATTAAGAATATGGGAGGCATCAGAGAAATATAGTCTCCAAGAAATGACGCGAAAATTTTCTCAGCAGTGTGAAGGGTACAACAATTTAGCTTAAAGAGCCTTTAAGATGAATCTTCAGAGATTTGACAAAAAAAAAAAAAAAAAAGTCTTCAATTCAAAATCAATGTTATGTTTATTTACCTATCAAGGATCCTGTGGGACAAACAAGGAAGGTTTTAAAATTAATATTATTTTTAAATATTACACTTATTTTTCTATGTGTGTGTGCATAATATCTGTATACATACATGTGCATGACAGGAACACTTGAAAAACCCATTCTTTGCATGTACCGGGTGGTGCTGAGGATCAAGTCCAGGAATTTAGTGTTCTATGTTGATTTCTTATTTAGTCATTTACTCCTTCATTTATTTGCTGTGTCAGCATGTGTTTGTTGCATACGTGTACGTGTGCATAAGTCACAGGACAACTTAGTGGATTGTGCTTTCTCCTTTGATGCTGTGAGTTCTGGGAATCAAACTCCAGTCACCAGTAAATGCCTTTAGCAACTGATCCACCATACTGGCTCAAAGAGGTATCATGGACATAAAATACCAAATGTCTTAACCCTGGAAGGAGGCACAGCAGAAGAGTACAGCATTTGTAAATTCCAATAGAGGCTATTTGATTCTAGAAACACACACACACACACACACATACACACACACACACACACACACACACACACACGGGAGAAAAATGTCTTCACATGCCATTTTAAACTTTTTGGAGGTTAAGTATCAGTAAGATATGTGGCTAAAGCAAAGAAGGAGAAAAGTCCCTGGGATTCACCACTGGACACAGTGCCCACGGGTTTCATGCTACACCCAGTGCAGGGAGGAGAATGATTGGTGTGACGGTTATCTGTAAGATACTGACAACATTTTTGGAAAACATGTTAAGTATTTGGTAAAAGATGGTGCTATACAAGATTTATAATGGTGATATGTATCTCAGAGAAGAACCTTCTGAATACATGTTGGAGAAAACAATCAAATAATAGACAAGTAATTTTTAAAAAGAGAAAGGTAATTATGAAACACCACATAACACTGTCATATTCAATATTTACATAATCATAAAATATAAACTCTAATATTTAATTTAGCCAAAATTTCTAGAGACTATCAGTAGATACACAGATATGAATGCTGATTTCCATGCCTAAAGACCTGAATTAGAACTCCAAAACAACTTGTTAAAAGGGGAGAGAAAACTTTCACACATAGGTGCCTTGACATGCATATGTACTCTCTCTCATTCTCTCTCTCTCTCTCTCTCCCTCTCTCTCTCTCTCTCTCTCACACACACACACACGCACACACACACACACACACACACACACACACACAGTGTGTTTGGGGGGAACTGGTGCACAGACACACAGAGAGAAATACGAAATGTAATTATTATTATTTATAATTCTGAGAGCCGTGCTATCACGGTTAACTTCCACTCCTGACTTGGATGGGTTCAGAATCAGGCCTCATTGATGATGCTGTCTCCAGGGAATTGAACTGAGAAGGGAAGATGCGCCCTGAAGGGCTCCGGCTCACACAGTAAACTATTATGGGGACTGAACGAAGAACAGATGAGACAGCTTGAGGACAACATTCACAGCCTCTGCCTCCTGACTGCAGATGTCATGCCTGCTCTTGTTGGTATCTTACCATAGTAGCAAGCAAAGTAACTCCATATCCACATCAGGTTCTGAGATGAGGGGATATCAGAAACATATTTGAAGGCAGCCATATTCTTAGTATAGAAGGAACTCAGTCAGTAATGCCTAGTATTCCTTATTCAAATAGTGCCATTGAAGTCCATGTGTATGGAAAGGGAGGTAAATGTCTGAAAACACAGTGAACTCTTTTTAAAAGTCACCTCCCATGAACTCATGGGCTGGCTCTTTGATCATCTCCACCTGAGCAGGGAGCAGCTTTGCCAGTCCACAGAGGAAGACAATGCAGCCAGTTCTGATGAGACCTGATAGGCTAGGAGGACCTCCCCTATCAGTGGACTGGGGGACGGGCATGGGAGGAGATGAGGCAAGGAGAGTGGCATTGGCAGGGGACTACAGTTAGGATACAGAGTGAATAAACTGTAATTAATTAAAAATTAAATAATTTTTTAAAAGGTCACCCTCAGAAACTAAGAGGAGGAAGGGGATGCCGGTGGCACTAGTGATCGTCTTTAAAGCATAAGCCATTGACCATTGGGTTCTTTAAACAAACTATATCCATCATATTTGTAAGAAGTTTTTAAACTAAAATACTACATTGAAGAGACACGATAATGTACTTCATTTTCTTTTTTTCGTAAAATCATACCAATGTTTTTGTTTTAATTATTAATTAAAAATTAAACAAAATTTAAGTCCTTTACATAAATTCTGAGACTTTTTGTTCGTGATTATATCTTATATTTTAAAGTAAATTTAAATTGTGAATAAAATATAGGTTTTTAAGTTAAGATTCCAAGAGAGAAAAAAAGAACTAAAATTTATTGTAGCAATTCAGAACTGTGGGGGAATCACTGCAACCAATCTGAAAATCATTGAGGAATTGTTCATTGTTCATTTACAGTTCAGTTGTGGCGTCTGTCTCCTTGAGGGTTGCCATTTACAGATTTTTGTATGTAAATTGGCAATTCAATTTAATTATTTACTGCGGTTAAAAATTACTCTGACTTTCCCAAGACTTAGAATTTTGAATATATGAACATCATTATGGCATATTTGAAATAATTATATCTGTGGCTTTAGGAATCCTAGTAATAATCCTGTGATTCCAGTAATACCAGGTGCCTGGGAAGTAGAATCAAGAGGATATTTAGTTTCAGATTATCCAAAAATACAGAGTGAAACTGTGGAAGGAAAAAAGGTATGAATGAATGGAGGGAGGAAGGAAGAAAGAAAAGAAAGAAGGAAGGAAGGAAGGAAGGAAGGAAGGAAGGAAGGAAGGAGAGATAAAGAAGGAAAAGAAGGAAGATAGAGAAGGAAAAAAGAAAAGAAAAAAGGAAAAGAGAAAGAGGGAGGAAGGAAGGTAGAAAGGAAGACAGGAAGGAAGGCAAGAAAGGAGAGAGAAGGGGGAGGAAAAGCCTTGTAGGTTTCCAATATGAGGTCATAAAGATGTCACAATTGGAACTTAACACTTTGATAGATAACATCAAAGTCTCATTTTGATGTTACCTATTTTAATAGAATTATTGAATTGTAATTTAACAACTATTAAAACTATTTATGTGATTCTGCGTAGTGGAGTTCTAGGCCAGCCAGGCGTACAGACTGAGACTCTTCTTCCACAGTTTATTCACTCTCTTTTTTCTTCTTCCTTTTCTCCCTTCTTCTTAGAACTTTGGAACTTCAGAAAATAATGAAAATACTAAACTACATTGATTGTTGAGAAAATATGTATGCATTGTCTAGAGGAATACAGTGACGATGCTAAGTCCAGAATTCATCATGAGTCCAGAGCAGAAGGGGTGTGTTGTCAACTGTCCACGTCAAAGTGTAGGCAGCTTTGCAGACCACATGCGTTCTCACAACTATGGTACCCTCTCCCTTACAGTGAAAATTATAAAGTATTTTCCTATAACTGAATATGTGATAATCATATCTTTTCTATAATTACTGTGCAGCTATTGCTTTGCAATTTCCCAAGAATTATAAATCAAGATGAGGTGGTCAGATCTATGTAGTATTTATTGCTATTTTATTATGCATTTAGTACTCTGTCTGTATGTGTGACTGCATGACCGAAGAGGCCATCAGTATAGATGGTTATGAGCTACCATGTGGTTGCTGGGAATTGAACTCAGGACATTTGGTTAAGAGCCAGTGCTCTTAACCTCTGCACCATCTCTCCAGCCCCTGCTATTTTATTTATGAACAAATAAATGTGATATATTATGAATGAATAGAAAATAAAAAGTTTAACAACTCTTAAACAATCTCAGTCATTTCGTACAAATTTGTCTATTTACTATATCTGCATGGCTTTAATTACATTTTAATGCCTAGATTTTTGCCATGTACTGTTGTCTTTCAAGATGAGAAGTAACTTTACTGCTAAGTTGACTATATTAATAATGTTCCTAAGACCCCAGACAACTCAAGAGGTATAAATAGATGGATACAAAATATACATAATAATAACAAATGGGCTTCAGATTTTATGCAAACACATGTTATCGATTATACTTTTACATGCACTTTATTGGACAAGAATTATTTCAGTTACCGTTTTTCAAGGAGTGGTTAAAAAAACTAGCACAAAGAAAATTCTCAAAATAACACTGGTCACTGAAAATAGACTTTTAAATAGAATAAGAAATGAAAATATAATCCATGCTCATACAATTCATCATGCTATCCTATTTGAATAAATACAGATTTCTCTAAGGCTATGGAGTAAATTATATGCAAAATTTAGTAGTTGGTCAATATATGGTAGCTAAGAATGTAGTTATCATAGGACTATGGACAAGTTCACACACTGAACTGTATTCCTTAAAACAAGTTATCTCTTATTACTATCAATCATACTTTAAGCTATTTCTTTTTCCCCATGATTCGCCATAGTTTATTTTATTTTTGCCAACAAAGAAAATTCCAAGGGTGAAATAACTATCTATATGGCCATTAAGTGTTTCCTCCAGAGTTCCCTATTCAATTTAGTCAAAATGATGCTAATTAGTCTTAATTGTTTGGAGAACACCTGTGAGTCCATTAACAGACTAAGAGATGGTAATGGTAACCCCAGAAAAGTCCTTAGATAAATTTAATTCTCTCCTTAGGTTGGAAAAGTGGTTCAAATCCAACTATCATTGTCCTCTCATTTTTACTATGTGTAGAAATACGTACACCTTGGCATGCATTTTCTTCTAGTGTTTGCTGGCTTGAGAAAACTAAGAACAACACTACAGGAAGAAAACTTGAAAGAGTAAAATTTTGGCATCCATACACTTTGTCCCTGAAGGAATAAGTGAGGTTTCATAAAACCCTTCTGACTAAATACATGTTTGATAGACTCTTGTGTGGCTATTAGCACTGATTTTCCTTTACTAGTTTTCCTCTTAGTTAATCACAGAGCAGATAATCACCAGGGCTTGCATAATCTATTTAATTACGTATTATGAGAATTATTGGCAAGTCCATATATACAAGTGCAACAAAAATACAGGCAGTATAAAACAATGTACATGTGTTAATGTAGAAACTGAGAAATAAGTAATAAGTAAAGTTAAAGTGATTTTCTTTATGCCTTCACAGACAGGTGTCTAGTCATATTTTTCAGTTTTGTTTCCCCATTTTCATAAACATCACATGATCTTTTATATCTGAGTTTAATGAAGGTATGCCACAAATTTCAGCTCGAGGCAACCAGAGTTGGCAGTATTTCCCACATGTCGGCCAGATGTGAGGTACCAGTGTTCACAGCCGTCCCGATCATCGCCTCCTAGTCCTCTTGACCACAACGCAAAACCAAAAACATGCTTATACTTTTTGAATATTTATCCGAAGAAGGCATCTGACATTCTAGATAGTTCAGTAGATTTTGAATTCATGAATTTTAATTGGAGTTCAGAACCAAGCAGTTTACTAAGTATAGAAGTATGATTGTTTAGTCAAGTTGTTCTGTTTTGCTGCAGTTAAACAGTTGCGAGTAGGTAACACATACCTGTTTCTAATATAAGCAGACGACGTTAAATGTGTTATTGTAGCCTTTATCAAAAAATTCCAAACTTTATTCACCATTCAAGCAAGAGGACTGAAACTGTTTTCAGGACAATCTTCAACCTGACCCACGGAACTGTCTGAATAGTGTTCGTTTAAAAATTGCTTGAACTAGATTGAGGATTGCTATCATATCTAAATGTCAGCCACTTTTTATAGCTGATGTGCAATCTTTTGGACTGCCTGTCTCTAGATTATTACTTTATCGCCACTCTGGCTACAGAATGTTTCTATGCTTGGTCACCATGTCATCTGAGGGAATGGAGAACAATGCCTGTGGCTCCACATTAGAAAGAGTAGTGAACCTGCCTGTAGCATCAGTTAATTGTGAATTGGAACACTGAGAAATGAAAACCCTTGACATTACCTAGCAGCAGATTGTCCTATGTAAAGCAAAGCTTGTAGCGATTAAACAGGAATTCTGACTTTACTATGATTCTCAACATTTCACACTTCATGCATTTAAAGCACTAATGTGTCGGGCCTTAGCATCAAACATCTGTTTATCGAATGGAGCTTTTGATAATGTTCAGGCTGGCGGAAAATCTGTTTTATAGTTTTCATTAAAGTTTTTCTTTGAAACTTTTATACAACTATACAATGTGTAATAATACACCCTTAGTCTCCCCTCCAGTTCTCCTTACTCACCAAACATGTTACTTCTCACTCACAAATTTCTATTGTTTCTTTGTTTCTATCTTTGTTCCCCCTCTTCCTCTCTTAAAATAACCCCACTAAGGCCAGTTAGTCCTGCCCATATATGCTTGATAGTAGGCCAATCACTGGGGAATGGGCAACTTACCATTCACCAGATCCCTAAAGAAAAGTGTTTTTTCCTCCCATAAGCAGCCATAAACTGCCTTTTTGCTAGGGGAGGCCTCAGGGGCCCATCCCTAATCAGTGCTAAAATTTTAGCTATCAGGGTCTTGTTTTCTGCAGATAACTATAGCTGCTCTGAGTTTGTATGTGCGATAGCCATGTCATGTCTGGAAGACAACATTTTAGAACACCCCCCCCATCCTCTCAGCTTTACATTCTCTCTGTCCACTTGTCCACAGTGTTCCCTGAACTTTGAGGTGGGGAAGCTCAGAGGCTCCAAATGCAGCTTCGGCTGCTCCCGATCACTTATTCATGGCACCAGATAATGAATGCCATTGATGATCCTACGAGATACATATGAAGCCAGGGTGAGGCTGGGGTCCGGGAGCAGATCAGAGTCAGCTGTTAAGGGTGAGTGTACTGATTCATCGCACGTGTTAGGGTTCTTCTAGAGGAACAGAACTGATAGAATGAATGTATATAACTACCTATATGTCTGCATACATACATATTTCCTATATATAGATCTATCTTCACAATACATAAAATATAAATTTATGAATAAATTCCATGTATATTTATATAGTGAATATATATATATATATGTGTGTGTGTGTGCATAAAATTTATTAAATTGGCTTATAGACTGACATCTAGTCCAGCAATGGCTGTCTAACAATATAACATCCAAGAATCCAGAATGGTTCAGTCCGCAACGCTGGAAGTCCCAGTGTACGTGGTAATCCCAAAGAAGTAGGCTCTAATGTTGTGGAATTGAGTTGCTACCAAGAGCTGGAGCATGTAGGCAGAGAGAAAGAGAGAGAGAGAGCATTCTTCTTCAATGTCTTTTATATATGCTACCAGCAGAAGTGGAGACATAGATAAAAGGTGTATTTCCCACTTCAAAGGTCTGGGTTAAAGGTGTATTTTACAATTTCAGAAGACCCAGGCTGAAAGTAGGTATTCCCATTTTGAATTATTTAACTAAGATAAAATAAAAAATCTCTCACAGATTTCAGTTAATTCCAGATGTAGTCAAGTTGAAAACCAAGAATAGCCATCACAAATATGAAACCATGGAAACAAAGAGGCAGATGAAAGTGATTATTTAAAAATGTTAATTTTCTAAAGGAGGCTTTAAGTGTATCTTAGACTAAATAAACAAATTATTTGCATACATTCAACCACAAACATCTGTTGTAAGAAGAAATATTAAGAAATCAGTATTTTTGCTAGACTTTCAAATATCCCCTACTCCTTGCTCATTTATATTATATTTACTGATGAGTACTCCAACCACCATTGATATTTTTGTCACCTATACTTTTTCATTTATTCAAATATTAGATATTTCACTTATTGGATTGCCTAGATATAAATTGTGCATCCACAGGGATATATTTTCCACAGTTTATAAACTGTATTCTGCTTCTTGCACAGTTTCTGGTAATGTTAGATTCTGTACATGTAAGCTGAATGCTGTTTGATTCAGTACAGTGGCCCAAATCCTTATCTTTCGGTCCAAAGTAGGATGGGATTATTAACTTGGTAAACTGAGAGGAGCAGCTTATATGATTAGGAGGATAATTTCCTATTTTTATTAGTAGTCCTATCGAGCAGCTCCAACAAAGCCTTAATAAGATGGAGACTTTTATGTCTATATATGATCTTTTCTCTGTTGCTACTTCTTAGAATTTATTTTAACTTTTCTTCATGTATCTTTTCTCTTTTTCTCATTCTTTGGTCAAACACTTTTTTTTTTCTGTTGTAGGTATCTTCTCAAATTTTTGTGACCTGCTTTTCTACTTATTGTCTTTGACTTGGCACTGATGGCCACTGGTGTTTTTAGTTATAATTGAAGCTAAAATTGTTGCTGATGTCAGTTTTTAGAGAACGCCCTTTCTTCTTTTAGAAGCTTTTACTGGGTGTATAATGTTATTATATCCCTTTTCCTGATGGCTCATGTGGAATAACATTCCTTGTACAGAGAAGTCTGACCTCTGTCTTCCTTTAACAGCAGGCAATGTTGATTGTAGCTCTGTATTATAGGAAGTTATAATTTAATAAGATCTCCTTTAAATTCACTTTTAAAATGTTTTCCATTTTGAGACAGAATACATAATGAATACTTCTTATTAAGACACAAATACTTGAGTATAATTGTTTTAAATACAATCAGTTTATGTAATGCAGCTCTAATTTAGGTTGTTAATTTCAAAAACAAAATCATAGCTCTTGAGGATGAAAGTGATTACCAAAAATCCAGCTTAAAAGTGAATGAAGAGAAAATATTTGAATAGGGCATTTTATAATCTAATACAACATCCTTTTGTGTGAAATAATATAGCCTATTTAAGTAATTAAGTAGGGCCTTAAATCTTACAGTTTCCACTTGTGTAACACTTGTCACAGATGGATATTGTGTATCCCAACAACAACAAAAAGGAGGTGAGAAGGTAGTATCAGTTTTTGGTCCTTACCCGCCACCTGGTTTCAGAAAGACTCTTCCTCCCTTCTGCATGCATCAGCCTCTCTTTTGTTTTAATATTATAGTCTAAACAGCTGTCCACAATTATTTGATATAAACACTTTCTTAATTATAGTCTCTACTGCTGCAGTGAAAAACCATGAACAAAAAGTAACTTGGGTAGGAAAGGGTTTCATTTAGCTTAAATTTCAGTATAACTGTTCATCATGGGAAGTGAGGATAGGGACTCAGGCAGGGCAGGAACCGGAATTAGCAGGCAGTAGTTAATGCAGAAGCCATGCAAGGACATTGCTTACTTACTTGCTCCTAAAAGCCTGCTCATCCTACTTTCTTATAGAACCCAGGGACACCAGCTAACTGTCAATACCACCCTAAATGGGCTGGACGCTCCTCCATTAATCAACAATTAAGAAAATGCTCCAGGCTAGTCCACGGCCCAAACTTATGCAAGCATTCTCTCAGTTGATGTTCCCTCTTCTCAAATGACCTTAGTTCGTATCAAGTTGATATAAAACTGTCCAGCACAAACATCTAAGGTAATTATTTTCAGATGTTCAGTTGTTAAAAGCAATATTTTATCATTCTTCGAGAATTATATGCATTATATTCTTTCAACTCCATAAATACGTATCTTTAAATCAATGATGGATGTGTATACTATTGATGCAATATCACATTTTTTTGTGATTGTGATTAAATTTACATAATGTTCCCAAGGGCTATACCAGGACTGGGTCAATTTCTCAAAGGAAAATGTTTCCTTACCATCTGGCTTGATTTTACTCTTATTGTCTTTTCCTCCATGCTAACTTAAATAATTAGACTTTATCTGTCTGTTTGTTGCATTATGTATCTTATCATGTCAACTTAATTACATAATCACTTCATTTACTATAATATATCTACTATTGTATATCAGTGAACTATCTGTTTTCTTATTCATTATTATATTCATGATATTCAGACCTTGAAAGGTTAACCTGGGAGACCTGACATTGTATACTCTATGCCATGAGCCTTTCTGTGGTATCCGATGACATTGCAGGTGAGTTTGGAATTTGCCTTATCTTTTTGTTAACCAAGTCTGTGTAAAATGAGAGTGGTTAAATCTTTGGATTTGCTCTTTTATGGTAAACAGAAATATCTTCATTATAAGATAATTCGATATAGCTATAGTAGTTTTATATTTATGTCAAAAGACCTTTAAGCTTATAAAATCTGTAATGATAGTTTGTAAATCATGCAGTACCCGTATGAATTTTGAGTGTATTGTCAACATTTTAGCATTATCTCAAAATTGAGTGGCTGTTAGCACAGTTTATTTTATGCTGTTGTTAGTGCTACAGAAGGAAACCACGTACCCACTTCTTCAACCGGCTCCTTCATGCTTGGGTTTCAGCAGCACAGATCTTACTTCTCTATATATCTGCATGTTTTTGATACTTCTCTAAATGAAAATATATGACTGTAGATTTGTGGGCTACATTTGACATTTTTTGAAAATCCACCTATACTGTAGTATCTAGTTCCTTTTTTATGGCAGAATAATCAGTTGGCATGCCTTCATTATACAACATCATGCCCAGATCTAAAAGAGCTCTAAGTCTTATATTGATGCTGGTGTTAGAAGCATCAAAATGTTATTTAGCTAACATCATATTTATTCTTGAATTAAGATTAAAATCATTCCTACAAAGACTGATTGTCTAGACATTTAGACTCTTGATCTGTCATGTGATAAAGAAGCATATTTTCATATTAACAAATATTCCTTTTTTGGTCAAAATATTGCAGTTACATATTCTGAGACTGACATGACTGTTCTAATGTATCTCCTGAGGTGAAGTGGATATGAATCTTCCCTGGGCACTGTCTCACAGTTCAATCTGATATGAAGCTTTCACACAGTTTTTAATCTCATACTGACCACCAGAATAATTTTTTTTTTAGTATCACAGTTAATGGATTATTTTCATTATTGAATAAATTATCGTTTCTTTGCTTTCTGACTTTATGACTTCTCCTGTATAATTATTGTGAATTGGGGTCTTTGGGAAAGTGATTTGCTGACCATGGGTTCACTGTGCTGGAGGGAGTTAAGACCCCCATGAGGAGGCTTCAGAGAGCCGTTGACGCTGTCACACTGTCCTATAGCCAGAAGCTCCATTTGGGAAGTAGGGAACAGATGTTTAGGGGACTGAATCGGCTATCACCTAGATCTTCATTTTTCCACCTGATAGACCAGACACCTATTTCTATTACTATAAACACCTGAACTATGGTATTTTGACATATCAGCATGGATGAGCTAAGATATCGTCTTTATCGTTCTCATCTCCATCTTTCAATTACTAGTTTTGTCCAGTAATGCAAGATGGCATCTTGTGCATCTAATGTTTTCACCTCTGTAGAGATAAAACTTTCCCCCATTTCTTTCAGGTAGAAGCCTCCTAATTTTACATTAGCAATCACACTGGACATCACTCTGCCCACACAGTAGAAACGAGACGATCTAATTTCTTTCAGAATGACCCTATAGGCATTTTATTCCAGCCACCGCAGTTGGTCAGACTAGTGACCCGGACTAGATAAGATCCTTATGAGATTATTGATGGTCTAATGAGCAAGATTCTTTCTCCACCTGTCCAGATTGCTGGAGTCATTGTTTGTAAGACAGTTTTGTTATCAGCTGTTCTGTCCTTGTATAGAATTATTCTTTAAAATAAACCCAAAATAAAGTTTGGGTTTATAAAATAAAATCAAGCTGACAATGTTCAGATGTGAAACAAAGATATGAGATAGCAGTACCTGAACATGTAGACCCAGCTGCTCCTGAATCTAGGTTATACTTTTAATTCTCAGTTAGACTAATCAGCAAATTGTCACTCTTTTAGTCACTTCATGTTTTAGTTTTTATTACTTCAATTTGAAGTAATCTTGAAAAACAGAGTATTCAAAAAGATAAAAAGGTAAGTCAGTTTCTCAATACTAATAAAGCTTATACTTTAGAAGGAATTCTTGTAACTAATGAAAAACAATTATTTGATAACTTATTTAATTTAACTAAAATCTTAAATATACTGGAGGTATAGAATTAACCAAGAACATTACATTAATCCTTAGAGAAATAATATTTTTTGTCATTAAAAGATGTCTCCAAATAATGAGATGATATATCTAGACATTCCACCTTAAAATAAGGCTGTGCAGCCTCATAACTGGTAGAGAAATAAATAAGGAAAATTAACAATGTTACTGGTCAAAATGTCTGTGCATGCATGGTGTAAAATAGAGTAGCTAAGATAGAGATTCCACGTAAGGAAGAAGTTACTCAAAGTGTAAGACAAAGACTGGAAGAAATGAATCTTCTCAGGACATGATTTCAATACAGTCCAGGTACTTTCATTTCCTTTAATGAAAAGTTTTTGAGAAAGATTTGATTATCAAGTTCTAGGTGATTAGAGTTTCTGGTTGGAGTTTATCATCACAGTGATGGTGGTTCTAGAGTGGAATGGATATATTGTTTAGGTACATTGCAGAAATGGAATCTTGAAGCTCTTCGAATACAGTTAGAAAATCATTGCATTGTACAGTTTTCTTCGTGGAAGATTGACTATGACTATCACAGCGTGTGAACACCTTGACATGAGTCATTTTACACCCTGACAATGGAGATTAACTGCTGGGGAGTACATGTGTCTGAGGAGTCTCTATATTGTTTCTATCTTAAGGAGGATGAGTTTTCTTAGAAAATGAATTCTTATGCAGGTGCTCTGCTTACATGGGTTTTAATGCAGAATTTTCTCTGGCTTATGTACTAGCTCTCATCGAAGACATTTCATCTTGTCAACTAATACTTTCTGAAACTCAGATTCTGTGACTGCAGAAGCTATTATAGCCAAAGAAAATAGGAGGAAAATCAAAAATCCATTCAATTCATCAGTCCTCCCCACTCTACCTGATATTAAGCCTGGCAGTCTGCAGGACAGCATTTAATTGATTTTAAGTGACATAACAACCTCAGCCTCCTTCCCTCAGCACCATTTCCAATAACCATATACCCTTGAATGGACAGGCTCAGAATCTGATTCCCATTTTAATTGACGCGATGTTTTTCTGTATATATATATATATATATATATATATATATATATATAGTTTCTCCTTTGCCACCTGCAACCAGTGAATTTCACTCTTGTATCAGAAGGTAGAAAGTCACATAAACATAATTCTAGTTTAGTGTGCTTCAACTATGGTTAATCTGTTTTATGTCAAAATTACTCAACAATTCATTAGTACCTTCTTTGTATAAGACAAAGTCATACAAAAATATTGAAAAATACAGACTATGGATCCTTAGGCTACAGAGCAGCTTAACTATTATCCACTGTATTAAAGAGTTATTGTTGTGCTGTGAATGCTGGGTGACACAATGACTTTATATTCAAAAGTGTACAGAAAAGAACATTTTAAGCTTTACAACTCGATCTGCTTAATTTAATTTCTAAGTGCAATATATTCAGTAATATTACAAAGTGACAATCAACTATTTGACTTAAAAGTGCTCTGAGCCTTGGTCTTGTCTTCAGTCAGGTTTTCCTTCATAGTTCTTCCACAAACAGATACTTTTAAAATGTCTTTTAAATGCATTTATACTAAAAGTTAATGTTCCACTACTTCACAAGCATATATCTTTGATACTTAATTGGATCACATTGCAAATAATTTTATTTTCATTTTTGCTCTCAAAACATATTTCTCACAGTCATTGAGAGACTGTTATCTCCATTTCTTTTTGCCCGAATGTGCATTTTAAACTTTTATCTCTCCACTTTGAGTCATTTTGAAGACAGAAATATCTCTCAGAGAGCCCATATCTCTAAAGTCATCATGAATTTGCCTTTGAGTGGCTGATGCCTGAACCCGCAGTGATGAGCACATCAGGCAAGTACTCTGCCATCGAGGTCTATCACCGGCCCACTTTTTCTCTGCGTTTTGAAACACGACCTTACTCAATGTTTCCAGGCTGGATTGAAATCCACTCTGTGGTCAACACAGACTTGAACTTGAGATCCTCATGCCTTAGGCTATCAAGTAACATGATTACAAACCTGTTCCAGTCCTGGCGTGTATTTCAGCCTTACAGAGGGAAGTTATCCCAGCATAATATACATGGCTCAAAAATATACTATTTCATAGCAGGATAAATACATGCCAGAATAAAATGAGCTAGACGAATTGGAACCTGCTGTAATAGGGTATGGAAGAGGTAAAGTTGGTTTGGATTATTGTCAAAAGTAGCATGGAGAAATTAATAGGCCTGAGGTAATATTTTAAATTTTGACATCATCAGGATTAATAGAATGCAAATATCTTGTAACAGAGTGAAGTATTAAGAATTAAGGTTGACTAAAAGAAGGTTGACTCTATGATTTCAGTAATTAGCAAAAACATCAGTTTTGAATTATGAGGAGATCTGATAGAAAAGATGACTGGGATGGTAACGTAGTAAGATATTTTACAGAGTTATTTTGAAAGAGTGGATTTTAGGACTTATAATGGAGTTGATATTAAGACAAAAAGTATGAAATTAACATTTCCTAGTTAAAGGATGTTAACTGTGAGTATTAAGTGGTTTAAAACGTTTTCAGAGTAGATCAGTGTAGGAAAAAAAGACTACATAGAAAACAGATGATAACGGAGAACTTTCTTTTGGGGCACTTGAGTTGAGGTGAGGCAAGGAAAAGATAATAGTAACTAAGGCTGGGAAAGTATGAACACAAGGAGAAGGAATGCGAGGAAACTGAACCCCCAGGGAGGCTCTCCTGGGGTCAGGTTCATGAGCCAGGCTGTTATTAATAACTCCACATCTGAGGTTTCCACAAAAGGAAGTCAGACTATTTTATTTTAACATCTTTGCTAGATAAATTTGTTATCTTTGGTTTTTGCTTTTTTTGTTAAACAAGATGTATGTTTTCAGATAGACAATAGACTGTCTGACATACAAATTATTTTCTAAGCACAAAGCTCAGGAGTAGTCATAATTGATAGTAAAAATATAATACATTAGATGTGAGGTCAGAATGTCACCCAGGATCACTCACTATTGCTGAAATGCCCAGAAAATAATAAAAAACATTTCACTTAAACTAATAACGTGGGTTTCGTTCTACATATTTTCCCGACTCATCTTAAATCGCAGTGAGGTAAATTTAGGTTTATAAATCACTACTAATTTTAGTATAAATGCTTTGCATTTGGCGTATTGTTAGTGTCAATATGTACAGAAGTATTTTGTTCCCTGTGACATCTAAAAATGGTTATACTCGTTTTGCTTAGTCACTAGTGTGACGTGTACCTAAACCAGTGGGAGCTGTCTAAGTCATGAAGTGGGGTGCTGAAGTGGAGTGTCTTTTCTGTTTCGTGTATATAATGTGTGCAATGATAGAACTCTGTTTTATAAACCTAATAACAAACAGTACAGGGAATCTTTACATGCGATCATATATTTTGATGTTATGGATCTAGGAGAAACTTGGAGAAAATTAGAGTTACTATCCAGCCTCATTTCTTAGTGAGTTTCAGAAAAACTACTAATTCATGTTGAAGATTAATGTGGGATTGTTAAAGACCAATAGTGTACATAGATCATACAGGGCATATGGTCCTAAAAAACAATTACACTGTAAAATCTGTGTATTATGAGTTAATTCAGTAGTCTCTTATAATCCAACAGTTCTAGGAAAAATAAAATGAAGATCAACCTACAGAAGTTGCCATAAATATCTAAATGTCAAATACTTTGGTTTAGCCAGATATTGGTTTGTATATGTGTGTGTGTGTGTGTGTGTGTGTGTGTGTGTGTGTTTACCTGAAATTTCCTCAAGAGAATCTATTTTTTTGAATTTTATTTTTTTCTTATCAGTTACATTTTATTAACTCTGTATCCCAGCCGTGTTCCGATCCCTCATTCCCTCCCAGTCCCTCCCTCCCTCCCTTATCTCCACCATGCCCCTTTCCAAGTCCACTGATAGGGGGGACCTCTTCCCCATTCATCTGATCCTGTTTTATCAGGTATCTTCAGGACTGGCTGCAAAGCTCTCCTCTGTGGCCTAACAGGACTGCTCCTCCCTTGGTGGGTGGGGAGGTCAAAGAGCCAGCCATTGAGTTCCTGTTAGAAATAGTCCTTGTTCCCCTCACTATGGGAAACCAATTGGTTACTGAGCTACCGCAGGCTACATCTGAGGAGAGGTTCTAGGTTATATCCATACATGGTCCTTGGTTGAATGTCAGAAGAGAATCTATTTTAAAGAGGCAGTGATATGGTAAATAGGAAGAAATACTTAGATAAGTTCAATGTCTTATTTGAGTCTGACAACTGACTCAAAGATGAGCTGCCAATCAAACGTGTATCTATGCTGTATATATGTTAATGTTGACACACATTTTTTCTTTTATGCTGTCTTTGTAGGTCTATCTCTGTATCTAATAGTTTTATGTTTATGGGCCCAACCACGTAGAGATTGATAATATTTGAAAGAATTTTTTCTATGCTTAACATGTTCATGTGTTTCTTGTCATTTCCCTAACCAACACAGTAAAAAATTTATAATCAAAGCATTTAAACCATGATAGGTATTATATGTACTGTTGTTTAAAGTGTTTAAAGAGTCTATATATAGCTTATATGCAAATACTACTTGATTCTATGGAGGAAACATGAACATCTACAGATTTTGATAGCTTCAGTAAGGGGGAAAGGGAGTCCTGGAATCAACTTCTTGTAAAAACTAGAGACTATGACAATGCATAAAATACTTTATTAATATTTAATGTGTTATAATCTCTGAAGCACATATTACTTAGAATCTAGACAAATATTGTAATATACTTAATCCATAAAATGCTATCCAAAATTACTTAAGCTAGGTTTAGTGTGTGAAATATAAAACTTTTATAAAGCAAAAGCATCACTTTTGTTTTATCAGTTTATATGTAATTATAGTATATATAATACTACTTTGTTGATATTTCTTAGCTTCTGCAAATGTTGCAGTTACTCATCAATGAGGGAGAACAGAGAAGCATCATTAATATGCCATGACACTGATGTTTATTGTCTGAATTTGGTGTGTGTATTACTTTCTGATCAGTAATGAGGATGTCAGGTTTAGAAGGTGTGATACAGAAGGCAAGGTAGGATGCCTTTATTGAGTAATGAACCATAAAACAGAAATCCTGCTCTTCATCTTCCTTCTCCTCCTCTTCCTTTTTTTTCTTATTCTTCTTCATTGGCAGTAGTGGCCTCCTTCTCCTCCAGTTTGTCTTCTTCCTCTATTCTTTGCTTCTTCCTGAGACAGGGGTTCACTATGTAATTCTCGCTGTTCTTGAACTCACTATGTAGATCGGGATGCCCTCAAGCTCACAGATATCTGCCTGCCTCTATCTCCCGAATCCTGGGACTAATGGCATTTGCCACTACGCTTGGCTTTACGAGTGTAGGCTCTTAAAGACAGGTGTTGTGTGATGCCATTCCTAATGGTATGTGAACAAATTTCAACCCACTGCAGATAAAGACCAAACTAAGGAAACTACCAGAAACTCATTGTTGAACCAATGAGTCTTATTGGGGCTACTTACAGGAATATGGGTGAGGGGTTACTTACCGGAGCGGAAATGACTTGAAGATACCCAAAAATTGACCTCACCGTGAGTGGTGATTACTGGATGAATAGCCAACTTACAGGCAGCTCATCAGGTTGGAGAGTGTCCTTTCCAGGTGAGCCTCTGCTAAGCAGCTAGGCTGGTCTGTCTCTTCCAGCCAGCTTGGCTAGTCTGAACAAATCCAGTATTTACTGCTGATATTCTCTTGTTGAAAGAAGACTACTGGGTTTGCTCAGTTTGAAAGACTTCTTCAGGCTCTTGAGTTTTTATTACTTTCTGAGCTCAGAAATTGTTGAGGAAGCATGGATGTTTCACCTCCATCCTACCTCTTAATAAGCTTCCCCTTAAGATAAGGGTTTATCTCAGAGGAAATTTCTACACAACAACCAATTACAACAACCTGCAAAGTTGAGATGGCTGCCAGAAGACAAAAGTTCAGAGTCTTGGTAATTACCCATAAAACCACGTGTGGAAGTTGACATTCAGTGGGAAGCTGACAGCAATCAGACAGCCTTGGGACCAAAGCTGAGGCCTCTAAACCCATACAGTCTGCTCCCAGCCTTAGTTTCAATAATAATGCACTTATATTTTTTTAGTATGCTGAAGCTAAGCCCTCTTATCCGAAACAGTGCTTATATTTCTCTTAGTATTTAAGGAACACTTATGCATGATTACGTAAATATGTCAGTATAAACTTTCTCCCAATGAAGGTATCCACCAGAGGGAAATCTTAGCCTTCAGCATATTTGAGGTAGGCTGTGTCCGTACGTAGAGCAATGAGACACTTCAGTTTGGTTAACTGTTTCACTGTTGATGAAGGTGGTTGTGGATGGCTGAGGCAGTCTTACTTAGGTTGGAGAATTGTGCTGATGTACATTCCAATGCTGTTAAGTGTTTCAGGAGAAGCACAAATCTTGATAAACATGTACTTACTTTAAAGTGATATTAGAGAGAGCCAAGCACAGGGACTGAGTAGCAGAGTGAAATGTCTTCTGATAATCTCAAACCACACAGAGAACTGGGTTTTGTTTGTTTGTTTGTTTAGTTTGTTTTTAATTTCTCAGGTAAGTTTCTTCTCTGAAACAGCTGGCTTGGTTCATTTAGGCGGGAGTGAAAGCTGACACAGAACCTGTTTATGTGGCGTTTAATATGTGCCAGTTGTTACAATCCATTTCCTAAAGATTAGCATGGAAAGTATGGTCAAGCACAGTGTTTGTACACAGGAGTCAAGTAGAAAGACATTTTAAGAAGTGGCGATCATAGTGAGAATAAGACACATTGCAATGTTTAACACAGGATCAGGAGGAGGAGTGGAGAGTGCAGAGAAAAGCAAGAAGCTCAAAACCTTTGTTATTTGATCAGTTCTTTTCTGTCAGCATCTCAGTATACATGAACAAAGTATTATCTAAGTACTGAAATTAAATACAGATGTACAAACCTTGTGTAGTGGAAACGCTATCCATTCATCTCCCTTAGTTTCAGTAGAGTGAGTCTCTTGGTAGCTGTCACACATGATGAATACGGTTTAGTTAACAAAATTGTACTTTACGTAACTGCATTCTTTACATCAGAGATCAATAACTAAGCTACAAATATACGGTAACATAAAAACAATGTATGGTAAACATTTCTGCATTCATTTGAAGGAATAGACGCTGCTTTTAATTCTAGTAATTAGTAATCATATTATAAATTGTGGTTTAGCTTGATAAATACGTTATAGAAACATACATACATGCTCAGCCAAAAGTTGAGTGAGCAATTAAGGGAAGAATTTAAGCACCCTCTTTCTTTCTCTCCAACCCCCTTAGCTTGTGTGCATACAACAGATGTACATAGTTCTTTTGTGTGTTTAATTGTGCATTTAAATTTGTGGTTATGATTTTAGGCAGAGTTTATCCACAACATGAGTAACTGCCATATGTCCACTTTAATATTAGCCTTCAAATAAGTGAATACTGGTTTGAATAAGTTCACACTAATGACAATGTATAGTAATTGCCACAGCTGACAGCTGTCACTGAAGGTGGTGTATAGAGGTCTCAACAGGACAGTGATTTTTATACCATGTGTCATAATCCCTCTTTCCTTATGTCTATAGGAAGGGTTCATGTTTAGAGGTATGTGGACATATGATAATCACTCAACGATGCAGACTATTTTGTGGGAAGGCTCATCAGAAAGAGCATGTCTGACCCACACTGCCAATGTTTGTTCCAAATCAGCATCGCTACTTTTGATAAATGGGAACAGATACCACATACCACTGTCTATACAAAATGGCCATATCTGGAATACGTAAAGCCCAGTAAAACACTGAATCAGAAAACTACTTTTGGCTGACTATTGTAATTGGATTTTCACAATTTTCCAGGTCCCACTAAAAAAGAATGTAACAAACTAATAAAATCAAAGCCTGCCTGCCTTTGTGGTGGCATATGGCAGGTCATTTTCTGTGTTTTTAAAAAAGGGATGTTTATGCAACACATACAAAAATAAAATAAATCTGTTCAAAAATTGGCGTCAGATTTAAAGCACAAGATAAAATACTTAAATTCTTAAAATATGGAAATACCTTCTATGTGTAGTGCTATGTGGCTGGAATCATAGCACCTGAGATGCTGAGGCAGGAAAATGGATATTTTGGGGCCAGAATGGGGTGCAAAGCTGGACACCATCTAAACAAAACAAAGGGCTTTTCAAGGACAAAACCCATGCTCTTTCACCCCCATAAGCTGTTATAGACCATATGAACAGATATTTTTATAATGACACATTGAAGCATCATTAAATTAAAGTCCAATATGAAGCACCATAAAGTATTGGTTATAGGTGGCCTTGAAGGTCTGTATTTGAGAACACTGAAAGGAGATAGTAAAAAAGAGAGAGCCTTTAAAACTGCCCTGCAAAGGAGCTGGGGAGATAAGAGCAGGGGCTGTCTCTGACATGAACTCAGTGGCTGGTTCTTTGATCACCTCCCCTAAGGGTGGAAGAGCCTTACCAGGCCAGGGAAGAAGACAATGCAGCCAGTCCTGATGAGACCTGATAGGCTAAGGTCAGAGGGAAGGGGAGGACCTTCCCTATCAGTGGACTTGGGAAGGGGCATGAGAGGAGAAGAGGGAGGAAACAAAGGAGGGGCCTACAGCTGGGATACAAAGTGAATAAATAAAATAATAAATTTAAAGAAAAAGAAGGAAAAAAAAAAGAGCACATACTGGTCTTGCAGAGAACCTGAGTTCTGGTTAGGAGTCTCACAACTGTCTGCACCTACAGATGCTGGGGATCTGGTGCCATCTTCCTGATTCAATACCATATTACCATATTAAAATGCAAAACATGCGTACATCCCACTCCAGGCATGAGGTCATCAGGGTCACTACTGTCAGTACTGGGATGAGGCTTTCTATTGGAGAAGCACCACCGGTGTTTTCTTTTGTGTCTTGTGTATTCCTTTTTGTTGTTGTTATAATTACCTCTTTGTTCAGACAGAGGCCATGTCATTACACACACTAGGTATTGCATCACAGAACTCAGTGAATAGTAATTCATGGCTTTAGATTTGACTCTTGTATTTGGGTATATTTGGGTATATTAATGACTTTAAAACAAAGAATATATATGTATGTATGTATATATGTACTATGATATATATACTGTGATACATATGTATATACTCTTGCATGATATATCCTATTTGTAGATAGTAATGCATAAATATAGGCTTTCTAAGTATTTTACTACATACTATTTAAAAAATAGGGATGCTAAACAGTAAATGAAATCAACTTTGTAAACATGAATAATTTAAATTTCTAAAACTTAACAAGAAATGTATCTAATCACTTAGCAATTAAATCAGTAGCAGTTTAAGAAAAAAATTTTAAGTATCAGTCAACTTTATTACAAGAATAACAACGGCTAAAATGCAAGAATGCTTGTGGACTTCAAGTCTCAATATAATCATGTTTAATTTACAATAAGCAAAGACATATAGTCCTAGCTCATTCATATTAATACACGCTCACATCGTCATAAGGGAAAGAAGAACTTGGTATATAGGTCACTCAGAGCTTGCATTTCATTAGTAGTATTTATGCCATTTGCATTTGGAGTTTGTCATGATAGACATTTCCTCGCGTTCAACAAACAAGTAAGACTCACCTGCAGTGATGATTTCCAGGAAGCCCAAAATGGCTGAAATGATCTCACACATAATGAACTGGAGTTTAGCCAGTCATGGCATTCCATAGTTATGATATTTTGCCCCTAGAATTTCTGTTCTGACCTATTAATGCATGGCTATTTGAATTGGCATGCAAGCGCAAATTGAGGGAGTTAATAAAACGTTCTTCCTCTGCACATAGCAAGTTGTCTTTAGTGAACTCCTACACAATACTCCTTTTTGTTGCTTTTTTTGTTTTGTTTCTTATAATTTGTTAGAATGTTGTCACACCAGTCATCACTTGGAGGGCAATCTACTCATTTTAAACCACATGTAACAGTTGTGTAGCTTGCTCATCCTGTGGGTCTCTTGAAAATGGGAGCAGGGGCTGTCTCTGACTCTGTTGCCTGCCTTTGGATCCCTTTCCCCTAGCTGGGCTTCCTTTTCTAGCCTCTTTGGGAGAGAATGCTCTTAATCCCGCTGTGACTTGATGTGCCAGGGTGGGTTGCTACTTATGGGGGCCTCCCCTTCTCTTCGAAGAAGGAGAGAGGGCATAGGGGAGGGGCATGAGGGTGGAGTTAGAAGGGTAGTAGGGAGGGGACTGTGATCAGGATGTACAATGATTAAATAAGTAAATGGAAAAAAGAAAGTCTGTACAACACCAAGATATAATGAAGTGATGAGTAGCAATCGATAGTCATTACCAGTGATTCATCTCATTGTAAGCAATTGTGCTATTTTTGTCTTCCTAGGGAACCTTAATTTAACATATATGCAGCAATAAGCCTGTTTTTGATTTATAGTCTGCCATGATTACTGTTTAATGTTCAAAGGACAGTATAATAAATATGACACTACCAGCTTCTTTTAATATGGCTGTATGTGATATTAATAATTGAATCACTGCTTTTAAATATAATGTTATGTGTAATGCATAGAGCCCACGTACGTTCTTGTGATTTAAAGTATTAAAGCACACTGTAATATGTCGGAAGCTAAAACCTATAGTCATCACTTTCCTGGTGCTTGTGAGTGAGGAGTTCTAAGACTTTACTTCACTGACCCAAATTCTGTCGATACTTTAGGCCTCTGCTATGCTAGGTAAATAGTATACTGCTGACTATTTAAAAATATTTTGATCTCTAATTTACAAAATTCAAAAGTTCATAAGCTGGCTATGGTGGTTCATGCCTATATCTACAGCACTAGGGCAGAGGCAGGCAAATCTCTATGAGTTCAAGGACAACTTGGTTTGGCTCACAACAAAGTGAGTCCAAGACAGCCAACGCTACATAGAGAAACCTTGTCTTGAAAACACACACACACAAAAATTCATACCTGGAGTTTTATTTAAAGTATTTTAAAAGGAAGTCAGATTAATTAACATCAAGAAAACAAAACTCAAGAGGTATAGTATAATTATTTGAACTCATTTTAAAGACTTGTAGAAAAGATGTCAGTTGGTCTAGGTATCCCAAGGTAGAAAGTATTTCTCACTAGGTAGATGCTGTGCTTCTTAATTCCTTCTCTCTCCTTTGTATAAAGAGTTCCTATTATGAGCCAGGAAGTGCCATGTGCTATAGAAATGATTCCGAAAATGACAGGCAAGTTCCAGAACTCACGCCCCCATATTCTGATGCAGTTAGAAGGACACAAGCAAATGAGCCAATAATTCCAGACAACATTACATAGGCAGCTAAGTGTGCTGGGAGACATAACACATTTGTCAGAGAATATGAGTTGTGATCATTGAATGGAAAGGGAGGTCTTTCATACCTTCGCACTTAGGCGGAGGCTCACACTGCTGTCTCCATCATCAAACCACTCCTGAAGCCAGCATGCTGGTCTTGAAGTCCTGTTCCACATCATAATCCATGTGTTGTAGCCATCATTTGTCATCTGGGCTATGGCACGAGTCTGATTTTTTTTTTTAAGAAAACAGATCAGCTTCTGTTGCTTTGTTACCTTAGATGTACTAATGACTATTTTAGAATTAGAATAAACCCAGAATCAATTAGTGAGGTTTATGAGACTGCTTATGGTGTGTTTTTTAAAATGTTCTGACTTAGTTTCACCATAAGGTTTGCTATTTATTATTCTCAGGCTGCACAAACCTTCATATATGTAGAAGTTTGATAAGCTCATTGGTACCTCTGATCTCTCGTGTTTTCTTTCTTCTTCCGGGAGAGCTGGATTTGGCCCTGGAAACTGCAGCAGGGACTGGAGGCGTATTTGTGTGTCCTGGGAGGTAATTCAGAAATCTCTTCCAGCTGGATATCTCTGTTCCATGTTTCACCTGACTTTCTGTGACACTGATTATTTCACTTTTGTCATAGATAAAAGTACCTGAGATCACCAAAATGTTTTTGTTTCTCTGTATGTTTGTCTCCTTCCGATAGTACAGTAGCAATTGCTTCTGGTAAAATTGAATTGGTAAAACGTTTTCTCTGTTTCATCAAATATTGCTTGTGTTCAAGAAGTACATATAAAAAGTACTAGTGATAGATCAAATGGTATTTCTTTTAAATTCTACCATAAGATATTAAAAACAGTAATGAAAGTATTAAGCACACTACACTAATAACAATTTTCTTCCCTCCTCACAGATTGCAAGAAGAAAGGTTTCTTTTCTCTTTACAACGTTTGAGATGTTAGCTATGGGAATTAGAAACTTTATTTTTAAGCCATAGTGGACTATACGATATTTTAAAAATTGATAGTTGTTTACACTATTTGAATTCTGCCTCTTATTAATGGAATATAAACCTGCTATGGCATGGTCTTTCTTGTTTTAATTACAAGTACATCTTTGGGGCCTGAAAAAAGGTCAGACACATGAGAGTAGTCTATTTCTTACTCACTGGGCATAATAATCCATGAACAGGCACATCTGTCAATGTAAATTAATAAACTGGAGTTAAAATTGAAAAAGAAGATCTATAATATTTTATAAGACTTCATTTTGGCACAGGTGGTATATGCTCTCTCTGCCCTCAACAGCTCGGCCTTATCAACTGTGAAGTGTCTTTGCCTCCTTGATATAATCTCTAGCTGATTGGTGAGGCTTTCTGGTAGAAATTCATTTCTACAATAAAAATTTAATACTCTTCTCTGAAACAGTTCAGTTCTGAACCTAAAAATTTATTTTAAAAAATTCACATTTGATTGGCCAGCTGGTAATTGATCAGAGATTGCCATAACTTCCTTTTGACAGAATTTTAGTAAAGATTCTTTGCACTAAGAGATTTATTTGGCCATTCATTTGATTCATCTTTTGGTAGAATACATCTTTCTTCTTTGGACTTTAACAAGAAAGAAAATACTATCATCAGCTTTGAGCATTTTTTTAATATCAGCATTTTTAATATTAGTATTGAAATTAATTGTTGTGATGAAGCAATGTCCAAAGGCTAAATGAATATGTGTAGAGGCTCTCTGATCCACTGCCTGAAAGATCCTGGGATTCCTGGAGGTTGTCTACAAAGTCAATTTTTGTGGACCATTTTTTTTGTTGCACCATAAAACTGATGTGGAGAAATGCTGGCCTTTAGAATCTATTTATGCTAGCTTCCTCTACATGTGATCCTGCTGTCTCTGAACTTAGTCTGTGAGTGTCTTTTTTTAAAGACAATAATGCAAGATCCTAGTATACACATGTTTTTTAATGACAATGTTTCCATCTAAGTAATGTGACAATGGCAGGAGAAGATAAAGATACATTTTCATAAAACTCCAAAGTACACATGGAGCCAAACCTTTCTGGACAATTGTAATTCTCACATGGTCTTTGTAGCACATTCAAGTAACATGCCCTATAAATATATAGTATGTAGAGAGGCCATTGTCACTCTAGTTTAATTCATAATCATAAAAGAAAGCACAATCAAGCTTGGATATAGATCAGTGGCAAACCACTTACCTAGTATGTAGAAAACACTAAATTTGATCCTTGGCCCTATGAAACCAATCAACAGAACAAAATGTAGAGAAAGATTCAGAATTGAATTTTTGTGAAAGTATCTTTAGTTAGTTTACATGTGGGAATTAACATTGGAATCAGTCGTGATGGTAGCATATACCTGTAATTTCTGACTAGGGCGCCTGAGACAGGAGGATTGTTTGTGCTTAGGCGTTTTAGGCCACCCTGGGAAACATTCTGAGACATCTCCCCAAAAGCAAACAAACAACCATAAGAAATGTGTGCAAAGAACTGGGTAAAAAGCTCAGTTGTAAGATGTTTGAGTATTATGAAAGGATCTCTCAGTTTGATTCCAGGGCCATGAAACAGCAACAAAAGAGGGGCTCTGAAACTTAGCTATATACTCTTCCAGGCCCTCCATCCATCTGAAGCACATTGGGACCATGGGTGAAAAAATATATAATTCTAATGTATAAGTAGCTTTATTTTCATGTCATTTAAAATTAGTTGGATATAGAAACATGTTAATTGTTCGTATTTCCCACCAGCATCATATGGATGGCTCTGAAGATCCTCCACTCTTTGTAGACTTGCAACATCAACCCCAATATAAGTTTTCACTTTGAAATGCTATGGAAATAATAAATATCCTTTAAAAATATTGATTTGTATGTTGATCGTTTTCCCAGTTAGTAGAGTGTAGTTCATAGTCTATCATGATGCTGGTTAGGCACAGCATAGAGCCAATCAGAAGGGGATACATCCTGTACCATACAATGTACTGAGAATTTTAAAGTAGCCTAAACTTCGTGGCAGATAATGTGTGATAGATGCATTCCCAACCGGATTATTGTCTGCTTAAATGAAGGTTTGATATTTATATTTTTGTCATTGTTTCCTATCTCAGGGCCTTTGCGCATGCTTGGCGAGTGTCTTACCACCGATATATATCCAGACCCTTATTTCTGCATTTGAAGATTATATTAGTATTAATTTTGGGGGAAAAGAGATGTATGTTTAGTTAAAGTATGATATGCATATTTCTAATAAACCGTTGTTTAAATAAACTAGATAATTCAATTATCAGTGAAAGTATGAAATATAAACATCAAAGAAAAATGCTTCTTTAATTGTTACAATGACATTTCAAAACAAAATACTTTGTCTTCTTGTTTACTGGTACTATTGAAAACCATCCTTAACACTTGTCAAAATTCTTAGTGTTGTTTTCATCTTTTTACTGAAAGTTACATCTGATGAGATTGTAAGGGATGGTTCTACTTTTGATATTACAATACAATAAAGTAACATATACACGAATTTGTGTCTTTACATATGGAAATCTGTAGCTTCATCATTGCTTAGAGAAAAATTAACATTCTGTAAGAAGAATTCTAGATTGTATTTTTACTGCTAATGTTTACCAAAAGGATATTAACACTTTGGAAATTACATTAAAAATGCAAAAAATATTTGGTAATGTCCAGGTTAAAAATCAGTGATTTTGAAATATAAATAAGCATTAATAAATCATCTAGTTAATATTTCTAAAATACTTCCACTTACTTCTTGAGCCTAATTCTTTCAAAGAATCAAGGTTTAATATTTACCAAATATCATTAAAATTAATGAGCTACAATTTTTAGCTTCAGGTCCTAACTACAAGATGGACAGAAACTATTTCTCCTAAAAACTAACATAGTTTAAAAGTGGGGTGTAATCAGAGGAATAGGCAGGTATGGAAATGCCCCAAGGCATTAGAGAATATAGCCATTTTCTCCAGCCTGAGAAAACCTATAGTGAAATTTCACTGGGCCTTTAAAATGTGGAGTTTTCTGTCAGCTTTTAAGGAGGAGATTTTTTTTTTTTCCTTCAGTACAGGAAGAAATATGAGTAAAATGAGTAGGTGAAGCCAGGTAGTAATTTAATTTGCCTGAAAGTAGTGAAAATAGGAATAGTGAGAATGGCTAGATTGTAGACTCTGTAAATTATTAACCCATGATAAGAAGTCCCTGCAGGGTTTAGACCTCGGGAGTAACATGGAAACTTGGTGAATGTTTTTTTTGTTTGTTTGTTTGTTTTGTTTTGTTTTGTTTTTTTACTGCTGATAGATAGGCATGAGTGAGGACCATTGGAATTGGATGGTGGGAAATTTTTTTAGGGCTTTAACAACCACGCAGGTAGAAATAATGGGAGACAGAAAATAAAGAGGTACTATAAAATCCACAACAGAAAGAGAATGAAAATAAATTAGCTGTTGGGCATCTAGATAAAGTTATATGTATGGGATGAAGCAATGAAAAAAATATGAAAAAGTAGCGTTGTGGATGGCTCTGGCATGGTCCTGCAGGCCAGATCTCCTCTGTGATGCTTAGGATAGGCAGTCATGAAATTAGATGAGCTAACAGACAGGAAGTGAATTTCTTAACTAAACTATTCTAAATAAATTTAAAATGTCATTGTATTTACTGTGAAACTCCGTAATAGCGCTGACTACAAATTATGGCTGCTATTGACATCACTCATGAAGTGAAGAAGAAGAAAATATTGGTGAGAAATAAATGAGTTTAATTTTAGGAAAGTCAAGATTAGAACTATTGTATAAGGGTTCTGAAAATAAAAAAGTGATGAGAGAGTTCAAAGAGGGTTTGTTTGCAAAATGATTGTTAGAATGTAAATACTGTGTAAAGGGCCAGCACAAATGGTAACCAGAGCAAACAGCAGTTTCTAAAACTTACATGGAGAAAGGAAGTTAGAGATGGGGTAGTTTTATGCTGCTTTGCAGCACTGAAGGAAGTCAGAGGCTACAGCCAGTTCAAGGCAGTATTACAGAAGAGAATCAAGAGAGCTCCTTTCCATCATATCCAACTTAGATTTTCTGCATTGGCTGAAGCAAAAGGAAGTAAAAAAAAAAAAAAGTCTGAGAATCAATCCATGTAATCCATAAATACTGGCATTCCTGAGCAGACAGCCAGAGGGAAAATGAACCAAGGTACCATCCTGTAGACCAGAGAGATGTGTAAACATATAAATATACATGAATGTATATACACATCTCTGAGTTATAGAGCGACTGACATGGAAATATGCAGAACCTAGTCGATATCACCCAAGCATTTGATTGTCTTTGAAGAAACTTTGGATTATTGTATGTACTCAGCAATTTTGGATTTTGTATAAATTTATATAAAATTTCTAATCAGTTTCTCACCTACTTGGCCAGAAAAGGGAACAACTGTGCTGACAAATCGGAAGACATTGTATTCCAGAGTACATAGGATGGAGGAGGAGGAGGAGGAGGAGGAGGAGGAGGAGGAGAAGTAGAAGAAGAAGAAGAAGAAGCAGAAGAAGAAGAAGAAGAAGAAGAAGAAGAAGAAGAAGAAGAAGAAGAAGAAGAAGAAGAAGAAGAAGAAGAAGAAGAAGAAGAAAGCTGCCATGTGTCTGTGTCTGTGTCCACCTTGGGGTAGCTTGGCTCATTGCTACCCTAGACTGGAAGAAGGGGCACTTAGCTGGGCTTGGGGAACACAATGCAGGCAGGATCTTGGTTCTCAATGAGAGGGGGCAAGAACACACCTGGGAATATCCTGGGACAACTGGCTCTGTTTATTGGCAAACAGGAGTACTTATGCCACTAGGGAGGTGGACAGGGTCTCTGGGGCAACGTTTGTATTTTTGCATGGGCCTCTATCATTGGTTTGGACAGGGAGTGTTGGACAGGTGCTTCATCTGCATACTTAGGGTGGGGGTGGCATGGGAATGGAACAATCTTATAAGGAATGAAGCCTAATCCTTGTCAGGGTAATAAATTCTTGCTAGGGTTGATGGTGGAAAGATGGCTTTATGGTGCAAGGTCGGGAGTGGAGAGGTAGCCGACTTCTGCCATCCTCATGTTTGAGGTTGAAGCATCCTCTAAGATTCCTCTGTAACCATGCGCCATTACAGTTCCACAGTTCCTCTCTTTTGGGTTTATAAAGGAACAGTATCATCGTAGTCCTCAAATATATTGGAAAAGGTTTGGTATTGAACCAGAATCTTATTGGCAGTGATTTTTTTGCAATGCTACTTATCTATCGTTTCAGAAATTGGATGAGGCAGGGTACCAGAAGGAGGAGGGTCCCAAGAACCAATGCAGGACCAAAGAAAGGAGGAGCCAAGCCATCAGGGAATTTGAGTAGCATAGGGTAAGGCTGTTGGTGAAAAGCACGCATGAAGATCTCAGCAGAGATCTTTGAGCATTTGTATTTTTTGTTCCACCGGTCTAGATTCATTGATGTAGAAGCAACATTCTTCCCCAGCACAATGCCACTTCCTCCCTGTTCAACAGTCAGTAACTCCAGAACTCTTTGGTTTTGTAGAACAAGTCCCACTGTGTGTGTGTGGGGGGGGCAGCTGTCACTGGAGGGACTTGGTGGAAGCCATGGCCTGATCAAGCTTATCCTGGAAATCACAAGCAGGATGATGGGTTTGGACAAGGGCTGCTCCAGTGACTCCTATGGCAGCCAGCAAGATGATGAGACCCCACCCAATGAGCAGAGGGATGAAGACCTCCTTTATTAGAGTAGTCTCTAATTATATGCTGGGGGTAAGGGTTTGTTTTTTAAATTGGGTCTTTAGGGTTTCACAGTTTTGTTTGCTTGTTTGTTTTAGTTTTGTTTTGTTGTAAGAAATTTGCATTTGGTAAGCAATTTCCTACCATGAGCTGAAGGTTTTGAACTGGCAGAAAAAAAAGCAGGAACCATTATCAGTTTTTATTTGTTGAGGGATACTCATGATGGTAAAGGTGGAGAGTATATGATAAATTAACTTCTTTGGGTTTTCTCCTACCTGGAGATAACTGCAGCCCATATGAAATGAGGGTGTGTGTCAACAGTAATGAAGACATATTTTGGGCAGCCATTTTTGGGAATGTGGATGACATCAATTGGCCAGCAGGCGTTGGGTTTGAGACCCTGAGAGGGGGGGCCCACAGTCTGGGATGCAAGGATAGTCAATGGGGTGCACAGGAGGCACATGTTTTTAATAACCCGAAGCTGAGCTTGAGGAACGTGAGTCAAACAGGAATGAGGCCCTTTTATATTTGTATGTGTACATGAATGGCATTGGTCCATTTGTTTAAGACAGCTCATAAATAGTCCTGTGAAGGTAACCTTGCCGACGTGGGCATTTCACTGAGATATCAGACCTGGCAAAGGGCTATAACATCATATGTGCTGAATGTACAGCAGAGAGGCCTTCCCCTGCAGCAGCATGGGAATGCAGAGAAGCGATGGAGAAAGAGAATTTTCATCTAATTTGACAAAAGCTCTAGCTAGTCAAGGAAGCAGGGTGACAGCATAAATGCTGTCTGAGAAGAGACTAAAAGGTTTCTTTACTTCTTTTAAGGCTGAATAAATGGCATGCATTTCTTTGTATTGGGAAGAGTGATGAGATAATTCTCTGAAGTATAGGGTCATAGGGTCATTGGGGAGTGATAGATGACGGCAACAGCCTGCTTTGTGCCTCTGTTAAGTGTAAACAAGGGGTGATCCAGCAACTGGATTTTTGGTGGTAGGGGGGCAGCCATCACAGCAGGGGCAAGGCAGAGATCCAATGAATGTTAGAGAGAAAAAAAGGCGTTACAAGGGTATCTGGCTCTTTGCTTAAGGTCTGCTGTACCCTGCTTCTGCCATTTTAGATCATGCTGGTGAGTTCACAGACCTCAGTCAGATTTCCTGGTACATCCCCACCCCCACCAGGGTATAGGGCCATGCCAGCACTCCCTGGAGATGATACAGGGTTATCAAAGGTATAGGCGGTTGGGGAGATGAATATAATAAGTTGTACAGGCATTGTCAGGTCATATTAAGCAAGTGCCATGTCTTTTAGGGCCATATTGACAGAATGGAAAGCTTAGATTGCCTAAGAGAAGACTGTTTATGGGTGGGGAGGGGGGACTTTTATCTCCTTTTAAGAGGTCAAAGAATGTCTGGAGTGAACTTGTAGAAGGAGGAGCCAGGGTGGATGCCAGTGAAGGTCACACAAACAGCTCTGAATGGAGGTGAGAGTTAAGTTTTGGAACATGGAGAGTTTGGGCTTGAGGGGGTCTCATTGAGGTAATGGAGATTTCTGTCTCTAGGAATTTAATAGGTGGAATAAGTTGTGTCTTGTTAGGGGCTATGTTAGGGAAGGTCTGATTTGATCCTTAGTGAGGAGGAGGAAGTAGAACTATCTCCCCATATCAGGTCATCCATGTAATGGCAAATACTGAGTCCTTTGTATAAGCAAGATTCAAGCTTCTCCCTTGATAGAGGCTATTGTTTAACCAAGATGGAGTTGTTAGAAAGCCAGTCAAGTCAGGGGGAGTATTAAATCTAACAGTGGCCCATATACTTGCAGGAAATTTTCAAAAAAGTTTTAAGGCTTCTTTGGTATGATTTTTCATAGGTATATTCATCTGTCCTGAGGCAATTTCTTTCTGGTTGGCTAGGAAGAACCACTGCTAGGCCTCTAAATATCTCTCCCCAGAAGGCTGATGGCAATATGGACTATTAGATAGCATATCATACTGGTAGACCCATTAGGGTCTTCCCATCTGTAGACCTGCTTGGTAATAGAGAAACAGGAAGAACCCCTCACACTCAGTAGTTGAGGTCTGGGAATTAGTTTCCAAGCTTGTGGGAGCTCTTGTTGTCTCAAGATTGTCTTGTCTGACCCAATTAGGCATTTGAATGGCTCATTATCTATTTTTTCATCATGAGTATAATTTTTAAAAATTTTTTATTATTATCATTTATTACAATTTATTTAATTTGTATCCTGGCTGTGGCCCCCTCCCTAGTCTCCTCCCAATCCTACCCTACTTTCCTCTTTCCCCCCTATGCCCCTCCCCTAGTCCACTGATAGGGGAGGTCCTCCTCCCCTTTTATTTGACCCTAGCCTACCAGGCTTCATCAGGACTAGCTGCACTGTCTTCCTTTATATCCGCCCAGCACAGATTGATACCCAGTCAAGGACAATGCATGGATATTACCTAAAACCCCAGTTCATATTATTCTAGGGTCCTCATTCTTGCTTAGCCTCTTTAGGTATACAGATTTTAGTATATTCATCCTATATTATATTTCTAATATTCAATGAGTAAATACCATGTGTCTTTCTGTTTCTGGGATACCTCACTCAGGATGATCTTTTCTAGTTTCCACCATTTGCCTGCAAATTTCCTGATTTCCTTGTTTTTAATTGCTGAGTAGTATTCCATTGTGTTAATGTACCACAATTTCTGCATCCATTCCTCCATTGAGAGACATCTGGGTTGTTTCTAGATTTTGACTGTTACAAATACAGGTGCTGGGAACATGGTTGAGCAAATGTCCTTGTTGTGTACTTGAGCATATTTTTGATATATGCCTAGGAGTGATATAGCTGGATCTTGAAGTAGCACTATTCATAATTTTCTGAGAAAACACCAGATTGATTTCCAAAGTGGTTATACAAGTTTATATTCCCATGAGCAATGGAGGAGGGTTCCCCTTTCTCCACATCCTCTTCAGCATATATTGTCACTTGAGTTTTTTATATTAGCCATTCTGAGGGGTGTAAGGTGAAATCTCAGGGTCTTTTGATTTGCATTTCCCTAATGATTAAGGACCTTGAGTATTTCTTTAAGTGTTTCTTTGCCATTCTATATTCCTCTATTGAGAATTCTCTGTTTAGCTCTGTACCCCATTTTTAATTGGATTACTTGATTTGTTGCTGTTTAACTTCTTTAATTCTTTATATATTCTGAATATCAGCCCTCTGTCACATAGGGTTAGTGAAGATCCTTTCCCAGTCTGTAGGCTGGTGTTTTGTTCTGACAACAGTGTCTTTTGCTTTACAGAAGCTTTTCAGTTTCATGAGGTCCCATTTATTGATTGTTGATCTTAGAGCCTGTGCTGTTGGTGTTCTGTTCAGGAAGTTGTCTCCTGTGCAATGAGTTCAAGGCTCTCCCCACTTTTTCTTCTAACAGACTTAATATGTCTGATTTTATGTTGAGATCTTTGTTCCACTTGGACTTTAGTTTTGTGCAGGGTGGATAAGATGATTAATCCTCATTCAGAAAGGCAAACAGGATATAAATCAGAAGAGGGAGACATAGGAAACAAGACAGGAGCCTACCACAGAGGGCCTCTGAAAGACTCTACCCAAAAAGGTATTAAAGCAGATGCTGAGACTCATAAACAAACTTTGGGCAGAGTGCAGGAATCTTATGGAAGAAGGAGGAGATGAAAGACCTGGAGGGGACAGGAGCTCCACAAGGAGAGCAACAGAACCATAAAATCTGGGCATGTTGGTCTTTTCTGAGACTGATACTCCAACTAAGGACCATTCGTTAAGATAACCTAGAACCCCTGAAGAGAGGTAGCCCATGGCATTTCAGTCTCTAAGTGGGTTTCCTAGTAAGTGGAACAGGGACTGTGTCTAACATGAACACAGTGGCTGGCTCTTTAATCACTTCACCCTGAGGGTAGAGCAGCCTTACAGGCCACAGAGGAAGACAGTGCAGTCAGTCCTGCTGAGACCTGATAGGCTAGGGTCAGAGGGAAGGGGAGGAGGCCTGGGGGAGGGGCATGGGAGGAGAAGAGGGAGGAAGAGTGGGATTGGGAGGGGATCAAGGAGGGAGCTACAATTGGGATGCAAAGTGATTAAACTGCAATTAATAGAAAATAAATAAATTAAATTAAAAAAAAAACAAAAACAGGCTCAGCTGTAGCCCATAGACTCAGTCTCCAGGCGGATTCCCTAATAAGGGGAGTATGGGCTTTCCCTGGCATGAACTCAGTTGCAGGCTCATTACTTATTTTTCACTATGACTTTTGGGTCTTTCTGACATGTTGGAGACCCATAAAGCATCTGTTGGCGTGGTTTTGCTCCTTACTCTCTGGGCTGAGGTCCACCCATTCTTGAGTTTAAAGTCTCCAGTTGTTTGTCATCTTTATCATATCAGGAGTGGCAATCCTTTTACCAGTGGAATCCCTGATGGCATCAGGGGCAAACTGTCTTAGGGGCATTGGGGTGCCCTAGAGAAAGGGCGTTTTTTGAGCATTCCCTTTTCTAGTACTGCATCCACTTTTTTATACTGCATTTAAAGCAGATCCCTTATGGAGGCAGCATTGTGTGAAACTGCCTGGTGTGACTTTCTCATTGGAAGAAGCAAAGAAGAAAACAAGCAATGAAGAAAAGAAGAGAAGATGGAGAAGGAGGGGGTTTGCAGCTCCTACAAAACTCCACTCAACCGGGGATAAGCTCCCTGGGTTGCTCCAAGGTTTCTGCTGGCAAGCCTCCCCTCAGAGCTGTGTGGTTCCTGAGCTCCCGGGCCTCAGCATGCCCTTCCACTGGGACACCATCCCACGACTTTCCTCAGAGCTGTAACACTTTCTGGGGATACCTTCGCCCCTCAGAGCTGTTTGCTTCCTGAGTCTCCCGGGATACCCTTCCATCTGAGAAGGATCTGAGCAGGTATTACACGTGCTAAACACTTTTTCTATGTGAACATCAACAGAAGCATACTCCACATAGTTTAGAAATTATGATCTTTCAAGTCAGTGAACTTAAATGGGAAAACATCCTACCCAAGGTTAATGTCTTCAAGTTGTTTGGGGTAACTTTTTTTCCCATAAGTTTATACATTTAAATACACATGCTTTCAAAATTGAAAACGGCTGTTATATTAGTATGTCACACTCCTGTCAGCAATTAAAAGCAAAAAATTAGCATTTTAATAAGATCATATGGACTCAAATCATTATAGTAACTAGGGAGTGCTATAAGAAGTGAACAAGTTGCTCAGACAGACGTTTTTTCTGCGAGACTTCCTGCTTAGATTCGGTTTGATGCTTGGCGGATTTCTGAATACCAGTAGAGAGATAAACTTCAACCATAACACAGCTGGGTCTCAGGCTTCCTGGTGTCTGCAGTGTGCAATAGTTTGTTCCTTTCGATTTGTCATTGCTTTCTGCCTTCGTTCACTATCTCTTTATATTGTTTCTAGGTCTATTTCAAGGATTTTTCACTGGCACGGTAACTTGAAAAAAATTACTATAAAGTCCTTAGAAAGAAACAATGACTGTGTGCTGATTTGCCTGCATGCCATTATTACTTCACTTCAGAATAACTTAAAATACAAATACTTTGGATTTCATATTCTGAATCAGTTATTGCCTCAAGTGAGACATAAGTAAACTATATTCCCCTTTCTCTAAGATGGTGCGATTCCTGTATCATAATGCTATCCATTTATTAAAGTTTTTTTTTTTTTAGGACTTACCGGTTTGGAATGTCAGTAAATATGTCATGTTTGTAGTGTGTGGCGGATAGTCAAAGATAGTGTGTGTCCTTACATTTGCAACAAGATATTTTACTGGATACAGCACATTCTATTATCTCATGTATTAATGAGGCCTCCTTAGAAGAGACAGAATTTTTTCACACATCAAGGGGATAAAGAAAAATAAAAATACTGCAGTTGCAAATTCTTTCAAATTCTAGTTTAATTTTATTCATTTGTAATTTCATACATGATTATAATAGATGTAGATCAAATCAAACTACCCAATTCTACCTTTTTTAACCTTAAATTCCTCTCTAGAGCTACTTCAACTCCCTCTGAACTATTGGTCTTTCTCCTCCTCCTTCTCTTTCTCCTCCTCCTATTTATCCTTCTCTTGCTACGCCTCCTCTTGTTCCTCCTCTTTGTCCACCTAATACAATTAGCGTTGCCCATATGTACATGGATGAGGGCATCACCCACCAGAACATGATTAAACTAGCACTGATCATGATGCTGAAGAAAATAGACTCCTCTTCCCTGTATATAATGTTTTAGGAAGCTTATAAAATACTATGTTATAAAATAGCTATGACTACATATTTACTTCAGTTAAATCCTTGAAAAGAATAGAAACAAAGCAAAAGGTCTGTGTAAAGTAAGAATTACGCAAGGCAATGCAAGATAATAGCTTACAGTCCTAACAAAATTGAAATGTGATTCTTTATCAAGACACAGCAAAAGGTACTTAAGCTCTATGACTATACCTTACTGCTGGTGATGAAAACGGGGCTTATAACAATTTGCATACTCTTATTGCTGAAATCTTTTTGTTGTTAAAGTGGCAGTTGTTTGGGCATCACAGGGTAATGGATTTTCTATGAAAGCCCGACAATGAACCACATAAAGGAGGAAAAACAACTTATTACACAACATTGTCCTCCGACCCCTACATGCATACCAAAAATCTGCTCATCCCTATCCCTCATCCTACAATACAAACATACTAATTGATAATAATAATATCATTAAAATAAGCATTGCTTGGATAGTGTCATACATTGTATTTAGGAAAATAATTTTATTAAAAATAATATTCACAAAATTTTTAAATTTATATATATATTAAAATATATGTGTAAAAATGTATATCATATCATATAAACTCTTGCATCTTAGGTATATTTGTGATATTTATATAAGCTTGTGGGAAAAATTCCTAATTTACTAACAAGCATCCTCTGTGTTGAAGAAATGAATGAATTTGCTCTTTAATTCAATTAAATATAACTACTTGGAAACAGTAAAAAGCTTTATTTAAGAGATAAAACAAAAGTTCTTCTGCCTTAATCCTTTCAAAATTTACTAATTTATTATAACTACATTGCTGACTTCTTAATTATTTTAATATTTAAATGAAAACATAAAGACAAAAATAATCTGAAAGAAAAAATAAGAGGAAATAAGTTGTTTTTAATGCAAAAGATGAGGCTTCTATAACATCCTTATGGGAAGAGCAGACCTCATTTGAAGGAAGCTTCTCTCTGGCAAAGGCCATTCTGTAAAAGGGCTGTACTCTTACCCTTGGATCACATCTTTTGCAGTATTGGTGAAGGCAAGTGTTTCAATCTTATCTGAACTTGTATAGAAAGATATGATAGAACCAGAGACCAGTGAATAAAGCTTTTCCAGTGCAAGCATAAAGATGGGAGTTCAGCTCTCCAGAAGCTGTGTAAAAGCTGAGCAGGCACAGGCACCTTCCTGTAATTCCAGCATCAGTAGGGACAGGAGGTCTCATAGCCAACTGTTGGCTTGCTAGATGAGTTGAACCATCAAACTTCAGGGTCAGCAAGAGACCCAGCTTCAGTAAAATAGAGAAACAGCAGGATTCTTCATATCACTCTTGTGTCTCCATTCCTATGTACATATGATCAAGCATATTCACACACTTATGAAAACATATGTAAACACTGGAAGATAGGGAAAGTAAGTAGATACCCCATAAAATCTAGCGAAAAGGCTTATTTCTTTTGTGGACTTAACAAACAGTACTGAGGATACCAGAAATAAGTATTACTATGTTATAATTTTTTCAAATTTTTATTAGTATTAATAGATTTAAATGTTTCAACTTTTTAAAAAATGAGCATTATTAACTTCTTGCTCAGTAAAAAAAATCAAAATGATCAAAAGTGGTTTTTTATTTTGTTTTTTTGTTTGTTTCTTTTTCTTTTCTTTCTGGGTTACAACAGATAAACAAACTTATAGATTTTTTTTTTCACTCCTAATATGTTGAAGTGATAGGTGAGGAGAATTGCTAATCTAGATTTAGTATTAAACCCTGTTTATTGTAACTGATAAATCTTAAAATTTTCTGCCACACACATATTATATGATTCATTTTTATGGCTTAGAGGCCATTAAAAATTGAGGTTTTATTTTTTGCCAATTAAATGGGTGAAAATTTAAGTGCCTCATGAGAGAAAGGAGGTTAACTCTCTTTTAATATTCTAGGGGCACTAAATCACTATATTCTTACATGTTATCTGGGTAACATGTCTCCAGCAATTATGATCTTATGGTACTACCTTGTTTACACACTGCATATGACACTCTGAAAAAAATTAATTAATTTCCTCCTCTACTCCCATTTCTATGCTGGTCAGACAATTTGCATTCATAATTCAAGTTTCTTCATTTATTTTTTATTTCTAAATTATTTATTTCAAGATATGATTTATCTATATGTATGCATTTTGTTTTATTTTTCCATCTGTTTTTGCTGGGTGGAATCTAAGGCCAAGTGGAAACTTACATTATATTTTCAACATGTGAGATGCATGGAATATAATAAAGAGACTCAATTTAACTCAATAGGAAAGAGCCTCCTACTATTCCTTTAAATTATGTTCTGTGGAAGATGGTTCTCTCCTATTCTTGACTGAAAACTGCCAGAGAGTTGTTTGTTTTCTATTCACTCATGGATAGTAAAACAAATGGAAAGCAGATTTGATTCTCAGTGCTTAGAATAGTTTTTTCTCTTCTTTTCCTTCTGTCCTTGAATTGTACATTCCTATTATTTTTTATCTTAGTAACCATTGCTCTAAAATTAGTGAGATAGGGAGGATGGATGGAGGGAGTAAGGAGAGGGGAAGAGAAAGAAACATAAAGGGAGAAGAGAAGGGAAGAAAGAAGGGAGGGAGGAAGGGAGGGATGACAGCTGATGTTTAACTGCCATATTCTAATATGGCTGTGCTGCAGATGTGTGAAGTGAGTTATTCTGCTAAGAGGAACTGGGTGGGTTAACACAGGATGGCTCAGTAGTTAAGAGAACTTTCTGTTTGGGCAGAGAATCTGAGTTCAGTTTTCAGCACTCAGATAGTGGCTCACAACAGCCTGTAACTCCATGTTCTGACACCCTCTAGCCTCTGTGGGAATGAAGTGTGCAAAGGATTCACATATATACATGCTATGGAACGCTTACACACAAAAACACACACAAATAGACAGATAAACGGAGGATCTCATGGCCTCAGCAGACTTCAGTAGTTGAAGGACCTTCCCTGGAGCTTCCTTAACTTGGGGAAAGTATATTTCCTTGTTTTCATGCCTTTATGGTTCCATCCTCATTTAGGATAGAAGATTACCATTAGCTTTGCCTTCTCAGGCTTCATGACTCCTCTAAGTGGCCTAGTAGACAAGGTATTAAGTAATTTGTTTGAATGTGGTCTCCTGTGTGGTACCCAAATCTCTCGAATAGAAGACATTCCTGTGAACCTCACATTCAACAAAGTGGAAAATATGTTTAACCTGTTGCTATAGAAACTTTCCTCTAATCTGCAACCAAAGCAACTAAATTGCTTATTCCTCCCTCTCTACATTGCTGTATTTAGGCCAGTCCTCTCTATTCACTAAGGCTGGGATTCGTGTCTCATCCCTTGGAGCATCCATTTGAAGTCTGTTTAACTGAAATTGATGCAAGAGAGATAGCTCATGGTCTCTCTTATACCTTGAGTACAGGAAAGGTTCCAAAAGCATAACAGCAGCAGTCCCCAGAAGCTTTCGCAGAGGCTTCTCAGAGCACCAACATTCTCACTTCTAAGCTATTTTTTTCCTTTTGGAAATGTTGCAAGGCCCTTTGTTTAACTCTCTTTAGAGCAAAGCTTTGTTTCCCCGTTGATAACTACTAAGTAAGATTAGCATTTTAGACCTGTTGCCACACTAGCACCTCACCATCACTGCCTGAGGAGCCACAGCGCTGTAGGCTCTGTAGATGCTCAGTAGAAACTTTGTATCCCAGCAAGCATCCAGTCTAGGACACACAATACAGACCTGCCAAGCAATACATACCCACTGGAGTAGTACTACCATGAGTTTTATGGTGGTAACCCAGCACTTTCTGACTGGATTTGAGTCCCCCTCTGCAAAATGAATTCGTTTCTGGCACTGTAAACCGTGTTAAATCACATTCCTCTTTAGATCATAGCTACTCAGGAAGAATCTATTATAATTTCTTTTGAAAAGTAACATGTAAACCGTGTTTTGTGGCTCATGCCTGTCTTCCCAGCACACAGAGCATTGAAACAAGAGTATTGCTTTGCGTCCAAGGCTAGCCTGGGCTATGTAGTTCACACTGGATTAGAACTCACTTTTATTACTTTGCAGTACATCTCCCAACTTACTGTAACATGTCTGTTAATTATGCTCTTATCACACTTGTATGTTTCTTTGAAATACACAATTTTCATATTCATTTAATTTGATAAATTAAACAATATAAAGCTACATTTCATAGATTTCCACTGGTGAATATTAATGCATAGTGGTTTTTAGTTAAAAACCAACACATTGCATATTCAGAATTTCATATAGCAAAGTGTGTGTGACAGTAAAGAGACCTCCCTTTATTTATCTATGATAGCAATTTTCAGGATATAAATTATTTGTGTATTAGTTTCTTTCTGAACCTATTAGAGTCACTCTCTTCCCAGTAAATGTCTGTAAATAAGCAAGACCATTTTTAGTGAAATTTAATAAAAGCATAAAATTACCTGTTCTAAGTAGTTGGGAAATATGAGAGAAAATTTTTAAACAAGTTAATGTATTTGTAATAAAATGATTGCTAACACAGTTACAGAAAGCATGGCAATGTACTGACATTTTGAAAAACAATCAAAAAACTTAAAACAGACGTGAAAATAGATGTGCTTGCCACAGAAAATGTGCTTGTTGGTACAGGAAGGGAAGCAGGAAAATAAAAAAAAAAGTGGACACGTTCTTTCTCATTTCTTTTGTGAATGTAAAGTAAAGCAACTGTTACTGACTCATATAAGGATTCTTTAAATCATCACATACAATTATAAAAACAACATAAAAATAGAAAACATCGCATGATAAATTATTATATACAAGATCCAGGACAAACGATCCATCCGCCTCTGGAATGTAATCTCAGGTAAGTACAAGCATACTCCTGCGGCATTGGTTGGTGTAATATGTATTGTAATCTTCTGTGTCCGGAGATGGACTTGATTCTGTCAGAGAGGGAATAAAGAAAGGGCAGACACAGGGACACAGAAAAGCTAGGATTGGATGAATTAGGCTATCAGATGGAGAAACCTCAGCACCCAGGAATCTCAGCATGTTTGTTAAATACCCTTGGACAAAGAAGTGGGGGTGCATTCTTCTGAATCAAGGATGAAGGTGTTTGTGGTATACAGCAGGGTCCGGGAGGTGAGACTGACTGATCTCAGTAGGAAAACAGTGTTTAGGTTTTAATATCTGAAGGAATAAAACTATGGTGGATTATTTTCTATTTAACATTGCACTCAAGGTCAAGACAAAGGCTTTGTTATCCCCCTGGGCTTCCCCCAGGAGGAAGGCTTTTCCTTGGTCCCTGGGCCATTCATACATTCACACTCTCAAGACTTTCCCTGCTTCCCATGGTAAGTGTTGTATGTATATTATTAAAAAACATCCATTGAGACTAGAATCCATACAGTATTTGCAGTCAAGCACTTCCTTTTCCAAAATTATAGCTTTAATATAACAAACATAAAAAGGGAGAAAATAAAGAAAAAAGTGTGTGCTTGTCTTTGAGGGAGAGAAATAGAAGCCACACTGGTGTGTATTGGTCCTTGAGCAGCTATGGACCTTGGAGATGCTTTGTAATATCTGATTTGTGTTTATTTTCTAGCATGTTACAAGTGCATTATAACTAGAAATGGAGCCAGAATCTTATTACTGGAGACGGTGCACAGTGAAATGTCAACACAGGGCACTTCCATTTTACTTTTATTGCTTTAATGGATAGTTCATTTTGTGACAACATGGACTATTTGAATAATCTGACATTTGGGGGAAGTTTTTAAATTGATTTTATTCAATTAGCATTAATGTTGGGTTAAGACCTAATATAATAAAGAAAATATCTATGTCATTTTCTGTCTCTGTTTTAGAGTGAAGGAGTTTGGGCCAAGAGGACAACAAATACTGTAGAGATTTTTTTTTAACTGTAGAGATCATTATATTTAGTAATAACACGATAAAATTTAATTCATGTGTTTTTCAAGCATTCTTAATATGTTCGTTTGAACAGAATCTTTGGCAGGTACTGATAAAAGCTACAACTTACATAGTACTTATTATCCTTTACAAGTATATTATGATCCTCTAGTACATTATAAATAATCATCATATGTTTGTATGTATACACACACAAATATAGAACATATAAATCAAGTTAATGGAGTAATATAAATAAAACTGAACTAAAGAATTAAAAATCACTGTTGTTACTTTCTTATCATATGCTGTTCTTTTATTCTTCTGAGTATAGTGATCTCTGAAGAGAAATCTTTAGCACACACACCTTAACCCTGTATTATCCACTATCTTTTTACTCACTGTTAAGCTAGGAGATGGTACCTCATATTTTATATGTGGTTAAATAACTACCAATAGTATTAAAGAGACAGATAGGAGGAAATAGACATATATATATATATATATATATATGTATATATGTATATACTATATATATATATAGTGTTGCTTGTTTATTTGGAGATAGGATCTAACCATGAAGCCCTCTCTATGTATACCATACTGGCTTTGAACTCACAGAAATCCACCTGCCACTACTTCTCAACTTTTGGGCATAAAGGCTTACACCCCCACTTGGTGAAGGAAACAAGCTTTTACACCCCATGAATCCTGTGAAGTAAGTTATCACATTGTTAACACAGTACAATCAAAATGAAGTCAGTTTGAAGCTCAGAGGACACGCGTTCAAGTATGTTATTGTTATTCTGCTAATGCCTCCTGGCTTCCTCCCCACTTGTTCCCCACTCCTCTGAGGATTTAATACTGACATCATAGAACCCATTTTTCCCTTCCTTCTCTCCAATACAGCATTTCTCTTTGTTATGTTTCCTCACATTCTTTTTTTTTTTTGACAAAATAATAGATGTTTACGTTTTTATAAATTTTATTAATGTATTCTCTTATATATTGCATCCTGACCACAAATTCCCCCTCCTCCTCTCTTCCCAGTCCCTGGCCGCCACCTCTTTACTCCACATCCACTCCTCTATTTCTGTTCAGAAAGCGGTGGGCCTCCCAGGGATATCAACCCTGGGAGTTATGGCTTATCACATTACAATAAGACTTGGCTCCTCCCCTCATATCAAGGCTGGACAAGGTAACTCAGTTGAAGGACAAGGGTCCCAAAAGCAGACAGAAGCATCAGAAACAGCCCCCTCCCCGTATGTTAGGAGCACCACAAGAAGACTGAGGACACAACTATAACATTTCTACAAAGGACTTAGGTTAGACCCGTGCAGGGTCGCTGATTCTTAGTTCAGTCTCAGTGATTCCTTATGCATCCAGGTTGACTGATTTGTGGGTTTTCTTGCGATTTCCTTGACCTCTCTGGCTCCTACAATCCTTTCTCCCCTGTCTTTTGCAAGATTCATTAGGTTCTGCCTCATGTTTGGCTGTGGGTCTCGGCATCTGTTTCCATCAGTCGCTGGATGCAGCCTCTCTGATGATGATTATGCCAGGGTCCTGTCTTCAAGTATAGCAGAGTATCATTAGGAATTATTTCTTTACATTTTTTTTTTGTCCAAATTTGTTTCTATCCTAGGAAGCTGGACCATCTGAACCCTGGTTGTGGTTCTCTACACACTGTAAGAGGTGGGCTCCCTATCTTGGCATGATTCTCAAGCAGGACCAGCATTGGCTGGCCAATCCCACCATTTCCTCTGGGGATTTAACACCAACATCATAGAACAGATGTTTTCTTGTCCTCCTTCTCTCCAACACAGTATGTCTCTGTATTATTTTCCCTCTCTCATCCTTCTGAGACTGACATTCAACCAAGGACCATGTATGGATATAACCTAGAACCTCTGCTCAGATGTAGCCTGTGGTAGCTCAGTAACCAATTGGTTTCCCATAATGAGGGGAAAAAGGACTATTTCTAACAGGAACTCAATGATTGGCTCTTTGGCCTCCCCACCCCCTAAGGGAGGAGCAGTCCTGTTAGGCCACAGAGGAGGGCTTTGCAGCCAGTCCTGAAGATACCTGATAAAACAGGATCAGATGAATGGGGAAGAGGTCCCCACTATCAGTGGACTTGGAAAGGGGCAGGGTGGAGATGAGGGAGGGAGAGAGGGACTAGGAGGGAATGAAGGATGGGGACACGGCTGGGATACAGAGTTAATAAAATGTAACTCATAAGAAAAAAATAAAATTAAAAAAAATAAGAATGATTCTGTCTTCCAAAGATAGTATTTCTTTGACCATTTAATTTCTCTTTCCTGTCTCTCATGAGTTGTGTAATGGTAGTGAGATGGGCATTGAGTTATAGAATCAGAAAATCAAATCCCATTTATGTTATACTGGGACGCTTATATATTTTGCTTACTTATGAATGAGAACAAAACTGTATCACATTGCCATTCAGTATAATGTCATCTGAAAATGTGTTCTCCATATATTTGCACACGAATGACTTTTATGAAAATTGTTGAAAGTGGAAAAAATAAAGATGGAGTTGAAAGGCTAGCAATTAAACTTCTTTTTAGAAATGGAAATGAATTCCATCACTATCTATCGAGATCCATGATAGCTGTGATAATTGTTCTGAATAGCAACCATGACAAATACCGAAGTACTAAATTTTTCAAACTTGTTGGAGCAGTAGATTTCAAACAGCTTTAACATAGAAAAACATGTTGAGGTATTGATTTATTAATTGGCCCCATTCAATCGTGACACTTCGGATATTACAGAATACTCCATAAACATAAACATATAGACCTAGACACTGAAAATAAAATTAAAGAACTAAAATTGATCCAATCCAGAGACAAAAAAGAAAGTGTAGTAGTGATATTTGAAGTTACTGTCAACAAAACATATGTTGCTTTATCAAACTTATTAGCATATAAATATAAGATAAAAATAAGCTTTTTTTATCTTACTGTCAACAAAACATATATTGCTTTATCAAACTTATTAAGCATATAAATATAAGATAAAAATAAGCTTTCTAAATTTTTACTTAAGTAAAGATATACTATGTATGAAATTACTTTTATTTACTAGCATTACCATGAAATTATATTATAATCTTAATAGAGACTATCATAATAATCACATAAAAATAAAATAAATAAATTTGGTATGATTACATGGCTATAGTATGGAGGTTTGTGTGTTTGTTTATTATTAGATGATCAGGCTCTGTCAGTATTTTGTGCATGCTAGAAACTGTCTTAATAATGAGCTATAAGGTGCCTTAATTTAAAGAAGTATTTAAGGATTATTATAATCTGCTTTAGAAGAGATGAGCCAAGGCTATAAGGGAGGTGATGGGAGTAGGTAAAATCAGAGAGGTGAGCAAGGCTTTTGGTATAGTATTTGCTTCTAATATTTTCCTAAGCTTTGCCTACAGTGACCTTTATCAGTATAGGAAACAAGTAGCATAGAATAGTAATTAAGCAGGAATGGAAAAGACTAGGGGGAAAAGGCCCTGGAAAATACGTCCGAGAAGGAGGTAAATCTTACACAATTTTGGAATCCTGAAAGTGCTTTATCTTAGAAGTGGAGACTAATTAGAAAGACTTGCTTTTATAATCCAAACTCTTATTTATTTAATGCTCCCTGAACACAAAGTTACCTGAAGGTCAAGTCTCAGAGGCTATCTCACATGCTAAGCTGGCTGTCTAGTGTTCATGTCTGACTCCTTTCTTCTTGAGAACCGCCATGGCTTGTGACTTGCCTCTAAACCTCACAGTTGGGCATTGAGCTGACAATTCTATGACAATATAGATTAGAAGTGAAAGTCCACCCTAGAGGGGTTCTTTGCTGCCCGTAGAAGGAAAGCCCATTAGGTGAAAATCACTGGTGTCCTTTGAGAGATGAGGGCAGCGTTTGGGTTCTCCATACTCCCATGCCTCTATTGACTTGTGGATTTTCTTGATTTTTTTGTTTGTTCCTTTTGCTTTCTTTACCATACAATTAAAAGTTCCTGAGATTCTCTGTCCTTAATTTTTTTTTATTGTAAATGATAGTAGTTTTCATACTTGGTTCTTTTGTAAATGCTATCGTTATTCTATAGCATTCCTATTAAGTTCACAGACATACACACATCACAAACAAGACTACAAAATGACTCAGTGATGTCTGCAGGACTTAAATCATTTAAAGCAAAGTCTATAAATAATAGAATTAAGCTAGGACTTACTAGCAAAAACTGAAACGAAAAAAGTCATTGAAAGTCACCCATGATCTTTTCTAGTTCCTACCATTTGCCTGCAAATTTTGTGATTTCCTTGTTTTTAATAGGTGAGTAGTATTTGTTTAATATACTGGCTAGTTAGAAACGGGAGGGAGGGTGGGATCGGGAGGGGAGGAGGGAGGGGCTTATGGGGAGGATACAAAATGAATAAAGTGTAGTTAATAAAAATAAAAAAGTTAAAAAACCCAAAAACCTCCTAATTAATCTAAATTACAAAAGCATATGTAATTATATTTTTTATTTTTTTATTATTAGTTACATTTTATTAACTTTGTATCCCAGTTCTATCCTGCTCCCTCATTCCCTCCTAATCCCACCCTCCCTCCCTCATCTCCTCCCTGCCCCTTTCCAAGTCCACTGATCAGGGAGGACCTCCTCCTCTTTCATCTGACCCTGGTTTATCAGGTATCTTCAGGACTGGCTGCAAAGTCCTCATCTGTGGCCTAGCAGGGCTCCTCTTCCCTTTGGGGGTGGGGAGGTCAAAGAGCCCACCATTGAGGTCATGTCAGAAATATTCCCTATTCCCCTTACTAGGGAACCCACTTGGATACTGAGCTACCATGGGCTACATCCGATCAGAAGTTCTAGGTTATATCCATACATGGTCCTTGGCAGGAGAAACAGTCTTGTATAAAACCCCTGTGCCCAGATATATTTGGTCCTTGTGTAGCTCCTATTCTCTCCAGGTCATATTAACTCCCCCTTCTTTCATATGATTTCCTGCACTATGCCCAAGGTTTGGTTATGAGTCTCAGTATCTGCTTTGAGTAGTATTCCAATGTGTAAATGTACCACAATTTCTTTATCCATTCCTCCTATCAGTGGAGTAGGCAAAGGGCATAGGAAAATAAGAGGGAGGGAGGGATTGGGAGGAAAAGAAGGAGGAGGGTCCATCTGGGACACAAAGTAAATAAATTGTAATAAATAATTAATAAAAAATTAAAAATATAGAGTCACCCGTGGATTTCTAAAGGTTTTGTAAATCAAAGAAAGAAAGGAAAGAAGGAAGGAAGGAAGGAAGGAAGGAACGAAGGAACGAAGGAACGAAGGAACGAAGGAACGAAGGAACGAAGGAAGGAAACAGAGCTAATTCTGAATAGAATTAGCCTCACAAGCAAACAGGAGAAATATTATGTATCTGAGAGTATTAATTATCCTACAAGTATCCTAGTGGATACTGCCATTATCCTAAACGGCAGTGTTGATGAGTAAATGCCTAGAAAAATGCAAGATAACATGAATATAAAAAAAATGTTACATTTGAATAGCCCAAATTTTGTTACTGAAATTTTGTACTCAAGCTCAAAACATAAAAATGCTAACAGAAAAAGCTCAGCTTCTGTTGTTTACCAAATAGTAAAAGAGGAAATAACAGCAATCTTCAGTGAATTTCTTCAGAAAGAGGGCCGATAGGAAAGATAGTTTTTACATGTTTTTAAATATGTCTACTCTACCTATGATTACTTCTTTTTTCCCTGGAAGCATAACACCCTCCAGCACGATAAAAGCTATCCAGTAAGGATGATGCTTCCAACCCTTACCAGTCTTGCCCTGATACTTAATATACACAGTACAGTAATAACTGGCTCGGAAAGGTATGCTCATGGGTGCAATATGGCACAAACATCACGGCAGTTGGCCACACTGGTTGATTTCCTCCATGGAAATGGCGAGGCTTTCCCTATACTGGAGTAGATACTTATTCTGGGGTTTTATTTACCTTTCCTGAATCTAGCGCTTCTTCCCAAACTACCATCCATAGACTTTGAGAATGCCTTATACACCATCATGGTGCCTTATACACCGTCATGGTGCCTTACACACCATCATGGTGCCTTAGACACCATCATGGTGCCTTATACACCGTCATGGTGCCTTACACACCATCATGGTGCCTTATACAGCGTCATGGTGCCTCATACACCATCATGGTATTCCACACATTACTGCCTCTGACCAAGGAACTCACTTCAACCAGAGCAGTGGGGAAGTGGACATGTTCCCCAGTACCCTGAAGCAACTCTCCTGATAGAAATATGTAGCTGCTTTTTGAAGACACAGTTACAGCATCAAATAGGTGGTAGGAGCCTGGGGGACTGGGGATTTGAATATAGTGTATGCTTCACATCAGCATCCAAGATGTGGTATCGTTTCTCCCATAGGTGGAAACCATGGGCCCAGGAATAAAGCTACGGAAAACGGAATAAGAGATGTGCCTAATATTATTGTAACTTGTTATGCCACTTTTAATTGATATCCCTGAGAGGCCTGCTCTTCTTTGAGGAGAACTGGAGGAGGGGTGGGTCTGGGAAAGAAGAAAGATGAGGACTGAGGAGGGAACGGGAGAAGAGAAAGCAAGATAAACTGAGACCAGATGTAATATATAGGAGAATAATAATAATAATAGAATTTGTGTTTGTACAGAAAATTTGTAGAATTTTTCTCAATTTTTAAATTATGTAATGTAACATCAATTAAGAAAATGCCAGTGATTATCACATAAGTTTAGGGTACTAAAAGAATGTCCCTCAAGTGACATTAAAACCTATTCTAAAATTTACAATCACTGTGGTTGTATGGGCGCATAGTTATGTTAGGCATAAATATGACAAGATTATTGTTTTCATTTGTATATTAAGCATGACTTAAGGAGATATGGTTGTTTGTCAGGCTGACAAGGAGTGGACTTGTGATGGCTAATTTGATGTCATCTTACTACATCTGGAATCATCTAAAACCCAAGTCTCTGGGCATACCTGTGAGGGATTTTTTTTTAATTAAATCGTGGGAAATGAAGAGAACTTTAATCTGGATTTTTTGAGGTGGGTAGACCTATCTTTAATCACAGCCATACTTTCTGGTGGAAGCCTATATAAAAGACCTTCCATGTATTTTATAAGAAGAAAAGTCTCTACTCTTTGCTTGCTTACCTCACTTTAGCTGTAAGTCTATTTCCTCACTATCATTAGATACTACTTCTTAGGATTCTGGTATGTACTTAAGACCAGCTCAGATCCTATAAAATAAAAGAACTTCTGGAGATATCTTTATCCCTGATTTCAAACTGCAGTACAGAGCAACAGTAATAAAAAAACAAACAAACAAACAAAAAAAAAAACTGCATGGTATTGGCATTGAAACAGAACGGTGAATCAATGTAATCGAATCAAAGACTCAGAAATAAATGCACAACTTACAGACACTTGACTTTTGACAAAGAAGCCAAAACCATACAATGGAAAAAAGAAGGCATCTTCAACAAATGGTGATTGTCTAACTGGCTGTCTGCATGTAGAAAATGCAAATAGGTACATATTTATCACCCTGCAAAAAACTAAAGTCCAAGTGGATCAAGGACCTCAACATAAAAATCAGATACATCAAATTTATTAGAAGAGAAAGTGGGAATCAGCCTTGACCTCATTGGCACAGGAGACAACTACCTGAACAGAACACCAACAGCTCAGGCTCTAATATCAACAATTAGTAAATAGAACCTCATGAAACTTCTGTAAGGAAACAGAAGCTTCTGTAAGGAAAAGGTCACTGTCAATAGAACAAAACAACAAGCTACAGATTGGAAAAATATCTTCACCAATGCTACATCCAAGGGAGGGCTAATATCCAGAATATATAAAGAACACAAGAAATTAAACACCAATAAACCAAATAATCCAAAATATATCTGGGCACAGGGTTCTTTTCTGAGACTGACACTCCACCAAGGACCTTGTATGGATATAACCTAGAACCTTTGCTTGGATGAAGCCTGTGGTAGCTCAGTAACCAATTGGTTTCCCATAGTAAGGGGAAAAGGGACTATTTCTGACAGGAACTCAATGGCAGGCTCTTTGACTTTCCCACCCCCCCAAGGGAGGAGCAGTCCTGGTAGGCCACAGAGGAGGACTCTGGAGATACGTGATAAAACAGGGTCAGATGAAAGGGGAGGAGGTCCTCCACAATCAGTGGACTTGGAAAGGGGCAGGAAGGAGATGAGGGAGGGAGGGTGGGAATGGGAGGGAATAAGGGAGTGGGATACACCTGGGATACAGAGTTAATAAAATGTAACTAATAATAAAAAATTAAATTAAATTTAAAAAATGAGGTACAGAGTTAAATCAAGAAATCTGAACAAAGAAATCTCTAATGGCTGAGAAGGACTTAAAGAAATGTTTGTTGTTCTTATTCATTATGAAAATGCAAATCAAAACAATTCTGAGATTCCATCTTATACTTGTCAGAATGTCTAAGATCAAAAGCTCAAGTGACAGCACATGCTGATGAGGATGTAGAGAAAAGGGAACCCTCCTCAATTGCTGGTGGGAATGCAAACTTGTACAACCACTTTGGAAATAAATCTGTTCTTTCTCAGAAAATTGAGAATAGTACTACTTCAAGACGGAGCTGTACTACTTCTCAGCACATGCCAAAAGATGCTCCACCATACCATAAGAGCATTTGCTTAACTATGTTCATAGCAGCTTTACTCTTAATAATCAGAAACGGATGCCCCTTCCCCAAAGAATGGATAAAGAAAATATGGTACATTTACACAATGGAATATTATTCAACTATTAAAAACAAGGAAATCAGGAAATTTGCAGGCAAATGGATAGAACTAGAAAAGATTATCTTAAGTGAGGTAACTCAGACCCAGAAAGACACACATGGTATGTACTCACTTATAAGCAGATATTAGCCATATATTACAGAATAACCATACTACAATTCACAGAACCAAAGAAGCTAAGTAACAAGGAGGGCTCAAGGGAGGCCCTCACTCAGATAGGGGAATAGAATAATAGTGGAAGAAGATGTAGAGAGGGAACTGGGTAAAAGGGAGTGTGGGAAGAAAAACAGCAAGAGGGATCAGATGTGGGGAGAGTTGGGAGGGTTGGAGAGTGGGCTTGGAGAGAAAAGGGAAACTGAGGGCTGGGGCATCACTGAGACAAGCTGGAGACCTGAGACAGGGTAGGCTACATGAAGAATATGAGGATGTGTCTAGTTGAGCCTCCTGGCAGCGCTGTACATGGTGAACGAGGAGGCCACCTTCTAGCCAGGCTGGTGGTGGGAGCAGAACACCAATCCACCTACAAAACCTTTGACCCTAAATTTACTCTGACTACAGGATGTGCAGAGATAAAGACAGAGACTGAGGGAATGTCAAGCAGTGCCTGGCCCAACGTGAGACCTACTCCATGGAGAGAGAGTCAGCCCCTGACACCATTAATAATGCTCTGCTATGTTTATTGATGTGAGCCTAGTATAAATGTCCTCTGAGATGCTCCAATATGAGGTTCAAATATAAGAAAATTATTTCACATGCATATTTATTATTTTGTTTTTATTTAACAGATACTTTCTATAATAGTGTCTGTTAATAAGTAGCCTTTGAACAAGGGAGGCTCATTTAAAACTTTTTAAAGTATTTATCCAATAACTCCTTAATAATGTGATGTTAAAGTCAAACATCACCAGAACATACCCTTTGCTAACACAATAACTTTGTTTTCAATTTCAGGTATTTTAGTCAGTGATAGAGATGCCTTGAATTCTTGACTTAGTAAATAACCAACAATAATAATTTGAAAGTCTAGTTTCAGCTCTGCAGGTCTATTCTTTAAAGCTTGGGAAAGCTACAATATTGTGCTTATTAAAAAGTCTTGTCAAACCATTGAAAGACTTTATAAAAATGAAAATTTTCAATGACCATGAATCAGGTGTAAATTCTGTTTCTGCATCAGATGGTAAAAGTGTGTTAAGCCCATTTTCTTTTTGAATCTCAAATAGGTGATCTTTCCCAGCTTGTGTCTTCTACCCAAGAAACATTGTAAAGTAAAGAGTAGTAAGTAATTTGATTCTGTGTTCAGGAAAATTGTCATCTGACTCGACAGCTGTCGGCATTGGGCTCTGATTGCGTCATCTGGGGCAGGATCTTAGAAACAGCTTGTAGATCCTATGAATGCACTATGAGAAATGGTGGGCTTGTCCAGCTGTCATCCTGCAAGCTATACCTGGATACTAATCACTTTATTATTTTCTGCTTTAAATTATAATTACGCTAACTTTTTTTAAAAAATCATGTTAATGAACCATCTCCTTCTCCAGTTTCTAAATCTCATTTATGAAATAGCAATATTACTTCCCTAATTGATTTATCTTGGTACTTTTGTCAAAAAAATAAATTGATCATGTATGAGTGATTTCGATTCATTCACTTATATCTTTTCCATGATTTTCACGTAGTCATAGTCATAATGGGTCTCATGTAAATTCTTAAATTGAGAAGTATGAGACTAAGTTTTTTGCAATCATTTTCCCAAGACTCTCTAACATGGTTCGGCTCATTATAATTCCACATATGTTTTAGAATCTTCTCAAATTGTACAATAAAAACTTATTAGAAATTCAATCTAAATTTCATTGACTCTCTACAATAGTGTTGATAAAATGTATGTTTTAACATTGCATTTTCCATTCTATGGTTGTTACATATAGCTCCATTCATTTCCTTTTGTTACATCTGTAAAAGTTCATTATAGCTTCTAGTGTGTAACATTTTTCATAGCTTTGTTTGGTCACTCTGCTGTTTAATTAACAACAAAGTTAAATGTTGAAACTCTGCCCAGTATTTTTCTGCACAAGCCTTTGATGGACTTTATGATGAAAATAAGTATATAAGATGGAATTCATTCAATATTTGAATAATAGTATGAGTGGTCATGAGTTCAGTCTCAATTTAGTGGCTCAGTAATATCCAATAACGGCCACTCCTATATTTAAAAAAAAATAGAACAAGACACATACTTCACTTATTGAAATTGTGACCAGAGGCTCACAGGAAGTTGAGTCTGTATTTCTTTCCCTTAGGAGCAATGTTTCTGATGTCTGTACACTTAGTGTTCTCTGTCACTTCATGGGAAGCAGCAAACACTAATATGACTCACTAGATGATAACAAATATATTATCTAAGATAAATTTCAATGTTTAGGAAATATTTATTGGAAAATATACCAGAGGCCAGTATTTGCCTTGGTGACCAGGGATAATTTAGAGACAAAAGAATAATGGGAACAGGGACTGTCTCTGACATGAACTGATTGGCCTGCTCTTTGATCACCTCCCCCTGAGGGGGAAGCAGCCTTATCAGGGCACAGAGGAAGACAATGCAGCCACTTCTGATGAGACCTGACAGACTAGGATCAGAAGGAAGGAAAAGAAGCCCTCCCCTACCAGTGGACTTGGGGAAGGTCATGAGTGGAGAAGAGGGAGGAGGGGTGGAGGGAGGGAACTAGAGTGGGGCTACAAAGTAAATAAAGTATAATTAATAAAAAATTAAAAATGGAAAAAATAAAATAAAAATGTATTTATTTTTATTTAAAAAAAAAAAAAGAATAGCCAGTGCTATTCTGATCACCTCCCCCTGGGGGTGCAGCCTTGGCAGGCCACAGAGGAAGACAGTGCAACCAGTCCTGATGAGACCTGATGGGCTAGGATCAAATAGAAGGGGAGGAGGACCTCCTCTATCAGTGGACTAGGGGAGTTACATAGGGGGAGAAGAGGGAGAAGGGTGAGATTGGGAAGAGATGAGGGAGGGGGCCACAGCTGGGATACGAAGTGAACAAATTGTAATAAATGATAATAATTAAAAAAAAGAAAAAATCACCTCCAAGGGGGGGGGGGGAAGTATAGCACTGGCTATGGCTTCTTAATATCTCAACTTATGAATTGGCAAGGCTGAGTCTAAAAAGAACCTTCCTTTACAATGTAATTATAGTACTATTCGTACATGTCAATAATATGATAAATACCTGAGAATTTTATCATTTGTAGATAATTGAAAACTAATCCTTCAGGATTCATGTGGGAAAATCTAGACAATGGTATTGGGAGTAATTACTCCTGGGTTATATACCAACAATTCAGAAGAGTGGGCACTGATTTGTTCACCTGATTATATCTCCTTTAAGAAGGAACCCATAAAGAAGACATTAATGCTTTTGAATTTGTAAACTATAATAAGTCACCTCATGCAATCATCCTACAATCAAAGTTTTAAAAAAATGATCTCACATTTTTTAGCCATAAATAGTTTAAGCACAAAGATATAACTATTAAATATTTATTAAATTTTATTTCAATTTCAAAATTTAAGATTTTATCTTTCTTTTAAGGGTTTTAATCATTCTTAAAAGAAAAAAAAATACAGAAAACACTAGCACAAACTGAGCAACAAACTAAAAAAACATGTCTGTATTAGCCATGACTCAGCTGGTCATCTGCCTGAAGATTCTTTGCTAATTTCAAAAAAATATGGAATGGAAATGAGAAGTGACTCAGCAGTTAAGGGGTCTAACTGTTCTTACAGAGAACCATAGTTTCAGTCCCAGCCCCTACATTTGGTGGCTCACATTTCCCTGTAACTCCAGAGCCTGCTGATTTGACACCGTCTGTTGGCCTCCATAGACACTGTGCTCGTGTGGCATACATAAACACAGATACACACCCATACTTGTAAATACAAATAAAATCATTCTTTTAAAAACATACAGAGAAAAACACTACAAAGAGCAAATATTTTCTTTAAAAGGATATTTTAATAATTAAATATTTTATTTAAATTTTTGTTATGTCACCATAAAAAGTGAAGCTATAGTAAATAACTATCAAATTGATTTCCTTTAAAGCAAAGCCATGAACTAGCTGTCCACACTCAAATGGCTGCTGCTTATTTGATTCTCTTTCATTGATCACTGATATGCGACTTGAGTTTGCTGTTTTGTCAGTATATATTTATAGACTTTGAATACATTTTAACAATGTATTCAAAGACAATGATCTGCATTTAGAATAATAACATATGAGAGTTCTGAATTATATTAAACATGGTGTTAATATTATTCTTTTGAATAAAGTCTAGAATTTTAACCAGCATTTTGAGGTATTTTGTACTGTAGATTTTGTGAAGTTAAATTCCATTTGCAGCTTTTTATATTTTTACCTTGTTGTAGTAATTAATATAATGTTATATGTTTGGTTTTATTTTGGTTGTTAAATAAAATATGGCAAAAATAATCTAAAACACAATAACAGGGTATCATGTTGATTAATTTTAAAAACACACAATTGAAAGTGTCAATGAATAAACAAATTAGATGGATGTTCAATTCAATTTTTTTATACTTTTTACTCTAAATTATAATTGCATCATTTCTTTTGCTTCCACTATCTCTCCAATTCCCACATATTCAAATTTTGCTTTTCTCATCCATCCCATTTTTTAAAACACAACTTGATCTTTTTACTTTTTTTGCTAATATGTAAATCATTTTAAGGTGAATTTAGAAAATAATACAATTAATTAAAATCTCTTATTCTGTGTTCAAGAAAAAACATTTTATAAATATGATTCTCGACTTTTGTTATTGTTGAACTCTGAATAGAAATGTATCTCAAAACTCCTTAATGGGGAGAGGAAGGAGGGAGTGCACTCAAAATCATGTAAGACTTCATATTATCATTATTTTTTATTTGAAAATTATAGAATAGATATTTATAGAAGATTTGATGAATTATAAGAAAATCACAGAAACACTTTCAGTTACAAACTTGATCAGACTTGGAATGGGAGCAAGAACATAAGGAAAGTAACAAAAGCTTAACATAAACTGGAGCATAAAGTTTTGGTGTAAGAACCTAAGTAATTATATAAATCAGTGGAAATGAATTCATTCAACATGTTAAGCAGAAATAATCTTAAAACAAGTTATCCAAAAGAATTCTAAGGAAGCCTGGGGATGGGCAAGTAAGGAAAGGAACTAATAAGGTAGGGTCCTGTGTACTCTGTTGTAGTGATACAAACTGTTACCTTGTATGCTGAGCTAAAGAAAACAGGGAAAAGGAGAGAGCCAAATCTTGAGAGATGCCCTGTGTTTGGCGCTTGAGTTACTACACCCTGACACAAACATGTTTGCATGCACTAAATAACACAATTAATTAAAAGACTGTTGTTATGGATAGATATGTAAAACCTAAGGCCAGAAAAGAATGCTGACGGAAGTATGGCTATCGTTGATATGTGACAAAAGCAGGATTATGAACATTTGAGAGAAACTTTTCTGTTGAGCTAGTATTAAATGGGAGGAAAGGATTGTTTTGTAATACTAATGGATGCAGTTGGAGTATTTACAGAAGCAAAATACACACAAAATGAAATGCACAAAACCACTCAGTGTAGAAATAAGTGGAAATTTTCACCCAGTCATACTGAAAAAAGTACATTTACTTTATTTCCAGAGATTAAAAAATGTGAATAAATGTTATTGAGTACAATAATGAATATACTCAGAGAAAAAAACTAACATTTATTCAAAATTATTTTTAATTAATTAATTTATTTATTTATTACGGTTTATTCACTTTGTATCCCAGCTGTAGCTCCCTCCCTTGTCCCCTCCCAATCACACCCTCCCTCCCTCATATCTTCAAAGCTATGCTCCTCCCCAAGTCCACTGATAGGGAGGTCCTCCTCCCCTTCCATCTGACCCTCGCCTATCAGGTCTCATCAGGACTGGCTGCATTGTCTTCCTCTGTGGCCTGGTAAGGCTGCTTCTCCATAGTGGATAAAGACTAAATACTTCTGCTACTATTCCTGTGATGATTAGCCTTAGACTCTGCTAGTGAAGAATCTAAAAGCCCTTGTAAAAATGTGTGTTCCGCTAATTGAGGGTGGGGGTGGGAATATCAGTCATAAATACCAATCAAGTCCAGTTTGTTGGCTGTGCTGTTCAAGCCTTCTACCTCCTTGCTCTGTCTCTGCACATCCTATCAGTGTTGACAAATCCACGTGTAACATAGACTCTTTCTTTCTGCATTGAGGTGTACAGTTTATAATTTACACAATCTGGAGCCTGGTTTTAGGCGCCTACAAAGTGAGAAAATTCCTGTGTCTTTAGAGGATCTTTGTGGCTTTAGAGAATATCTACCTCTTTGATCCTTTTATTACGCTCCTCTCTGTCTCTGCTGCACTTCCTGGTATACTGACTACTGCTTTCCTGTAGGTCCCCACGCTAGATGGGGGAGGGTACAGCGTTGCCCATCCAGGACTTCTCTCAGAGAGCTGTCAGGAGCTTTCAAGTCAGTCCTGGGCCTACTTAACTCCATAGAGACCACATCATGTTAAAGTCAGTTAATCTTCGGTTTCCCTGCCAGAGAAATGGTTCCTCAGAAATCACGTGGCTGGCAGTCGCTACTGCTAATCTCAGCAACGGGTTTGGGAAGTTCCTGACTCCGCTCTACCCCTTCCTCCCCACTTTGGTATTTGAATTGGTGCTTCAGTAACTTTTGCCCATCTTTAATCAGGTCCACATGTGCAAATTGCGTACGTTCCCTCCCCTGTTTTTTGGTCTTCCCCTCCTCTGTAACTAAAGCTGTATAAACTGCTGGCCCAATCATTTCAGTGAACGAACTGTCCTCCAGCACAGTCTCCTGGGTTTCTCATATTTGCTGTACTCGCTGCTGCAAGACCCTGCTCCCCCAGAGACTGCTTGTGCTGATTGGCCAATCGGGATCAGGACCTACACTTTTTTTTACTTACATTTAGCATGACATTTCTGTGGCGTGTATTTGCATTTGGATTTTTGTCTGATCAATGTTTTTGATTGGTGTCCTTAAATTAACTGTTAAGTTAATGTACTTAGCACTGATACAAATATTATTTGGATCATAATTTTATTCATGTCCTTAAAAAAACACCTTTTTAAAATCCTTTTTCTTATTTTGCTGCATTTGAATATTTTTATAATAACATTTGAACGTGTGTGGTGTGTGGTATTTTTGCTCAGTCTCTTCCTGATACCTTTTATGAAATTGGAGGAATGGTAACTTGGTACCCAATGTTTAGTATTGTGGAAAAATGCCTGTGTCAGTTAGCTTTAAGGGAAGGCAGTTTTATTTTGGCTCATAGTTTCAGAGGTTCCAGTCATTGGTTATGTGGGGACAGGAGCATTACAGGTAACCCTGAAGGAGCACTTCATGCTCTGGGAGCACCACGGGCTGCTTACCCTGTGGTCCTTTAGGGACATCTAGAACGCAATCTACTTTGCACAGTGTGTGCATGATAGCTTGTTTCCCGCTTACTGTGACGGTGTCTCAGTTTTCTCAGCTTGTATCTCCTCCATGGTATGTTCTTCGTGGATATCACACTTGCACAAGAAATGAGGTTTTTTTTTTTTAAAGGTATTTTTCTTTCTGCTGCTGTTTTATGGTTTTCTTGCTTTTGCTCTTTCTTTCCTGTGATCAGCAGGTACCTTTACTTGCTGTTCCTTTCACTGAAGAAGTTCCTTTGTGGTTTCTTTTAGAGAAGAAAAAATAAAAACAAACTCCTATAATTGTCCTAGAGTAAATTCATCTTTATGTCTAAAGAGTATTTTAAGTATAAAAATCATAATTAATAGTTATTCCCTCTCGATGCTTTAAATTATTCTTCCATTATCTGCTGGAATCTTTGATGTCTCACGAGACACTTGCAGCCATTAAAATTTGTTTCCATTATAGGTGTTTATCACTTTACATTAGCTTCTTTCAATTTTTTCTTTCTTTTTATTTTTAGTTTGATTCTAATGTGTCTTCAAGTTTATAACAATTAGGACTCTCATAGCTTCATAAATCTTTTAATTTATGCATGTCACTGAAAGTGGAAGTTTCTGCTACTATTTCTTTAAACACTTAGCAAAATATCCTTGAGCTAGCTTATGTTTTTGCATTTGTCTTCTGCTAAATAAAGATATATTAGAACACATTTGTCTTAGTTGCTTTTCTTGTCACTATGATAAAATAATCTGATAGGAGCAACTTAAGTATGGAAAAATTTGCTTTAGCTCACAGTTCTAGCATGTTATTTGATAGCCTTTTGGTATCTATTTCAAATCTGAATTTTAGGCTTAGTGGCTACTCAGATTCTTTATTGCCTAAAGGTTTTATGTCTTTGTGTCCAAACACATTTTTCATACTAAATGCTTTCAATAACTATCATCTTAACATGAATGTTTGTTCAGTACACTGGAGATGTCATATTCTCTTTAGACCTTTGCTGAGTTACCTGAGTAATATCTTTTATTATCTGTCTGCTACTGCATGTAACAAGGACACAGCTGCAAATTCTGTATGTGCTGATTCAACCAACTGTAGATTGAAAGAATTCTGAAAAATGCATTCATATTAAATGCAGAAATATTTTCTTGTCACTATTTCCTAAATAATGTATCAAAACAACTCTTTACATGACATTTGCATTGCATTAGGTGTTAAAAGCCAGCTGGGGATGAGTTAAAGTATAACAGGGTATGCAGAGGCCACATGCAAATCTTTCAGCACTTTATATAAGGACATGAACACTGGCAGAACTTGGTATCTTCTGGGCTCTTGAAAACAGTTAGCATTGTAAGTCTGGAGATGATTGCTTATGGGTTATTTTAGTAACTATATTTCTACTTAAATATAGAAATTATTTTAGTAATTTAAAATAGTTTAGTAATTATTTTAGTAACTTAGGATTACCCATATGAGTAGTAGCATTTAAAAAAATCAAATGAGGGCTGGAGAGATGGCTCAGCGGTTAAGAACACTGGCTGTTCTTGCAAAGGTCCTGAGTTCAATTCCTGGCAACCACATGGTGGCTCACAACCATCTATAACGTGATCTGATGCCCTCTTCTAGAGTGTAGGTGTATATGCAGATAGAGCACTCATATACATGAAATAAACAAATCTTTAAAAAAAATCAAATGAAAGTAAAACATCTTATTCTTGTTGCTTTTAGTTTAAAACATGTGAAATAGTAATTGTTTTCCTGCTTCAGACTTTTTATTATACCTCATCCTTTGTTTCAGAGATTGCTGCTGATACTAAGTTGGCAGCTTCCGAAGTCCCCAGTCTGTATCACAGCAATAGGAAAACAGGAGCAATGCCTACGGTGACACAAGTAGAGCAAGGACACATGAGTACCAGCAGCAGTCATTTAGTGGATGATAGTTAGGGTTCATTAAAAACACAAGAAATGTCAACAGTGACTGTTTCTCAGTAGACAACTTCATGTAACACAGTGTGTAACTGGGAGAAGAGATGGACTAAATTTGTTTCCATGTGTGGTTCCATCTAAAAATCTTCATCCGGAAATTCTAAGCTCAGTTCATTCTCAAAGCCAGTTCTACATTCACAAAGTTGAGTTCCTACTAAGATGGTATCAGTTACAATGCTGAGGTAGTCCTGGACTTTTATACAACACACAATCATGTGTAAAATAAAAAAAAATGCACTTTAACATTGTTCATGCCATGTGTCTGTCACTAGTGGATGCTAAATAAGGTGCTTTGTTTTAATCGGGTTTTGTTTTGGTTTGTTTTTTCACTTTTGAAAATGTATTTATTTATTATTATTTATTACAATGTATTCATGTTGTTTCCTGGCTGTAGCCCCCTCTCTGGTCTCCTCCTAGTCACACTAACCCTCCTTCTTCCTCCCCTATGCCCCTCCCCTAGTCCACTTGATCCTAGCCTATCAGGTCTCATCAGGACTGGCTGCTTTGTCTTCCTCTGTGGCCTGGCAAGGCTGCACCCCCCCAGGGAGAGGTGATCAAAGAGACAGCCACTGAGTTTATGTCAGGGACAGCCCCTGATCTTCTTATTGGGGAACCCACTTGGATATATGTTTTTTTTTAAATTTCGAAAGCAAACATGCTACCTGAGGTAATCCCCAAGACTCTCGGAACTATCCTGCTGTTTGATGTGCAGCGTAGTTGACAGTCTCCCACAGACACCATTTGAAGCCCAGTTCCTTGGTTCTCTTGCACTGTGAGGCAATTCTATGGCCTTCATTTTATCTATAAATAATGTCCAAGTAACCATTTAGAGAACAGTGTCAAGAGAAGTCATCCACTGTGCTGTGCCAAAGGTGAAAATAAAATATGTTGCACAGTTATAGTTGGCTTTACATTTATACAAAGTTTAGAATGAACGTGACTCCTCTCTGGAGAACATATGGCTTAGCAAGAACGATGGGTAGACAATCTGTTTCTAGGCTGATGCTTTCCTGACTTCAACATCTCTCGTTCTTTCCATTGGAACATGTTTTCCGGGAATCAAAGAAAACAGCCTTATTCAGATATTGGTGATATACGTACTGTTGGATATAAAGTCATCTGAAGAAAAAAATGTTTTGCTTTGCTTTTTTTTGAGAAAGAGACAGATGGAAAAATAGAATACTCTAGGCAAATGATATGACAAGCCATAAGTAAAGATCGCATCTCATTTTAATCCTCTGATGACACTTATCTAGCATATTAAATAAGAATGCCGTTCATAACAATGTTCTGACAAGATTAGAAAATTGTTTTTAAGGAAGCTGGAATAGAAAGGTAGAAGGTAGAGATGTAGGTAATGAAGGTGAAGTGTGAGAATATAACAAGTCCTATGCTTCGTAAATAGTAAGGGAATGACACTTAACACAGCATTTTGTCTCTGCTATATAACCTCCCCCCACTGTGTGTGTGTGTGTAATGTCTCTGTGTGTGTGCTTGCGTGTACTTGTAGGTTTAACACATTAAAGATTCCTAACACAGGATGCCAAACTGCATTCAGTTTGAAGACATTCATAGGAAACTTAGAGTATCCTGAATGCATTGAGAGTGTGAGATTAATATATCACTTTCACTTTGTGACATTTGGCCAAGAGTGAGCCCACATTTAAACTCTTTGCTTCTCTCTGTGTGTCTTCAAACATCACTGTCTGCTGTATGAGTCTTAATCTGTGCCTGCCTGAAGATTGTCTTGTTAATTTTTCCCTCTGCCTGTTTCTGTCTTTCAGTTTCTATCCCTAACAAAGGGCTTTGCTCTTTCTTTCTTTCTTTCTTTCTTTCTTTCTTTCTTTCTTTCTTTCTTTCTTTCTTCCTTCCTTCCTTCCTTCCTTCCTTCCTTTCTTTCTTTCTTTTTTTCTTTCCTTCTTTTTTGACAATACAGAAAGCATTACATAGGAAGCTAATGGAGGATAATTTACAGAAATCAATAACAAAGTTTTTGAAAGTTATAGGGGTTTGGATGAGAATGGCTCCATAGGCTTATGTATTTCAATACTTGACCCTCACTGGGGGACTGTTTGGGAAGGATTAAGAGCTGTGGTCTTGAGGGAGAAGGTGTGTCATTGGGGGTAGGCTTTGAGATTCCAACAGACTCACTATTCTTTCTTAAGTTGCCTTGTTCATGGTGTTTTATCACAGTAATAGAAAAGTAGTGAAGACTCAGGAGATTAAGCCACCAAATCTGAATGAACCAAGTAACAAACAGCATCATAAGCAGAATTGTTTATCAACCAATATTCATATATTGACTTTGACATTTATATTCATTTTACAAGGCTTGTTCCAACCTCTGTTCACTGTTTTAAGCAAGTTATTATATTAACACATGTAGAAGCACGCATACATTACTCTGGACCAGGAGCATTTAAGAGTTCATAATTTAAGATTGTTGCTATGTATTAGCTTAGCTTATAAAAAGTTGATTGCATAGTGAATCTAAAGCAAGAAATGTTGGTTTTAATATGGTTGTATTAAAGGCAGGTTACACAAACAAACTGGACACATAGTAGGATAAAAGCCAAAGTTTTAAATGACCTCGGATTTATTATTAACTCTGGCTATCAAGTCCAGAAAAAGTTAGTTTCTTAGACTGTAAGCGCTATCTTGTCATAATACATACCAGTCCTTTGGTTGCTTTTCATCGAGCCTTTGGTATTTGTTGGTATTGGACACCTCTTTTCTGAATGAAGTCTATCTGTACTATTCAGTTAGTAAAGGCAGAGATGGCCCAAACCAAACTAGTTGACCCTTAAAGTCATTACTCAGCACTTGAATAAAGGACTTTCTTTTTAAAATGTGTTTTGAATGGAGAATGCAGATTCTAATGCCTTTTTTTCTAAATATTTTAATCAAAATATACTTAGAATCCAGGTCTGGTGAGGTCTTAGCAAGTAAATGCTTGTAGAAGCAGGATGACCTGAGTCCTGATTACGGTACCCATACAGGAAGCCAAGCACAGCACACACTTGTAACTAGGGGTTGGAAATGCAGACAGAGGAGAATCCCCAAGGGTAGCTAACCACATGAAGCAGCTTAGTAGGTAACCTCCAGGCCAACAGGAGACTGTCCCCCAAATAATGTCAAATGTGTTTAACTAATACACATTAGATTGACCTCAGGAATCAACAGGCATAGTCCTGCACATATGTACAAATATGCTACACAAATTTATTTATAATCCAAACACTGCAAATGGCATACAGGAAAGGGAGAACGGGAAATCACATCCACAAAGCAAACTGTTATTGCCAGGGCTACGCATGGGTTGTGAAACAGTCAGAACTCTGACATGAACACTGCCTATGGCCAGGCTGTCTAGTAGCAGCATTTTGACTTATGGAATAGAACTGATCTTCCTATTGAAACTGTAAGGAAAGACAGTAATGTTCTACCAACATGTGAGAAGGTCAGCGAAAGCTACCAGTCATGAAGAACTGAAACTATCTGGAGAGCTGGCTTTGGGGAGCGCTCCCCTACTGTGCAGTGAGATGGCATGAGTCTGGGAAAGGAGCCTTGCCTGGCCACTGCTCAACACCAAGAGTGAAAATGACAATGCCCTCCAGTCCTTTCTTTGTTGAAGATAAGAAAAGCAATGAAACCCAACACTACAGATTAAAGGAATATATTGAAAAGCAAAGGGAGCCAAAGGATGAGAATCAAAGAAAGGCACTTCTAGAAATGACCCCCATGGGAGCCCATAGGCAGTTCTGAGGGTCATCTGAAGTACTTGATAGGATGCGAGAGACATAGCATGGCTCCAAGCTGAATAGAGCACAGTTCCCACTGAGGGGAAGAACACAGCACTATGAATCAGGAATGAGTGACTAGAGAAATGACAACAGTGTGAAGGAAGAAGGTCAGAGGCTTAGCTGGAGGGACCACAGGGAGGCTTGGCCACCCATTGGGTTTCTGTGAAAAGTGTGTAGCAGCCATGTATGCTAACACAAATAAAGCTTTCTTACTCTGTCCTTTAATGATTTCAAACTCATAATGCATTGTTTCACTTCAATTTAAACAATGTTTACATGTTTTCTATGTGGTAAGATCATCTTCTTCAGCAGGATATTTTCATTCTCAGCCTCATGACTGGATAGTGTAGATCACTTTTAACTCTCTTTTAGGGAAACCAAGGGATTATGATTTTACATTAACCCAAATGAGTTTTGAGATACAATTCCATAACCAGTTAGCCTATGTCTAGAGTCTATCTCTAACTTCCAATAGCTATATAGCAATATAGTAGCTATTAAGCAAATGAACCCATGTGCAACACTTTCTTCTTTGTAAAACAAGATTAATAACAATATCTTCTACATGTCATGAGTTTTCACAGGTGTATAACATGCAAAGTTTTATTCTACTGCCTAGTAACAAAAAATGAGTAAACATTAGAAATCATCACCTCAAAACAACAGCAGCAAAAGAAAAACAAGAATTAAGGCAAAATTTGACATCATTTTCAAAATAAAAGGACTCTTATCCTTAGTACAGATTGTGCTTAAATAATTCTATGGATTTAGAAAGTCAGTTTTGATAGTAGATAGAAGTTTGTATGTAATATAGGAATAATATAATATAAGAGATTTTCTTTTTTAATTTTATTTTTAAAAATTAGTTACAGTTTATTAACTTTGTATCCCAGTTGTAGCCTGCTCCCTCATACCCTCCCACTCCCACCTTCCCCCCTCATCTCCTCCCTCCCCCTTTCCAAGTCCACAGATACGGGAGGTCTCCTCCCCTTCCATCTGACCCTAGCTTACCAGGTTTCTTCAGGACTGGCTGTAATGTCCACCTCTGTGGCCTGACAAGGCTGCTCCTCCCTTGGTGTGTGTGTGGGGGGGGTGGGATCCAAGAGGTAGCCAATATTGTGGTACTTTTACACAAGGGAAAACTACTCAGCAATTAAAAACAAGGAGATTGTGAAATTTGCTGGCAAATGGTGGGATCTAGAAAATTTCATCCTGAGTGAGGTATCCCAGAAGGACAAAGACACACACGGTATATATTCACTTATAAGTGGGTACTAGACCTATAAGATAGGATAAACATACTAAAATCTGTACACCTAAAGAAGATAAACAAGAAAGAGGACCCGGGGTAAGATGATCAATCCTCACTTAGACAAATGGGATGGACATTGGAAGTAGGAGAAAACAAGTAACAGGACGGGAGCCTACCACAGAGGGCCTCTGAAAGACTCTGCTTTGCAGTGTTTCAAAGCAGATGCTGAGACTCATAACCAAACCTTGGGCAGAGTACAGAGAATCATATGAAAGAAGTGGGAGTTAGTATGACCTGGAGAGGACAGGAGCTCCACAAGGACCAAATATATCTGGGCACAGGGGTCTTTTATGATACTGCATCTCTAGCCAACGACCATGTATGGAGATAACCTAGAACCTCTGCTCGGATGTAGCCTGTGGTAGCTACATTCAAGCGGGTACCTTAGTAAGGGAAACAGGGACTATTTCTGACTTGAGAGATTTTCTAAATAAAATAATTATCAATATATAATTGATGTGTATAGAACCCATTTAGGAAATCAACAGAAAATCCCCTTTTGAACATAAGAAAATAAATAAATTTAGCTTACCTTTTGTATGATTTCCTCTGGATTGAGATCATCTCTCTTTTATGTATCCTTAAAAATAGTTTAACAAAACATGAATGATTAAGAAGATGTGAAAAAAGAAAACAATTTTGAGCATAAACTGAATCATCAAATCTGCACTTCAAAGAATTTATTTAAAATATGAACATGCCCTAATTATTTGAAGTAAATTTAAAGGTTTTAAGAAAGGTCTTAAATATGTGTGTGTGTGTGTGTGTGTGTGGTTGTGTACATTAAAATGAATATCAGCATTAGGAAAGGGAGAAAGTTATATATAAAAGTATATTAATAGATGTTCTGGTGTGAGCATGAGATTTCAAAGATTGAATTGCTCTATCCTGTGATTTAAAATCTGTATTGCAATTATTATATGTATCTTGAGCAATGTAAGGATGACTAGAACTGTGTGGAAAATCCCTTATTTATATGATGTCATTATAGATTATCTTTAAAATCTTTAAATATGACTTTAATGGTACATAGCAAAGCTACATCCTGCAAAGAAATAGTTTTCATCAGATTTTATAACAGGAATCAATTCTGACTTTCAACGACAAATAAATCAAATGAGGTAATATCATCCACGCAAACTTAATCTAAATAGTAAGTCAAGACTGGGAAATGCTTCTACAGTAAAAGACGCCACTTGTGGTTCTTTCCTTATTTTTTCTGTCAGTCACTTAAAGTATTATTTCTCATCCATAATTTTGCATTATCTCGGGTAGTAGATGGTAGTCCAAACAAGGTTGAAGGGGTGGTTATATAATATACTTAATGATCCTTGAGAAATGCATATGCCCAATATCACAGGACAATATTTCTGAGACATGAATCTACTGTTACCAAGGATAAGTAAAGTTTTCAAAAGTATATTGCATATGTGTTAATGTCTCCAAAGGTTAAAAACATCAAACTCTGAAATATCATGACCTGACACTAATGACCCAATAATAGGTTGACATTTGCAATTCTTCCTGGGGGGTAATAGCCCACCATATGCAAAGATCAGCGTCTGCATTTAGCTGCTTATCTCAAAGGGAAAAAAATATGAGTAATAATAGTGCAAAGGAGGTTAATAACAGGTGCAGGCTTTGCATAGCTTTTATCAGTCCGTTTAGAAAATGAACTGAGAATTGCTGTCAACTTGATTGGGAAGGGGAAAGGAAGAATGGACCCATATGGGAGCCATCAGTCAGCTTCCAGTGCGTGCATGAAGGTTGTTTGCAAGGTTACCTGCACGGATGCAACGGAAGCTGGAATTTGCATGTCAAAGCTTTGTTCCTTTTATAACATACTGCCACACAAATCGTTGGCCCTGGGGCTTAAATTTCACAGATGTCTAAACTCATTTAAAAATTAAAGTGCAATAATTTGTCATCCACAATGTACCCAATCATTCCAAAATTTTAGGAGATCTTGTTTTGCCATTATCTTTTGTTCTTACCTGTTCTTGCCATTTAAAATTCTAATGTTTCATTGACTTATCTCAGATTTCCCTTTGAAAACTCATGTGTCCTTTGATAAGAATAATATTCTTTGAGGCCATTATACTATTATTAAATCTAGGAGGATCAAAAAGAATTCATATTTAAAAATCACAACTAAAAATAACTCAGCATTAAGCTTTCTATTGTAGTTTTCTAGCTATGAAAAAAATGTTTCATAGGTGAGACATTTTCATGCTTGTTATTTAATTATTATTTCAGCCTCCAACCTAGCAATTTCAGAAATTCTGGTGAAGAATATTTACAGTACATTTTGCTCTATGAATTGTTTCATCAAAATAAATGACCTTACATCACCAGAAAACATCTCAGACGCAATGAACCAATAAATGTATAATGGCTTACTATAGATTATATTTATTAGCATTGCCATTAATTAGCATCTTCTTCAGTAACACCGAAAGTATTTCATAATAGAATATTAGCATCAAGTCCGTAGAAAAATCATTTCAGAAGATAAAGCAGGAAAAGATCTATTCCCTAAGCCTAGATGTGTATTTGTGATATAATTCTGTACTACGAAACCGTGAAAGGTGTTATTTTTAGTTGTAGTTTTCTTCCCTGTAAGTTTACAGTAAATGCTAATGTTTGTATGTTTCTTGCTCATATTGTTGGGATTTATTCCACTTTCCTTGGTTGATTCCTTCCTACAACTTTGGTGTTATCCCCTTATCAGTCATCATCAAAAAGAAACAACTTCCTAGACCTGTTTTAGTTTTTCACAATGCTGTATAAATACTTTCTTCCGAATTTATTGAAAATGACATGAACCAAGAGACAACAAAGCTTTGACAACTTGGGTGTCCTGCAAGGAAGGGGAAAGAAAGCCCGTCATTAAACAAAGGCTTTATAGTGAAAATACAGAAATGAGTTTTAAATTATGCCAAAAATAGGCCAAAATTCTCACTACACATATTAGAGGTTACAATAATAAATCTGAGTTATTTTAAATAAATATATTTGTGTTTGCTGAAAACTATACTATGCGCTATGTCAAATATTCTCAAAGATTGGAATACAGTCAGAAAAAGAGGACAATCATTCTAACTCATTCTGCCAATATTGGAAGGCTTCTTGCTCAGTTCAAGACTTGTATAAGTTAATGATTCATTTTTCTCTCTTTTACTAAACAGATGCCTACTTGATCACTTTAAAATACATGATAATCAAATGTCAAAAAGTTTTGCATGTATAAGTTTACAGAAGCTATTTTATAGATAGATATAGATCTTTTATATATATATTTTATAGATAGACTAGATCTTTTCCTGCTTTATCTTCTGAAATGATTTTCTACGGACTTGATGCTAATATTCTATTATGAAATACTTTCAGCGTTACTGAAGAAGATGCTAATTAATGGCAATGCTAATAAATATAATCTATAGTAAGCCATTATACATTTATTGGTTCATTGCGTCTGAGATGTTTTCTGGTGATGTAAGGTCATTTATTTTGATGAAACAATTCATAGAGCAAAATGTACTGTAAATATTCTTCACCAGAATTTCTGAAATTGCTAGGTTGGAGGCTGAAATAATAATTAAATAACAAGCATGAAGATTTTTGCCATAAAAATGGCATTGCATGTAACTTTTTTTCTGCCTTTACTATGTGAGGAAATTGTAATTCAATCGGTATCATTCATGAATATCTGACACATCAGGAATAAAAAAATTAATGACCAATATTTGCTGGTACTTGACTAAATGACATTCCAAAAATTAAATACAGCCATTTATTCCCATTTTAATATTGCCTTGAAATAGTTTTTTTTAAAATAATACTATATGAACAGCTAATACTCCAATATATAAAACTAACATTGTATGAAACAAAATGTCTTAAATTATTTTTAAGAAAGAAACACATTTCAAGAGAACAAAATAAGGAGTTAGCTTAAATTCCTAGCACTGTCAAGAATATTGACAAAAGCAAATGCAGAACTTTTGATTAAAATATAAAAGGAAGTGTATAAGAATATTTCAAACATTAGTGTACATAAAAGATTTTTAAAACTTTTGAGTGTTTTCTTAGGAGTTTAAATATTTGATTGCTTTTATATCTTCTTGGAAATTCATTGTATTTTTGTTTGCTGGGCAATGTTCCTTCGTTTTCCAAGTAGGCCCATTATAATGTCTGTGAAGAATTTTCAGCCTGTAAATTACTTTGTAGAGGGTAGCTCTCTTATCAACACTAAGTCAAATCATGGCCACAAGATGCCTTCTCATTTGTTTGTGTCTTTAATTTCCTTTAATAAATGTTTGTAATTTTGAACACACATACACCCTTCACGTCCTTAGTTAAATTTTACACATGATTTTCTTCATTTGAATGTTGTAAATGGAATTATTTTGTGATTTCCTTCTTGGTTCATTCATTGTTGTACAGAAATATTCAAGTCTTTCACAAAAATCTTATATCCTGAAATTTTGTGGATACTGTATAATCAGTCTACTGGGGTTAGGGTAAGTTCTTCATTCTTTTTTCCTACATAATCTATTTAATCATATTGAAGAAGAGATGTCTGTGCTTTCCAACTTGGGTGCTTTTGTTTTAAAAACCAATTGTTATTAATAGGAATTTTATTTTGACATTTAATACCCGTAGTGAACACACCTATCACTTCCTTCTGGTTTGCCAACCTCGCAATGGTTCTCGTGGCAGACTGCGTGTTTTCAACACAAAATGTGTTGAGTCTGTTCGTGTTTCTCAGGCCCCTTCTGTTGGGGTGGCCATGCGTTTTTCTTTCTCATCTATTCTAAAATATGTTAATTTATCTCTTTTAAAACAGCGTCTTAAATTTCTATGGAAAATTTGTTCTTGGTTATGGTGTATAACATAGCCTTGTTCAATTTGGTTTTCTAAAATTTTTCTTGCATTAGGTTTTATTCTGTTTCCTATTATTTTTACTAGTTTTTTAGTTGAGTACCTTTGCATCTGCATTCAAAAGGAATAGTCATCCAGTTTGTTCCCTGAGCTGTCTTTGATATTTGAAACCGTGTAATTCTAGCTTCATAGAAGATGGTAAGAAGGATTGTTTGTTTGTTTGTTTCTATAAATGTTTGAGTAGACTGTGTTTATTGTGTACATTTTTGGACTCTTTTCATGTGTGCTTTCAGTTATTTAATTTTTTATATTTATGGTGATGGACAAGATCTTTTATCTTGGAATAGATTTAATTATTTACATTGATAGAATGATCCACATAACTGACAGGTGGTTAGACATCCTACTTTTGACCAGTGCTATAAAAATATAACAAGGAAAGGAAGCTAAGCCTATGTACGGCATAATTTATTTCATATATACAAGTCTATTTGACTCACTATATTTGGATATATAGTACTTTACTAAAAATGCAACTTATAATTAAAATGAGAAATTTTTCATTATATTGTTACTATATTGCTATGTAAAACAATTTTAAGCAGTTTGTGGAAATAAATACGGCTGAATCTTAGATATGAAATTTCTTTATTAAGTCTGTACTTACATAAAATTTCATGATTTTATTTTTGAGCGTGTTCTATTATCTTATTAGGAAGAAGACTTTAATAAGTAAACACACTGAACATCTTTAGCAGTTCAGCTCTTAATATGCTTTATGACATTTATCTTTGCCTTTTAAACTGAAACAAAGGTCTTCATAGATATTTATTTTTAAAGGCAATTCAAAACTTACAAGAAAAGTTCAAAATGATAAATTGCATATTAGCTTGGTCAGCTTCAGAAGTAATGAAAATCTCTAGATAGAAGCTGATAAACTTAGGATCTAGCTTTTGTTCGCTAATGTTGCATTACAGGAATGAAGAACCACAGGACTACTATGTAGCCTTTCAAACATGGTATAGGAATAATGAATAGCATGAATATTCAGATCTGCAAGTCTACCATCAGTACTGTGTGTACTATTAACCTCTGACTTTAACAAGACACCCTCAAGGTGTCTTCTCTTGGCCATTGAAGTTTCTCTATAAAAGGAAGCTATGCAGAAACGTCATGGGGCCTCATTGCTCCTAATTTCAGTCGCTCCCTCCTGTGCCTTCCAGTCAGTTGTACACGTCTTCCCTAATGGCACATGGCCTCTGTGTTCTTGGGATTTGCCATGGTACATAGACTATGGAAAGTTAGTGGAAGGGAGGACTCTGTTTCTCCAGCTATGGGGAAGTTCTCACCTACACTGAAGTAAGAATCTTTGGCCGGTGCTGTGGTGAGCTGGTCATCCATTCTGGAATAAGTAATTTTTAACCTGAGCTCTGTAAGCAAGTGTAACAAACTCATTGGTTTGTGGAATTGTAATTTGGTTTATTGTCTTAACTCTAAACTAAGTGGTGGAAGTTTATTTACATTTCTCTAGGAAAAAAAATCTTGTAAAAATATCAATGATGCCGTTAAAATGAAAATATAAATTGTCTACAAATGGTCAGAGCAATCATTAACATTCCTGCTATAACAGAGCTTTTCCTTCTTTTTTCTGGTGTGTTGTGGGGTGGGGTGGGGGAGGATTTAATTATTTACATTGGCAGGGTTTCTGACCTGGACTCTCTTTGTAGACCAGGTTAGCCTCAAACTCACAGAAATCCACCTGCCTTGCCTCTATGAATACTGGGATTAAAGACATGAACCACCATGCCTGGCTCAGAGTTTTTCTATAGAGGGCAAAAAATAAACAATGTCAATGCAGTAGAAATTTATATAAAATGGATAGTTTCTCTTTTCTCCCTGAGTACAATCTGTATCTATATGTAATTATCTCAAGCACCAACAGTGAAAATATTACAGTGTGTTTCTTGTTTTGTGTAACCATTTGTCTTGATCATCCATATCTAAAATCATAGCTACACTGAACTTTCTAAGAATCATTAACAAATGCTGTTTGAAATCAAGTTTTACTGAAGCATATGAACCTTTTATCTAATATTTTCATGGTTGTGACAACTGAGCTGTATGTAATATAGTGTTACACTCTATCAGCCCAACAATGTATGAGTGTTGTTTTCAACCTGAGGCTTAAGAAAAAGGTTAGTTATACACTGTGTGAAGAATAATTCCTTGTTCCCTTGGCTCCTCTACCCTTGAATTAGATTTTTATCCTGTGATAACAAATAACAAAATCACAGTATCTATAAGGATTGCTTTGGTTTTTTTTGTTTTGTTTTGTTTCTTTATGCTATCTGGTACCTGCCTACGGGTGGTAACCTCTACAATGGGCTGGGTGCTCCCATATGAATCAATGATTAAGAAAGTGTCCTAGAGGTTTCTGGAGGTCCCTATGCATAGGTTGTTTTTTGTCATCTTGACACAATTTGAGGCATATCTAAAAATAAGGAACCACAATTGAGGATTGCTTTTAAATTAATACCTTGGTCATACCAAGATATAACATTCTGAAAGCCTGCTAATATCTTTAGATTATATAAGTGCACAGATCATTTTTAGTACTTTTATAAATAAAGCAATACAGAGAAATTAGTTTCTTTCAAATTACTAATTCTTTTTTAAAATATATATTTTATTTTTAAATATTAGTTACAGTTTATTAACTTTGTATCCCAGCTGTAGCCTGCTCCCTCATTCCCTCCCAATTTCACCCCCCCCATCTCCTCCCTGCCCCTTTCCAAGTCCACAGATAGGGGAGGTCCACCTCCCCTTCCATCTGACCCTAGCTTCTCCACAAGGACCTAATAAATCTAGGCACAGGGGTCTTTTATGAGACTGTATCTCCAACCAAGGACCATGTATGGAGATAACCTAGAACCTCTGCTCAGATGTAACCCATGGTAGTTCAGTATCCAAGTGGGCACCCTAGTAAGGGGAACAGGAACTATTTCTTACATGAACTCAATGGCTGGTTCTTTGACCTCCCCAACCCTGAGGGAGGAGCAGTCCACAGAGGTGGACGTTGCAGACATTCCTGAAGAAACCTGATAAGCTAGGGTCACATTACCAATTCTTTCTTTACTGGCGTTCTCACCCAGTACATGTAGTTTAACCTAACTATAACTTAGTTTATCTAGTCTTAAATTGTGTACAGTATACTTTCTACTTAGTTTTGATGTTATAAGGGTCATTATAAAAAATAACTCTAGATCTAAAAGACTTTTTTATACTACAGAGTTGTATACAAATATAAATCTAGGAGTTTGTTGTTTTTATGACTGGTGGGACTGTAATATAAACGTGTTTATCTATTTTTTATATATGAATGTTGTTATGTAGTTGAGTTATGTATTTGATCTCCCATCTAGTGACTTTATATGAATTTGGCCATTGGATAATAGAAATTTTCTATGCATTATTCTTTGGTTCAAAAATCTGCAAATGAATGCAGGTGCAGTGGTACATGCCTTTGATCTCAGCACTCAGGGAGCCAGAGGCAGGCAAATCTCTGTGAGTTCAAAGCCAGCCTGGTCTACAAAGTGAGTCCAGAACAGCCAAAGCTAAACAGAGACCTGTCTTAAAAAACTGACAACAGCAACAAAAACAAAAACAAACAAAAAGAAATCTTCAAGTAAATTGTTTGTTTTAATTATCAGTACTTTGAGTAATGTTGTACTAAACTTTATTTTATTTTATTTTTGATAATGTAGTCCAAGGGCAGTTAAGTAATGTAATGTCCCCAAAGAACTTATTAGAATAAAGTAGTTGTGACCTTGTATTTTTAAGTGTGGCTATGCACATGAATGAAATGATTCCACTATAATTTCAGTATAATTCAAATTATTGAATGTTGTTCTTCAATATAAAACAAAATAAATGAGTTATTGGCTTTAAAACAAAAATATATCAACTTAAGAATCAAACTGAGTGTTTAATTTACTTTTTAAGAATAATATTTTATCAAATCTTATCATGATTATATTCACTGCATCCCATTTTCCCAACTCCTCCTATATTGACTTCATTCTCCCCACCTTTATTTTACCTTTTTAAAAAGTCTCTGTTATTTTAATTAGAATGAAGTATTACATGTTAATCCATTAAGTTTTGTTGTGATTGTATTTCTATGACCAACCTTTCTGGGTAGACAGGAATGTTGGCCATTACATATTTTCAGTACTTTATGATGATGAGTTGCTCAACTGCATGTTTGTGCTGTGACACAGTCAGTACTTAATGACCACAAGAGATGAGCAACTACATGCTTAAATGCTGTGGTGTAATCTGGATAAATTCCCCCATTTTTGAAATTCAAATAGTTTTTATTCTTCAATGAAATTATAATAATATTAAAAAACTCATTGTGTGTTAACATCTTAATCTTCTCAGTTTTCTTTTTTTTTTTTCCACTTGTTTACAAAAATCCTTCTTCTTTACTCCTAAAGGAGGCTGTAAACAAAGTAGAGAAATGGCAGGTTGTTTACTGTCTCTATAAATGGTCTTCTAATTACCCCATCTAAAAAAAGCACATTCTATCAGAATCGCTTTCCACTTATTATAGAATTAATTTTTAGCTTTTCCCTTGATACTAGCGTTTTTATTTTCTCTTTTTGTTAGCAATATTTAATTTGATTTTTACTAGTTCATCTCCTGTAATTCTAAAGCGTATATACACTAGAACTGGCTTAGCTAAAAGAGGGCTTGTTACACTTCAAAGTGGGGCTGTAGGCAGGGAGGGGATTAGGGATTAGCCATGGCTAGCTCAGGCTTTATAGTCTGTATTATAGAAAAGAGACCAAAAATGCCGTTACAAAATCTCAGAACGGCAGAAAAGATGACTGAACATTGATCTTGATGTAGACGGTAAGCAAATTAACTAAGAAAAATTAACTTCCAGACAGAAAAAGTGTCTAGTTGTGAAACAGGCTAAAGCTCAAGTCTAAAAATCTTTCATATTCAGAGTAAAAAAGCAGAAGTTGAGATTCTAACTAGAGTTCAGCATGCAAAAAAAAAAAAAAAAACATGTTGGAAATGGCATTAAAATTTTTAACCAATGTGAATCCAGATGACAAGGTAAAATTGCATTAAGGACAGAGGTTATCAGAGATTTAAAAATAAATAAATAAATAAATAAATAAAAAATCGGGGAGAAACTTAAGAAACAAGAGTTAGGTCAAAGGTGATAACACACCAGATGGTGTTTGTCAGATATCCAGTAGTGACCAGGTAGCATTGCCCAAACACAAAACAAAGGCAGCTGGTCCACAAGCATCTCAAGGCCTGACAAGGTCACTGTGTACATAGCCTCACAGCCCAGATAAGCAATGAGAAGCAGGTGGTCCTCAGTACTTGACAGAGCAGTCCTTTTATGTATCCAATAAACATTCCCATGCATGTGTGGGAAGTTCTAGGATAGGTTCTTAGACAATGACAATTCAGAACATCATGTTTCACAGAATATGTCCAGAGAGGTTAAGAGGGCAATCACGTGAATAGCTGAGCAACTGTGAGAAAAGTTTATTCACATGTTAAGAAAGCTTCCCTACGTGATGTTCCTTGTGACATTCAACCTCTAGCATCAACTTGATGGGATTTCAAATCACCACAGAAACAAATTAAGGCAAAAGATCTATCATAAATATCTGGGGGATCCCCTTCCATGAGATGGGGTTTCGAACTGAATAGAAAGGAGGAAGCAGATATTAGGTATTCATTGCTCTCTGCTTCATGACAGTGGATACAGTATGACCAGACAATTCCTACACTAGCAGCTACATCTTTCTTTCCCAGTGGTACTGTATCCTTTAGAACTGTGAGCCAAAATAAGCCCTCATTTCCTTCAGTTGCTTTCCTTCAGTATTGTGAAGTATTGTAGCAATTAGACAACAATGCACGCCTGTATCACCTTCTACAAATGTTACCTTTTCTTGTGAGCTCTTCAGCTGTGACAGATACTCATTCTTTCGGGGTGACTTTTCTTGGCTCAGGCTAACTGTGTTCAGTGAACACTTTACTTAGAAGGCCTGTTCCTATACTCAGGTACTGGGCTCACCAAAATGAAACAATAGGGAATGGCATAACTATTTGTTTTCTATGCACAATAACTCTTGCAACCTAACAGGAATGCAATACATACGTACACGATGTTTATGTAAATGGGTCCTGTATCTTTTTAAAATTAGAAAAATTATTTCTTTGATCTTAGATTGTGATTTTTTTTTCCTGCATTGGCCTTATATGGCAAAAGATAAAAGATTTTCCATGATATCAGAATCCATCTCCCAGGTTGAGATTTCTGTTGAATTATTCCAATGTCCCTTCAAAGGGCTACAAGACCAATACAACCTTAAATATTATCTCAAAAAATAATAGAAAACAATATCCTTTTTAAAAGATGTTTAAAAAAGGTAATTTATTAATTTATCAGTATAACTAATTTGTCATACTCAGTTGCACACGCTAAGAAAATGTCATTGTCATCAGTATCTATCAGGGCCACTGTGAGTTACATATGGCAGTACAGGACACTGTTTCTTCAAACTATTGCGGATATTTTTGTCTGAAAATGTTTTCAAAAGGTATTTGCACATTACTTAAATTCAAATATCATATGCCTTCATTTAACTAATGATTTTATTTGAAAAAAAGCAACTAGAACTATATAAAAATTGGGATTAAAACTATAGTGACATCAGGACATTCAGCCAAAAGAAATTTTATGTGTAAATAACAGTGCATCTGTCAGCATCTCCCTGCAGTCCATTACGTCATTAAACTAAATAGTTATTCCAGCATCCCTCAGTTTAATCACAAAAAACATCATGTACTACAAAGCTGGGTCATCAAATATTTTAAACTAACAAATCTAAAGTTCCAGGCTAATCATAAAAATACTACAAACCAAATAATAAAATAGTATTTTACGTATAATTAGTTTTCTCAATGTATTCTTATTGATTATATTACTTAATACCTTTTTCCTCGAGTTAAGCATCAATTTTGTTCATGAATTTGATTTTTTTATCGATTTGTTTGCTGATCCCTGAATTCCTAACTCTGTTTAAAAGTTGTTAGGTTCTTAGTCCACGATTTCTTCTCACATACATTGCTCTATGTCCAGACAGTGGCTTGAAATAGAATCCCATGAAGAATATGGAGAATGGCTTCCAGGGCAGGCTCAGGGAACCTGGGATAGAAGATTGTCCAAGAAGGGGGAAAAGTGGCTTTTTAAAAGTCACTTCTCTCAAGTGATGCAGAGAGATGGGACAGTATGTGGGCTGAGGAGAGCAAATGAGCTGGCCATATCCATTAAGTCCAGCTGTGACTTTTAAGAGATTGTTTCAATTGAGCAGTGAGATTGGAAAGTAGATGGCAAGATGCTATGGAGTAAATGAGCAGTTCGAAAGTAAATGAAGTGTGAATGGACCAATGCTTTGTAAAGCTCTGGATTTTTTTTTTTCAAAAGTTGAAGTCTATTTTCAAAGATGGCATATTGGATGAAAATCTAAGCAGGTAAGAAATAGAATTCTTGTTCTTTGCTACCCCTCTGGATAGGGCTGTCAGGTTACTGTTCAAAAGAAAATGTAGGCCATTCTTGTGAGAGGTTTGACAGGACAGAGAAGCAAGGCAGCCTAGTAGTGTAGAAGGTGAGAGCAGAGTAAACTGCTTCCCTGGAAGGGGAAGCAGCTTGGCTATGGAGATCCCTGAAGTAGGAGAAAGCTTATGACCCTGAGAAGGCTCGTGCTGGAGGCAGCTTTGTGGACTCTCTCTGGCAAGCCAGTGTGTTCCCTCGGTGTTTCTGTTAGAGGTGACCCCACAGACGCCCTACCCTCAGTAATCCAATCTGCCACCACACAGTAATTACTGGTCTCAAAGTCACTTTTCTTCAACTACAAATTTTTAAAGTTTTAGGTTTTATGGCTTTTTTTTCTTTTGTCACTGTAACATCTTTCTTTCCATGTATAGTATTCGGCAGATTTTAGTACATTTATTCAGAAAACCCTGGAATGATTAATTGAGGAATGCATTATTTTAAACACAACAAAACAAAACTGGAGAAAATTCTTAAGATGAAGAAGAACCAGAGTTGGAGAACTCCTAGGGAATGTGTGCTATTTTAGCCCCTTTGTTCCTTTACAAATTTAAAGTTTTATAAGAAAGTAAAGTGATTAGTATTGTCTCAGCGTTTTAAATGATCCCTTTCTTTGACATGTTCAAAGTAAAAGTTCCATAAGAAATTTAAATTCTTTGAATAATATGTATTCTTGTAAGGATACGTTATATATTATTAACATTTTCTTTCTCACTATATTGTATGCTCTTATTCTCTGAGATTTAATACTTTGTTCTTGACCCAATAACTCTTCTTTGCACAGAACAAAATAATTGCAGCCCTTTGCTATTTTGTTGTTGTTGTTGTTACTTCTGCACAGAAGCTTTATTCTTATTTACATTGATCACATTGAATAATGATATGACAGAAACAACTTGAGAGGAAGAACTTGGTTTTCATCACAGAGTCAGATGTTTAGAATCATGATAATTTGGTCCTCTGCGTTCAGACACACCAACGCAACAGTTGGAGCAGGAAGGGACCCTCTCTTCTTTCTAGGAGGATCGGGAGTTTGGAAAAGAGAATGAAAGGAAAGAATATTGCACAGGCCTGTGTCCTCTGACCTCTTTTTCCAACAAAGCTAGTAACTTCTTTTTTTTTTTTTTGTCACTTGCCTAAAATGCCATCATGTTTTGAATTCATTCAGGGATTAACGCTTTCTTTAGTTCCAAGCCCTCAGTGTCTGATCACTGATCGCCTCTGCACACACTCCGGTAGGCACACCTAGAGGTGTGCTTCATTAATCGTCTAGGTGCTCCTTAAGCTAGTCAAGCTGAAAAGAGGAACCTCTATGCTAAACCATGGAGGTGGTGTGATGGAAGGAGAGTGCAAAGGAAAAACAGACAGCAAATGCTTAGACAGGAAACCTAACATGCCTATATCTAAACAGTGTGTGCCCACAACAGACACGTGAGAAGCCAGAAAGTAGAAAGCTATAAACTTTGTTCTCTTTTTTCAACATTGAAGATGAAAATATTTTGAACTCCAGTTATATTCATGTTTGATACAAGTATATACACACGTGTGTGTTGCTTATGCGTAAAACTGTACTTTTTAAAAATTACAATGTTATTTGGGATACTGAAGAACAGATTTCAATATAGATGTTCTATTCTGCCTAGTTATCTCATAACAATGGTGCATTTGTCAAAACTAACATGAATATGAGTAGGCAAGATCCAAACTTTAATTGGATTTTATCTATTTAATCACTGTTGTCTGTGTGTGTGTGTGTGTGTGTGTGTGTGTGTGTGTGTGTGTGTGTGTTCAAATATGCAGCCCAGGATACATTGCCATTAGCCAGATGGCTTTCAGATATGAACATAGTACAGTCATACAGGACCACTTGCCTTTTCACCAAACTCAATTGTTGGGTGTCAGATAGAGATTGATAGCTGATAATTTACTCTTAAGTGCCACAACTTTCTTAGATTATACATGTTTATATAGCTCTTCTCTGAGGTTATTACTCTGCACCTCAAGAAATACAATGTGGTAGTTAACAGCTTTATGGGAACAAAAGAACAAAAATAACTAGCCAATTTTGAGATTTTCTACTTAACCATCTTCACAGGCTAAGACAAAAGTATCTAGCATTTCAAAGTTCAGTTTGCTTGTCAGTACTTGGAAATGATGAAACCCAGCCTATAGTGTTAGCCGGGATTAGTTAATGGAAGGAAACGCTTATGCTGTGCCTGGCACAATGAATGAATGCAGAGTGAACATTGCTAACATCATAACTGAGAAAGGAGTGAACCCATAATTAGAAGGCGTCACGTACTCCTGTAAACATGTTGACACTTTATAAACCTACTGATTCAGTTCTTCTTGATAGTTGTATCTACAGTCACTACACACTCTTTATTGCAAATCCTAGAGTACAAGAGATGACTGACCATGTTCTCAGGAAATGCAGGCTGGTTGGAGAAGTACAGTGTTTGTTATCTATACAGACTAAAGAATTTGTGTGCACTGTATATGAATAATAAGGCGTGTCTCAAAATTCGTGGTTAGAAATCCTTGCTCTGCAGCTCAAGGAGGTTTTTTGACAGGCCCTGGCTGCTTCATATTCAGCCATCTTTTGTTATTCCCTATGTAGATCGTTTATTCAATTCTATAATGATTTTTTGGGGGAAAAAGAGATTCAATAGAGGCTTCTGGAATTGACTTTGGGCCGAGTTCTTAGGTTCCTTTTTAATAATCCTCTCATATCCTCTTCTATGTTTCTTCTTTCTTAGCACAAAGCAAGTTATGGTTCAATTGACTTTCTGTCTGCTTAATAAATATTGATATATTGCATGCATTCGGGCATGACCACGTGTGATCCATCTTTAAAGGTGGAGTCATTTTGCAGCGGGTTTGCAAGTTATTTATTCCTCATTCATTCTCACATCTTTTGAGAGGCCTCATTATGCAAATACTGAGAACATTCGTGAAATGAAAAACAAAAGCAATATTTGCTTTTAGAAAAATAATGGCTGTTGAAAACATGATACTGTCTGAGCAGAGTGGAGTGAGGATAGACCTTATTGTACACATTGTATTAATATGCTTTCTTTAGATAATAGAAAATGTAATTGAAAGCAAAATGTGTAATTTTCTGATTCTAACAGCTCCGACATTTTACAGCAACTGAGGAAACAAAATGTATACAATTCTTTACTGAGGAGTCTCTGTAAATAAGATTAAATCAGTCTGGAAATAGGACATAATCATATGGTTTTTCATATGGTCTTCCAAGGATTTTTCAGACATCTCATTGAAAAATATACAATACTGTGTTTAAATAAATACATAAATTTTTACTTTGGATGTGTTAATTCTGGATGCTAATTATTGCTGTGATATATTGGTTGATTAAAAAGAAATATAAGGAATATTTAAAAATAATGTAATGGCAACATTTACATTTCCCCTTGATTTTGAGTTACAATTAGCAAATAATTATTATATATTTTTACAAAATATAACAATTTTATATATATGCACTGTGAAATACTCCTATAGTCAAGCTCATTAATGTGTTCAGCACTTCACACAATTATCTTTAATTTTTCAGTGAGAAGAATAACTATGATTCACTTGGTAGAATTTTCTAGTGCATAACACATTGCAGTTAATTATACTAACAATACTCTACAATTTTTCATGCTCTTTGTCTCAACTTTTGTGTCTTTTAAGTAAAAACTCCCAAACCCCTTTGCTACTGCACCAAACTTTTAGCCCTTGGCATCCACCTTTTTATTATCTGCTTTAACGAGTTTGTTTTTAATTTGACATAGGTGAAATCATGAAATATCTGCATGCCTAAACATGATTGATTTTACATGGCCTATTGACCTAAAACTTCACCAATATTATCACTATCACAATATTTCCTTTTTGCTACAGGCTGAATCATATATCTTCTTTTTTTACAATAAAACATATATAACATAGGATATAAAATTTTTAAAATATTTCATGTCTTTTCCACTTACCTATCTAAGTGGAAAAGCTATCAATATATAAGTTCAAACAAGTGAGTACTTAGTTTGAACTTATATATTGATAGCTTAGCTTGATTATTATCAAAATATCCCCCAGTAATGTTAAGTATAAATTTACATGTTTGTGAATACTTTTGTATTTTTTATTTGAAAAAGACCGACTTTCTCTGATATTATATGGTCTCGTAGGCTGTATGTTTCAGAGAAGTGGTTGACTATTTTTGTATTGCATGTCTTATCACATTTGGTCTGCACCGTCTTGCATCCATCATTAGTACAGCATAAAAAGACATATACTTTTGCGGAAAGATTGTCTGGAGCGGTAGTTCCTAACTTTCCTAATGTTTCAACCCTTTAATCCAGTTTCTCGTGTTTTGGTGACCCAAACCATAAAATTATTTTCATTGGTAATGTGACTGTAACCGTATTACTGTTACAAATTATAATGTAAATAGCTCTGTTTCCTGACGGTCTTAGGCAACCCTTGTGAAAGTGTCCTTCTAGCCTCAAAGGGGTCAAGATCCACAGGTTGAGAACCTCCGGCCTAGCGAAAGGCTCTGCCTGTCTGTAAGCAGGAGCTCAGTTTTAGTTGTTGTGCTTGATTTCATTTCATGCAGGCTGCATTTGATTGCCTTAGTAAAGCCTCTTGTGCAGAGTGACACAAAAGAAGGCCAGAAGGAGACTCCAATCCATGCTTCCTCTGCAGCTGGCTGAACCTTAGAAAGAGACAGGCTTTCCAAACTGTCTCCTAAGACTACCTACTGCATTAACTCTCTGACTTCACAACACTTTTCACATATATCTTTTCCTAATATTTAATTCTTATGTCTTGTTACAGTATGTGTGTTTTCTGAGTATTTGTGAAAGCAGTGTCATCGCTTTGAGCTTGAATGCCACAAATAATAAACACACTATAGAAGGCAAATGATAAATGAATCACTAACTGTAAATTCATATTAAGATGATACGTGATAATTAGTTTTGATTGAAAATTTTAGAAAATCGTATTGTATGATTTCCTAAGTTAGGTTGAATGGATCATACCATAATTATGTGAATATTTTTTATGTCATTACAGGTTACTTTTAGTCTGAACACATTAAAAAATAACCTGAATTTAAAAATAGGGAGATAAAAAATATTGAAATATTTTCAAACAGGTTGATGTATATTTTTACAGAAAAATGGAGCAAATGGTTCTAAGACTATGAATTTGTTAAACACACAGTGTTTTATAGGAGAAATTTTGACAATTCTGTATTATGAAATAAAAGCCCTAAGGACAGAACTGTATGTGTGGCGTACTCCCTCACTGGGTTTACCTTCTTCTAGAGCAACTAGGAACTGAAATAAAAAGCATGCACATTTACTTAATTAATCCTTTGCACTCCGTGGATATGGAATGCCTTATCCAAGCTCACTTATTGAATCTTTGGTACCAGATCCTAGCTGGCGGAACTAATTTGGAAGGATTTGGAATCTATGTGAAAGAGTGTAGCCAAAGGAAATTGGCTACAAGAGGCATGCTTTTCTGCACATAGTTTCATTTCTTTCTCCCTTCCTCTGCTGCCTGTCCATCACACTGACAGCAGCTTCCTTTTCCTAACCACCAGGGACCACAGCCTAAGTAAGGAAAACACAGTTGATTCTTCTTTCAGATATTTGTTTGGTTTTGGTTTTTGTATTAGATGGTTTTTCACAGTGATGCCAAAGTAACCAATACACTATTCATGTATCATAAAAATAAATGGAAGAAATAGGGAAATCTTATTTTGTCTTAGTACTTGCACATTTTCCTAGAAGTAATAACATTATTGAGCTCTGAAAAAAATGGAATATCTTGAATTGGGCAAAACTGTAAGTAATCTAGATGTGGGACAAAGCCTTCGTGTGGGCTCCTAGACGAAAAGGAGCAGGAGAAACCAGGAATTTGGATAAAGCTAGTGATGAAGCTTAAGGTCCAGGACAGGTACAATAAGCTACGTAATATAGGAGCACACAATAGTGATAGCTAAAGGTTGTTGGCTCATATTCCAACAACAAAGAGGGTCATTAAGTCCTTGAGCATGAGCAGACCATAGTTACTGTTCTGTGAGATTACTTGGTCCACTCTGGCACTAGATTAAATCCAAACATTTTGAGGTGCAAAGAAGGGATTCAAATTTTTTTCTTCATCTTTCTTTCTGAGGTATTTCTAGTGCCTTTTCACTTTTGTTTTTCAACAGATGTATGATATATGTTGTGATGGAAAACACTATTTTATGTATTATCAGACCATTTGCTTAACTGTAGAAAACTGTAAGAATATACCTGTTAATGCAACTTTTATTCCCCAGATGTAATTATCTTCTTGGAGGCTTTATGCCCAATAGGCTCATCCTTTCTTATTGAACTCTGGCTAATTCAACTCAGAAATTCTGGCTCAAACTCCTCTCCAAGCTGACTAATTCAATCTGGCTTCCATCAGCTCCTCACTGACTTGCTCTGCTTTGCTTTAAACTATCTCTAGCAATTTGTGCTAATAATATTCTGGTTCCTTCTCATTCTCTGGCTTCAACTGCCTTTGCATGAACTCACAAACAAACTCAGCCCTACTGCACCCACTCAGCTGCACTGAACTCAACCCGACCAACTGTATTGACTGAGCTGATATGAACAGGTGTGAACTGAATCAGCATTGCATTGCCTCTCAACTGATTCTCCACCAACTCCCAACTGACTGACCTCAAATCAACTGCCACAACTGGCTGACCTGATGAACTCTCCCTCTCTCTGCTCTGCTTTTTTAAGTTGCCTCCTCTCTTTTGTTGTGCCCAGTTTGCAAGACGCTCCCAAAAAGACTGCCAGGAGTCAAGTCTGTTACAAAACACATGAGGATCTTTTTATTACAAGCTCGACAGAGCGGTTGAAAGTAGAGCCCTGAGCTCAGGGAAGGAGGTAATGTAAAGGTCCCAGTCCCTCCCAGCATGCCCAAAGCAGGGGAGTTCCAACATGGCAAGCATCTATTGGTTGTAACACAAAAGGGGATGTTGCATTTTCAACTGATTGGCTGTGGGAAAACGCCCAAACCACTTATTGTCTGGCTTCCTTTGGCTGTTTCTAGGGGCCCATTTCCTAGCAACTGTATCTCTAGTGGGCAGGAAAGACTGAAGTAAGGCTGGTTCCTTCCAGCAGGTGGCTGGACATGTCTCCAACTGTCTGGCACTTGTTAAGGTGTGTGTTTTAAACTTTAATCCAATGACCCAAAACACTAATTTTTAATTCTTTAGTCTCTCACTTATCTGTCTGTTCTCATGAGACTTGATCCTATCTATCTTTAACTCATTCTGTTAAATCTTTCTCTGATTTGTCAATCTGTCTACTCCTCAAAGAGACTTCATTGTTTGGGATTAAAGGTGTGTAGTAAAGAGTTCCATGCAGAGAGATTAAAAGTGTGTAGTAAGGGCATGTCTGTCTTCTATCTAGATCACACAGACCTGTGATTCCTTGCCAGAGCAGCCACGTTGCTGGATTAAAAATTCCTCCACATATACCCAAACAATGGTGCATAACTAAGGCTCCACATGGCTTACATGACTTATATTTTGAAATGATAGGCATGTTTGTATGCACAGAGTGTGTGTGGATGTGTTTCTGTATTTATGCCTGCAAATACAGTGTGTACATGATACTGTACAAGTGGAAGACAGAGGACAACCAATTTTAGCCATCACTGTCTCCCTTGTTTGAGACAGGGTCTCCTTGTGTTTTCCTTTGTATATTCTCACTCACTGGCTCATAAACTAACAAATACTCTCCTACTTCACCTCCCAAGTGTCTGTAGAAGAGCTATGACTGCAGAGTACAGATGCTTAAGTTATGTGTCCAGCTCTTCTGAAAGTTGGGGAGATCCAAACTCAGGTCTAGACTCTTGCATGGCAAGAACTTCTACCCACCAACCATCGTCCTAGTTCCCAAACCAGAAGTATAACTGTGAATATATAAAGGAAGTGGTGAAAAATGAGTGCTGATATGAGAAGGGTATTTGGCATTTTTCTTATTTGTGCTAATTTACTTTTGGCTTTCTTATATATTTTTATTCATACTTTAAGTATTGATTATTTACAATGAATATTCATTAGCATACTGATAAGATCCAGTTATTTTTCTCTTTCTCTAAAATTACCTTTGAAATTAGTCAAAGAAATTTTAAGTTGTTGGCATAATTTAAAAGTGCCATGGACATAGTACATTTCATATAAAATTAGAATAAAAATTGAGAAGAATTTTTGATTGCATTTTCTGTTAAGTCACATTCTGTGTTATAACTTTAATCACAAATTTAGTTTTAGAAGTTATTTCAGCTCCATACTAGTTTCTTTTAACTATCTCACACTTGTAAGGCCATCTGTGGTCCAAGAAGTGAGTAATATAAGTTATTCTCACAAAGTATTGACAAATTTTTATATTATGTAGTAATTTCAAAATGCCTATATTTGAAGAAATGGCTCACCTAGACAGTAAATTTTCAGGCTAACGCCATGACTCTGTGGTTAATGTGCTGACATTTCAATGTGTGAAGACTTGATTTCAAATCCCTACAACCTTCTGTAAAGTTCTTTTTTTTTCTTCTTTTTTATTGTTTATTATTATTCATTACATTTTATTAACTCTGTATCCCAGCTGTATCCAGCTCCCTTATTCCCTCCCAATCCCACACTCCCTCCCTGGTCTCCTCCCTGCCCCTTTCCAAGTCCACTGATTGGGGAGGGCCTCCTCCCTTTTCATCTGACCCTGTTTTTTTTTTTGTTGTTTGTTTGTTTGTTTTTGTTTTTGTTTTTTGTTTTTCTGTAAAGTTCTAAACCTGCTTCTCCTCCTGGTCAAAAGAAAGTTGGAGACCAGGAAATCCCCTCAGGTCACAGACCTGCTAGCATGGTGTAACACAAAGCAGCAAACCACTAAAAGGCTGTTTCAGTCAAGGTGCACAAAAGGGGCTGACACCCAAGGATGACCTCTAACCCCCACCCGTGCCCGCAGTTACCCATGGACAAAGGCATACAAAGAATTTTTAAATTTCTAAATAATAGAATCTTTGTCATGTTTTTGTGCCTGAAGCAATAATGCCAAATGATTTTTATTCAGCAAAACCAGAGTGAGAAAACCAATATGAGGAAGGTAAAAATAAAATTATACAAGAATTTCCTTCATGACCCACAGAGATCAAGGACGTGGGTGTCATGCTTCTCCACGACCAGAACAGTGTAGCAATATTGTTTCCGGGGAACTGTGCTGAGAAGAGTAATCAACTTCTACCTCTGTCTATCCTATACTCATAATACCTAAAAGTCACACAGTCCCTTCGTTTCACCCAAGGAAAAAGACCTTCTGCACTTGAGATATTCACAGATAACTCACAGCAAAGCAACACTGCTGGAAAAGGAAAATCACTAAAAACAAAATAGGTGTAAAATCTACTTTTTGCAAGTATTGTAGCTTCTTATTTTGCTGGGTGTATCAACTGAATATATAAAGGTCTAGTCTAGGGCCAGACAGAAAATGTCCTGCAGATATGTTTCCTTTGCCTACTACACTCTCAGTCCACAGCTGGTTTTCAAATCAACGGAATGATTGTTCATGCAAACGACAGGAAATGAGAGATATCTTCCCATGTCCTGCTACATTCATAACCAGAAACACTTCTTTGGCACACCTAGCTCACTCTTGAACCAGGCCTATGCTGGGTGGTCATCAACATGAAATATAATCTCTTAAACATCAATGACATTGAAAAATGTGCACAAGCCTTGACGTCATGAAATCTAGAGAATTTGTGAAGCTACAGTGTGGGGGAGGAAGCAAAAGGAGAATTCCATCCTATTACAATACTTCCTGCATTTTTATTCACAGCTCTTTATCCCTGAAGGGTTTGGAGGTATCATCCTCTGGTGTGAATTCTTCTTTCCCTCTCCCCTTCTTTGTGTCTTTTTCTTTCCTTACCCTCTCTCACTCCCATCCCTCTTTCTTTTTGTCATAGCTTATGCCAGTTATCTGAAACTCTTATACTTCCAAAATGTCTTCAAAGAGTGTTCATTTATCTGTGACTAAAAGAAGAGAATAATTTGCAGCAAAATGACTGTTCTCTCAAACACACCCATGAGCGTGATAGAGCAACGAAGGTAGCCGATAGTGTGCTAGACAGTATCTGTAGTGCTAAAAGCTTTTATGGAGTAGCTGGGATGTTTAAAGAATACTTATTTTACTCATGTAATATTTATCTTTTTGACTAATGAAATAAAAGTACATAGATGTGCATGTATGGGTGGGTGTGGGTGTGTATGCCCATGCTTCTGTGTGTGTGTGTGTGTGTGTGTGATGGCTAAACAGTAAAAGGGGGAAAGAAAGAAACTACAGCTGAACAGTGGGGCAAAATGGAGTAAATGCTACACAGCATGGAGTGCTTTATTAACCGAGTACAAAGGCTATGGAAATAACTATAAAAGAACATCGGATAAACGTGTAAAATTATGCCAGTAAAACCCAGCAAGGAGAAATTGTTTAAATACTCAAAAGTTCTTTAAAATGAGAAAATTTATGTTTGAAGACAGATTAATCAGGGTCATGGGCACAATATAAGAAACAGAAGAATATAATTATAGTAACATTATGAAGACATAGAAGGCAGGGGGATTGTTAAAAATCTGATTTTTGTTGTTTTATTTGTATTGGAGATTTCTCTTTTCTTTTTTTTCTTCTCTTAATTCTAAACATAATAATAAATCATTACATGAGGAATTAAATCAATGGCATAAGAGCTGGCAAACAGTGTCAAGTTATGCATAGAATATGATGAGTCTGAGTGGTACCACGAGGCCTTTCAGGACACTCTGCCCTGAACAGGAATAATGCAGTGACTGCGCTAGAGTGGTAGTAATGACGATGGATGCTATGTTGCCAAGGCCTTGGTCACTATGCCTTTACCCTAGACTTTCAGAAGACTGTAGTGCTTGTTCCCAATGTCCTATCGGTATTACAATTGTCTAACTTGAAGAAACAGGAAAATTTAAGAAAACAAAGAGGGAAAACTGGGACTTTTTATTTGAAATGAATAAGTTGGGTTTTACCTATCAATCTATAAACTCAAGATTTTGTAATAATTCTGCCAAGTTAAACTGTGAAAAGTATTTTGTTTGGTGAGACTGGGATTTGTAATCAATGCATGTTTACAAAGGATGCACCTCAAAAAAAAAAGTGTTTATTAAAGATTTTCATTCTGGGGGCTGGAGAGATGTCTCATGGTTAAAAGTACTGGTTGCTTTTCTAGAAGGCTAGGGCTTGATTCACAGGACCCTCATAGTGGCTTTCAACTGTTTGTAACTTCATTTCCAGGTGATCCTGTGCCTCATGAAATTTGCAGGTAAATGGTGGGACCTGGAAAGGATCATCCTGAGTGAGCTTTCCCAGAAGCAGAAAGACAAAAAGACACACATGGTATATACTCACTCTTATAGACATGTAATATTGGATAAACCTACTAAAATCTGTACATCTAAAGAAACTAATCAAGAGAGAGGACCCTGACTAAAACGCTCAATCCCCATCCCAAAAGGCAAAGAGTATGGATATCAGAAGAAGAAAACAGGAAACAACCTAGGAACCTGCCACAGAGGGCCTCTGAAAGGCTCTGCCCTGCAGACTATCAAAGCAGATGCTGAGACTTAGGGCCAACTGTTGGGCAGTGTGCATGGAATCTTACGTAAGAAGTGGGAAATAGTAAGAACTGGAGAGGACAGGAACTCCACAAGGAGAGCAACAGAATCAGAAATTTGAACACAGGGGTCTTCCCAGAGACTCATACTCCAACCAAGTACCAGGCATGGACATAACCTAGAACCCCTGCACAGATGTAGCCCATGGCAGTTTAGAATCCAAGTAGGTTCCATAGTAATGGGAAGAGGGACTGCCTCCGACACAATGTGATTGACCTGCTCTTTGATCACCTCCCCCTGAGGGGAGAGCAGTCTTACCAGGGCACAGAAGATGACAATGCAGCCACTCCTGATGTGATCTGATAGACTAAGATCAGAAGGAAGGAGAGGAGGACCTCCTCTATCAGTGGACATGGGGAGGGGCATTCATGCAGAAAGGGGAGGGAGGTAGGATCAGGAGGGGGCATATGGGAGGATAAAAGTGAATAAAGTGTAATTAATAATAATAATAATAAATCATTGCCAAACTTTGGGCAGAGTGCAGGGAATCTTATGAAAGAAAAGGGAGATAGAAAGACCTGGAGGGGACAGTAGCTACATGAGGAGGCCAACAGAATCAAGAATCAATCTGGGCACAGGGGTCTTTTCTAAGACTGATTCTCCAACCAAGAACCATGCATGGAGACAACCTAGAACCCTGCTCAGATGTTTAATGGCAGCTCGGTCTCCAAGTCATTCCCTACTAATGGAACAGGAGCTGACCTGAACTCAGGGGCTGGCTCTCTGATCACCTCCCCCTGAGGGGAAGCAGCCTTAGGAGGCCACAGAGGAAACAATGCAGCCAGTCCTGATGAGACCTGATAAGCTAGGGTCAGGTGGAAAGGGAGGAGATCCTCCCCTATCAGTGGACTTGGTGAGAGGCATGGGAGGAGATGAGGGAGGGAGGGTGGGGTTGGGAGGGAAAGAGGGAGGGGGCTACAGCTGGGATACAAAGTGAATAAGCTGTAATTTATACAAAAAAAAAGCAAAAAAGGATCATTGTTAATATATTGAAATAATATATTTTATTTCAATAAAATTTTTTTTAGTAGTAAACTGATAATAGCTGAGGAAACTTAACAAATTTTCAACTCAATGGCTCTCTGTAAAACAAGGTTTAATAAAACTGAGGACAAATTAGCAGTTTTGTCTATTTTAATTGAATAAGCACTGAGGTCCTCTTTAATTCTCAAAAAGTAATTTCTTAAATATGTGAGGAATTAGACAAAGCATTGAGTTTATTAAAATATCTGAAGGTGAATTTTCTAGAGAAAAAGTAAGAGGTGTGCTACCATTAATCACAACTGTCATTAATGTATAAAATTAATGTGTTAGTATATAAAATTATTTTTTCCTGTTTTAAATAGCAGATGGAACCCATACCTGAAAGATTCTAAATTGTCAAAAATTTAGTCTAGATAAGCTATAGGTCAAAGCAAATGCATACTAATATTATTTTAATAAAGATGACAATAAAAAAGATTCTTTAAGACAAATTGCTATACCCATATATCAGTACAACACTCAAACCCTTGCCAGGGAGACTTCTTGCAGTAGATGGTAATTAACAGAGACAGCCACAACTGGACCATTTGCAGAGAGAGAAACTTTAGAGCACACAACTCAACACTAGATAGGATGTCTTCATTAAAGCCCTCTCCTCAATGCCAGTAAGCCGTGAGGAAGAGGAGGGTGAGAGACGGCAGGAAACCCAGAGGTGATGGATGTTTCCAAGAAAACAGTGTCATGCAGACATAAGAAAATTGATAGCATATGAACTCACAAAGGCTTCGACAGTACATGCAAGACCTGTACCAGTCCAACCCACATGGAATCCCAGCACTGTGACAGGGAAGTGGATACAAAATCCCAGCCATCGTCAAGAAGGTGTTTGTAATTGAAACCTGCCGGGGAAAAAAACCAGCCGTGTTGTTGGATGTCATCAACCATACTTCATGGCAAGCTCCGTGCCCAGGAGTAGTTCGCCACAGAATAACTACTCTGTTTTTGTTTTGTATTGTGTGTGTGAATGTGCGCTTTGTGTTTTGTTTCAGTGTTTTTTGTGGTTTTGTTTGTTTTACTTTCCTGTTTTGGTTTGTTCACTTATTGAGGGGGAAGAGGGAGAGAGAACATGAAATTGAATGTGTCAGGACATAGGGAGGATCTGGGTATAATTAGGGGAGGGAAAGAAAATGATCAAATTATAGTATGAAATTATATGTAGCTCCACTTAATTACTTTTCTAAATGCATTTCCATAGTCTTCCAAATCTTATTCCTTTGAGGAAGTTTGAGGGGAAAAATCAGCTGTCATAATGTAAAAACATTATATGGACTTAACAAGTTTTATTTAGGAACACACACACATATACACACATGCACTTACACACAGGCACGCACACATGCACACACAAATACACATGAGCACACACACACACACACACACACACACACACACACACACACACACAC